>NC_045481.1:34894974-35499065 GCF_009650955.1 Corvus moneduloides | reverse complement strand
AATTCTTGTTTATGGACAATCAGAGCCCTTAAGAACTGCTGTTATCTGGAAGAGAGTTCAGTTACAAGTCATGTAGGTTTTGACTGAAACCTCAAACCATACAACCGAAACTTGAGTAGCCAAGAAACTAGAAGTGTCTTAGAACAATATGGCATACCAGGCATTACGATCACAAACTGAATTTCAATTATTTAAAATCTTATTTTAAGAAACAGGACATATTTCAGCAACTTCAGCTGGATAAACCTCCACGTGAAGCTACATTTATATGACCTACTTCCATAACTATGTACGCAAGTCAGGAAATTAAGTGAACTGTTGTCTAAACGAGCTTGACTTTGACAGACAAGTTCTGTAGGTACATATGAGCCCATCACCCCAAGCAAGGTACAGCCCTGGCTCCTCTTCAGTCACTGGCAAAATTCCACAAGTGCCAGAGCCAAGACTTCACCCCCTCATGCGCACGTGGTGGGGCTGAAACAGCATTCCGACTAGGGGAAGTGCTTTGGCAGCCTCCTCTTTCCCCTCCCCCCTGCAACACTGATGCATAACATTAGCCTCTGCATTCAGGGTATTTTTTTCAACTCTACCACTAGATTTTACAAAGTGACTGGACAGCTTCACCATATAGAAAGCACATTTTCTTCTCCCAGTTCCAATTTTGCTTTAGAGTAAAAGCAGGGAGCAGCTCTTACAACAGACAGGCACATCAACAAGCACAGTTGAGTCTGTTACTGAATACAAACAGGATAGATTTAACTAGCCTAGAAAGCAAAATTTTTTATATGCATACTGCCAAGCCACAAATCCAAGAACAGACTCAAGCAGCTTCCCTATACCAGCATTTCTTACTCTAGACCCCAGTTCCTTCATTATCTACACTTTTATTTTTGCCACGCTTCTAACAAGCTCGGTTTAAGTATACAAATACACGAGAAAAAGTAAAAGTATCCAGACTGGTAAAATAGATACATTTATGTATACATCCGTCATCTTCACACAGGGTAAAACCCTCACTTGCACGTGCTTAAGCTCAGAAGGCAGATGCAATACCAAGGAAGAAAGGTTGCTTACTGACTACTGCTAATTTTTTCAGTAAGTTTGTACCACACATTAAATCCATCAACTCTAACAGCACTGGCATACACACACAATGGAACACACAGATTTATGGCATTACTTGCTGACCACAACCATTACCAGATTCCATTCTGAAAATACCAGATCAACAAAACAAATGCACAGAAAAAAGATTAGCAACGTTGGTTGCACCAAACCAAGTCTTTAAGCAGTAAGTGCATCTAAATTCCCATATCCTAAAGTGTTCTATTCCTGTTAGGGGTTAAATAACATTTGGAAAAAAAAGTGATTAGCTTTCTATTAAATGCATTCAGCCTTGAGAGCCAGCTACAAGCAAAGTTCTTAGGGGATTCTTTTGTATTTCTTGCTACAAAAGAACTTAGAAATAACCACAGTTATTGATGATCCAATGCATAAAAGCAATGCTATGATCTCGTAAATATTTAAATGGGGAAGTTTTATAAGTAATAAAACACCTGTCAGCAGTCTAAGTCTTTCTATATACCTTGATTTTTTAAACACACAGGGTTGTCTGCCAGCAACAAGTCACTTGAAGCTAGCTTAGAAACTCCCTCCTACACATCAGTGAGCCATGCTCAGAATTCAGATTACAATTACCTAAGACTTTTTAAGCAAGTTCTGCTTATTTATGCATGTCCTACAGCAATGCAACACTTACTGCTTTTTATTCTGAAAAAGAACTTAAGAGATGCTAAAGAGCTAAGATGACCAACACAGTTCTGCCTGTTTAGTTTATGTCTAGACAACACTTAAACTGCAGAGGGTGGAAAGAGGGAGAACAGCCAAATATGATTCAATCTCCTTTAACTTGTGACTAATCTCCCTACTTATTCTCAGGGAAGTTGGCACTTGTTGCATCTTTAACTTATCCAGAGCTAGGAAGCAAGAGAATTTCTCTGACCTCAACAAAACCCAAAGCAGTTTGCTGTTGTCTGTCTTTTCCCTTTGCACAGGACTGAAGCTTACCTACTGCTTTAGGAGCAGCAGGAGACTCAAATGCTGGCCCAGATTTACCATTTGTCAAAAGACCTATGTGCGATATAGATCAGCCCCCTTCAAAAGTCTCCTGTGCGTGCAGGATGTAGATGTTCATGGTGAGCCTTCTCAGCAAGGCAGTATTAATTAAATAGACTGTTCTGTCGAAACAGAAGAGCAGTACTATTATAAAAAAAAATTGTAAAGCTATATTCAAAACCAAAAGGTACCTCTTCTGCCCATATTCTGCAGAACTTTAAATACATACAGATTCACAGTTCTCATACAAAGTATCTGCTTAGTTAAAAGTTTTATCTAGCTGTTCTCACTTAACTTCAGTTTTAAAAGTAATTTGTCTCAGCCTTTAGTTTCCCTGCCAGTAGCCTAGAAGTTTTCAAACAAAGAGCCTTAGAGTTGCCTTTTCCAAGACACTGTAATATGAATTAAAAACCATACAGAGCTGTAACCTCCTTTTCCACATTAGCTATTTCTTAGTATGAAGTGTCTCATACTGCAAACTTACAAATTGCTTTTAAACAGAGCAAATGCCTGACCTCAGAGCTCTCAATTTCTGCAACTGCACTTGCATACCATTTTATCTCCAACATTTCATTCACTAACTAAATTTTCATAAGGCAGCTTCTACTTAAGGTTGTCACAGCATCTGGCAGTCTTGCAAATGATGTTCTACCTCATATACACAAAACTGGTCAAAGCACACTATTATCATCACACTTTTCTACTGAAAAACCCGAAGTAAACTATTAGCATTTCATAAGTTAAACACAGCTTACACAGGGGAAAAAAACTACTGGCCAACAGGAAACCGCCCCCTTTTCTTCTAACCGATCACATCCCTTCTCTATTTGTTCCCAAGTCCAAACGTCAAGAAAGTTTCTAGGTTTAAAGGTTAGTATTTTAACAGCTTTGATTGAAGTCTCAGTTACAAAGATATATAGGACAGGAAATCTCACAAACCGAGTACACTGAAATCTGGACATTAACAAAAAAGCCAGACTAACTTCTTGTCGATAATACAATCCAGATACACTGCCAGCGAGCACACCATACCACATCCAAATGAAACTTCCAGGTTATGGAACCACATCCCTCCACCACACAAAACTCAGAAAGTGATAATGCTGCCAATCAAAAACACTGGATAAATCTGACAGCTTCTATAGAAACTGCTTTTTACTAAACCGTCAGTATATCGGCAGCGGAAACTGACAAGAGATATTTTCAATTTCAAAAGAAAGAAAACAGAAAAACGAAGGCAAAGTGCCAGCGCCTATAGCCCTGCCGCGCCCCGACAGCGCCCACCCACAGATTGCCAGTAAGGGGTCGGTGTTCCCGAAACGCCGCAGCCCCGATCGCGGCTGTCGGGCCCGCTCCCAGCGGCGGGGGGTGCCCGGGGCCGTTCCCGGGGCCGCGCCGCGGGCAGGGGGCGCGCGCGCGGCGGCCCCGCGGCCCCTCCCGACCCTCCCCCCCCACCCCGGGCCCCGCAAGGCCCGGCCGACCCCCGGCACAGGCCGGGTCTGCACTCACCATGTACAGGGTGAAGGGGAAGCCGAGCAGGAAGAGCCACAGGTAGAGGTGCAGCGCGTTGACCCCCGCGCCCTGGTGCGGGTCCTGGTACCAGCCGCCGCTCAGCGCCGCCCACACGCCCTGGCGCAGGATCTGCAGCACCTGGGAGCCCATGGCGGCCCCGCTCCGCCGCGCCGGCCCCGCTCTATCCGCCCTGCGAGCCCGGGCAGAGCCGCGCACCGCCCGCGCTCCGCGACAGCCGCAACCGCCGCCGCCGCCGCCCCAGCAACGCCGCCGCCATCTTATGTCCGGGCCCGGGCCGCCCGCCCGCCCCCGCGCCGCCGACGGACCGGCGGCCCTTGCGGCAGGGGACGCGCGCCGCCGCCGCCGGAGGGGCAGCGCTGCGCCTGCGCGTGGCCTGCCCGCAGCCCCGCCCCCGCCCGGCACAGCGCCCCCTGGTGGCCCGCGTCCGCCCCGAGCGTGGGTACCGCGTGCCGCCCCCCCCCCCCCAGCGGCCCGCGGGGCTCCCGCCTTCTGAGGGTACTGTGGAACGTGGGAAGAGACACAGCCCTGGGAAAGGGGTTTTTCAATCAAAGAATTACGAAATCAATTCGGTTAGAAAACAGTTCTGAGCTAACCGAGGCCAAGGTATGGCCGAACACCACCGTATTAACCATACCATGGCATTATCACATCCAGTCTTTCCTTGAAGGCCCCCAGGCAGGGTGACTCCACCTCATTCCAATGTCTAATCGCCCCTTCTGTGAAGAAATTCTTCCTGATGTGCAACCTAAATCTAAATACTGCAGGCATTGGTGTAGACGGCACTTCAGCTGGGCTATCGGCATTGCCCCTAACTCAGACACGCCATCTTCAGGCTCACGTCTAAGGAGCCTGGGCTAACCCCCTTTCCCCTTCAAACCTCCTTTCTTTCCTTCTCGCAGGGCCTGACTCCTGGCAAAGTGCTGCATTCTCTCCTTGCAGCAGGGCAGGAAGACATTTGTCAAGCCTCTCAAGTACACTTTAAGTCTCCAAACTTACAGTAAGAAAATAACTTTGCCATTTTTGAAGCCCCCCCATTTACTCTCAATACATAGTCTTGCCAAAACCTCGGCATGCCTATCCCCACCAAAGGCTTTGTTGTAGGTTGCAACACCTAAAAAGCCAGAACCATTAGGGTTTACAGAGAGAACACAACACAGCAAGCAGGCCGTGGGTGCACCACGAGTCTCTCACAAATTTAAATTTCAACTTCCACATTCACCTGTCTTTAAAAGGTCACCAGTTCTCATCAACGGCTGGCTTTTCAAGCTTTCTCTTTTAATATGCACAGCCCAAATCTCACATGTCATTTAGAAAGGGGCAGATTAGGGAAGGAGTTTAGACAGTGCTCTCAAGAAGGGACAAGAGGAGTCCTCTTCCTACAAACACTATGGGCTCCAAAGATGGTGAAGAGGAGAGCGGAGCATCTCTTAGAAGGAAAGGTTGAGGGAACTGGGCCTGTTCAGTCTTGAGAAGAGATGACTGAGAGGAGACTTCATCATTGTCCATAAGTACCTAAGGGAAGGATACCAAGAGGATGGAGCCAGGCTCCTCTCTGGGGTGCCAAGCAATAGGACAAGAGGCAACAGGCAGAAACTGATGCACAGGAAGTTCCAGTGGAACATGAGGAAGAACCTCTTTACTGTGCAGGTCACCACACACTGGAACACATTGTCCAGAGAGGTTGAGGAATCTCCCTGACTGGAGATATTCAAGAACTGTCTGGGTGCAATCTTGTGCCATGTGCTCTAGGAGGTCCCTGTTGGGCAGGGAGGTTGGACCAGATGACCCACTGTGGGGATCTCTTCCAACCTCACTCATTCTGTGACTCTGGGTCTCTACTGCAGAAAAACTGCAGGAATGAAATAACCCAAGCACTCAGCCATGACTCATGATGAGCATGCATTTGGGCTGGTATTTTCAAGAGGCTGCATTAATTCCTCAGTCTCCGCTGTCTCCCTGACAGTTAGTGAGCCAATGGCAGCATTTGGCTATTCTTGGAAAACCAGAAGACAGAAGTTACTGACTCAAAGCAAATGTATTTCATCTATTTTTTGTTCCCCCAGTGAGAAAGTAGGGAGAAGGGATGGACATAAAGCCTCAACCACAATGGCTCTGTCCCCAGTAAAAAAAATAAACCTTTCTCAGACAGTGCATTTTCAAATACAAAACTGGGAGCAGTATTTTACAAAAGAGCCTTTTTTTTCTCTCTGTCAAACAGGATTGAGATATTAAAGGAAATAAAGATGCGGGGAAGGGAAAAAAAACAACAGTGCAAAACTACAGAGGATTATCATGGATGAGGAGGGGGAATTCCCTTTATCCTTTTGCATTAAAGCCAAGCATGACAAACCTCACAGTTACAGTATGCTTAGAGAAAAGAAAATAGTTTCAACTGCATAATTTGCCAAAATACCATTAAAAACTAAAATTATAAATACAGCTGTTCAAAGATTAACTGGTTAGATTGTGTTATCCATACATATACTTTGATACTGTAATGATCAGGATTATGAAGTGTTAGTTCTTTCAGCAGCTGTTTTATAAATGTTACATAAAAGCTGTTCACCTTCACAAAGGGAGGCAAGGGGGATAGCATTCACTAATAACATGTCTGAAGGCTACAGTAAATGCTTTAGAAATCTTTATGCTCCTGTTTACAAGCCTTTAATTAAATCTGGCCAGATGAGCCTCACCGTCCTTGTAATTATTCATATTATACAGTGCCCCTATGTGAGAAGCTGGATGCTGTCGAAGCTTCTAGCTGTTTCCCCAGCCCCACTCCTAGAAGTTGTTGGACCACTGGACCAGCCATGATGTTGTAAAGGCTTGGGGGTATTGGGGGGAGGAAGGTGCGTGTGTGTGTAAGTTAAAAGCAAAAAATAAACAGAGGAAGCAAAACATAATAATACATGTACATATATGTATTTACATAAAATACAGGTAAAATTACAGACTCAACCCTGATCCAAAACAGCATAACCTCGTTCCACACAGATAGCCCTGTTCAAGTACACTTCATCATGGGAGGATCTAGTCTGCATCCAGTAAAATAAGGAAGAGAATATCATGTGCTTGAGAGAACAATTAAAATTTCATTGCTTAGCTATTTAAATACAGACAGATTGAAAACATTAGGACACAAGAGGGGGAAATAATATTATTGGAATCCATCCATGACCAAAAAGTAAAATTGATAACAAGTCTGGTTGTAGGCATCCTTAACAAAGCAAGAAAAAAGAAATCACTATTAGCTTTCAAGGGGAAACAAACAATCAACACCTAGATAGAAAGTAACAGCAGTAGATTCAATCTGTGCATGCCAGTGAATAAGGAGCTTATCATCTGCACTGTACTTTAGCCTTACAGTATTTCTTTAGGATGGGTACAGGAAAATAGCTTGCTCTAGAAAAAATAGAGCATGACAATTTATTAGAGAAAATATTTGAGTGGGCATTAAATTAAGTGGTTAGAGACCAACCAACATGTACTATTACAAGAAGAAGTTAATCAAAACAGTAATAAAACACTGAAACTTGTCACAAAAAATGCTTCAACGCATTGCTATTTCTAATAATAACATTGTGGCATGCTTTGCACCATTAGAAGTGCATTAGTCTCTCATCTTCTCATTCAAGGGAATGCAGTTCTACACTTTCCCTCCAGACATCTTTCATGGGATACCCAAAATTATAATTTTTAAATTAATTATCAAGAGAATTCCTAAGTTTTATGAGAACATAACTCATAATTAGGACAAGAAGTGAAACAGAAAGTTAAAAAAGAGTATTTTGCCTAAATTGGACAAAACTTATTATGTCCATAAAAGAAGCTTATAAGTTGGAAACTTCTGTTACAGTAAATCATCACAGTATGATACCAAACTGTGAGTAGCTAATAAAACACTCAGCAGAAAACAAGAACAGCACCAATTTACTCACTTAACAGTTATGAAGGTTAGCACTTCTCTCTGTGCTGGATAAAGCATTTATTCTCAGATGAAGATTGACAAACTAGGCCTTGGTGGCTTGCTACCGACTTTTATATATATATATATATATATATATATATATCTTCCTATTGATCCCTTGACTTGGGATCTATAGTTAGGCAGCAGCATTTCAACTCCAATTTTTGCATCCTGCCGACACATACTACTCTATGTGAGTTGCATACAGTATCCAAAGCAACAACTTTAGCTCAAAAAAAAAATAGGCAAAAAAAAGACAGGAGTTAATTCTGTATATAATTAATCAGCTTAGGAAAAAAGCACACCTACTTTTTGCTTTTCTGAAGAAACAATAATGAAATGTATACTTGCTACCAAGGCATTAAACCTTTACATAATTTTATTTCTTGACTTTTTCCCCCCTACCATTCCCTATAATAGCAACCAAGTTAGAAAAAGTTTTATCTGAATTTGACCCATTGTCATAAATAGTGATGATATGTTTTATTCTCTCATCTCATATGAAAATTAGGAAGTGAGTTTATTTACAAGGGAGAGAAAGGAGAAAGTCATTTTACAATGATATTTGCTAGCCTAGTTTCACTGTAAGAGAGCTAATTTTCTCATAAAGCCTGTCAGGAAGATGTTCTATGTTAACTTTTAATTACAGTAGAGTGGTTTTAGCAACTACAGGACTCTACATGTTGCCATGACATCAGCATCTTGCAGCAGCCTATCTGCTATTTGCACAGATTTTAAACAAACTTCTGAGCAAGAACGAGATACTCTCACAGACCCCACTTCATTTCTATAAGTCACACCAGATTCAGCCTTGCACATTAAGGGATTGTTATGAAATTATTTCACAAAATCTAGTCCTATATATTACCCTGACTCCCAACTAGAATATAGCCTTTAGAAACAACAAGAAAAATATGCCTATTCTCTAGTGTTTCAGCACAGACCAGAGAGGGATTTACCAGCTGCAAGGTTCCATAGCAGGAGACAACCTCTCCATGCTGTGCTGGCAGGTTTAGCACAGACCCCACATGAAACAGCCCCACCTACGTGCCAGGCTACTGCCTACCACCAATCACATTCCCAGATCCACCTGTGCTTTCAGGATACACCCTGCCCAGGACCTTGTGGGAAAGGCCAAACTATTCCCTCTCAGTAGGGGAAAATATCGTTCTTACCCTCACAATTAGAAGAAAGGGGAAAAAAGGTTTGGGGTTGGGGTTTTTTTTAATTTTTTTCAACTATCGCTGTGACTAATACAGCTCTCCATATTACCTCACAGTGCTACTGAGGAGGAGATAATTCACTGGGTGGAGGATGCTAATTACTCATCTGTAAACAGCTGAACTGTGGAATCCACAGTCCCACTAATCCTGCCCTTGCACTTTATCTCAGCTGCCTGCTGCACCTTTTGAGTATGTAAGCTCTATCCATACACTGTCTGAGCCCTGTGGTTTTCTCAAGACAAAATAAGAAGACCAAAGCAAGAGTCTTTCCAAATAAGAGCACTTGCATAAGTTTCTTATTATCAAGGAGTGCTGAAAGGGGAAAACTGCTTAAAATAGATCCACACAGACAAAGAAGTCCCGTGACAGCTAATAAAAACAAATTCTTACCAACTTGTTGATAGCAGCTTTCTGTAAGTTGCCACTTGAACAATAGTATCTTCAATTCTATTCCTTTTATTTCATGTTAGAATTTGTATCTATGCATCTTTCTGCTGTACACTTTTAACAGCTGTGTAGGCCACAGTCTCCTTACCCTAACTTCTTGCAGCTGCTTCAGCATGGTTGAAAAATCAGTCAGAATGGCTTAATAGTCCCATTGCTGGAGAAAGAGTGGAGTTTTACATGGATTTTCCTCCTAAAAATAGCTCTGTCAGTGCTTCTTACAAGAAAATTGTAAGGGCATCATGCACTTTTACAGTGAAGGACCTAACTGTGTGAACATGTCCATACAGAAATCACAACGAGAAGCGTCATCAATGTCCCAGTGACCGTGAGGTCTCTCTGAAAAAGAGGAATTTGCTAACATTGCTGGTACATGAATTGCCTAAAAATGCCATGGAGAAGAAGCATAATAAACAAGGCTAAAATTAGAATATCCAAACACTCAGCTGACAGTATTTTAGCAGCACTTATACCACATTCTTTAAAGTACAGCACAGTGGTGCCTCACTGTAAGAGATTTCTACCAAACAATGATTCATGATATCAGTGGCATAAATTGCAATTTAAGATCTTTGTTTGCAGTTAAAACTCTCTGTCTGAAATACAAAGCTCCCACTGTAAGATAATGAGCCCCCAAAAGCATCTTCTCAAATTTGAAGGATTTCCTCTCTCTTATGGCTCTTCTTAGCCATTTTTCTAAGAAAGTTCAGCCTTTTGAATTGGTCAGTCCCTGCCTAGGAAACAGTTCTGGTTTCAAGTACATTGCTAGAGGCAGAATTACAACATATATTAAATGCCTGTCAATTTCAGGGTACTGCAAAGGTGCAAAAATTAGGAATTCCGAGGAGGAAATGTGGGCAGAATTTGGACAATAGTGTTAAGACACCTGGCTTATCAACAGAGAGCTGTGGAAATCTGTGGAATAACTAGTGGCATTGCAAGGTGAGAGTGTTGAAGTGAATATGTCACATTTTCATGCAATTGCATTTCTTACAAGGATTTGCTTGGGAAAATTACTTGAAAGGTCCTGCAAGTGTTAGCAGTTTCCCTAGAACTTTCTTGGATTTTAAGTTCATTCTGAATAATTAGGAAAGTAACTCCATATTTCTGTCTGATTTCAACTCCTTTGCTAACTGTGTATGTAAGACTCCTCACTGAATACAGCCTTGTCTGAAGTGGAACATGGCAGTGAGTATGTGCTTTAGTAGGAGGTGTGAAGAATAATTTTGACATTCAAGACTATTGGAAACAGTATGTAATTCATTGCCTTGAGATGGAATGTGGCCATGGTTAACAACCTGAATTTGAGAAAAGAACTGCAGAATCTCAGTTTTAAATCTCTTTTGGAAGGTAGCATCTCTAGCCATACAGTGCTTCAGTGCCAATATAGGTCGGTCACAGGAGAAGCAGTGCCATTTTTTAAGCAACCAAGGTTTAAATTCCCAGAGATGTTGCATGATTTATATTGGCAAGAAATCTCAGCTGCCTCACAAGATCTGCCTATTCCTGTACTCTTCTTTCTGTTCTCTGGAGGTCTTGCAGATAAATATTGAGCAGGTCAGACCTGCTTAGTGTAGAAGAACAGATGAAATCATGCCCTGAGGTGTTGTGAATACTCTTTTTTGTATTTGCTTGAATTGGCAGTGTCTGGAGGTATAGTTGACAGATTTCAGAATGTGAAAATTATTAATCTGGGGGGAGTGCCCTGAAATGCTGCCAGTTTATGGCAGATCTAAAGTAACTTGTGTTCCAGCAACCCTTTAAAGAGCTATTTAGAAAGAAAACCCACATAAGCTACCCAGTGAGTAACATTTGCTGTCCGAGACAATCGTTTCTTCTTCTCTAGGCCATGTTTTCTCTAAGCATGAGCTGAAGAAAGCCATCATCTTACAGTTGCATCGCTTCATGAACTAAATGAAATCAAGCATAAGTACAGTAGAATGATGGAAGCCTGAAGGAGGTGTGATGAGAGCTTTCTTAGAGAGGACATATGGCTTTTAAAGAAACGGTCTTCAGCAGCCAGCTGGGGATGGCATAAGTATTCATCAAGGAAACAAAAGCAGCAACAAAGGTCTTCTCCTTCTTGTGCTGGCTGAATAGATTTGTTACAGACATTCAATGGGCAACTGGTTTTAGCCTACCTCCGAAAACAGCCTTCCATGTTGAACTGATGTGGGAGGAAGACCTTAGTGTCTTAGCTATAGAGAAACATGGGCACACGTTCGACTCGTCTCTCTTTGCAGCCTCTGCCTTCAGCCAGCTCTTTGCTGTAACCCAGTAAGGCAATCCCTGTGAACAAAGAGCACACGTGTATATATGGCCCCATGTGTTCGTGCACATATATAGATATACCACAGGTTCTGAGACAGGGTAATTTTTCATGCAAATCTTCTTTCAGCTGCATGACCTGATAGTCTTCAGCCTCTTCTCATATCAGACTGGGTTTCACTTTTTATATTTATCCTTGTGTCCATGAGGTCTGACATCAGAATTCTTTACCACATGAGCAATGTCACGATAGCACCAGATTGAATAGAAAACTATGTGCAGCCAAGAAAAGTGGACTTAGAAATAGATGAACTCTTTGCAACTCAAAATTTTCTGTTAAGTGGCACCGATACTAATGCATGTGTTGGATATATTTCTTTAATCTGGATGAAAGCAACCTGCAAAGAAGGTACCCTTAATTGCTTTGTACAGATGTTAAAACTGTTACCAATAGAGTGATCTGCTCTGGGTCATGACGTAAATCACTGGCAAATCCAGCACGTAGATCTCCCAAGTCCTGATCCATTAAACAGACTTATGTTTTACATGAAGAACATCTGCACAAACTGTTACAGCTTCTGCAGAGTCAGTGGTAGACAAGTGAGTTTTTCATTGGGTCAGAGACAAGGCAGTGGGATGAAACTAAAGCTTTCCCCTATAGCTGTTTATCACATGAGAGTGTTCCCCAGCTCATATCAGCAGCAGATAATAACTGGCAAAGTAGTGGTGAAGTTCATGGGTCAGAGAATTGCAGGTGGATGAATTCCAGCTCTCAGCCAGTCTAAAGCGTTTTCTACAAATTTGTACCCTCAAATTTGCTCATTTGTCCATCCCTTCTGTGGAAAAGCCCACAGGATACTCTCTGAGAGAGTGCAAGCCTTTGAAGAGTTTCTTCCTGATCTTTTGCTCAGAAATGAGTGAATTTACCCATTATGGAACAGCCTATAAATCCCTCATGGCAGATCCTTAGGGATCTTCAGGCATCCAGAGGTGCCTGTATTTCCCAAGACCACTTGCATGGGTGCCTTGTGCAGCTGCTATGTTCTTCACTCCAGAACACCGTCCATATTAATAGCACTAGTCTTGGTGCATTCTTTATTGGTCTGCAGCATGGAAAGATATATTCAACCCTTTAGGAAATGTTTGATGGATTAAGCAATGAAAAATGATCAGGGAGAAGACTATTGTAGGTGTACAATGCTGATGATAGTCATATATTTCTGACCACATCTGCTGAGGAAACATAGAATCTTCAGTTTTTCATAGGCCTTTCCAGAAGAGTGGTGGCTGCAAAATGGTCTGGAAACACTTTTTTGGAGATAAACAATGGAAATGATCTAACATTAAAAATAACTCTAAAGGCAAAAAAATCAGAAACCACTTTGAAACAAAGGAAGGGTGGAGTAAGCAACCCTTTTGGAGAGACTAGTTCTCTGTTTTGTGCTGCTTACAGAACCCAGAAATGCCAGTGAAGGTTGTGTCAGAAATCTGTAAGCACTGCCTATAGCTGTTATGTACAGAGTTCTAAACATTATAGAAATTAGGGATCCTATTATGAAATTTACAGCAGTTAAAATTACTTTTGGAGTAATTTATCTTTTTGCCATTGTTTCAGCATGTGCTGTGAGATGAAAAGAGGAAGTTTTGTTGCAAACAATATTTTAACCACAAAAAGATATTTTGCAGTAGAACAAGTATTCCCAAGATTTAATTTAATATTGAGTGTTACACAAATCATAGAAAAACAGTTTCAATGTGGTAACAACAGAATTAAGTACAGGTGGCCAAAGTAATTTGACTCTTGGACTGCATTTTGAATTTTCTGGTACACCCTGCTGCTTTACAGTTAGGTTGTAGCATTGGAACTAAATGCTTTCTTGTAAATCTTTAAATGAAATATGATGGAAAACAAGCAAAACATTCTAGAATTTTTTTAAGTCAAAGTTCCAGGTGTAGTTTTGAAAGCTCTAGATTGAAAATCATCTTTATTCACAACTATTACTTCTACTGACATCAGGAAAACTGTGCATATCTCTGCTTTTCTTTTAATGCAGAAAGTCTCTAGGATCTGAGTCTTACAAATAAACAGTTCAGAACTTATAATTATCCAGCTCTTCACTGGCCTCCCTTCTGCCTTACTTCTTAGCACAGATCTAAACAACACACACTTTCTCAAAAAGACTTCTATGTGACTGGCAGGCCTGGTAGGAGCTTCTGTCAGATGCTATTCTCACTAGCTAATTTCATCTCCTGGTTCTGTGTACCTCATCATATCACAAGTTTTGAGACAAGTGCTTAAATTATCAGATTTGCTCATAAATACAACAGAGAAATTATGAGGGACTGAGTTTAATGGAGTGATGGATGAGTATCAGCTCCAGGCTAGAAATGTTTAGAAGGAGGGGGACTAATGTCTCCAGAAAATCCATCAAATTCAATTAGCTAGAGTGACCTTCAAGGAAATTCAGTATGAGGTGGCTGCACAGTCAGCATGTGTGGCCTTGTATAGTCTTCAGCAAAAGAAGAGATTTCATTTTTGAAAGCTTGTCCTTTAAAGTAACACCTCATATTTTCCCCACCAATGAGATAGCAATGGCCATTGTGTTTGTGACCCATATTTCTTTCTAACACTCTCTATACAAAATAATGGATAGAAGTGAGCCAATAGTTACTCAGTCTTTGAGGGTACAAGCCTGAAAACCTGTCACATTCTCTGAATCTGTCAGTAGCAGAGCTGAGGAAAAAGCTAGAAGTCCTGGATGTGTGTGTACAGTTACAATTGAATTAAGACTAATTCAAAGTTCAAATGAAAGATAGTTAACCTGCCTCACCTCCTCCAGAGTTTTTAAGAAAAAGAAGCAAGATTACATCCAAAATGCATGTTTCTTTTCTCTCACTCTTACATCACCCTTAGGATTGGTGATGACAGCCCTAAGATCCATAGAAGGTTAAAAGGGATAAACTGGAGAACAGGAAAGGACTGAAATCAACTGCAGTTTCTGATGATAAAAGAACTTGTTCTGAGGGTGAAGATGGAGAAAAGTATGGTAAGGGTAGTATGAAGCATGGACCATAAAAAGGGGTCTTCCAAGGACAAACTGGGTCTTTGGGGGAGCCTGTGGACCCAAGTCTTCCAGGCTACCTTGTGGACCTAGATGAGGCCGGGTTTCGTGGTGTTATTCAGAATAAAATGCAGGTAAGGAGAGTTGATGCTTCTACTGAAAACAACTGTGATATGGTTTCTCATATATGCTAGGGGATTACTGGATACAGTCCTATTTTCAGTGCTACACCTCTGGCTAGGCTTACTGGTTGTGGGATGTAAGCAGGGCCTGGCAAATTCCCTCCTGGAGGGTGCTAACTTCACCAGATGAAGTGCTCACGAGCGGGAGGACTCACACTACCTCATTCCTTCACTATTACGCAACTTGCTTTTTTCCCACAGTAAGGTTTTCTTCCACATTTTTTTTCCTGTGGGTTTTTTTTTTTTTTTCTTTCAGTAAAAGCGCCTGCCTTATCATGATTTCACCCTGAAACAGGCAAGGGAATTCAGTAATGCAACCTGGCAGGGTGTCAAAAGTCCATTTTCTCAAGAGGAACAGGAAAAAGGTAATAATGGTTTGAGGAACTGGAAAACAAATACGTCCTATGTAGACTACAGTTGGTTCATCTACGTGAACAAAAACAATAAGCTCTGAGCCCTGAGGAAACAGCGCAAGGCTCCAGCAGGGCCAAAATAGCCCGGACGAGAATCCCTCCGTTTTTAAAGCGCGGAGTAGCCGGAGGCGCTGCGGCGGGCGGGACCGCGGGCTGCCGGCGCCCCCCGCAGGCTCCAGGGGCCTCCCCGCCACCGGACCGGGCAAAAGTTTCGATCCTACCAGCAGTGGAGCAGGAAGAGTTATGGTCAAGCAATATATATGTGCAAACATCCTGTCATTCATACGCTAACCATCTTATTCTCACCGGCTCTTTTAGCACCATCATTTGGAGGGGAAATACAACAGCACGAGAAAGAAGAAGGCATGTATCCTTCATAAGTTAGTTATGTTTCATGTTCTCTTTTGAAAACTGTTCAAGTACCAATTAGACTCAATGACGCTGACCAGTCTGTAGTCTGGGACTGAACTGTCTAGTCTCACTCCATGAATCACATTTTCCTTGTCCTACAAAAGCTTCAGCTGTACAGTGAACTGTGCAGTGCCTTGACGTGTGCAGGACCAAGTCCACTAATTAAGACCACCAATTTGAGAAGGAAAATAATGTAAACAGATAACAACAAATTAATTCTGAATTGTAAAGGCAGACTTCTTGACATGGTTTCAACCCTGTAACACGAAATCCCTGCTCAATGCATGTCTCTGGCTGTCCTGTGGACCTGGTGCTGCCAGTACTGGAGAGATAGCATCACAATAAAAACATGTGTCTCCTCTGCCCGCACTTAACTAAAAGATCAAACAGACCTTAGGTCTATTTTCATGTAAGTATGAGGAAATCTCCTTCTAGTTGCCTTATGAAATCTAGAATGGATGCAGTATTATATCTGAGCTTAGTCACCAGGCATAGACACTATAAGGGGAAATCAAGACAGAAAACTTTCCAGAAGTCATCCACTTTTTAAAAAGAGGCTCCTCCAACTGATTCTGCTAAGGATTTAAACTGGGATTGTAAATAAAAGGAAACAGCAGGCAAATGTCGCCTGTTCTCTCGAGACAGTGTGTCAAAAAACAATTACAATGAAGACTGAGGAGAAGACTGCTGAGAAGACCTCTTGCAGCCTTCTAGTACATGAAGGGGGCTACAGGAGAGCTGCAGAGGGTCAATTGACAAGGGCAAGCAGTGATAGAACAAGGGGTAAGGCTTTAAACTGACAAAAGGTATGTTTAGATTAGATATTAGGAAGAAATTCTTTACTGTGAGGGTGAGACACTGGAACGGGTTCTCAGGGAAGCTGTGGCTGCCCCATCTCTCGAAGTGTTCAGCGCCAGGTTGGATGGGGCCCTGAGTATCTGGTCTAGTGAAAGATGTGCCTACCCATGCAGGGAGGTTGGAATGAGATTATCTTTTAAGTCTCTTGCCAACCCAAGCCATTATATAATTCTATGATAATTACTACTGCATTGACCTAGTTGGTCTTATTTTAGATTGAGTTTATTATTCTGAATAATAGTTAACTCAGTAAATAATAATTAGGGAAAAAAAGACATCAGCCTCAATGACAAAATGATTATGCCACTCCAAACGAAAAGGTTATCTATTCTATGTCCATAACTTTATAATGACAAATTTACCAGAGTTTAGGATTTGGTATGAGGCTATGATTTGCATACAAGTGCTGGTATCTTGTGGATGTTGTGTCTCTGTATGTTTTAGAAATGAAGTTTTTATCTGTATGGTTTGAAATCAATGCAGGATTCTTCATTCTTGTGTTGTCTTTCTGAAGATATTCAAGGGTGGCTTTAGTGATCTGAAAACTGTCCCAAAGGCTTTGTTTGCACAAACTTAAAACCTAAACAAAATGCCTTGTTTTCCTTCTTGGTTTTGGTATTTTCCAAACAAAATCTCATTTGTCCTCACAAACAAGGGAGATGTGGTGTTCCATGGGCAGAAGGCCTTGAATGGGAAGATGAGGTGCCGGAGGCAGTGCAGAGTACTCTGAGTGAGTGCTGCACCATATGCTGGCCGTGACACTGAAGGGTAGTCTGCTGCTGCCTTATTTTCACATGAAACATGAAAACAAGGATCAAGGCTATCACCACCTATAAAGATCTCAGAACCGTTAAAAGTTTTCTGTAGTGTCTTTGCTGAACTCTGGTGAGAGCATTTGCATTTGCACTAATCACAGTTCCTCAAATAAGTTAAATATTTCTTCCACACATTTGTGAAACTGTGGCACAATGTTGCCAGTGTGGCAGCATGGTTCTGATATTCCTTTACAGGAGCAGCAACTCCATCTATGACTAATCAAACAAGAACTATTGTGTGGCTTGGATTGAGCTAATATACAGTGTGCAAACATTAATCATTACTAAGGCCAAAGTACCGTTATTTCTGTTAGGTGTGTATCTTTTAGTGCAGACAGAAATCTCATTTGAAACTTCTTCCTTTGTTTAATTTTTTCTTATAGGGATGCGAGTGTATGAATAATTCAGCGTTGCATGTGAATTATACTGTGACCTATAATAATTAGGCATTGCTGGTACTTTGTTATGAAACCAGATTCAAACTAAATTTAAAATCCAAGTCTGTCTGTAAAATCTACTGGCAAGTTTCCAGATTTTTGGGGCCCAGAATTCCCACTCTCCAGTGTTTTTAGTCTTTTATTTTTCCAGTCATCTGTTTTATGGAGAAAGAACATATAGCCATCTGGGAGATTAGCATATATATTTTATGAAGCAGAGTAGAGCTCTCTCTTTACTGACTCAGATGCTAAAGACCCAGATTTGCAGCCTGCCTCCTAGCTAGCATAGCACAGTTCATAAAGCTTCTGTTGCCAGCGGCTTACCCTCTCCCCCTCATCAAGAGCAAACCTACACTAAAGTGATGTTGGCAAAGTAGTACTGTTCTAAAAGTGGGGAAAGGGACCTAGTTCCAGCTTTACAGCCATGTAGAGAGGCAATTTTTAAATGACAGAAGAATCCATTTGTCAATAAAGCTTACATTGTTTGAGTAGAAATTACCAGCAATTGATCAAAACAAATCTGGCTACTGGAGTGAGATTCATCTCCAGAGTGGTATATATGGCTATATTTGTGGATAAAAGCACAGAACAAATCTGTGGTGTATCCTCTGAAATGTATAAAAGCCAAATGAGAGCGTTAGTGCTGGGTTAATTTAAGATGCAATATAAATTACCACAGGATGTAAAAGGAGTGAGCTGCAATAGATGTGCCAAGGGGCATCTCCTTAATCTTTTATACTTTCTCACTGTGCTGGTAGGGATGTGCTTTCATTGTAGCTATAGTTGGAAGTACAGTATGTTTCTAGTACTGCAGTGTAGCTGGACTGTGACAGTACTCCTTCCTTTTCTCTGGACATTCCTCTTTCTTTTGCTTTTAATACTATTCTGTTTTTCTCCTTTTACAGAACACAGATACTCGGAGCCTAGACCGCCAACATTTTGATATCCAGTGTAGATTTATAACTATGGACTGCCAAGTTTTAAGAAGTTATAGAGCTGCTAAGTCCAGTGAAGAGAGAGGAAACACAACCACTGAAAGAGAGAGTACTAGTTTGGTAGTCTGCACAAGCCTCTAGAAAACACAGGGCAAAAGCTGACATCATAATCCTAAATTTGTATTAATAATGATACTGAATAAGCAGAATACTTTCCATTGCTTCTTAAACAAAGACTGGGAATAGGACTGGCCTTTTTGTTTACCCTCTAATAATTTGGTGGTACTTTAAAAATATATACGCAAAAATGAGCTTGAATTAAAAGCTTTGGTTCAAAGCTCCCAGTTTGAAGGAAGTTTGAACTATATTCAGAGTATCATCTGCATTTTTCAGGTTAGACTCTCCTTTTTAAACAAATTATAACAAAAACCATGTCCAAACTTTAAGAAGCACAGAGTGTGTATTCAAATACAGACTTTAAGAGCTGGATCTGTTATATCTAAAATCTGATTCCCATTATTCAGATCTGCTGAATAATAATGGGAACAAATACAGTCTTACTAGAAAATGCATAAGAAAAAAGTTTCAATGTAGCATTTGGGCTATATGTTCATCAGAAAGGCATGGACCATTTCAAAAATCTTTCTGTATCTTGCCAGTGCTAAAATGCCATGTTTCAAAGACAGCATGCAGACAGTCTTTAATGTTCTTTTCTTCTACCTTTTGTCAGTTACCAGAACATGAGCTTGATATTTACTGACAGTTCTATTTACCTTGATGCTAAGAACAGCCTACCCAATCTGGCCAGATCTTTTCATTCAAAAACCAGTCTCTGACATGGCTGGTAAAAGGTGCCAAGAGAAGTCTATGAGAGTGGGAAAATCCTATGATGGCTCTTCAGAGTATTTCCCTGGACACTCTCCCAGCTCCAAGCACAAGTGGCTTCCTGAGCCAGTCACACCACTTCTGTAGAAACAAACATAATCACGGTAAATAAAGAAAAAAAAAATCCAAACGAGCAAACAAACCAAACCAAAACAAACAAAAACCCCCAAACAAACAAACAACAACAAAAAAGGAAGGTGTCTTTTGAGCAGCAAAGCTGTGTACTTTGATATCAAGGCATTCCACAAGACGGCAGGGCTCTGTCTTGGCAGGTCACTACAGAAGGCAACCTGAGTCTCTACAGAAGCAATCTTTTTCCTACCATAGTTTTCACCATCAGTAATACAACTCTCTACTTTAAACCTATCAGTGCTCTATAGCAGTGATC
Organism: Corvus moneduloides; assembly: GCF_009650955.1. Classification (NCBI taxonomy): domain Eukaryota; kingdom Metazoa; phylum Chordata; class Aves; order Passeriformes; family Corvidae; genus Corvus; species Corvus moneduloides. The sequence continues at coordinate 35,479,129 of NC_045481.1, read as the reverse complement.
AAAGTAAGTGGCAAACAGCTGAAAGACAGGGAGGGCCTCTATTTTCTTATATCTCACTCACATTTTTATATTACAACATTTAAAGCACCATATTCACATAAAACATAATTGTTTTCTCACTGTGTGAATTAAAGAAATAATCTTTTTCTACATAAAATTAGACAGAAAATTATTGCATGCAACTGCAATTATTTTAACTAGGAACATTAACAGCAACCCTTCACATTCCATCTCAGTCATCTATTATTTGAACTCCAAAAATCATAAATACAGCTATTTGTTACCCCTTGTCTTCACGATCAAGACAAGGTAACCTAAAGATGGGATGCTGCTGAAAGGTGGCTGTCCCTTTCACCTGTCCTGCTTCCTTGTGCTTTAATGTCTGTGTGTACAGTCTTAATGCAAGTCAGATCAACATTAAAAAGCTGATTGAAAACTAGCTGCTTCTACTCAGAGGCTTAGCTTTCAGCTAGAGAAATGAGCTGAAATGACTCCACAGCCACACAGTCACTGCTGTTGCAATCAGGAAAGCAGGTCAAGCATGTGACAAGGGGCAGGAAAGTCCCTTTCAGCAACAGAGTAGTATTGGATAAGCTTACACTAATTGTGAAAACACACCCTTGAGTAACAAAGGAATAGTGGAGAGGATGCATCCTCAGTTCTGCCCTCGATGACAAGAGGCAATGGAGAGAGAGGAGAGAACCTGAAGCTCAGTTCTTAGACAAGTTCAATTGAAAACTTGTGCTGGAGCATGCCTAAATCTTGCATATGTCACAGTAAAATGTTAGTTCTGACCTCAACTAGATGCATTTTTGCTCTTTGTTTGTAAATAAGGATACTAATATACCAGCTCTTTCTAGACCATTTATGTTTGGTTTCTGTGAGAAATAAAGGCTCTGAACTTTGGGGAAAAAAAAAGAGAAACTAGAACAATTGTAGTTCCCTGTAGGGTTCTCTGCAACACTTGTTACTAAGTTTCAGTTAAGTAGAGGTGTATTCCCAGAGTAAATTCAAGTAAATTCAAATATTCTACAAACAATGATAAGGATTTTGTATGAACTCAGAGCATGTTACACTTAAGATCTTCATCATCCTTTTATGCTTCCTATAAAGGTGCTACAGCATAGTGCTAATGCAAAGATAGATAAATAGATAAAACCCCAACACACAACATTAAATAATTACTAGCAGCTACTCTGTACATAAGCCAAACCAAAGGCCTCACTCGGGAATGGAGAAATTTTTAAAAATCCATCTTGCAGAGAAGAACTGTGTAATTGCATTTACTAAACACTGAAGAATAACTTAACTCTAGATTTTCTGTATAAGTGGGAAGACATCAGGTGTTGTCAGGGTGCTTGGGATTTTCATTTGGTATCAGTGGGTATGTGAAGATACTCTGAATATAGTTCAAACTTCCTTCAAACTGGGAGCTTTGAACCAAAGCTTTTAATTCAAGCTCATTTTTGCATATATATTTTTAAAGTACCACCAAATTATTAGAGGGTAAACAAAAAGGCCAGTCTATTCCCAGTCTTTGTTTTAAGAAGCAATGGAAAGTATTCTGCTTTTCATTGTTACGATTCATTGTTACGATGAAGCATGAACAGAGATTTTTCATTTCCAGGTTCACCACTGAAATTCAAACGAGGATAAAAAAAAAAAAGAATGAAGTGAAACGTAAAGAAAATCTCCCAGTAATATTACCAAGTGCAAACAAATTCTATTGACAAGATCTGGTGTCTCCACAAGCTGTGAAAACCCTGGTAGCAGGGAGAAGGAATTAGGATTTTCAGGACCAAGCAGCTACATGCTGATTGCAAGAGTGAGAAGTAAATTCTGTTAATTTTTAACAAAGGCATTCAGCAGGGATACACCCATGACAACCTCGTGCAGAAACCATCTAACGCCCGCGCTTAAGTTCGGCTCGATTATGGAAGACCATGGCCTGACAGAAGACAGAGACTGTGGCTGGTTTCCGGCGCAGGCCCGCGCTCCGGGTACACGGGGCAGGGACGGTCCCCGCGGGGGCGGAGGGACACCGAGCGCGGGGGGAGGCGCGGCGCTGGCCCAGGTGTGCGCCGCCTCCGCCCGCCACCAGGTGGCGCCCGACGCTCCGCCCTCGGGCCGCCCCGCCCCGCCTTTGGCCCGTGTCATGCCCCTTTCCCCAGCCAATGAGAAGCGGCACGGGAGGCGGAGCTCGGAGCGTGCGGCCCAATGGGAAGCGAGAGCTGGCCGGGCGGGGGCCAATGGGGGGCACACCGGTGAGTGCGCGACTCCGGGGCCGGGGGCTGGGCGGGGAGGGGGCGTGGCCAAGGGGGCGCGGGCCCGCAATCAGGTGAGGGCGGTGCTGACGGGCGGCGGCGGCGGCCAATGGCGGCGCGGGGGCGGGGTCTGCCCTGTCCTCCCCTCCCGCCGCCGAAGCTGCCAGAGAGTCAGGTGGCTCCGGGATGCGCGGCGGCGGCAGGAGGCGGAGGCGGGCGCGGAGGAGGCGGCGGCGGGTGGGGGGGATGCGGCGGCTTCTCCACGGCACACGCTGCCCGGTCTCGCCCCTGCCCGCGCTGGGCTGAGGCGGCGCCGCGCCGGGAACCCCCGGCAGCGGCGGCGGCACCTGCTGCCGGCGGGTGCCGGGCCGCATGAACAATAGGCGGCAGTCCCGGCCCCGCCGCCCCCCGCAGCGCCCGGGTGCCGCGGGCGCCTCCCCCTATGGAGCAGCCTCGCCATGGAACCCCTCACCGAGCTCAGCCAGGAGGGCGCGGGTGGCGGAGAGCCGCCGGGCGACGAGCCGCTCTGGACCGCTGTCTTCGAGTACGAGGCGTGCGGCGAGGACGAGCTGAGCCTGCGGCCGGGGGACGTGGTGCAGGTGTTGTCCCGGGACTCGCACGTGTCCGGCGACGAGGGCTGGTGGACGGGCAAGATCGACCAGCGCGTCGGCATCTTCCCCAGCAACTACGTGAGCAGCGGCGTGCAGGGGGGCGGCCCGGAGCTGCGCGCCCGATACCCTCCGCCCCCCGCCATACAGCGTAAGGGGGCCCGGGCCCGGGGCGGGGGGCTTGGCGCGTCCCCTCAGCCGGGAGGGAGGGACCCAGGGAAGAGGGGGAGAGGCCCGGTCCCGCCCCCTACCGTGGGCTTGGGCTGGATATGGGAGGGGGGACGGGACCGGCAGGACTGCCAGGGTTGTGGGGGGGAGCCGAGGCTCGGCCCTCCCGATGTCTTCGGGGGGGAGGCCTGGGCCCTTCCGTGGGTCCTGTTGGAAGCCGGGGCGGCCGCCGCCGGGGGGGAAGGGAAGGCCCATCCCGGTGGCGAGCGGCCGTGGGAGGCCTCGGGCCCAGCTGGCGGCGAGGGAGGCCCGCGATGGCCGTCGGCGGGGAGCGGAGGGGTTACGGCGCCTCAGCCCCTCCCGCCCAGGGGCTGCCCTGGGCCCCTGGTCTGTTCCCTTTCCCACCCGCTGAGGTATTCCTGCTGCTCCAGTGCCCTTCTGTCTTCCAGGCTAGCGCGCTGCTCCCGGGGAGGCAGAGCCTCGCTCAGTATGTTTTTAGCGTTTCACCGACGCCAGGAGCAGTTTCCCATTGTTAAGACCTGTGTTTCCAGGGGCTGATAAATTTTCATCAAGCGACAGAATCCTGGCGGCTGGGCAGTGGTGGAGTCACCAGGGCTTTGGTCATTTTCCCTTTAAGAATATTCTTAAAGGTTGCTGAAAGGGAAGCAATTGTTTCCTGAAGTGTTGATTCACTGCTAATACTTGTTCAGTATCGTCCTGCTTACTAACCAAAAGCTTATTATTTCTGACTGAAAAATTCCTAAGTTGACTTGTGTTACCAGGTTCCTCTGCTCTCTTACAAATTCTGTCCTGAAATACCTGTGAATGAGTTGTTTCCCCGTTTGGATATCTGGGCCTGCCTGAGGGTTGCTTGACTATGTTGTGATGCTGAAGGCACCGAGGGATCGGTTTGTTTCTGTGAATTTCTGTGCAGTTTTGAAGCCTTTGTTGGAGATGGAGAATAGGGCTGTTTCATCTCTACATTTTTTTAGTCACTGTACCATTGTAGAAAGAGAAACAGCATGGAATGACTGTTTCTACATCCTGTTTATCTATCACCACTGACAGTTCAGGCAAGGATAATGTTTTTTTTTTGGAGGGGCAGAGAAAAATCTTCAGACTAGTAGGCTTTTCTAGAAAGTAAAAGAGTGAAAAGATGGTTTGTCCTATCTAGGCTGTATCTCCAAGGAATACAACTAATAGCTTTTTTTCTTACTCTGTATTCTACTTGAAAGCATTTAGGTAAAACTCAGTAATTTGTACCATTGCCCTTGGGCTTGTGAAGGGACTAGGTGCTATTCCTTTCTTTCATGCTGCAACAGCATTGGTAAGTTATTTTTTGCCCCACACACAGAAAAAGCTTTGAATGAAAGCTTATTAGGTTTTGCTTTTGAGATACTTAGGAGAACCATTTCTGTAGAACTTTTTGAACCCTTGGCTCCCATTCTGTTTTGAGTTTTCAAGTTCAGGCTTTGTAACTGTGGATTCTTCTGTCTTGTTGCCTCTTCTATGGTTTGATAGTTCATAAACAGTTGGGGAGTTGTACCTTCCCCCTTTGTCTTTGCCTTACTCTTCCTGTGCCACAACAGGGCTACACTACTTCTCTTCTGTCAGGTCATCAACCATATGTTCATGACAAAGTAGAATTTATTGTCCTCCAGTAGGTTTGTATAATGCCTAAAGACTATGTTTTTGTTGTTTTTTTTTTTTTTAAGAAACAGTGCAGTTTGGACAGGGATTAAAGTTGTTTGCCATTGAATTGGATTTTCAAGTTGAATATTAGAAATCCTTTGCCAGGAATGCTATCCACTTTTAGAGCTGATGATGTTAGTTTGATAGCTGTTTGGAACAGGAATCACAGTCTACTGTTTAATACTTCATAGTCCAGTAAGTCCAGTTTTGCAGGAGTGATGCAAAGTGTCGCTCTGGACATGCACCTCTTCACAGAACCTATTTTTACTTGCTTTCCTAAAGGTTATTTTCATATTTAATGGAAATTTAGGAGTATGAGTTCTAGGGATTTTGCTTCTACTGAGAGCTGTACTAGTTTAGCTGGTAATTTTAGCCATCCATCTAGTGTTCTTGATTCTTGCCTCAGTGAGGGTACCATGAATGATAAGAGGAGCCTGTAGAGGCTGTCAGCAGTGGGCCGACTTGAGGGACTCTCATCTGCACTATGGGCTCTTACACACTTCAGACTGAATTAAATAGCTTAATCATGTGGTCTAATAAGGGCTGATTAAACGGCACCTACTTTGCAGTTGTCAACATGGCCACTGGTTCATGGTGTACAGGCTCTGTAATTCCTTACCGGCCCACAGAGGAATGATAGCACTTCAGTTCTTGAATTCTGTACAGTCCTGTACAACACGTCTGCCAAATTACACTGGAGTTCAGAGGTGGGGTTAGTGTGTTTAGAAATGTAAAGAAAAACAGGTATTTTGTGCCCTAATGTAGCTGTATAACTCAAACTATGAAAATGAATAAACTAACTCAGCAGAAAATACTTTTTAAAAACCCCAAACAAAACGTTTCTAAGAAGTGACTTTTTTTTTCTGAGGAAGCTACCCACGAGGGTGAGCTGGCCAGTTTGCCTTATAGAAATATACATTTTCAAACTAAAGCTAAGGTCGTACTTCCAGATAAAAGAACGTTCAATGTCACGCATTAGTTTTCATGTGGAAGCTGAAGTGTCTCCGTTTTACATCCCACCCCTATTAATTAGTGCCTCCAGCAGGGATGTGCTTTTTTTATGGAAAATGGGTGACAGCACACGAGGTGTTCTACTTTCCAGCCTTTCGGTTTCCTTTGCCCATCTCGTTCTCCTGCTTGCCACCTTACTGTCGCCCTTCTTCCCAGCACCGGGGCGGGGGTGAGGGGAGGCCGGGGCGCTGCCCGCGGGGCCGTCCCGTCCCGTCCCGTCCCGTCCCGTCCCGTCCCGTCCCGTCCCGTCCCGTCCCGTCCCGTCCCGTCCCGTCCTCGCTGCCGCTGGAGCTGTCCCTTCAGCACCTGCGGGCCGGCTCGCTCAGCTCTCGCTGATGTCCTCTCAATCCGTGAAATGCCCTAGCAGAACACTCGCTGTGAACAGCACCTGAACGCTGTGTGTCTGGAGTTGGCAGGGCAGGCAGTCCCCTGGTGATGTGGGGGGCGTGTTTGTTCATTTTCAGTCTTTTGACTGACCTTGTCCCTAGGAACAGGTTAATTGAGGATTGTACCAGTATTGAAATTCTATCAAGTGAAGAGATAGGACTCAACATCTGATTTCTTCAGGTCTTTTATTAGTAAGAAATGCAAGAGTGACTCTTCGTGTATTCTCAATGGCAGGGTAGTCTCACATCTGGATTTATTGTCATTACAGACTTGTTCTAAAATTTAGTGTTTCTGGTCAGAATCTATTCCTTTCATGTTTTCTAGTAATCTCTCTCTCAAGTATTTGAACACCAAGGTTGCTGCTGTAGGACTGAAATCTTCTTTGTTGTGCTAATCCTTGAAGTTCAGAGTGTTACCCAAAATATGTATTCACAGTAGGAGAAAAATAGATTGTCTTTGGGACTGGAAGAGACCTTTTCTCCTTCTGGAAGACTTTCTTGGTCAGTTTTCTATCTTGTTTCCCATTAATCTTTTGTTCATGGAACACTAGGAAAAGCAGCACAGGCATCCTTATTAAACTAACTCATAAGTTTGACTAATTTACAAAAGTAAGCCAACTTCTAAAAATCATGTTCAGGAAAGATGGAGCTCAGACGAAAAAAAAAAAAAAAAAGCCTTCAGCTGTGGACAGAAGAGTTTGTATTAACTCCATACAGTTTTGTGATAAAGTCTTGTACTATAGGAAAGACATTTGATTGGAATAAGGAAACTAGTTTACTCAAATGGGATCTAACCTGCTCCCTTACAAACTTCATTTCCTTTCTACCAGACGAAGCAGGGGAACAATGTCAGATTTGGCTTTTCAAATGCAGGAAAGTATTAAAAGTCTTGGTGACTTTCTGTTTAAATCTTGCATTATGGTACTCTTCCTTAAAAACTTACTAAAATTTCATTGACTGTAGTCAATGAAACCACACAACTATCAGACAGAGTAGCAGCACTGGTAGTCTACCACTGCTGTAAATTGAGCTGTGTCAACATGTTTTCATTGGTCAGTATGTGGAATTTTCATTCTACATTAGTCAGTGTTGGATGGGTTCTTTTGGCCACCAGTATAAACTGTGTTTAGTGTACAGTTGTACAGGATACATTTTCTCATTGCTTTTGCTCCAGGTACAATTTGTATACTGAATTGAGACATCTGCATCTGTAGATCTTTTTCCTGTATGATGCTGATTAGCCACCAGCCTGTAAAGTCAGTGTATGGGAATAGGAAGTTTTTGTAACAAAAATGCAGTGTGCGTTAATCAAAAAATGTTTTTCTTATTGCTTGCTCTGCACACTCAGTATGTGGTTTCATCCATCTGTTTGTCACACTGTTGTCGGTAACATCAGAACTGATTAACAGATCTCTTATGGGGAACAAATCTACAAAGCCTGTAGAGGTGTGGAAGAGTAAGTGTGATTTGGGAAGGACTAAAAGATTGTTCAACAAGAGACATTCAGATAAGGGACAAGTGGAGAAGCAGATGCATTTTGTGTTGAGTTTTAGCTGTTTCACATTAAACACTGTATTGTGAAGATTAGTTGGTGAGTGTGTTTTTCATTTTTGGAATCTTGTACTGTCACTGAGAGTATATCCTTAAGGGGGGTAGGGGCAGGGGCATCAGTATTATAGGGGTTTAAGTGTGGTAAGAGGTATTTTATTTTACTATGTTTTACCATTTACAGTGAGTACTTCATACAGATTTTATGACACTGCAAGCTCTGTTTTACCATACTATTTGGCACTAAAAGGTTGTCAGAAAGGCCTACTGCTTTCCTTTGTGCTGTTTTGGAGTGAAAACTGGCCCTTCCTCCAAGGGTAAGGGTGAGGTTGGCCAGTGTGAACCTTCAGCTGATGTACAGGCTGCATAGTTGCTAAATGCTTACATCTTTTTTCTCCTCTTTCCCTAGTCCTAGAGATCGACTTCTCAGAGCTTGTTCTGGAAGAAATCATTGGCATAGGGGGCTTCGGAAAAGTGTATCGAGCTGTATGGATAGGAGATGAGGTTGCTGTCAAGGCAGCTCGCTATGACCCTGATGAGGACATCAGCCAGACCATTGAGAATGTCCGCCAAGAGGCCAAGCTCTTTGCGATGTTAAAACATCCCAACATCATTGCCCTCAGGGGCGTGTGTTTGAAGGAACCTAATCTTTGCCTGATCATGGAGTTTGCCCGCGGAGGATCGCTCAATAGGGTGTTGTCTGGTAAAAGGATACCTCCTGACATACTGGTGAACTGGGCAGTGCAGATTGCCAGGGGAATGAACTACCTGCACGAGGAAGCAATTGTTCCCATAATTCACCGTGACCTCAAGTCCAGCAACAGTAAGTGCCACACAGTGAACAGTCAGGGTGCTGGGATATGGTTTTGGGGAAAAAAATCATACAAAGTAAAGAAGGGAGTAATGTTAATTTAGTATCCTTTCTTGTGAACCACTGTATCCTCTAATTCAATCCCAGAAGGGTTTATTTTTGTACAGTATGGTGCTACAGATCACAGGAAACGTGTAAATGCTTTCACTCTTTAGAAGCAACTTAAATGATTGGGTGCAAAAGCAACTGTAAATGAAGCATGCTTCACTAGTATTTCATATAGTGTCTAGGTTTTATTGGCATTTTAGCAGACTTCTGTACGTTATAAAGCCTTATTGAACTTAAAATCTCTATTATTCTTCCACTTTTCGGAAGGATAAATGCTTCTTTGTAAAGGCAAATGCTCCTAAGCTTTCATTTTACTTGCTAGATTTTCATCTGTATAGATGAGATGCAAGCCTGTTTTCATTATGGGAGATGTAACCCATTCCAGCTGAATTGGATCTTCTCTTTATCCATCATAGAGCTGGTGTTGACAGAAACATTAACTCGTGAGTAAAATGTCCTTGTACGGCCAGGACTTCAGCTGATATTTGTGGTGCTTTACGTGATACAGCTCACCCGTTAGAGAGCAGAGTAGTTAGGATTGTGGAAATCATGGTGATTTCAGCTGCTCTGTAGTACTGACAGCATTACTGTCTGTTCCTTGGGTCTTGTTCTTGTAGTGTGTCTCTTTTCGCAAACTTAAAACTTGAAGTCAAACACACACATAGAACATTATTTATGAGTGTGGGAGCAAAGTGCTGCAGTGGTTTCAAGATCATCATCTCCTTTCCTGATGCCTCTATGCCACTGTTTAGCCTTTCTCTCTGCTTCTCTGTCTAGATGGCAAGAGCAAACATGGACCTGCATGTTGGCTGTGGTGGTTTAGATTTGTGTGTTAGTATGAACTCATTGTCATTTATGGCTTGAGTTAATAAGAAGCTCTAATAACTGGGTGTCTGGGATGCAGGCATATGTTCCCTTTTGCTTTGAGGGCAGGGACATTAGCAAAGAGGTCTGACAGATGGGAATTTTAATATCTTAAATAGATTCACTAGTGCTAGCGTTAACCATTGCAATGCTGTAAATTTCCAGGCCTTGCAGTATCTTCTTATGTTTTTTTGACCTCACATGTCGTAGTAGTGAATTTACTTAGTTGGTTGTGAAAGAGTAAAAAAAGTATTATTAGTTCTTGTTAATGAGTTTGCAAATAGGAACGATAAGAGCTTTCAAGTTAGTTTCTACAGTATTGTTCTTATAGTAATGAAGTTTCACATTTTGTTAGAATAAGGCAATCTTAATGTCACAGAATAACATATCTAAACCCTTCCCTTACAGATAGCGATATATATGGGCATGTTGATAAATGCTGTAAAATTAAGGAATGATTTGCTTAGTTAATGAATGACTGGCTGCATCTGTGAATAAGAAATAATTGCCTTTCAGTGTCGTACCTTTCCTCCTTACCTAAGAAAATATTTACTTGCTTATTTTGCTAACGGGCCATTAAGGCTTCCTTGCTAAGTGCTAGTTGAACATTTTTAAGGTTTAGAATGAAAGTTATTCTAAGATAAAAAACTGTTAGCTTCTAGTATTTCACTGTTTCATTCAGATCAGAGACTTCTAGTTGTAAAAGGGAAAAGCATCAACAAGAGAACCAGCCCAACCAGAGGGACACCAGTGCACAGTGTTACCAACCAAACAGATACGGATGCTCGAAAACATCTGGACTGTCAGCAGCAAGACTAAATGTCTCTTGTCACAATGAATCAGCAGAGTATAATTCTGCTGCACTGTAAATGGTCGGTGAGAAGTTGCTACATGTATTACTGTAATTTCCCCCATTTGGGAGGAAGCAGTCGTAAAGAAAGAGGAAGAATGAGTGGGAATGCCTCTGAAAGGATTCAGAGATGTTCTGTGTTTGAAGGGGAAAGGTAGAGAATTTACATGGTGATCGTGACCAAGATAGGATCAGATCTAGTAGAGAAATGATGGGTATAGGAAAATTCTATCCCAGATAAGGCTGGAGCAAGCACTATTACATTTGGGAAACTAAATAAATGTTGGGCCTGGTACTGGAGGGAAGGACTTGAGATATTTTAAGGAAAAAGTATTGGTTTGTTTCTCTCTTTTGAAATAAGATAAATTAGTAACTTTGGGTATGGGCTTGACATATTACAACAGCTGTTTATTAAACAAAATGGAGTTCTTCATTCTGTGCTGTGTAATTGAAGAGAAATTTTTAAAAATATATACTATTTTAAACATTTGAAATACATGGGTTTTTTCTGAGTGTACCTACAGAGCAAGCATCATAAATATTAGATAATGACAATGGCGGAGCTTTTTTGTGGGGATACGGGATTGTAGGATAAACAACTTTGGACTGCCTAGGTCATGTCTTGATTGTTCTGTGACTGCATTGCTGAAATCCCTTTTCTCTTATATGTAATAAGCATCTTAGAAATTCCTCTGCTCTGTTTTCTGTGGAAAGCTTTTTACTAGTTTTGTAAAGATTAGTAGACTAAGTATATTATTGCATCCTGATTAATATATAGCTTACTTTTTTTCTGTTTTTCTGATGAACTTAGTTTTCTCAGTTGCTGTGGATAATGGAGAGCCGGTTATCTTGTTAGCTTTGTGCCTGTAGAATTACAAGCTTCCATCATTTTCTTTGCACAAGTTACCACCCACCAGGTGACAGGCAGTGATGTGTCTGTGGTGAGGGAAGAGCTTCTGCTTGCAGGAACTTGGAAAGGATTCTTGCAGATGCATTTCTTACATGTACTAAACATCTACAAGCACAGTAGAGCTGTCATGGGAGCATCAGCTGTATTGATTTACTGGTTGGTACTGCCTGTGTTGAGTAATAGACTGTGATTCTCCTACATCTCATCTTGCCTTCAAGCACCAGCTGGGATGTACACTGTGCATCGGAAGCTACAGGATGAGTTAGTTTGGGAGTTAGGGAACAAGATGGGGGAGTGGGAAAGAACAGAGTTGCCTTATTTAAAATCAGTTTTTCTACTAGAATAGAAGAAAATCAGAGAATGCTTTGTTGTCAGATGTCTGCTTATGTTTAGACAGACACAGAATGCATAAGAACAGTACTTCATGATGAATCTTTTAAGCAGATCACGTTACATTTTGAACGTGTCAAGTGGACACCCTAAGACAAGTCTGAGAAATTACCCCATTATATAAGGATTTGGGAAAAAAATCCTTTTTGATTTAAACTATTGCAGCTTTGTGGACTCAGTATATACCAAAACAATGCTCAGAATAGTTGTCAACATTTCTGGTAGTGTAATAAAGAACATAGGGTTTTGATTACTTTGGGAGGTAACTTCAGTTTTGTTCATCTGAACTGAACTTCTGACAATTATTTGAAGATTCCGGGAGGTGTCTCTTTCTTGAGATACGCCTCATCAAAAAGCACTCCAAATCATTTGTCTGTTATCCATCTTTTTTGATTGAAAGAAGGAATTTTTTTCTGTTCTGTAGTTTTTCTTCTTTTCATTTTCATAACTTTACATTTAGTGCTAATACATTTGGAGTGTAGGAAAAGTGCTCTGTATGTTTAGTACCATGTTTGAGGAATATGTATTGTAAATCTTGGAGGTTCTGGGGGCTGCCTGTTTCATTGCTTTGGGAATGTAATCAGGAAGTGAGTACAGAAAGGTCTTTACAGAATAAATTGCACACTTGTGATTTAGTTTTAGAGACTCTGAAATTACTTTGTTGAGTGTGAGTTCAGCTGGCAGTAAGTCTGGTAGACAAGTGTTTCAGTGGCATTAGCAACTCATATGTCAGTCATAAAACTACACGAGAGAAAGAAGATTATTTAGGACAGCTATTTGGTTCTGCTGTGTGGGGAGATAAGTATTTCTCTTTTTATTTTGGGCATTTGATTTAAGGGATTCAATCTATTCCAAATGAAAATTAGTCTTATTAATCTGACAGAATCCTCACTGGCTGCTGCTGCTTCTCTTCGTCTGGTGATATCTCCAACCTCTCCTTCTTCAGCTGCATTTTGGTGAGCCATTGAGCATATGTTACAGAATCCTTGGTAGGCCTTTCCCAATGTGAAAGCACCTAAATAATCTAAATGCTGACCTATAGAATAAAAGCAACTAGAAATGCCCACTGAAGTCAACATCACTGCACTTAGAACAGCTCTTAAGAGTTTTCCTTTCTTTTATCTCTCATCTGTGATTCAAGTCTCATTTCTGGTCAGAGAAAAGTGCCTGGAATATAATGCTTAGGATCAAAAAGGGAGAGTCCTGTTGGTTTTAGTTGGTCCTGTTTCTGTTTGTCTGTCAATGTTAGATATGCCAGCATTACTATAGGAATAAAGCCAGTTAACTAATACTGTGGAGAACTAGCAAAAGCGTATTTGCTCTTTTTTGTGACTGTCTCAGCAAAACATGTTTGTTATTTGCACTGCATAGAAAGATTTTGCTGAGGGTGTTCATGCCAGTTAGCAAAATGCTTTTTAAAAGTCACCATCGTTGTGTTCCACAAAGTGGCACAGAAGATTAGCAGCAAAATGACATTGCCAAGGTCAAAGAAAGAGGAAAGGACAGAGGTCAAAATAAACCCCAACAGTTCTGATTCAGGCAAGTTCAGTAGTTCTTCTCTTCAAGTTATTTGAAGTCTTTATCTCTCCAACTTTTTGGATCACCAGTGTAAGCTTGTGGTGTCCTGAGATTCTTTCTAAAAGAATTCCAAACTCTGCTATAGTTTTGCTTATTTAATGTAGTTAAGTCTTTATGTGTTCATAAAGATGCCAATAGAGCTGACTTTCCACATGGTCTATGGATAGTTGTTCCTAGGACTTAAAAGATTCCTTATTTTTTAATTTTAATCCAGTCATAGCTGACACTCTTCTGTTGGTCTTTTCAAAGCAGGAAAAGTTCTTGTAAACCTCTTCCTCTGTCTGGCAGAGGTGTAGAGGAGAACTCTTCCAGGGTCTGCTGAATGTACGTTGGCAGAGCAGTTAGGAAGTCTGCGCTGTTATTGCTGCTTCTGGTACTCCAGCGTAATTTGCTGACTAACTCTCCAGTGTTGTACCTTCTATCAGAATGGATTTCCTTTGTCAGTCCAATTAAATGACTGTGAGTAATGCTTCCTGTAAAATGTAGTGAAGCTATTTCAGTGATATCTGAATGCTCTTCACTGGGTGAATAATTGATCTGTTCTTAGTTGGGTTGTTACCCAAGTTACACTTGCCCTGTACGAGGAAAGTGGTAAAAAGGTGAATTTTTTTGGGGGGGGTTAGTGGTGGTGTGGAAGACAACAGCTGGAAGATGAATTTTCAGGGAGCAAAAATCAGTAAAAGTCCTTCTTTTCTTTCTTTTTTTCTAAGTTTAAAAACTGTGTACAGTAGAAATCAGGCCTTTCAAACAGCCTGAATATACTTGTAAGGCTGATGAAAGATGAATTTAGGTTCTGCCCTTATGCAATTACCTGATTCTGTAAACAAGCTGTAAGATATTGCTAATGGTGCATAACTCCTAGTTCTGGTTACTCTGCTTATATTTCTCTCTCTCCCCCGAGTATCATCATTTGTGCTGATATCCTGGTCACTTCTGCTGTAGTTGAAAAATTCCAAATAACCATAATTTTTTTGCTTGTGGTAATATAATGAGGAAATTCATGCCATTAATACTACACATTTTCATTGAAAATAATGAAAAAAACCTGATTTTATGTACTATTAGTGCAGAAGATGTAAATTTTGCCTGGAAGTGTTGCTAATTTTTAAGATGTTAAAATACCAGGAATTCCCAGAAGTAGGGTGATAGTTTGTATGTTGTACTTAGGTACTTTCTTGGGATTTTTCTTCCTTAGCTTTTGTAAATTAGTGCAGCTATTTTCTTCTCAGAGAGGTTTGACAGATGCTTTCATGTTGCAGTCTTATTTTCATGTCTTAGTAGATTTCTGAGAATTCCAAAATAAATACGTCTTCTGTAAATGGTTTGTTTTAGTTGAATATGGATCGATACTTTCACTGTTAATTGCAAGTCAAAAGTAGGAAGTCTTTCTGAAATAAATTTGATGTCCACAAGAACACTTTGGTATCCTCCCACCCACACTAAGTAGTAAAAAGGCAACTTCACAGAAGGAATCCGTTACCTTCATAGACAAGTACCTCTCATTTTTAAGAAATGAAATTTGTATATTACACTCAAAAACCTAGCCAATATCCTTTTCATGTAATTGAGCCGCTGTGTACATTTTTTGCAGGGTTCTCTCTGCTCCTAAGAAAAAATAAGAGTTGTGGTGTTAAGTACTTTATCCAAGCTGTGCATATGGAGGCATAGGACAGACCTCAGCTCTGTCGTGCAGCAGCTGTCTGTAGGCATCCTCTGAATTCACTGTCTGACCATCTGTGACAGAGCTGGGAAAGATCTGTGTTCTTCTGAAATTTCTAAGGAGCCAGTCAAGAGTGAAAACAGCCTTGTGGTATTTCTGGGAAGCTAGAATAATTCCTTGATCTCCACTTTTTTTTTTTTTTTTTTTTTTGGTGTTTCTTCCACATCAATAAACTTAATTTGAATTTTGACTGACATCTGTCAGCAGCTTCACGTTTGCTTTTCTTATCAAACAATTCTATTCAGAATTTCAACATATCTGAAACAAACTCGCTCTTGAAGCATCAGACATTAAACACAGTCTTGGTCTTTGACGTGATGATTCATCACCCAAGGTGATCCCTTAATTTTAAGTACTATCCCATTTTGAACACTGTGTATATTTCCTTATGACAGGACAAGGGAAACCTTAAGCTGTTTGAAAGAATGCGGGGTATAACACATGGTTTTAAGTAGCTGCTTTTTGGTACATGTTCGCTTTCTGATTCTAGGGTAGTTTGTTATGTTGGTGTGACTTTGATTGCCAAAAGGTTGCCAAAGTTGACTGGCATGTCTGCTAATTGCTGGTTAATTGTCCAACTGCTAATGAAAGGTCTTCCTCAGACCCGAGCTTTTTGCAAATATGAAAAAGAAATAGTAACAGAACCTCATGCACTGAGAAACTATTCCAATACATAACAACTCAGAATTATATTGTTGGGTTTCATCACTGTTTCTTAAGATCAGAAAGAAGAGCTCTTGCCCACAGAACAGTAAATCTGTGTCCCAGTCTGTAGAATAGTCATTATGGTGGTCATGGCAGCGTGGTGCAGCATCACTTAGGGCCCTCTTGGGGAGGGAAGCAGCCAGAGGACACGCAGTCTTCCTATGAACCGTTTGTATTACTGCCACGCACAGCTCTTC
Organism: Corvus moneduloides; assembly: GCF_009650955.1. NCBI lineage: Eukaryota > Metazoa > Chordata > Aves > Passeriformes > Corvidae > Corvus > Corvus moneduloides. The sequence continues at coordinate 35,463,319 of NC_045481.1, read as the reverse complement.
CACTTTGCTTTCTAGAAGCATTGTTGTATTGCTCACACATTTATTGTAACACCATTTTTTATTTAAAACAAAAATACCCTCCCAAAATAGCAAGCATTGTCTAGTGCACATACGGGTTCCAAATTGTCTCTGAAATTCTGTATGTGCTTTGAATGCTGTGCCTGTCATCACCCCAAGACAATGCCTTATGTCTGGGATAATTTTTACAGCTACAAGCCAAGCTCTTAGTTTTCTGTACATCCATCTCTGATGTGTTGTCAAACATGCTCCGGGAATTTGCTTTGGCCATTGAGAAATATTAAGATCTGCTGTTTGTATTACAACTGGAAACATTTAAAATGCAAGCACGGCTTCCTCCTTGGCTATGCGTAGATTAATTGTTGAGATGTGTAGCAAAGCTCCACTTATGAGTAACAGGTAAATACTTTTGCCACAAAGATTTTGTTTATCACAGCAATTTCTGTACTTAAGCTGGGGATTCCTGAGAGGTTCCTGGTATACTACAAAGAAATGCTAATATGAGTAATTGCTGTAAGGATGGTACATATAAGGGTGGTGGGATGTATGTGAACCAGGCCATGTGGTCCACCTACCACAAAAGCATTACAATTCCTGTTATTTCTCCTTTGTGAGTAGGGGCCTATGGAAAGATGTTAGAGAATAGTCTTTAGTTCCTTTTGACTTTGCACTGTTCAAGGATCCTGCAAATAAGAAAAATCCTGTCACTTTGATTAATAGAACTCAATATGCCTAATTCTGCCTGTTGAAGTGTTGTCAGTCTTGCCCTGGATTTATTGATTTGCTTTTTCTTGTTTGATGTAATCAGTCACATAATGTGTGGTTTTGATATGATTATGGTCATCTGATAACCAGGGAATATTGCTAATGCTTCATCAGGTTACTGTGTAGTCAGAATCTTTGATCACCGGGTAAGCTGGGTCAAAGAACCCTAATATAAATGTAGCACATCAAAACATGAACAGCTTTTTGATGGCTTTATTGGATGAGCTGTTATCTTGTGTGGACTTGCATGTACAACAGTGGAGGAATGCCCACTTTCTCAGCAGCTGGCAACTTGTTCTGCTCACCTTAAGGTCAAACTCTGCAGTATTCAAGAAACTCCTGAGTTTTACTATTGTCAGCTGTAGCTTGGTGTCAATTGTGCATCTAAGAACCTTTTAACATTTTTTCTGATGAATGAAAATACACCTCTCTACCTTTTTACAATATTTTAAATAAAATCTGATTTAAAAACCCCATAAAGCACCCCAGCTTCTGGTGTGGATTGTGCTGCTGCCTGTGAGGTTTTTATGTCTTTCTTACCTTCTACATTTTGCAGTACCAGCTTATTCCATGAATGCGTTGGTGTTATTTACTGTTTCATAAAGATGTCTTCATTGAAACCAAAACAAAAACAGTTTGGCTACCTTTTTTCATCATGAATTTCATGTTTATATTTGCCTGGAAACAGCTCCCACTGAACTAGCATTATTATTAAATCTCTTTTCAGGTGGTGTCTTGAGTGACAAATGATGAATGTCATTCATGTGATTTTATTCTTCCCTTTCCTTTTTTTGTTGTTGCCTAATACAAGTTCCTGATTTGTTGCAGGCTTTCAAACTGATACGGTTTGGCAATGCCCTGTGTTGAGTACAGATGTATTTATATTTTTGACTTGGAGCATTTAACTGATTATGAAGAGTATAATAATCCATGCCTGAGCTAAAGGTTGTTCCAATGTCAGCAGTATGGTAGGATTTAGTCTGAAACCAGAGCTGAACCGCTCTGTTTTTCCCAGGAACTCACCTGAGCATTCTCCAGGAGCATTCATAGTGTTTTGTATGGATCACTAAAGCGATAAGACTTTTTTCACCCTGCCTAGGTGAAAGGATCGATTCTAAATATATCGGGGCTTTGGAGGCCTTTCCTCTCCCCTCCCCCATTATGCATTAGCTCTTTAGAGTTACTGTACTGCATGGCTTAAAATCCAAGAACTGCTGTGCTGTCACATCCATCACCTCCTCTAGGTTGATAGAAGAGGACAGTTGTGCAGCTTTATGGATTTGCTGAACCCGGACTTGTACCCAGTAATTAAGAAGGTATAGGTTCCAAGGTACATATATTTTTTTAAATGTGCTGTTGCTGAATGGTTAGTAATAAGAGAGAAAATATTTGCTTATTACTAGAGGCAGTATTAATGATTTTTGGTTTTGCTTCTAAGATGTGAAATTTTGAGTGGGTCTTAAACTCTGTCCTCTCCAGGATCTTATGCAACACTTAGCCTTCTGCACCTCAAACAGATATTAGAATAAAGATGCAGTCCTACTGAAATGAGCAGCAGAGTACCCAACAGAAGGTGGGTAAAGGCTGCATGCGGAAAGCCCGGACTTATTCCATGTGCAGATCTGTTAATCACTTTAAGTACTTTGAACGCAGGATCAAGAGCAGATTGCTCGTTATCTGGATACTTGCGAAGCAAAGCTGTGCTGGCTGACTATGGAAGGTAGAGCTAAAATTGCAAATTAGCTTCTGGCAAACTGCTACAATATGAGGTCTCATTTTGGAGCGAATTTTTGAAATCCTTTCCCAGATGCTTAGTTCTGTCCTCAAGACAGAATGCCAGTGTACTGCCAATAGGACTTAATAATTAAAAAAAGGATTGCTTGGCAATCTCAGTCCCTTGTTCCCTTTGCAGTAGTGCTGCTTTTTGGACTTGTTTGACAAACTGCAGACTTAATAGCGATCTTCTGTCTCTCTGAGACAATGGCAGCAGCATGAAGCAGTATATTAAGGCTATCTTTTTATCTAGCATCCAGTATTTACCACCTCCAGCATCTGAGCTGACATGTATCTTGGGAAGTTTTGCTTATTTATCGGAGGGGAAAGTAGGATTGGAACAACCAGAGTAAGTTCAGTGAAACCATCTTCTATGCAAGAATATTTTTGTTTCATCTATGAATACTTGTGTCCTTGAAATAAGGACTGTTCAAAAGCTACAGGACAATGGTTAATACTTGTATTGCTATAGTACCTTCTGTTTAAGAACCCTGAGGATTTCAGGATGCATTGCATTTCTTCAGAGTACAGTGGAATTTTTAATTATTTTTTCAGATAAAAGCAAGTAGAAAATGTAGTAATTGGCCCATGCAAGAAACAAAAGATGCTTATCTGATTTTTCTGAACTGGTCTTCATTTAAAAGTATTTCACAGCCTTGCAGTGGTTGAAACTGTTTGGTCTGGAAATAGATTTAGAAGGCAGTGAAAGGGATTTGTACAAAGTGCAAATTATACCTATATTGTGGAGAGACAAGTGAAAAATATTCTGTAGGGTGAAATTGTCTGTCCCAGTTTTGAAATTCCAGGGTCTTAGTGTGTCAGGGAAGAAATTAAAGTTAAAATAAAGCTTCTTCAGAGCTCTCCTCGCTTGCATAAGTATTCTGTGGTCTGAAAAACATCCCTTAGAAAACATACATGGTCGAGTAAAAAGATTCTTTGTTGAAAACAAAGTTTCCTGTAACAGATTGGCTCCGTTTTGGACATACTCTGCCGTGGGTGGGTTGCAGAGTCTGGATCCTGTGATATTACTCAGTCCTTTATCCTCTCTGGCAAACCTTCAACTTCAGTAAGCCTTTAGCTTTTTTGGGAAATTTGTGTTAAGCAATTTTTGGATAAATTTGGAATTGTTTGGAAATGGAAATATTTTTCAGTTTCCTTCAACTCTTGCGCTTGAGACTTCTGCTGTATTGGTGGCAGAAAGAGGCTTTAATGGTAGTACCTTCCCGTATGGGCCTGGATTGCTCTTAAATCATACCACGGAAGTGACTTGCGTTATTTAGAACTGAAACCCTGCTCAAGTTTTGCATTTAAGGATCTTGGAGTGAAACAGCATTGGTTTTCATAAAGGTTTTACTTTGTTCTTTTGGTAAAGTTTCTGTACCTGGGATTTGATGGACTCTGATCTATCTCTTTACAGTACTTGAATTATCTAAATGAAGGAAGTAGATGGGCTGATGCTTATTCACCATCTGACAGCTTCTGTATTTTGCATTTTGATATTTTGCATTTTGGTCAGTAAAGCCACAGTAGGCTGTTCTGTTTTCAGGATGGAGGAAGAAATAAAATGCATCCAATATTCCCACCCACAATGGTACTCCAGCCAATGGTCTTTCACATTCCAGCTATGACAGGGTAAGCATTAGTTCCCTTGTTTATAGTTTCCAGTTAGCCTTAGTGATGTCGAAAACAGTCATTGTACAGTAGCAGATGAGCAAAGGCCTGTGGGAAAACAAATCTGGTACTAGGCTGTTGTGTCCATTGGTGCTTCAGTTGCTCTGGAATGATCTGCAAAAACATCCAACTGTGTTAAAAAGGTGTGGTATTATTCTGGGAAAGAAAAGTTAGGCAGAATAGTGTCATTTCCTGTGAATTTGACTTCCCTTGCCATTTTTCAGCCTTTGAGGTCATAACTAGTGGTCCTCTCAGCTCTCTTCAATCTTAACAAAATGAGAATAGATGTGGTGAAGCATTGGAAGTAAAGCAGAAACCTTGTTTAGAGTCCAGATAAAAAGGGAGACTGGGGAAAAAATTTCACTGAGTCCATACAGCTAGTTAATGATTTAAATATTAGAATTGAATGTTTCTACGGGAAATAAAATAACAAAGATGACATATTTAGCTTATTTATAGTCCTCCTGTAGTCATTCCCACCCATTGCTGTTGCTGCCATCTAGCTCTTGGCCTATGTCAGCAGCTGATATGGCCCTAAGCAGACAAAAGCACTACACAAAGTAATGGGTAGTGGCTGCTGGGTATGAGTGTGAGTGGGATACATTTACAGGCTGAGTGCTTTTGCTGGAGATTTTCCTCTTGTCTTGACTGCTTTCTGCCTTTGTAGAATGTTGGGTGGCGAAGCATTTGACCCACAGCAGAGCTAGTGTTGGTGGAGACTGAAACAGAACTACTGAAGTGCACTGACACTTAGAGGTGTTCATGTATTTCCACCACCTTTGAGGGTTTTAGGCCTTCTCAACCCTACATCATCAAGGTGCTGTGTCTGTTTGGTAGCTGGTGGTCAGGGCCTCACCTGGGACATCCACCACCTGCTTTGTCTCCAGGTGCAGGAGCTCCCTTTAAGCTCAGGCTTACTTGAAGTACCTTTATAGTCAGTTTTTCTTACATTTCTGGCAAATGAGCTTCTGGTATTTTGTTCTCCCAACCTGTTTCAAAGCCCCAATATCCACCCTAGCATGCTAGAAACACTATTAAATGGTACATGTCTCTGTGAAAAATTGATAAAGCTTAAAAATATAACAAAATACATGAGTTAATGTTGCTTTATCACTAGGTAGTAGCTTTTTCATGGTCTGCCTAGAAGTGCAGTATTTCAATAAAAGAGTAGTAGTTACTCTGGCACTAAAATCTGACTGTACTGTCTCCATTGGAGAGAAGTTACATGGAAGTTAAGTATGAAGCCAGCAATCATCCATCAAGTTAGAATTATATCCTGGTGTATCACAGATGACAAAGCCAGCTCTTTTCCCCCACAGTAAGTTTCCTCATCTTCTGGCCTTCTTCCTTACATATTTCTTTCTGTAAGTTTTCAGTTTTCATTAGACTCAGTCCTGCTCTTACTTCTTTTTCTAGTTCTTCTTCACCTAATTATTGTGACCATTTCCATCAGGCCTGATGTTCATTAGCTAATAGCTTTCTATTCTTGTGAGCCAGGTTTACTGAGTAGCTTCATGCACCGATAATTGACTTGGTGTGAACTGTGAGCTGGACCACACAAGAGACTGTCTTAGATTTTTTTTCAATTTTTTCACATTTCTTAATACACACACATTCTCTGGACGGGGAAATGGAGCATTAAGTTGTTGATATAGGTGTTGTCCTTAGGTACAGGGGCGATAGGCATTTTGGTGGTTAACTCTTGTGGTGGTATTGCAGGGTAATCCTGCTTCCCTTTGTATTCTTGTTACCAATTTTTGCCTTTTAAGTCAGAAACTTCTTTATTTTCTTGGTCTGCTGTGTGCCACATAAATTGGGAATACAACAGCAGAGTAGTTGAAAAAGCTGAAGCCAGCTTTTGGTATGCCTGGCTGTTCATACGATTTTGTGCAGTAGGTAGCAGCCCCTTTCCTCTACTTCAATATATAAAAGTGGGATATTTTTCCTGTGGAAGATCACACTGTAGTAGTTTCTTCCTGAATGTTGTTCTGCTTCTGAAGTGATGAGTCAGCTTATAGTACAAGCAAAGCAAAGAAGTATTCTGTTCAGGACTAAACTGTGCAGATTAACCTAATCCTTTCTCTAGGCTCAGAAACCAGAAAAATGCAATTATGACCATATTTTGCTGCCTTGATACTTAATTTTGACAGTTGAGGAGCCATTTTCTACTATCTATCTTTGATGTTGCTAGCAACTGGATCAGAATATGATAAAGAGTTTATTTTTCCTTACTTGCTGTTTCCCATTGCTTTGGCTCACTGGACACTAAGAATGCTGTCGAAACTGTTCAAAAGTGTATCTGAAAACTAAAATAACTATTCCAAAAGAAACAAGCAAAAATCTGACAGTGATACTGCCTTCCAGGGGAAATATCTGTGTGTGAAAGGTGGTTATAATACATTTTCTCATTCTGCTGGTGTAATGTGAGCAGAACAGAGAATTAAAGCAGCAGCTGTTAATTTCATTGCCAATTTTTTTTTCTTAATTTCCCTTGTGAAAAATTTCCTTTGGTGAAAGCAGTCTACCTCTTTAAACTATCTTTTTGTGCCTACTAGTAGTATAGTGTTGGATTAAAAATAGGAGGTATGTGACTGAGGTCTTATAGTGACCAACTTGAAACCTAAGTAAAGATTCATTATATTTGTTTTAGTGATCGGATTGAAAGATTTGGTGCAGATGGTTTATCTGTTTGTGTAGGATAAAGGAGCATGTTCAGAAGGAGAGTAGATGGGTTTAAGAAGAAGAGAATTAAAGGAAAGAGGTAGAAATGTATGTATTCTGGCAAAAGGAAAGAGATTCAGACTTAGTGCTTCTAGCATAATTGGAAAGAGGAAAAACATTGTAATACAAATAAGCGGAATGAAAGGTATATCAACATCGCAGTTATTTGCATTGCAACACTATAGTAAAGTTCAAAATATTCCCAAAATAAAATTGGCTCAGCAGTTTTAAAGTTCCTAATGCAGTGGCTAAGAAGTAGAAGTGGTACATATGAGATGGGGTTTACCCAGTCTCATAGGGTTTTTTAAAATATAGATACAAGTAGATCAAAGGATATACAGCTTTATGCCCCTCGAAGGTTATACATCTTTATACTCCTGTCTTTGTCTTGTCTTGGTGTAAGCTGCTCTTATGTCTTTCTGGTAGATACATGAGTGAAACCATGGCTGTATAATAGCTGGAAATGACGCCTTCCTTGCATTAAGGCTTTGGGTGTTTGTCAGGGGTGTTCACCATTGACTTCTCGACTGATTCAATGGTTATTAAGGTGAGTGGTGCAAGATGCAATGAGAGATGACCTCCAGCTGGCTTTGTGGGCAAAGGGGCAATTTTAGAACTTATTTTGCAGTAGTACCAGTTTGACTTACATTAGCTGTCCTACTAATAGAACAATATGTTTCTGACAACTTAATGATGTTCAGAACACTGAGGTAATCTTGCAACGGTAACTAAGTTGGTTTTCACCAGATGTGTCTCTAACATCTTGTGTGTAGGGAAACTTCTGTAATTGAAACAGCTTGTTTATACCAGACCACAGAGATTCATGTGGTTTCAGTAAACACTTAGCACAGATATGCCTTTAGTTATGACAGGCTCCTGTGGAGGGTAATTTGCACATGTATATTAGACTTACGCTTGGAATCCCTTTCTGTAGAGGCTTTGTCTTTTCTCTGACGGCTTGGAGCCTAGGAGGACTGCCTTCTGAGATGCTGTGAGTTGGCTTCATGTAAGCCAGCTTTCATTGTAATGATCCATGGCAATAGAGGGGGGAGAAAGGGAAGGAGAAGACATTTACCTTTTGAACATGTAAGGCTGTGGCAGGTGTGCATCTGTTGCATGCATGCAAGACAGAATTTCATCTCTATAGTTTATTACTTGCCTCCAGGGCAACCGTTCTGTAGTTTAATCTGATAATTTATGGCAAAGTTGTAACTTGGCTAGCATTTCATCTGTTAATTTTTGTAACTTCACTTTGTATTCTTTCAGAGTTCATTTGATGATTTGGTCTTCTGTTTTGCCACTTAGAACTAATCAGTGGTTTTGGTACTGTACATTATGTCCTTAATAACAAAATTTTAAATCTGCAGGTATCAGTATTTTCACTGCAGTGATTCCTCCTTCTGAAAGGCATCTATCTCCATAATGGCTTGTGATGATGAGACAGAAGATCCAGCAGTAGGAACTACATAAAGGCTGGAGGATATGATGGCATTTTAGAAATCTTAACCAAGTTGGTTTTTGTATTGCTTTGAATATTAAGGCAGATGTTTTTTGTCTTTCTAGTGAAGCATAATAATTAGGAATTCGGTGGAACAGGAGGAAGAGCTGACTCAGTGTCAGGTAACATTGTGTCAGTTGTACTTCGGGGGATCTGTTCCTATGATGTTTGTTTTCAGTACAAATCTTTGTTTAAGCAACAAAAGCATCTAAGTTGGCCCTGACTCTAGAAAAGAAACCCTCATTCTTCTTGAAGCCACTGATACACAACTGTGACTCATGAAACTGAGAATCATACGCTTTGGGATCTGTTATCACTAGGATCTGGATGCTTCTACAGGCTTAATGACTTTAGGTAAGACTGATGTGGGAATCTGTGGAAAGCCTGCTAGCTATTAATGCACATACAGAATGATACTAATAATGGGGAAGGTAAATTGGCTTCACCTGACCTCAAGAAGTTGGTTTCCATTGCTTTCAACTCTGCTAGAAAAGCTGCTAGCTCAAATCACAAACAAGCGTAAGAGGATCCTGGGTACATCATCCATTCTTGCTCTTCCATACTAAGAAACCATCTTTAAATGGTACCAGCATTGACAGAGTTAACACCCTGTCACTCTTCCTACAGATTGAAACTGGCATGCCATGCAATGTTGCCTTTCCTCTTTGTTACTGCAGCTTGTTTTGGACAGAGCAGAAGCCCAAGCATCACATAGATGGAAGCCTCTATCAAAAAGTACTGAAAATGTAACAATGACAAGTTAGGAAATTTTTCGCAAGAGTCTGATAGGAAAATACCTTGATGCTTCTTGTAGGACACCAAAGATGTTCTTTGAGAATATGGAGGAAGCTCAGTAGACATTTTCATTTCAAACAAAAAAGACTAGTATTCATCATAACCTAGATAAGAGGAGGCCCAGTGCTTAATTTCTACCTTTATATCTCAGCTCTCTAACATGCCTTGATTGACTGTTGTCTTTCAGCACTTGCAGTCTGCCTGGGTCTCAAGGAATAAAACATTGGGGTCAAATCAAGGGTCAGTAATGACTTTTGAAAGTCCATGTGGTGATCGAGTTCTTAGTACACTCTCAGTGGTTTAAATTACACAGCTAAATCATATGTATCTGTATCTGGATGACTGCCTGATCTAGGGAAGGTCTTGCTGAGAGATACTACGGCAAGTTTGGTCGTATTCATTCTACACTGGGACATGTGGAGATATGGAAGAGCTGTCCTGCTGGACAGAACTTCTGTGAGCGGTAATTAATTTCTCATTGTCACATGTTTATTTTCTAGAGGACAAGTTCCAAGTCCTTCAGGAATACATGAAAGCATATGTGAGCACAAATGGATTTTTACTCCTGTAAGGACATGCATGCATGGTATGCTTCACTGAAGGTTGCTAACCATTTTAATGTTACTTTAAGCCACTGTGCTTTCCTTTGCACTTGCAGTATGCAAAGAGCATGGTGATTTGCTATATTAAGTTGTTTATCTGCAGCATTTGGATGCTGAAAGCTGTCTGAATGTGTTTGCAATATCTGATTTGCTTCACCAGTCCCCTTTGCACACTGCTGGTTGGCTCCTACCATGCTACTTGAGATCAGCTTTTAGCCTGTGCTACAGAGGAAAAAGAGGAGCAGTAGTACATAGCAGACCTTCATCTACAATTTGGCTGGCTCTGTGCATGCAGACAGGAAGAGATTTTTTACATGGGCCTTGCTGAAACAGGGAAAGGCTAATCCACCCCTAAAAAGCTGACACATTCTTCATATTCCTGCTGGTTTGGATCTTGTTCTTCCTTGGTTGCTTGCAGACTAGGTTCAGTGTCTCTCCTGCCAAACAGTCTCTCTTTTGAAGGCTGGGAATGTGAAAGATTTTCTATTAAATTTTCTACCTGTTTTAAACCTCTGTATCATGGGCAGATCTTTAAAATCAGCAGACAAGAATGAGATTTACTTCCTTGATATATTAGCTGTGTTTTGGCTTAAGTGCTTTATATTTGTGCCTGAACTTGTTTGTTAGTGTAGTAGGTTGACCCTGGCTGGATTCCAGCAACCCACCAAAGTCCCTCTGTCACTCCCCTCTGCACCTGCACAGGGGAGAGAAAATATAATAAAGGGTTCATGAGTTGCAATAAGGACCAGGAGGGATCACTCATCAAATACCATCACAGGCAAAACCAGACTTGAATTAGAGACATTAATTTAATTTGTTAACAAAAAAATCAGGGCAGGATAATGAGAAGTAAAAGATCTTGAAAAAGACACCTTCCCTCCTTCCCAGCTCTATTTCCTTCCCCCACCAGTGCAAGGAGACAGGGAATGGGGGTTGTGGTAGTTCATCACACGTTGTTCCTGCTGCTGCTTGGGGAGAGGAGTCCTTCCCCTGCTCTGGTGTGGGGTCCCTCCCATGGGAGACGCTTCTCCATGGACTTCCCCAGCATAAATCTATCTCATGGGCAACAAACTCAACAAACTACCGCAACATGGGTCACTCTTCCTGCACTCTTCCCTCATGGGGTGCAGTCCTTCAGGCACAGCCTGCTCCAACATTGGTCCGCCATGTGGTCCCAAGTCTTGCCAGGAAACCTCTCCACAGGTCTGCAGGTCCCTGCCAGGAGCCTGTTCTGTGTGAGCTTCTCACAGGGTCACAGCCTTCTCTCAGGCATCCACCTGCTCCGGTGTGGGTCTCCTCCGTGGGCTGTAGGTGGATCTCTGCATCTGTGTGGTCCTCCCTGGGCCGCAGGGGCACCGCTGCTTCACCATGGTCTGCACCATGGACTGCAGAGAAAGCTCGGCTCTAGTGCCTGGAGCACCTCTTCCCCTTCCTTCTGCACTGACGTTGGTGTCTCCAGAGTTGTTCCTCTCACTCTCACTTCACTCTTCTCTTGATGCAATTACATTCTGCATGATAACTGTTTGGGTTTTTTTTATTCTTCTGATATATGTTGTCACAAAGGTATTACCATCACTTCTGATTGGCCCACCCTTGGCCAGCAGCACATCCATCTTGGAGCCACCAGGGATTGGCTCTGCTGGACATCGGGAAAGCTTCTAGCATCTTCCGGCCCTCCCAATACCAAAACCTGGCCATGCAGACTCAATACAGTTGGGCCAGATGTTGATTGTCTGGCTAGTGTTAGCTCAGTCTCAAATCTGTTAAAAGAGGGAAAGGTACATTAACTCTGTAAGTATAGGGAGTATGTTGCTTGTTTGTGTTTCATGTGTCTTGTTTGTTTTGTTATAGACTAATACGAGTGCAGAAGTAGTACTTGCAAGAGAGGACTTGCACTGAGAATACTAAACAGGGTGTAATAACTGATTGTAGGTAAAACTCAGAAGCAAATGAGACCATGTTGATTAGCATAAGCAAAATGCATTTGCAGTGTCCTAGCAACCTTCTGTGTGTTCTCTGCAAAAGAGATTTTTTTTTTTAAAGAGGAAACTGAAATGAATTCATATTTCACCTATTCTTCATTGAAATTCAAGCAAACACAAGAGGGGCGAGTCAAGGTTTTTGGTTTGAAAATCTGACAGATGGGCGAGGGAGACTCCTGGCAGTTACAAGTGAGCCTGTTGATACTGAATAATATAATAAAGGGAACTGTAACAGATGCTGGAAAGACTTACCATTCTTAAAACTAATTTTGAAAAATTTGGATTGCAAGATTACTATCCCAAGCAATTATTACAAGTAAATAGAAAAGGAGCCAAGGATGTAAATAAGGAATCAAGGACTTGCAATAAATCAGTCTCTTTTGTTGCCCTTCTCTGTGATCTTCTGTCATGGTAATTTTTCTTACTACCCTGCATCTGAGTAAAGAACAAGTTCTGGATACAAAATGCCTATGTAAGTACTAATTATTTTGTTAGAACTTAATACAAATCAAGGTAATTAGATTTAAATAACCCCTTACCTGTAAGGTATGTACAAAGTATGTGATATATGGTGCTCTGTCCTGCTGTTGAGCTCATTCAGACAGAATATGATCTGTGAACAGTAAATTTGTTTGTTCCTCATTGTGATTATGGAGGGAAGCAAAAAAACCCCCAACCCCCCCCAACCCCATACTTTCTTGTCTCAAAGTTTTACTTTAACTTCACAACATCACTGTACATCTCTATATTACTGCATTTAAATTTAAAATTAGATTTTGTTATTCTGCCAGTTCTTTAGGCAGAATGGATACAAGCTAGAAAAAGAAGCACTATGTATGTTCTAGGAAGCTTTTCACTTTGCAATCAATGAGTGACTTGCTAGCAATTTCTTTTAGCACTTCTTCATCTGCTAGAAAGAAGTAGAAAAGTTAGACTTACTTGAAGAAAAGGCCCAAGGAAGGCACCTTCTGTACCTTGGTTTCTTGTGGTGGCTCTGTTGTGCACTGAAGTATTGCTCTAAAAATGCGCATGCTTTTGCCAAAATGAAGAGAACAGTAACTCTAGGCCTCAATCTCTTTTCTCTGTAATTTGGAAATGGAGCATGTTAGAAGAAATTTTGCAAAAGAAGCAAGAACCAGGAGCTTAACCACAGGTGTAGTTTCTTCACACCTTAAGTTGTCCCACAAAAATATTTGGAGTAGTATTTTGTGAATTCTGAAGCCTTGTAAAAGGGTAACTGACTTTTTTAAATTTTCAAAGAACAATTTCTTTAACGTTATTACTAAACTAAAAGCAGTTTTTAAACATTGTAAATGTGTGTTACTTATTATGTAGAAGGATTCAAATAACACTTATTTTTTATTTGGTAAGAAACCCCATTTTGATTATTGGAAGGAATGATACTCCCCCCACCCAAAAAAAAAAAAAAAAAGAAAAAAAAAAGCTGTGTTAGCTTGAGGCTGACATTTGAGTCTTTTCATGGACTGCTGAAAATGGTCCTGAAGATGATTTTTATATGTTCTGTAATTTTTGCAGCATGTTTGCCTTTCATAGTGGTTTTTTTTTTTTTTTTTATGATCCACAATTGTTTGGTTATGGGGTTTTTTTGGTTCAGTTTGGTTTTTTTGCAATTGATGTATCCATAGAAAATGGAAAAAACATTCTCATGTTTTCCAAGAACCTCTGTCTGTAGTGTCTGTAATGACATTAAAAACGGAGTAGCTGCATAATGATGGTGTGTGACTGGCTTGATGATTTTTGATGTGAAGTCTTTAGAATAATAGTAATACAAATACTTTTTTCTTCACGGTGCTTTACAAAGTGGCTGAAAATAATTTCGGGGTCTTATGGTTACATTAGTTATGGAAGTTTAGTGCCCTCATATTCTGTTGCTTTGTTACATTGCTTAGTGCAAAGTTTGGTCACTTTGCACTAAGATAAAGAGGATAATGAGATGCTGCTAAAGCAGAGTGGATACTTGTGGGCTCTGGTTTACACTCGGTGGTGTAACAGTACAACTTCCCGGCTACAGAGGAAAATGTCTTATATCACAACATTCTTGAGTTCTGCCTCAAGGTGTTTTTAAAGTTCTTGGGTATGGACTCCTTTGCCACTGAAACAGAGCAGAAAAAAGTAGTTTAATAATGATGGGGGAGGGATTCCGTGGGGAATTCCGTATATGAATTCTGGAATTGGGCATGTTATTACTGATCATAAATATGTTTTTTAGTAGTCACTTAAAAGAAATTTGTGCATAGAGCTTCTACTCCTAACACATTTACATTAAGGGTATATCCTGCCTGTGTGTGTGTATCCGGATTTAAAAAAAAAAAAGTCCTCTAAGCAGTTCAAGAAAAAGATGCTATTACTGGCTTGCTGAGAGAGGATTAATTAGGAAATGTCTTCCCTTATCTGGATTTCTAGAAGTTACAGTGGTTCACTTCCTCTTAGCAGAGCATTATTATACAGAATGACACTAGGCACTATATTAAATAATTATCTTATTACGTATTTGTTCTGTGGGGCTTGGTACTTTGGTTAAATTTGAAGTTATTTGCTGGAGAACTGTTCAGTTGTCAGATGAAGGGATCAGCCTGAAATAACTTGTAACAGGGTATGGTATGTTTGAATAATGAAAAGTCAGGGAAAATCTTGAAATTTGGGGATTCTCCAGGAGAATCTTTTTTTCATAAATACTAGCTTTACTCTGCATACCTTTTATTCCCCCCCTCCCTTTTCTCCAGTACTGATACTCGAAAAGGTGGAAAATGGAGATCTGAGCAACAAGATGTTGAAGATCACGGATTTCGGCTTGGCCAGGGAATGGCATAAAACTACCAAAATGAGCGCAGCTGGGACATATGCCTGGATGGCTCCTGAGGTCATCCGCTCTTCCATGTTCTCCAAAGGCAGCGATGTTTGGAGGTATTGATTTGGCGTTAAGTGATTGGATGCTAAAGAGTAACTAGACCTTCCAGGAAACCTCTTATGTGTCAGAATGAGTAATGGTCAACCAAATATTAAAATTCAGGTCTTAAGAACACTTTATCTACCAGCTTTCCATCTGTCAGACTTATCTCAGACTTACTGTTACTGTAGAAAGTAAGTGGTGGACCAGCTACTGCATGCCTCCTAACTTTTGTTGTTCTGTAAATTTTCATTCAGATTATTCTGGGATTCATAATCCAAATCCCCTCTGCTTTATCTAAACTAAACTTTTTGTGCTTATTTGGCTATTGGTTGACATAATCAAAGGCCATAATACAATCTGAGAAGTACTTTATTTTTTTTACTGTTTTACCAACAAGATAATTTTGAGATATTTTGATTTGGTAGCAGTCTGTCACTGATGTATGTGTACACTGTACTTAATTGAATTCCTCATCCTGTTTCAATCCAAATACTATATTTTTCGCTTTAATAATAATTTTATTAATTATTTCTACCCTTCTAATCTTTCACCTAGTAGATATGTGAAAGAGATGGTAGATCTCATATCTGGGTCCATCTGAGTATGTAATCCATAAATAATAACTTGCATGTATGTATTGCCTTTTTCATTCATGCACGGGGATTTTTGTGAATGAGGTAATTTGGTGGGGAGGAGTGTAAGGGTTGGCCCGTATCCTTCCAGAAACTGACTTCGAATACCATGATTAAGTGGATTGGTAAATATAGAATTCAGTAAATAGCTCTAGGACGGCGACTTTTCTGGATGCTGGATGACTTAGAATTAGTACTGAGCATCTGAAACAGATGAAATAGAGAGAATTTTGTTTTTCCTGTGGAGAAAAAGGTGTTGAAATGTCAGGGTCTTTGTCTTTAGAGTAGTAAGATTCTCTCGCTGGCCACTAATGCTCCTGCACAAGTGAGTGCATGCTGTAAAACCTGTCAGGATAAAGAAATAGCCCAGATGGTAGGCTTGTCTGGCTGTTAGGGCAGATATTTGGTGTGGGGATTTTAATTTTCCTTGTCCAGTTTTGCTGAATAGATAATGTGTTGCCTTGTGATAAGTCTGTGAACTTGTATTTTGCGCACTGATGGTGTGGATAATATTCTGACTCTGTAATTAAGTGTGGTAGCCTCTGTAGTTAATCTGAGACAAAATGAGCAAGAACCAGGCTTTTATTTGGAATGAAGTCTGGCAGAAATGAAAATCATAAGGATGTGCACCTTTTCTGTGCACGTGATGATAGTACTGGTTTGTACACAGCTTGTCAAGCTAAAATCTAGACTTGCTGTTCTCTGAAACAGTGCTAGGAAGGGCCTTTAAGGGTAACCTTAGGGAAAGGGGGAACAGTTCTACTGTAACTTTACTAACCCAGGCATGCTGTGAACAGATCAGTAGATGTTCTGTACCAGTATGAATTCATTTTTTAAAAGTTAAGAATTATTCAGTCAGTTGGTGATTTTCATGAAGGTAGCACAAGTGCCTTCTATACCTATGCAAAAGTCATTGACTTAAGGACTGTGAATCACTTCAGGATTTAAGGACTCTAAATAACTTAAATTATTTGTTTGTTTTTCAGAAGACTTTATTTCTACTTTTGAGATTCCTTCATCACTTTCTCTTGTTAGTTACCAGTCTTCTCTTGAAAACACGTTGAGTTCCTCATAATACTCTCCCTTAAACAGAGAGTCATCACCATTAAGACAACTTATGTACTGTCTCTGAATAAGCCTTTTCTTTTTGGCGGCTAAAACCTCTTTATTTGTAGTTAAACAAACTGCAAAGAACATGTATGCAGAGGAAAAATGCTTGCCAGTGCAATCACTACTGGTCTGTCAATGATTCTAAGCCCTAGATTTTACAAAAGCAGTCATAGTATTGTATAATAAATCCTGTCCCCACCCAAGGATGCAACCTGAAATTCTTAACAGGATGAACTTTTTTATCATATTAGACTTGCCCCTCCTCTTGTCCAGTTCAACCACTTGGTTAATCACTGGAGTCATAGGGTTTTTTTTTTGCCTGACAACCTTCCAGTTAGTCTATGCACCATCAACAGAACTGTCTCTAATGTTCACAAACCCTTTTATTTCAACACCTTTTCTTTAAAGCTTATTAGAATAATACTGCTGGCTGAACTGTTGCCCAGCCTTTGAACAAGAATCTTGTTCTCCTTGTGTTCTTGCTGCACCAACAGGTGAAGAAGATGCTGAAAAAGATGCATGCTAGGACTGAAATTTCCTGAGTCAGTCTTATTATAACTAACTGCTGCTTCATCTTTTCAAAACATGTTTCAAGCTCCATTTAAAAAGCTCTAGCTGTTTACTCTAGAGTAGGGTTGGCAAAGAACTTAAAAAGAGTGAGGAATGGCCACACATGGTATTTGTCACCAGGGTCTGGGCCACTGTGAAGCTTGTTCATAGTACCAGTACTTAGTAAATCTTGCTAGTGAAAACTTGTTGCTGTGAATTTTACTGTGCCATACCCACAAGCTCTAGATATACCGTAGGAACTTTGTGCTTATATTGCACAGAGGACAACAAAACTACAGTTTTATTTCAGTAAGTCAGTTCCTGTAAATCTGTTTATGTGTTTGTATTTGCTTTGGATTTACAGGGGTAAAGTCGAAGCATGGATGTTGCAGCTTATTCAGTACTGTACTGTAAGCTAATGTTAGTAGGCATATAAATAAAATTTTCCTGTCATTTGACTGTTTAAATATATTTCTTGTTTGTTACACACTTCATTTTTTACTTGTGCTGCTTGAAAGATAGTCATATTGTCAGTACTATTGGTATCTGGAATATAAAGGCACCATACAACCTTCATCTGAGTTCTCTATGTTCCTCAATTTAGATGTTTTTAAGTTACATCTACTCTGAGACCAGTGAAATAATTGAGAATTTAATTTCCGTTTAGGAATGGAATACCAGCTCTAGCTAAAACCATCAGATTAGCAGATCAGGACATTTCAGGCATTCAGTGCTGGGTGTAGAAACTTCAGTCATTAGAATATTTTGTTTTAATCAGGTGTTGGTCAAGCACTTCCATCCACAACTGACCACTTGTAGGCTTCTGTAGTCTTCTGTGTGTAATGAAGCACTGGCAAGACTTTAGTACCTGGCAGATAAGTGCTGACTAGCAATATTAGCAGAAACTCACCTAGGAGAAGCACATGCAACTGATTGATGTGAAATGGGCAGGAGAGGTCATCTCTGGAGCTGCCAGTTCATTAACATGCAAAATGCCAGCTGTTAATAGCCATAAAAATGTGATAAAGTTTGGGTTGGTTTTTTTCTTAACAAAGGTAATGTTCTATTTTCTCTTGGAACTGGGATCTCCTTGTTGGGCTGATAATTCCTTCCTCATGGTAAGTGTTGAACCTGGAGAAATGGATAAGAGAAGCTTATGGCACAAATGCCATGGAACAGTACCAGTGAGAAAAAAAATAGTTGTTTTTTAAAAGTTCATAGACTAACAAGGGAGGTGGCAAAATCACATGTGAAATCCTGCAGACCTCCAGCCTCCCTCACCCTGAAAATCCAGTGTGTAGGATTGAACCTGATGTTAAATGGCTTAAGGGATTACTGGATCACTGAAAGATGGTTAATTATTCACACAAGTGTCAGTTGACTGGGATGCATGGGTTGTGTCACATGGTTCATTTCGTAATTGAAGTCCAAAAATTACTACTAGGTGCTGGAAAAATAAATGAACTTGATCACTTCTTCTTTCTCCTCACTGAGAATGAGTAGAGGCCCTTGTTTCTTTCTTTCTATGCCTTTTTTTTTTTGTAGAAGTCTTCTGGCTCTGGCTTTTTCCTTTGTACTTGCCAGTCTTCTGCTTGAGAGTTAATATAAAACACTGTGTTCAGCACCTCTCTTGGTGTTTATTCACTTGGGATTATTGTTCAAGTGCCACAAAGCAGTATTCCCTAGTTCTGTGGAAGCAGTATTCTCAGCAATGAGCTGTAGGTGTGGTGGCATTGAGCTTCGTCAGAAGCAAAATGACCTTTCCTGCAACATACACTTCTAGTGTCACATTAGAAGAAACACCAATCTGTCTATTCCTTTTTCCTTTAAAAATTACCCTGCAGAAGAAGTGCTTTGAGCACATCAGTAGTGATTTATCCAGTACTAGTGTTAAAGTAATAATACAACTCTTTGGTAGATTTTACTACCTTTTGCTATCAACAGTCATATCCAAACTGAAGAGTAACACGAATGATCAATCAGATTTAGACAGTTCAAATATACATTCAGCCCAGTTTTCATTTTCTTTGAGTGTTTTATAAATCCTAGAAGGCCAAAAAGAAAATGGGAACTCCTTAGACTCTTAATTTATTTTTTTTCAAATAATGCTCTTGAGACAGTAAGAAATAATAAATTATAATATCAAGAGTATGAATTACATAGGAAAAAAGCAAAAGATCGTGTAGGTCAAAAAATATTATATTCTGCTTAATAAAGTAAAATAGCTGTGTTAGCAGCAAAGGTTGGATCTTTAGTGACTAAAATCCAGTATCTAAGTGGGAAAAGTGCTGTTAAGGATGTCCATCTAAGGTTAGCAGCAGTTACAGTGAATGTTAAAGGTGTAGTGGAAGGGAGATTGCAAGAGTACAAGTTGTGATAATGTACTCCCAAAAGGATAGGGAAACGATTGATTTCAAACAAGAAAAGCTTAATATTTTAGCTTCAGACTGTTTCATGGAGCAGCTATTTAAGGAGCTTGTAGGAAGAGAAGCAATTTTTCATTCCATCTTCAAGTGTGCTTAGGAGGCCTTCAAGGTTGTATAGTATGACATGGTCTAAATATATGTAACTTAGATTTTATATCTTTGCAAGCACAATTAAGAAAAATTAATCCGTTACAGTAGTGTTTAATCTCAACATTACTGACCTTGGGAATTTTGTGTAAAAACAACAAAAGGGGAACACGCAACATGGATATCTTTTAAGGACACTGTTTAAGTTCTGAGTGAATGTATGGGAAAGCCTTTAGAAGAATGAAAAAGACAATGTGAAAAAGACTACTGAAAGACATATTTTTAAAAGCTCAATCTGTATCCAAATGAGGAAAATTATGCATGGACTTGAGCTCTGGCAAGTTGAACATAAAACAAAGAAGATAAAAGGGTTTTGAGGAAAATCTTCTTAAAAACTGAATCACTTGCTTTCAAATGCAGCACAGGTGAGAACCCTGCAGGAGAACATACAGTCCAGAGGAGAGCAAAATGTAAGAGTGCAAAGAAGATGAGGCTATACTAGAAAAAAACATCAGTGACTTGTGTCTGCTAGAATAGAGCAAAGAGAGGCATTTTAAGCTGAAAGTTTCTCTTTAAGGGAGTCAAGCCTGGAGGACATATGTTACTGAAGTAAAGTTCACACAGGTGTTAAAACTGACTGATAAAATGAGCAGTAACATTTCCTGAGATTTGCAGTAACACCCAAGATTTCTACAAGAACATGAGAGTCAGCTGAGTTAATGTCTGTGCTGTGTAATCTGTTGCTTAAAGCTGCTATAGTACCAGAGAAATGGAAGGCAGCAGGCATGGTGGCAGGTCTTAAAAGAGCTTCCTGAGGATTAGCAAGTGTGATTTTGAGTTCTTCTAAATGGTAGAAGCAGCCCTAAAGAGTAGGGAGCTGGTGGACATGTGAGCACAGCTGGGGAAGAGTCAGCTTTTGTAGAAGAAAATGTAATACCTTGTGAAAAGTGAAAATGCTTGAAGGAGATACTGACTGTGGATAAGTGGCGAGATTGCTTATACTATATTTGGATTTATAAAGACTTTAAGCAAAATCTTTCATCATAAGCTTTTAAATAAAGTAAATTGATGTGAGAAAGGATTGCAAGTATTTTTCTTGTCATTTAATCAGTTCTTAATTACTAGAGGAATAAATTAGTTTTCTTGGTGGGGAATTCTGTGTTCAACACAATCATAAGTGATTTGAAAAAAACAATAAATTGTTAGGTAGCATGGTTGATGATAACCAGGTTATTCAGGATAAGAAAGATTAATCTACTGCAGAGAGATGAGGAAAAGTTTTACTATAATGAACGATAAAATAGGTGGTAGTGGTAATAAATACAAAGTAGTACCCATGGGAGAATTTCATATGGGCTCTAAATTTCACTATTGTGGTTCAGTAAAAACACATTGGAGCTACTATGCATAACTTAGCTCATTTTATAAAGAGTGAGGCAACTGGCAAATGAAAATTTAATAGGAAAGAAAGAAAAGAAGCAATACTGCTTGTGCCTCTCCCCATATCTTTAAAACTTCGTGATTTTGCTCATTCTAACAGAAGATGTCAAGGTTAATGAAAGATATAAAATGCCTTGTGTTCAGGATAGTAACTAGATTAGGACTTATCTATATTAGGACTTGGGGGTCTGGAAAGAAGATGATTTAGGCAGGATGTGTAGGAGCCTGTGAAATCATGGATGGCAATAGAAGGAGCTAATAGGGAACATATGTTTACTCTTTCCTGTATTGAAAGAACTACAGGGAAGCCAATGAAATTACCAAGTGACAAGCTCAAAACACATACATGAAAGTATTTTTTGGCAATGCATCATTAAATTTGTGGAGTTCACTACCTCAAAATATAGTGGATGGTAAATGGGTTCAGAGGAAAGTAAGAGATCAATGGAAGAAAAAACTGTCAGGTCACTGAGTATGAAGGAGCAGTTTCTGTTTTGGGTTTCCTAGAAGCAGAAAAAATATTCTGAGGTTATGTTTTTCCTTATATACTTTGGGGGAGAACACTCCTGGAACTATTTCCATAACTTCGTAGGTAGTATTTTGTAGAACATCTTAAGAACAGCTTAATTCTGAAGAAGTATTTTTGACTTATTTTTAGAAATCACAAACTGCCAAACAAGCCTTCTTCATATTTTTGGGTGTTTTCAGAGCTTCTGTTTTGAAGCTAAATTGGAAGATTTACGGTTTTCAGATTATTCCCAGTTTTCAGAGAGGAAATTATTTTTGCCTAAAAGGTGAAAATGTCATCTTATTTCAGACTTACTAAAAAAAGCAGGCAAAATAAGGCAGATCACCAGCTTGGCAGTCATGATAAGCTTGTTCTGAAAACTGCAGTTTCTTTAGGGTACCAAACTCACAGATTCAGGTATCTTGTTGCTTAACAAAGACTGTGTTAAAGTCAAACACCTGTTCTCTTTTTTGTTTCCTTCCCGCTAGTTATGGTGTGCTGCTTTGGGAACTGCTAACGGGAGAGGTACCATTCCGAGGAATTGATGGTCTTGCAGTAGCATATGGTGTTGCCATGAATAAGCTTGCCCTTCCAATCCCTTCCACATGTCCTGAGCCTTTTGCCAAACTCATGGAAGGTAAGCCACCTGTGGCGTGAGTGTGGTTTGTGCTGTTTCTAGAGTGCTGTTGAGCATGGTCTCTTTGTGTTGGTTTTGTTACCTAAGAGCACAGATTTCTCCAGTGGCTTTATTCAATGCTGCAGGTTATTATGGGAGCCAGGCCTGGCTGGGTAGTGTGCTGTGACAGCCACTCTACTACCAGAGTAGTGGAAGCGATTTTTTTATCAACTGGCTTTATAGGAAAATGGGG
The DNA here is from genome assembly GCF_009650955.1 of Corvus moneduloides. Lineage (NCBI taxonomy): Eukaryota > Metazoa > Chordata > Aves > Passeriformes > Corvidae > Corvus > Corvus moneduloides. Next base: position 35,440,962 of record NC_045481.1, on the reverse strand, counting down.
GCTATTGCTGTCATCACTTAGCTTGTTTTCTAGTAGTTAAGATGCACCAACACCAAAACTTCACTTACTTTGGTCTAGTTTGAAGGCTTTAACTTATTTTCAAATTCATAGGTCGAACATCTTGCTAGGTAATGTCAGATTGGTTTGAAACAAAACTTTATCCTACTGATACTTCAGGGAGACGGTTTAAATGTGGCTTTGCCGTTCCAAAACAACCCATATTTTCAGTCAGATTGATGTGATTTCCTGCTTTGCCTGTGGAGGTAGTTAGTGCCCAAGGAGGGCTACAGAAATATAGGAGAAAATCTGAAAGAAGTATAGGAGTCAGTCATCAGAGCTACTGTGGTTATTAAAAAGGATTCTATGAGGTAGCTTTCAGGTGTGCTTATGTGACCTGGTCTTCTGGCCATTGCAACTACTTTCGTGTGTCCTGAGCTTCAGTTGTTTCTCCCTCCCTCTCTCCTGCCCTCTCTCTCTTCCTTACCTTCAGTACTTTTGTCAGTGTCCCTCTTCCCAAGGATTTCCAAGTGTTTATATAAACATTTTTATACCTATCTGGCAGAAAGGAAAACAGAGGTAAAGAGAAATCAAACTTGGTTTATAGTCTTGGTGAGCAAAGAATGAGTCTCAACATAGAACTGATACTCTGTGGCCTCTGGTGGTGCTTTCAGCCTCAGGAAAGGGGTATGAGTCATGAAAAAAATGTTTCTGATGGATTTCCCTGTTTTTGGAATACTTTTGCATTTCTCTGGTCTCTTCTTTAGGTTACAGGCTTCAGTCAAGGTAAAGTAAAAAATTTCATGTATGTTCTGCTAAAAAAGAAACATCCTACTGGATAGTAAACAGCAGTACAGTTGCAGGTAGAGTAGCTTGGAGGCAGTGTAAAGTGAGAAACTGCACCTGAGAGAGTTGATGGAACTACCAGCTCAGCGTTATGCTCAGGTAGTTTATTTTGACATGCTTCCCTAAAGCAAGGACTCTGGATTTCTTAACTATGAGTGAGTATTTAAAAATAATGCCCTCTATTGGGAAAGTTATGTAGAGGCATATGGCCAGGGCTTGAACCCAGCAGCACAGGGTTGAGCACCCACGTGGCTTTGGAACACTTGGCTTCTCCATGTGCAGGGCGAAGGCGAGAACAAAAAAACCCAATTACTTTCTGCCCCTTCACCAAAACTGTCTTTCAAAAGGCTGTTTCCCATCTCGGGTGAACTCTCGTTTCCCTAATGCTGCTTTTACTTTTGAATTACTGCCATGGTGGTCTTCACTGAGACAACAAAGCTGAACTTTTGCTTTTCACAGAAAAGAGTTATATGCTACAACTGTCCTCATTAGTGCAAATAATGGCTGATCTAGGCCTGGGAAAATAAAAGCCACGGGCCACCTGCTAGTTATCCTGTTCACTCATTCATGCATTTGGCTGGTTGCAGCATTTTGTTGTACTTTGGGTCATGTTTGCTTTGCCATGCTTAAAACCTGAGGTAAAGAGACAGGGATTATGGCACTGACAGTCCGGCTTTAACACCCATTGCTACTAATTGGCCAGCAGCAGGGGATCGTCAGAGCACTCTTTAACATCCTCAGTTCTCTAAAGAAGCAAATTGAAAGCTATAAACACAAATGCATTCCAGCTTGATACCCACAGTTTTGAAAACAAAGCTCCCAAATGCAAAATCTCAGTAACGCTAAAATCGAAGGAAAGACCTGCAGAGCCAAGCCTTGGCTGTTGCACAGGTTTTGTGAAGTGATATTTATTTTTAATTACAGCTGCCCCTTGGCGTACTTCAGTTCACAAAACTGATGAATGAATGTCTTTTAGGACATCACCAAATATTTTAAGAATGTTCCCTTTTTTCTGACTTCAAGGTCTAGAAAACTTTTAGAACGCTTTTATAACTCTTGTCTTGTGCTGCAGTAATGTGTGTCTTGTAAATCCAGTGACCATGCAGAGCAGTGCTGTATGATGAGAGAGACTCATGTGTTAGTTACTTCCATTCATACAGAAAAGGTGTGCTCCTTACAAATACATGTGAATGTTAAGTTTTTCTCTTTGGTTGCTCTGGAGTTTTGGCATGCAGGCACCTAGCAGTACAAAAGAGAGTAAGGACACTTGTTGAACAGGAGCCTGTGTAAGCGTAGGTACAGGACAACATAGAATGAGAAAGTGATGTTATCTGCTGGAGTAGAAATGAGGGGGAAGTAGGAGGGAGGACTGAATGAGTGTGAATTTCCTATTCAAAAGTGTTGTTAAATCAAACATATTGACATAATGGTTTGGGGGATTGTTTGTAGCTTGAGGGGTTACTTTGTATTATTTTCTGCTTCTGTTTTCAATGTTCAGTTCCCTTCGCTGTAAAACATTTCCTTTTGTACTGTTGCTCATTGAGTTGCCTTATGTGGTAAGATGGCTACCTTCAGTTCTGTGTTTTTAGAGCTCTGTAACTGGCTAAGTAATTGCATTAGATTGTAAATGAAATAAACTTGTTTATCTGTGGTTTTGCCTAAAAGCAAAAGAAAAAAGTCTGATTAATTTTCTCTCAAATAGTAAAAAAGGACCTGTAAAAACAGGAAAACTCTAAATGCACTATTTGATGTCATTATTTACTTAAATCTCTTATTTTCAGTCAAGTTATGCCCAGTTTGCTTTGCAGGAGAGGTTTTCTATTCTGAGAAAAGATTCATAATGACTCAGCTTAGTATTAGAGTTTGGCATTAGAAAAAAACCCTGATAGAGATCGTCCTGCTGCAGTATGGCTGTTAACTCTGCAGTGTAACTATGATAAAATAAGTGTTTGCAAGAATCCTGCATAGTATTTCTACTCTGTGAGCACATACGTGCATCTTAAAGCAAAATATTTAAGGAAATTATTTGTTATTTTTTAAAAATGCTGTAAGATGTAACCTTCTGTACCATGAATAAGCCTGTATTTTACTTGACATATTATTGCAATAGAACCCAGAGACCTAGATAATTAGGTAGTTCAAGATTTGAAGTTCTGTTGGATATTGTATAAACATGAAAGCATGAATTCCATACTTGACATTAGTCAGTGCAAGTGGGCAGTGGGAAAGATGGAGTAACACAGATGGTGTGTATGCCACTCTTAGCCACTGGGGATCAGTAAAGTACTATCCAGCCTCTCAGACCTCCATACTTAGAGATCCTTGACAGTTGCTTGTCTTTGTTCTGTTCTAGATTGCTGGAACCCTGACCCACACTCACGACCTTCCTTTGCCACTATCCTAGACCATCTTACTGCCATAGAAGAGTCTGGTTTTTTTGAAATGCCCAAAGATTCCTTCCACTCCCTGCAGGAAGACTGGAAACAAGAGATCCAAGAGATGTTTGATCAGCTCAGAGCCAAAGAAAAGGTAAGTAGAGAACAATGCTCCCTGCTTGTGCTCTCTGGATTGTAATTTCCCCATTTCGTGGTTCAAACAGGGATTATTGTTTAGTGCATCCCAGAGCTAATTTTGTCTGTGCTTTACTGGAGCTTGTATTAAGTCCGTGAATCAGTGACAGGTTATGATGCGCACAAGGGTAGAATCACAAGAAAATTAAATATCCATATCCTGAGCTGCTGCTCTTTCTAATATTGTAGTGAGCTTCCATTATACTCTGTGCAAATTGCTGTGATGAATTATCTTGATTGTTTAGTGCATTTGGTAACTGTCTCACTATTACCATCTTAATTGAGAAACCCAATGAAAGCTGTTAACAGGAGATGTAGGAGGGGTAGGTTCAGCATATATACTCTAGTAAACATTGCAGCTTTGGTTCTGCTGGGTTTGCGTTTTCAAGGTTTTGAGCACAACCAAAATGCATAGAGTTTAATAAACATGAGTGCTACCAGGGGAAGGATCCAGTAACTGCTATAACTGAAGTCCATCTGGGTAAATAGTAGGAAACAAAAATGCTAGCAGGAATAACAGGAATGGTGACCAACAGCCTTGAAGAGGAGATGTGAAAAAGCTGAAGTTTTCTTCTAGCATACTTGCAGAAAGCACAGCTCGGTGCATCTAATTTAAGGTCTTTACAGAGACTGTCTTTAGTTGTTGGTAAGAAAAACTGCAGCAAAATCACTAGCGTAATAATACATTTGTAAGTTCACATTCTCTTGCCTGAAAATAAACTCTTAATAAGCAACCACCTTGATTTGGGCTCAGAGGTTGGGTTTAGGAGGCAGAGAGAAGGAAAAGAAGACTTTGGATCAGAGGAAAGAAGTCAACTTCTATAACAATACTTAAAACATTTCTATTCACCTATTGTAGTAGCTTTTGGGAAAAATAAATTAGCTTATAGGCATTTCCTTGCTACTGTTGTCCCATGGCATAACTGTATTGGAACAGTTTTTGAAAACCAGAAACTTCAACAGACAAACAGTCAAACAATACTAATTACACTGCTCTCAGGCTGAGTACTGTATTCCTCTTTAGCAATGGAGAAATAATTTTATATGCTGTTCACCTATTGAGTAAAATGTGCCAAGTCTCCCCAGTGATGAGCCAGGTAACAATGACATTATTAAAAACATCTAAACTAAAATCTGTCTGATTATCTGTCTGAAGTTTAACTTTAATTCTTCAGTTTTTACCTTCTGCACTGGAATTGGCCAGCTGAAGAAAATTACTCTGAGTGCTGAATTCTTTTGTCCTTGGAAAGGAGCGCAGTGGGATTTTGGGATTTCAAGGACAGTTTCAGTTAATTTATTTTGTCAGCAAGGGATAGATTGAAAGGTTTGCCATATGCATCTTTGCCAGGACCATGTCGAGATGGCTTTTGAGTATCCCCAAGGAGGAAGGCTCCACAACCTCTCTGGGCAACCTGTGCTAGTGCTCAGTAATGCAGTAAAAAAGTGTTCACAGGGTGTCCCCTGTGTTTCAGTGTGTGCCCATTGCCTCTTGTTCTATCGCTGGGCACTGCTGAAGGAAGCCTGGCTTTATCTTTTTGCCACCCTTCCCTCAGGTTTTTATATGCACTGGTAAGATCCCCCTTCACTCCACCCAAGCCTTCTCTGTGCTAGGATGAACAGTCCCCTATCTCTCAGCCCTTTCTCGTAGGAGAGATGCTCCAGTCTCTTAATCAACCTTCATGGCCCTTCATTGGAATCTCTCTGTGTAGGAACCCAGAGTGCCGAGAATATTTCTCTGCCTGTTTTTAAGGGTTCTTACCCCCCTGAACAACACTGTTTTAACCTCCAACCTTGGAAAAAATTACCAACAATCAGACAACAACTAGAAAATACAGTGGTGTGAATTAGGTGATAGACTACTGTGTAAGATTGTCGCAGGGTGAAAAATTTAGAGGTTTTGGGCTTCTCTTTGTAGTAAATAGGTAAGAGTAAAAAATATCAAAATGGAAGATTGTTGTTGTTCTCTAAACCTTCTTCTCCTTCTTCTACTACTCCATGTTCTGCAGTAAAAGTAGTTTGGAATGACTGGATAGAGAATTCCGCAGTTCCTGCCCGTGTTACTGAATAATTGGTAGGAAAGTGAAAATAATATATGTTTTTAGTAACTATTGGTTAAAATATCTTTAAAAGCTGTGTAAATCTTGATAATTGAGCTCACTCCTGCTTTTCTGTCTTCTATGCTGTACCTGGGTCACACTAGTGGCTCCGTTCCTCTGATAAGACTTAATAAACAACTATCTGGAAGCATTGAAACTCCAGAAAAAGTCTCGCTTTTCTTTGAAACTCCTTGCAAGGACTTTCAGTAAATTCTCTCCCATCAGGAGGGACTTGATTTACGGCACAGTTCAGTGTCGCTCCGGTATGCCCATGTTTGTCTTGTACTGGAGAGCCTAGAATTTGACACAGGATTTCAGGTGTGGCTTCACAGGTGGTTATGTCTGATTTTTAATACTGGTATGAGGGGCCTTGAATGGCAAGCATTGAAGTCCTTGAGGAATGTTTTTGGCTCTCAGCTGAGCCTTTAACCAATGGTGTTAGCAGTTCTGTGAGCACAAGTCATTGTAGCTGTACCTTCAGAACAGGTAGTGTTAGTCTTAACCCACAGGTCACAAGGTAGCCTTTTGTTTCTACTTATCTCCCTGCAGGAGCTGCGCACATGGGAAGAAGAGCTGACTCGTGCTGCTGTTGAACAAAAGAACCATGAGGAGCTGCTACGAAGGCGGGAACAAGAGCTGGCAGAACGTGAGATTGACATCCTGGAAAGGGAGCTCAACATTATCATCCACCAGCTGTGTCAGGAGAAGCCTCGGGTCAAGAAACGCATGGGGAAGTTCAAGAGGAACCGGCTCAAGTTAAAGGACGGCAATCATATCAGCTTGCCTTCAGGTTGGTGCTGTGTCAGGCTGTGCCAGGTGAAGTGGGAGCAACCTGTAGATTTGAGAGTTCCTTACGAGTGACCCTTACGCATTAGAAAGGATTTGATGGACTTTGGGAAAAACATACCTCGTCAGGATCAATAAACTAAGTTTAATGCTCTTGTGGCTAGCATTGCCCAAAGTCCCAAGGTGAAGGCCAGAAGCAAATTTGAGATGTTACATGTTTGTTAGTCATTGGCTGTATATGGTTTATTGTAAAAATGTGGTTGCAGTTTAACATGTTAATACGCAAAATAATCAGCTTTTTAAAGGAAGTACATAGAAAATGATGGAGGTTCATGCTCTGGGAATATTTTACATAATGCTGCAGGAGAAACTGTAATCTACTGGATTTTTTTGGTGTAGGAATCTAAAAATTACCAAAAATACATTGATAACTGTGAGACTACAGTACCTAGATTGTTAATTCATACATGAACTCCTATTAACGTGCAAGTGACTTCCAATACCACCCTTCTGGAAGAAATGTTAAATATTAGTAAGGTGTTGACGAAGTCACTCTTGAGAGTGAAGATGATGTGCAGAAATACTGAATTCTTAGCATTTCTACTGCAGATCCTTTGTGCACATTTAAATTTGTAGAAAACAAAAAGCGTGGGGTTTGTAAATCACATAGTGTTCGTCATTACATCAGGGATGATGACTTGCACTATATTCTTTTTTTTCTGGGAGACACTGGCTGTTCAGAAGAGAAACTATGATAAAATTTGTATGTTACTTATGCCTTTCTTTTGGTCTGCAAATGCCTATTTTTGGTGGTGCTTAATAAACTAAAAGGTAGGGTGCATGGATTTATACAGGGATGTACTTTGGCATGTCAGTCAACACAAGGTCTGTGTGTGTATGTGTTTCACACATACACTGAGAAGATACATTTTCAGGGCTGAGTGCACATCTTTGTTCTGAATTCTGTGTGTACAATGGGCAAATAGCAATTAGCTGTAAAACTTCACTTCTACATAGATCTACATGTGCTCTTTGAAAGTTACCGTAATTTTTTTTTTCTTACATTAAAAAAAAAAAAAAAAAAGATAATTTTAACTGTGTCTTTCTGCTTTTATTTTTTTTTTCTTTTTCTAAACAGATTTTCAGCATAAATTCACTGTGCAGGCTTCTCCAACAATGGACAAAAGGAAAAGCTTAATCAGTAGCTGCTCCAGCCCTCCTGCAAGTCCTACCATTATTCCCAGACTCAGGGCCATACAGTGTAAGGAGCTCAATGTAGTATTGAATTTGGGGAATGTGCAGTCTATCAGTGTGGTAAGATGCCAAGATTCCATACCTAGGACAGGACTGTTAAGGAAAGTACCTAAAATGTTTGCCTTGTGCCTTGTATGTATGCATTTAGAGAGACAAATGGAGTGTCTTGGTGATGGGGGCAGTATCACCTCCTTTGGAGCCAAAACCATACTTGCCCATGTTCTTGAAATACTGCTGTTTTTATAGAAAATATGTTCCTTAGGTGTACGAGTTAATTTTTAAAAATACTAATTTGCAGAGTAGATCTGTGAAACATCGCTATAGTGTATTAAGTGACTGTTTTAAGGAAATAAGAACAGGGGCACTTGTCATGCAAACAGTGTTCCCATTATAACACAGGATTAGGCAGACATACATGTATTAGAATTATGAAAGTCATGTTAACTAATGTGTAGTGTTTGTAATGGATAGCACTGCACTTGTGCATTTGGTTTCAAACTGGTGGTTCTAAAGAGAAAACTAGTGATGGAATAAAGCTGGAGAGGCTACCTATACTTGAAAGGATTAGGTAATGCTTTTATTTGGCATTTGGTTGTTAGATCTGTGTTGATAAATGGTCAGAATTATGGCAAAATCACTTTTGTTACTATTCCTGCTCTGGTCTATGTTTTATTCTTTATGTTGCCGTGGAACCAATTATTTTTAATTTTTGTATCTGTTTTTCTTTCCCATTTTCCACTGTTCTTTCCACTTATGAAGTGACACCTGCTGAAAGCAGTAAAACGTGGGGACGAAGCTCAGTCCTTCCAAAGGAGGAAGGAGAGGAAGAAGAGAAGAGAGGCCAGAAGAAAAAGGGACGCACTTGGGGACCAAGCTCACTTTGTCACAAGGAGCTAGGTGCAGGAGAAGAGGGGTAAGAGAGGGCCTGGAGGCAACTCGTGTCCAGGTTCTAAAACTGGTCATGAGCTGGCTCACAGGAGATTTGCCTATCTGCTTGCAAACACTTTTCTGCTTCCAAACTTATTTCCTGTACCAGAGATGTTAGAGATTCAGAACAGTTTAGAAAACTGCATTCAGTTCCTTTGCTAGTGACTGATGTTTCACTGTCTGCTATTAAGTTATTAGGTGTATTTGTAAGCAGTTGGACTTCTTAGCTGTACAAAACTCTCTCTAGTAGGTTTTCTCTGTTTTAAGGCTCAGCTTTCTGCAATTTTGTGTCATATCTGAAACTGCTTCTCTCTTAAAATTCTCAGATATGCTTTTTCTTGTCTTAGATGCTATTATATAAAAAAGTATCTGATAAAGCCAAGCAAATATCTTCTCTTCAGTCTTTTGAAAAGGACATGTACCTTGAGTGAATCAATCCTGAAAGTGATTTTTGCAGAGATACAGGTTGTACCTCTGTTTCTATAGGTTATCGTTCTGTGGCATCTTTTTTTTTTCTTTGTGTGTGTGAATTATTTATACCAGGACTCCGGTGAATCATTGCTGGAATGCTGCTTTAAACATAGGACTTTTTGGCCTTCTAAAAGATTTTGAATGCTTGGTAATTTTTAGTGGAGTTTGAGCATCTTCCCTCTGATAAATTGGTGGTTTGACTCTTGCCGTATTTTTTAGCAGGGAAAATAAAATAGCTGGTTATAATCTTTATCTTTACTATTGTGTGTTCAGGTGTGAAATGCCTGAAAAATTGATGTTTGCATAGTGCATCACTATTGTTACCCTCTGCAAGAGGGCCTGGATCTATTAAAATATGTTCTCTCTCTAAGGTGCTCAAGACATGTTGACAGGACAATATGGCAGAAGCTTCTTTGACTGCTGCCTATGCTTTACCTATCCTACAAATGAACGATAGCATTCTACAGAATTAAAACAGATGTCACGCTTGACAATCATCAATTATGTAGAAAGGCAGGAGATCACTGAAGCTGGAAAAAACCACTTCTACCTTGAAATCATGTTAGAATTCTGGGAATAGGGCTCTTCTGTTTTCTGTTAATTACTGTACAGTCTGAAGCACCGACTGCTTTTGGACACAGACAGCTGGAATGGAGTTGCTTGCAAACTGTGGTTCTGTTCTCTCTACAACTGAGATGTTCTGTAGTATTCAGAATCTTTCCTAGGGAGACTCGATACAGATACACATTTTGCAGAGTGTCTGAAACACGAGAGTGTTGCTGAGAGAGCAGTATGGCTAACATACAGTGAACCACTCCTTGCTGAGATCGTGCCAGACTGCAGACTTTAATTAAAAAGGAGCAGAGTTGCTCCCTTTAAAGACTCAAAAGTTAGTTCTTGCTATTTTTAAGTATTTTTTAATTCTTATTTTACAGGGTAAGGAGATAAAATTTCATTGCATGTTTAAGGTTGGAAAAGACCTTTGAGTCCAACCATTAACGTAGCCTCCATCATGTTTGCCAGTAAACCATATTCCCAAGTACCACATCCACACACTTTTTGAACACTTCCAGGGATGGTAATTCCACTGCTTTCCTGGGCAGCCTATTCCAATGCCTGGCCAGCCTTTCACTGAAGAAATTTCTCCCAATAATTAATCTAAACCTCTCCTGGTGCAAGTTGAGGGCATTTTCTCTTGTCCTGTTACTTGTTGCTTGGGAGAAGAAGCCAACCCCCACCTGGCTACAGCCTCATTTCAGGTGTTTGTAGACAGTGATAAGATCTCCCCCAGCTTCCTTTTCTGCAGGCTAAACAACCCCAGCTCCCTCAGCTGCTCCTTGTATGACTTTCTAGACACTTCCGCAGCTCCACTGCCCTTCTCTGGGCATGCTCCAGCTCTTCAGTGTTTTCTTGTAGTGAGGGGCCCAGAACTGAACACAGGATTCGAGGTGCGGCCTCACCAGCACTGAGTACAGGAGAACAATCACTTCCCTAGTCTTGCCAGGATGCCTTTGGCTTTCTTGGCTACCTGGGCTCACTGCTGGCTCATGTTCAACTGCCTGTTGACGAACATCCCCAGATCCTTTTCCACCAAGCAGCTTTCCAGCCATTCATCCTCAAGCCTGTAGAATTGCATGGAGTTGTTGTGACCGAAGTCAACAGAACAGAACCCAACACTTCATGTTATTGTACCTTATACAGTTGGCCTTGATTCATCATTGATGCAGCCTGTCCAGATCCCTCTGCAGAGCCTTCCTGCCCTCCAGCAGATCAACACTCCCACCCAACTTAATGTCACTGCAAACTAACTGAGGGTGCCCTTGATCCCCTCATCCAGGACATAGATAAAGATATTAAACAGGGCTGACCCAAATACTGAACCCTCGGAAAATTGGGGTAAAGTGAAGAGCTCATCTTAGGATAGCGAGGTCCAGTTCAAGTGTTCTCCATAATGCTGTTCTGGTAGCAGAAGTGCTGCTGTTACTGCTGCTTATCGGACTTTGAGATCCAGGGAACTTTTATCTTCATAATTTTTATCACTTTCCATGTATTCCTCACAGGAGATAATTCCAAGTTTATGCAAGAATAGCATTGTGAAAATTGCAGTGGCCTATAATTAACATCAAGTAAAGGCAGTCATGAAAAGATGATACAGTGATTATTCACACTTCTCCATTTATCTTTGAACATAAAGAATATGCACAGCAGCTGAAGGGAGTTGTGCTGAATTGCAGAGACTGGATGAAGCTTTTTGTTGGACTAGTTCTGTGACAGTTCACTTGTGATCTTACAGTATATTCTGAAAGATATACTGTGAAGTTTTAATTGTCTTTAAACTTGGCAGTGATTAGTCACAGACTTACTATGGCACAGGTGATGGTCACCCTGCTTTTTGCACAGGTTACTAATTTTACGGAAGGTGACAGTGGATGTGACTTAAAATGCTTTAGCAGTTACCTCTTAAAATCTGCAAGCTAAGTAGGCAACAGACTTTTTTTATTCACAGCAGTACTAATGCCTTAACATGGTATTACAGAACGCTATTAAGACATTAGAGATGCTGTCTTAGAGTTGTAGGGAAGTTTTTTGCAATTTGCTGAGCAAATAAACCTTGTCATCTTACCATTCCTACAAAGAGGTGCCTTTGACTTCCTAGTAGAAAAAGGCAACAGAAAAGTCACTCAATCATAATACAGCAAAGTAAGTAACAACCTTCTGGTTAGTTAATCTAAATAGATTATAGGCGAGAAGTTTTTAGGTTCCTGAATTGTTATGTTGGTGATTGAAATACAGTGTAAGTGCTAGTGCTTTCAAATCATTCCAGTTCCTCTTTCCTTAGGGCACTGACAGACTCTAGTAGGAACATTCTCTTAAGTCAGCATGTTTTGAATTGTTTTCAAATGCACGCCACTGCCTAATTAAGATGATGTGCAGGAATCTTCTGGACAGGTCTTTGAGGTCTGCTTGTAATTTGAGGGAAAAAAGAAGGAGCAAAAAATAAAAGGGAAGGATGAAAATTTTATAACCTTAAGGCAAACATAGCAGGCCTTGAAATTATTCTGGTAGCTATTTATCTTCCTGTTCAGATTGAGCTGCACTTTGACAGTAACAGCAAATCTTCAGTCTGTTCTTTGCAAGGGAAGATTGCCCTGAGAAGTCATGAGGAAGCAAACTAAGTTGAGTATGTGTTTTCCCAGCTCTCTGGAAATCTCACCTTCCTCAGTAGTTCTCTACCCATATTGTAAGAGCTTTGAGATTCAGTTTTGGAGGTGTTCACACTGTTAACGTGGTTCATCTTCACTCACCAGCTTCCCTTAATATGCATCTCTGTTTATAGTATGTATCCTAGGTAGGCATGTTGTACACCTGGGTTATTTAGATCTAATATATGCTATTGGCGTGTTGTGTTACACAGCTGAGTATGCTGTGGAGGGAGTAAATCAGAACAGACCCACACACTGATTTGCATGTCTGTTATAAAACCCTATGGTTGTTTGTCTTGACAAATAGGGTTCAGTGCTGTGTTGTCTGGATTCAAGATCACAGCAGGGTACTGCATGTGCCAGAATGGTTAATGAGGATGGACTTTCGGGGCAGTTGAGAACTGCACAGGATACTTTTATTGTAATGTCTGTACCACAGTCATCAACGAAATGATCATGTGCTGAATCAAGTTTAGATCCTGTGGCCTTGCTATTGCTGCAGTATAGTTTGGTGACAAGTAGAGCATCTCAATTGGGTAGAGAGCAGAGGAAAAACTCATACCAAGGCAAAAAAATACCCCAGTATAATAACATTTTTAAATCATGGAATGGAAGCTGTCTTAGAAATGCAGAGTGATGGTGGTGGAAAATAAGAATCATGAGAGGTAACTTATATATGCTTGTATTTCCCTTTCTCTTTAAGGGAATGATGGTAATGAATTACATGTCTTACCAAAAAACAATGCAAGCTAGTAATGGAGCTGGAAGAGAGCTTATCTCTGAGTTTTCTGTTCTTTTGGTAACAAGTCGATGCTTTTGTGTTTCCAGTTGAGATCAGTCAATCTGCAGATCTTTTTATTCCTTCCATGTAATTTCTGCCTATCCTAAGTGTGTGTGGCTTTTCATCAGCACTCTAATGTTTCATGTTTGTGGAGAAAGGCACCAAATTTTCCAGTTCGGACTATGTTGATAAATGAATAATAAAACTTTGAATATTGATACATCAGGAAGTTGTGCTGCTAACCAAAGTTCTTGACATACATGTCTGATGTCATGAAACTAGTGCAGGATGATGGTAATGAAAACCTTTGAATAGGGATTACTAATAAGTTCAGGAGCCTGGTGACATATATTCAGACACAGGTCAAACTAGGGATTTGGGTTTGGGTTCTTCTCTTGGGCTTTGTTTAAGTAAAAGAAACAATGACATGATTTATAAGTTTAGTTGCCTTTTTTCTGTAATCTAGAACTTGTGCTTTTAACTATCTGTACTTCAATACAGTGTTTCCTCTACAGGAAAAATATTGGGGTTTATAATATAGACACACAGCTTTGCTGTTACAGTGACTTTAGCTTATTAGTGAGTGATGTTTGAATTCATTGTTCATTTGTGTTTCACATGGAAACATTTTTGGAGGTATTTTCCCCTCTCCTTGCTGAGCAATTTATTCTTTACCTGCCATGGTAAGATTGATTGCAAAAGAAATCAAGATGCCTTGATTTAAAAAGAAAATGTTTCATCTGATTTTTGTAGTGGAGCCTTCTATTATTCTGCTTTCATAGCTCGTTAGTTATCAGCAGAGGCCTTTTGACTGCTACAGTGTAACAAATGAAGGAGGGACCTTTTGACTTTTTTTTTTCTCTATTTTAAGGTGCTGTAAAGATGTCAGCAAATTTCTTGCTGTGGGAGGACTTCAGATCTGTGTAGTTGAGATGGATACATGCATACCCTAAGTAGATCAATAGGGAGTATATGAGGGGAAAATGGAAACTGGTTGTGAGCATGGTACATTTTCTCATATCCTTCTACTATTTCAGTCTGAAAGCTCTGGTAGAAGGATGCAAGCAGTGGTCATCCAGTGCACCGAATCTTGGGAAGATCCAGAGAACTGCACCTGCTTTTCCAGGATTCACCAGCTTAGCAGAGATGGGTAAAGGAATTCCCTGAACTTGGTACTCTCATCCCCACTTCCATTCACATTTGAATGAACCTCTTTCCTGACCTTCTCCTGGTACCTTACAGTAATGTTTTCATTTTGTTTGGTATGTGGTTTTCTTTTATTCTTTGTCAAGTGTCCACTTTCTCCTTCTGGGTTTTCTTCTTGTTCACCTCACTGCTTGTGCTTCTCCCTCTGTCAAGCTAACAAGCTTAATTCTCCCCTAGCTCCATGCTGTCTCTCAGCTCATTTCCTGTATAATGATATTTACATGTGCAGCATGCTTACACCTTCACTTGCAAGGAGCAATCCTTAAAATTCTCCTACCTTTTGGTCCTGACTCACAAACACATAAATTTACTCTAGAAGTAACTGAGGTGTAGGTTGCTTTTGAAATGCTGTTCTGCAATTAATCCCGAGTGGGTGAATGCTTCACTAATTTCTTTCACTTTGATAGTGTTTCCAGTTACTTGTCTCAGCCTATCTGCTTTGGAAACAATAGCCTGTGAGTATTTGGGAGTTGATGAATGATGTTTGTGATGAGAGCAGTTGCATCTTTTGAGGAGAAGCTTATTTTGAAGTATATCTGTGAGACAATTAAATTTGCCAGTGAAAATGTTACATTGATACAAAGTCTATTTTCATTTGCTTTCCAGATGATGAGGACAGTGAATGTTTTAATGGAGAGGGCAAAGTGCACCCTTCACCTGTGCACAATCAGTCATACCTCTGCATCCCATTTCAGAAGAATGAAGAGTGGGATGGCCCTTCTAGTGATGCCAATGAGGAGTCCACCCCTGTTAACTCTGCTACGAGTACCCCACAGCTGACACCCACCAACAGCCTCAAACGTAGCGGCTCCCACCACAAGCGATGTGAGGTTGCATTGCTTGGCTGTGGAGCAGTGCTGGCGGCTGCAGGCCTGGGTTTTGATCTCTTAGAAGCAGGGAAGTGTCAGCTGCTGATTGAGGAAGAGCCAGAGGTGCCCAAAGAAGAGAAGAAGAAGCGTGACAGCATTTTTCAGCGAGCTGGACGCCCACGCAGGAGCACTAGTCCACCTTCCCGGAAGATCTTCAAGAAGGAAGATCCCCTGTTGTTGCTAGGCGAGCCATCCACATCCCTCACCCTTCTTTCCCTGTCTTCCATTTCCGAATGTAATTCCACCCGGTCCCTGCTGCGCTCAGACAGTGATGAGATTGTGGTTTATGAGATGCCTGTCAGCCCAGTGACAGTCAGGGCTCCCTTGCCAGCCATTACAAACCCACTGGTCAATGTCCAGATCGAGAGGTTCAAAC
Organism: Corvus moneduloides; assembly: GCF_009650955.1. NCBI lineage: Eukaryota > Metazoa > Chordata > Aves > Passeriformes > Corvidae > Corvus > Corvus moneduloides. The sequence continues at coordinate 35,425,580 of NC_045481.1, read as the reverse complement.
AGGACCCCAACCAGTCCTTGACTCCCACACACGTGACGGTCTCTTCCCACACCCAGCAAGGTGGACACAGGCGCACACCTTCTGATGGGGCCATCAAAGGGGGTGGACTGGTTGTCAATGGGTGCCCAACCAGTGGATGCCCTTCTGGTAGCTGTTTAACTGGAGCACTGGGAGCAGGTAGGTTTTCAGCCATCTTCCTTTTCCTCTTCAGAATAAAGACAGAAGCAGTATAATTACTTGTTGCTTATACATTCGTTGAGATGACCAGCCCACAAGAATTGCTTGTGGAGGCCATCTTTACACAAATAGCTAACAGAATAATGCAGTAATGGTTTCAGTTCCAGCATGTCTACACTAAAGAACTCTCTCTGCCCCCCCCATGCTGTGAGGCAGAGCATAATATTGTTTCTTAGACAAAAATGGTACCAATTTACAAATATTGCACATTCTTCTCAGGATTTCATCTCCATTGCCTTTATACACTTATTTGTACTTCAGAGTAAATTCTGATCTCTAAGGTGAAAATGGGATCCATAAAACAGTTTGAGGCTGTGCTACTGTTGCTCCAATTCCTTTGCAAACGAGGGATCTTTCTGGGTAGGTGTGCTCACTGTTGCAGCCTTTGAGTGGCTGTGACTTCATAATTTAAAAGATGTTTTACTGTGTTCTTGCCCTAGTAAGTCACCAAAAAAAGGAAGGACTAGAATCATAAATTAAAATCTGATTTAATTAGCATTTTCCCAAAAGTAAAACAAAATATGAAGTTGTCTTTTGAATGGAAGTCTGCAGTAAAATGTGGGTTAATTCCGATGAAAAGTATTCATTAAAATGGTATTCATGAACATGTACAAGTTACGTTGTGTTTGTAAAAAAAAAAAAACCAAATACCACGCCCACCCCTAAATGAAAAGAAACCAGGAAGCATCTGCAGTAAGCAGGGTTAAGTGACTCTTCCAGGAAGTTGGTCCTGCTCATGGCAAACAGGTGTCATGTATCTTGCTGTGCAAGTGTCTCCCTGATCCATTCAAGCTGTTAGTGGGTAGTGTGCCCTCCAAAGGACTTGGAGAGTCCACTCCTCTGTTAGGAGGTCAAATCCATGCTCTCCAGTCTGAAAATTGAAGAAAACACATGAGAGAATGATCAAAACCTGATGCTTGTTCCAGGTCAGTGAAACAGGTGTCTTGAAATGTGTTAAGAACAGGGTAGGGGTAAAGAAGCCAGTCACTTCAGATTGCCATAATCTTGAAGATACGGAGTTTGTAGATTCTGAATGGAGGCTTTCTGCTTTGAAAATGCACTGTACATAAAGTGAACTAAGATCTGTAGGAACCACTTAGCATTGCCATCTAACGTGTTTCCCTCTTCTCTTACGTTGTCTGTTTTGGATAGGTGTATTAAAAACACCTAGTCCAAGCAAAGATCCAAGTGAGGTCCCTCGCCTGCCAGACCCCAACCTTGTTTTTCCTCCAACCCCGAGACGATGGAATGCACAGCAGGATCCCACGCTGGAAAGACCCAAGACATTGGAGTTCCTGCCCCGGCCACGTCCTGCAGCCAGTCGGCAGCGGCTTGATCCCTGGTGGTTTGTGTCACCCAGCAATGCCAAGGGTGAATCTTCTGCTAACAGTTCAAGTACTGATACTCCAAGCAATCTGGACTCTTGTTTTGCTAGTAGCAGCAGCACTGTAGAAGAGAGACCTGGACTGCCTGCACTGCTTCCTTTCCAGGTGGGTCCTCCTGTAGAGGAGCGGACACTGTTGGACATAGATGCTGAGGGGCAGAGCCAGGACAGCACCATTCCGCTATGCAGAAGTGAACTTAACACACACAAAGCTGCAGCATATGAGCTCAAGCAAGAATTCTGGTCTTAATATGAAACCACTGGGGACAGTGAGCCCCTCTAAATTCAATCCTACTTTTTGCACTGAGAATGCACTTTGAAGACAGATGAGATGGAGGGATGCTACAGAGATCATATGGTGCTGTCTCTGCTGAAGATGTGTTGTCAGCTGCCTGATTTTTGTCTGCATTTGGGTGAAACTTGGCAACTCTGAGCTGCTGACTTTTGCTGTGGGGTTTTTCTGTAGTCTTCCCTGCCCTGTTACTGCAGTTTGAATCTGCAATGAGCTAAAATTATCATATCAAAGCCTTTTGTTAATGACCTTGTAGAATTTGGCACTTGCAGTAAGTATATTGGTCTCTATCATGGTATTAATCAGTATTTTCAAAACTCAAATATTACACTACAGCAGACATCAGTGTTTGATGTTTTCCCAAGGAATCCAGAACAGAAACAAATAAATATCTGGAGACTACCTTCTCTGAAATACATTCAGATCATTAGACAGGCCTGGGAATCATCATACCCCCACTGAAAGAGCAGAAGTAGCTATCTTAAGACTTCTTCATTCTCTTTTGCTCATGTGGTAGCGTAAGGTGGAACAGATGGCAGGGGAAGGGCATGGCATCTCCGCTGGTGGAGGTCTTTGAGAGCAGGTGAACCACACCGTTGGAAACAAGTAGATGTAGTTGATCCTGACTTCAAGGTAGGTTGGATGAACTTCAGTGGTCTCTTGAGGTCCCTGTCAGCCCTATTTTTTTTATGACCCTGGGCTTTCAAGATGAAAGCTTATGGTATGGCTGTTGAGCTTGTTCTTGTTTCAGACTTTTGTTCCATCAGTCTCTTTTTTTCCCCACCCTGTTTCTCAGGCTCATAGTCAAGTTGCCTCAGCTTTGAGAGGGGAGTTAGCAGAAACTTTCTTTAAAGATGTGTTGGCTTGCAGAAGTTACGTGTTTCCATATTTTTTTCTTTCTATCTTTTTTCTCCTTTGTTACGCCTTTTAGGAGTGACCCATGAAACCCAAGACTGTTCTTATGCACACTGGTACTTGTTTAAGGCTGTTTTGAAAATGAGGCTTGCTAGTAGTTGGATTGTGCAAACAGGAATCAGAACATCTGGATTCTGTTTTATTTTGTCACTGACTCACTGTGTTACCCTGGGCAAATAATGTAACCTCTGTGCCTGAATTTCCCCATCTGTAAATAATAGGAATAATACCTACCTCACAAGGGGAGGGCTTGGGACGTATGTAATAGGTATAAAGTCCTTTGAGATCTTTGAGTGAAAGGCACTATAGACATGTAAAACTTTATTCTTGTTCAAATATGTAAAACACTCCTAGATCTGGAGCAAGAAGAGACCCCTGTCTGAAAGGAGGAAGTCACACAAATAGTGTGTGCCTGTGGCTCAGAGTTTTCTGTACAAAGACTTAAAGTGTGTCTGTGCCACTGCAGTTATGTCTTACTGGCTGTAAAGAGAGCTTCAGTCTTCCCCAAATTTGGCATTATATATAAGGGATGTGGCCTTTATTTGAGTGTAATAGAGTAGTCTGCTTTATTGCAGGGTACAGCATGTCTGTTCATTGTTTTTGTACAGATCTGCGATCGTTTTGCTAAGCTGCTGATACTTGGTTGCAAATAATTCATTTGACGGTGCTGCCAATGCAGTGCTTGGCCTGTTGGGGCAGTCCAGTCCTGTTGTGAAGGCAGTGGAGCCGAATACTTCCTGCAGCTGTCAGCAGAGAGAAGCTGCGTGTTTAGATGTTTGTAACCTGATTTTAAAAACCAGCATGTGTGGGGAAGAACTGTACGTAAGGCTTTTTAGTTCTGTGTGAGGACTGAAACCAGCATGTTCCCATTAGTCAAGTGCACCTTTTTATTCAAGCAATTACAGTATGTTTTGTTTTGTCACATATTACTTGTTTGTCACATTCCATGGAAAATGCATAATGGCAGAATTACTTTCTGCTGCCCTCCCCATTGAATGCTCTAGAGCTAGCCTTAATGGTGCTACACTAGATGTTGAAGCTGGAGAGACTGCTGACTGTAGACAAGGTATTATGATGTGGGATTCAGGTACTTAAAGAAAACTTACATTTCTGACTCTTTTGTTAAATTTAGACCTTTAGCATTATTGATTTCTTAAGCATCCTTTTGCTTTCCATTTCTGAAAACTCCGTTTGTGACCCAGACACCAGCAAAAAGATAAAACTCATCCAACAGATTGCTAATTTTGATTGTGCTATAAATCAACCTTAGCGTAATCTCAGTAAGAGGCTGTGTCAGAGGGACTTAAAAGAAGAACATTAAAATAATCTATTTTTAATAGTCTTCCTTACCATTTTAAAAAGTCTGGAACAAAACTAGATTAGCTGTTCTGAAATGTAATGTTTTCTATCCAAAAGGTATAATTATAAATATCATAGGGGGTATCATCTGCTCTGCAAAGGCATCACCTGGAATAGCTCAGTTTGAATAGAAATCTTTAAAATCCATTTACGTGCATGAAGTGGGAGGTCACCTTTCTAGGTCATACTGATATAACTCAGCCTGCTGAACTTTCTAATAGCTGGCCAGTTGATATCACCAGGTGAACTTTTAAGGTTTCTGTCAAGTTCCCAGGAAAGACAACTGTAAAGGCAAGTTGTTCTGTCACCTCTTTTGCTTAAGAAAGTTGAGGATGAGGTATTAAACTCCCCCTTGCCTCTCGCCCCCTTCTATATAATCAGTTGGTGAAAGTGGTATGCAGTTGAACTTTGAGAAGTACTTTGCTCCAAAGAGCATCTTCTCTAATACCAAGTGGACATTGCTACATCAAATAACTTGGTAGGACAGGTGACAAGAGTCAAGGATCCAGGTCAGGGTTAGCAAACTAGATACTGTTATTACAAAGCTGCCAGAAAGACTAGTTAGAAGCATATTGGTTGGTGTGTGGTTTTTTTGTGGTTCTTGTTTGGTTGGGTTTTTTTTAATGCTTCTTCAGTGCAGTTATCTTCATTGAATCTAGCATGTGAATTAACCTGAGGTAGTCTTCGAGCATCCACCCATAACTGTCTTCCAGTAGCCAACCTGAGGTATCAGGCAAGAGGAGTCAGTTGTGGAAACAAGGCTCCTGACTTCAGTAGGTGGTGGGGTATTCTCTGGCAGGCAGAGTGAGGGCTCTCAAGACAAAGAGTTGTCAAGGTATTTTACCTTATGCACTCCAAAAGCTGTTGCAGCCAGTGCTCTAAGGCCCAGAGTCTGTGTGCATGTTTAAGCTAGGTCAAAACCTCTCTCAAATCCATCTGTCCCATCCTGGCTTGAATTCTCTACTTTCTTAATCTCTTGGGGTTTTTCCTTTGCAATTGTGGGAGCAGAGGTGCTCCAAATCTCCAAAGGAGTGATCGACTATAGTCCACTAGATAGTGAGAAGGTACGAGCCCGTCAGCTCAAGAAGTCTTTTTTTCCTACTGGTTGCTAGTATTCCCATTTTTCAGGGAAACAAAAATGTCAGAATATTGGTCACTGACCTACCTTTCTAGTAGTATTATTGAGGAAGATGGTGAAAATCTTACTTTAAAAAAATTCTAATAAATGTATTGTTTCCTAAATGTCTGAATAAGTTGCACATTTTCTTGGCTGAGAAAATGAGAAAAAGATAACATGGAAGTCACCGAGCAGATTAAAACAATGACAAAAGAATGGAGAAAAATGTGTTCGATTACAGGCCTTACAAAGAGGAAGTGGCAGTTTTTTAACTGATAGTAATAATGAGATTGTAGCTGAGAGAAATGTTTGTGGTTTAGAAATATATTTGTATTTTTGTTTAGTCAGCTGGCAAAGTATATAACTAATTTATGTAATTGATGTGCTGATTTAGGAAATAGAAAGAAGCTTGTTAGCCCTTCAAAATCTGCTATCCTTGTAGCCTGTTTAGTGTTCTTGTAATATTGGGGGGAAGGCACAGACAGAGCAACCAGTGCAAAAAATGACAGATTTTTGGATACGTTTTTACTGGTTTCATAGAAATTGAGTGTGGGACAAGTAGAGAGAAGAAAGCTTTTGTGTGAAAACTAAGATGATTAAATATTTATGGATTCTTTTCTAATACTGATGCTTCTTACGCACTGCACAGTGCTCTGTTTTACCAGCAAGTAGGTCTTAATCTCCTTTCAATCATTTTCAGAGGTGCAAATGTAACTTTTTATACATATTTTCCCTCCAGATTATTATTACAATGGGTTGATACTCACTATGGGGCAGGGAACCTCAGTGAAAATACTCTTTTTGTAATAGTTTTCTAACAAAATGAGTATTTTTAAAGTGAATTTTCTGTTATTGATGTGAAAAGACCTGTTCTGGTTTGGCATGGTTTTATGATGAAGTGTTTGTCTGTACCTCTAGGAATGGAAGTAGTTGCCTTCCTCTTCTTAGCATGCTGTTATCTTAAGACATTGTGGACAATACTGTGTAGAGATGTTACTTTGAAATGTCACGAAACTGGATACCTCTCATTGGGTTGAAGGTGAGGCAGTAATGGTCAAGTAAAGAAAAGTCTGCCTCTGGAGTGCTTTGTTAAATAAAACATGACAGGAAACCTCCCACCTTGAGTCACCTTTCTATCTTGAGATTAATTTTTGTTTGAAACCTATTCATCTCTGTGGGATGAATATGGGAGCTGCAGTCTCATTAGATGTATGGAACCGAACCTGTTCCTGTGCCCCAAAATTCAATGATAGCCTGTTATTTTTGCAAGTAATTTTAAGCTAATGTTAATAGGTTTGTTTCTTTCTGGTTTTTTGAAATCTTTCTTCTTGGAAAACATGCTTATTGCTCTCTAACCTTTTCCATGCATTTTGGAGATACTCTTAAGAACTCTTACCAACTCTGTGGTGAATAAGAAGGGTTAGATCTTGCAGAGTGATTTAAGTCCTTTTGGCTTTGGGGTTTTTTTTGTATGAATCAAGGGCATTTACATTTGGAAAGATTTCTGATCCGTATCCTGTCACTGCAGAACAGTTTCTTAGCTTCAATGTTTTGAACTCATTTAAGACTAACTTGGGTAAAACTGGATATTAAAGGTGAGGGGATAGACACATGTTAAAACATATTTGCAAGCAAGCAATAAATACAGCAAATACAAGAACCAAAATGGCTCTCTGTCCTAGAGCATAACTTTCAGACTTTGTAAACCTTTGATTGATGATATAATTAAGGTATCTATAGGAAAGAATGCCTTATTACAGTTTTTATTAAGTTTACTGTTTTAATGTTAGAATACGGCGGTTTGCACAGCCAGTAACATGGTAGCTAGCTGGACAGAAAGGATCTTCAACCAAATTTGCTTTTTTTCCCCTCTATTTTCAATCCAGTTTTTGGGTTAAATTTTTTCTCTTTTTTTTTAATGGTGTTTAACAAACAATACAGTCTCAAGAACTCATTAACCTTACTTTCACAGTTTCATGAGGCATTATGGAAATGAATCTATGGCTTATTCTGGTGCTCCCTCTATTGAATGCATTAGTAGAAAGTCATGCTGCAGTTAAAATGTGCATTTGCTTTTGTTTTTTCCCGTGCTCTTTTTTAAACAGTTTTGCCCCTGGTCCAAGATGAACACAACTTCTGAAATACCTACATCAGCTTTATTTTTGTATGTTGAAAGTAGTCACTCCCAGGCTAAGAGGTGTGTGCTTGATGAACAAGTAACTTCCCATTGGTGACTGGGTAGTGGGTCTGATGTAGCTACTGGAATTATTATTGTTCATTTCTAACAAGGATCTCCCGTTTTTTGCAACTGGAAAATCTTCAGCACTTCATCAGTGCTTGTATACAAGAAATACATTTTATCTCCTTTTGTACACAAGGGAAAAATCTTCCTTTTCCTGATCAGGAACATTTTCCTACTGAGAATGGCTTCTTGAACTCTGTGGTTTTGTTTGTTGGTTTTCTGTTTCTTTGGGGATATTGTTTATTTTTGGTTTGGTTTTTAGGCCTCTCAAATATATATATGTATGTGTTAGGTGCATCCTGTATTCTGAGGTGCCTTCCATCTCAGCACGTCTCCTTGCTGGGGCCTGAGGTTGGTTTTTTGGAGGGACCTCCTAGCTGTAGCTTTCAGTACTGTGTTCTCCGCAGATCAGGCCAAATACCATCACAGGAAACATTTCGTGTCCTCCCATTTACACCCCTGTGTTGAACCCTGCACTATCACTGCCCCTCCCTATCTCTCCATTAGGGTTTTGGCCCCATCCCATCTTTGTTGGTTATTTATTCTTGTTGCCATAGTAACAAGTGTAAGGCAGAAAACCATACACGTTTCAGGCATCCTTTGGCCTAAAAGATTTCTAAGCTAAAAGCATAAGATACAAGTGGGTGAAGTGGAAGCGGGGGTTGGCAGGAAATAACAGAGTGAAATTATCCTTCTTAATGTAAGTCAGAGGACAGAGGAATACTAGCTACTTGGTAAACTGTTGGCATCATCGGTAAGCTGGGTCCTAATGAAGAATCTGAGGAATGTACATTTACTTAGTTTGATAGAATGGTTTGGGTTGGAAGGGACCTTAAAGGTCATCTAGTTCCAGTTCCCCTGCTATGGGCAGGGACACCTTCCAGTAGATCAGGTTACTCAAAGCCCCATCCAACTTACCCAGTTTCTGATTGGTTTGGTTTGTTTTACCCTGAACTACCTCATTTGTTGAGATAGAATGGAAAGAAAGTCTAAGTTTTGGTAAGAATTGCTCTAAGTAAGCATTTAAGCTTGGAATGAGATGGGAAGGCAGAGGCAAACTTGTATTTGGCTTTTCACATGCAAATTCCTGATGGAAAAGTAAAACCAGCTTATTAAGTGAAGATTATACTTGCTTTGGATATTTGTCTCCAAAATAAACAATAAAGGACAAAGCGGGGCATTTTTCTTGATGGTTTCCAACCTGTGGAAGAGTTGATTGTCCATAGACAAAAAGGTGATGATTTCATATTGGTCACTACTGCTTTTAAAAGTGATAGTCTCTTTTTTCAAAACAGATTTTTTTTTTTTTTAAATAATATTCTCATGTGCTCTTAAAGTGGAGCTATACACAATCCTGATTGTTTTCCTGCATTTGCAGTATTATTTTCCTAGTGTATCAGCTCCTAATACAGTCCTTCCTGTATCTGAATGCTAATAATGTGCAGGCAGCCCAATAGAGCTAACATTAAGGAACTATGACACATTTTTAGTGTGCAGTGTAGTGGATTTATTAACCCAGCTTGAAGTGGGCTACTGTTAGGTCTGTAGCTGATGGGTCAGATGGACGCACAGCTAGAAAAAGGGGGCTTAGAACTAATCTGCAGGAGCAATGCCAAAGTTGTATTTGCTTAAAATAAGCAATTTGAAAAACAATCATGGAGGGAGGTAGGGGGAAGGCCCTTCATTACTCAGAAGTACATCTCTAGGATCTTGTCCATGTTCAAATTTTAGTTGCCGGGATAGCTAGTGAGAATCTACATTGTGTACAGTGTGACTGAAAGCCCAACATTAAGACCAGAATAATGCATTTTATATATGCTATTTCTGACTGATTAACACTGTCTCCCATTCTACCTTGATCGTTTTGATTGAGCATTTTCTCAAGAACAGATGTTGAGGTTGGATAAAGCTGGCCTCCTTGTCTTGGAGAGGCATATGGGTCTGAGAGAGAAGAAACATTGCTCTAGCCATGTCCTGATCTTCTGTATTTTGTGGTCTTAGCTGTAGAGGTTATAATGGCGCAGGAAGACGTGCTGGTGTTTTTCAAGAATGCTGCTAACAGCAATTAAGTTTCAGAACAAACCTGGCCTCTGGTTACTGTTTGGCATACCTCAGTTGAACACTGAGCTTCTTGAGTCTTAACTATATCTGGAGGTGAACAGAGCTGCTTCCTTGAGTTCTGCTGGAATTTGGGAATGTGGCCACTTCTCAACTTGGGTAATTTGTTTTCTCCCAGGCCCAGTCAATGTCACAAAATCAGTTGTCACCCTCCACTGATTGCCCACATATTCATAGTAGGCTTGTTCTTGTGTCTTGCATGCTTTATTGAGCAGCTCTTACAGTGTCAACAGGGTTAGCATTTGTATCTGAACAGAGCAGCTAGTATCTCTGAGCTGACTTTTCACACTGCATCTCGAGCAGTTGTTGCTCCATCAGTTCTTCTTTTGCTCTAATTTAAAGGTTGTCTTGACAACTATAACATCCAGATACCCTAGACTGTAAAGAATATAGCCACAGGAAAAAAAAGTAAGTAAAAAAACGTACTTAGGAGTGTTTGCCAGTTGAACTGGTTGAATTTGGCCAGTGCTCTTGGCAGAGAGTAGGATCCATTTTTTTGTAGCATAGATATCTTAGGAGGATGGCTGGGTTGGTACTGCAGAATTTACCTAGATCCACCTAAAGGCACTGGTGCCCTTCATGCTTGGCAGTTATAAATACCACATAAACCCAAGAACATCTGGTAATAAAAGTTTGTATTTAGGGTAATTAACTTTCAAGTTAAAAGGGAAGAGGCCTCAATTCAGAAAGCTCTTCATCACATACTTAAACATCACTGAAGTCAGTGGAATGTATTTGTGGGTCAAAATGCACAAGACCCCAATTGAGCAAAGCTCTTTTAATCTGAATTGGGGGATTGTCATGCAGAGACTGATTGTGAAGGACCAGGCTCTTTACTTTGATTGTCAGAGGAAAGAGTCAATTAACCTGAGGAGAAAGTTCCTCAACAAGCCGCTGGGTAAATGCTTTGGTTTGATTGCTGACTCTTGTGGCCTTTCCATGACTGCACATGCCATGCCTATTTGACTGCTACTTCTAACCATAAGCAGGGTAAGCTTTGAGAATGTTTTCTGACCTGGGGTGAAAGAGCAACAACTGCATTAGCAGATTGCTAGCTGTAAAGAGGCAGTAAGTGGTGACTGGAGGCTGTGTGTGTGCAAATGGCAGTTTAACCTGAGGCCTGTTCTCAGGTGTTTCTTATTTTACAAATGCATTCCTCCAGGCTGGTGGATAGACCTGACAAGTTCAGCAGTGATCAACATCCGCCACTTTGACTAGAGTTCTAGGATTCTTGCCTGTCAGCTGTCAGCACAGCACTTTGTGCTGCTATATTATGATTTCATTGTCATAAATTCAGGACAAGCTGGAAATACCTGAGATATTTTGCCTGGTTTGAGATGCTTATATGGAATGGGCAGGCAACAGTGGTGGAAAAATCAGGGAAAATACCTGTGCTTTTAACAATGTCTCTTCTGTGGCTTTGAAAGTCCAAGAATTTCTTAGCCAGAGAATGTATTTCCTCCCTCTTTTTATAAGCTACTTCTTTCTTTTGCCTTATTAATTGTGGATCTGCTCCTGCTTCTATTTCAAGCCAGATGCAAAAATCGGTGACCTGACTTTCCTAGGTACAATGTTGTAAATCTGAATAACCAGGTGAGTAGATTTCTCTAGTGTAAGATCATGCCCCCATGTCTGATCCTTTGAGATATGGGATGGTTCCTGCTTATGTTGAAATCACTGTGTGGAGGGTATTGGGTACTTCATTAGGAACTCCAAACTCTGTAGGACTGGGATTCATCTTACAGCTCAAGTATTTCAGTCTGGTTTTGGAGACCTCTGTATGTCTTCTCTTCCGTTCATGGTGTTCAGAAGTCCGTTGCTATGGAAGGTAGCGCCTGAAGGTATGTTTTGCCTGAAGAACCTGCAATGAAGCAGTTACATTACCAAATGGCACTGTACCCCAGAATTGAGTAAAATAACAGAGGCCACCAAGTTTTTCTTGTTTGTGTGATGAAATGTTGTCAAATAAAGTGATTCATTGGAGCCTTCCTTTAACTTCTGTACAGCAGTAAGCTTAGAGGAAAAGAAGATTGCATTATTTTTTGAAAAGCTTTATTTGTGACCTGGACTAGTTGCCTCTGACCCTCTTGGGCTTAAATAGTTAAATTATATTAATGTCCAGTTTGTTTCACTGTAGGTAACACATCAACTGAATACTCTTGTGCATAATCTACTGTATCTTTCCTCTGTTCTGTGTCAATGTATTATGTGTATTTGGATTACAGTTCTTTTTGTATTAAATTATTTTATGTTCTAGAACAATATTTAAGTGAAGCAAAGAGCTAATGAAAGTTGTTGACGTTTTGGGATTTCTTTTCTCTTTGCTCTTTTTTTGGATGTACTGTAAATTGTAAACCAAGGATGCCAAGCAGGCTTGGTTCAATGGCTAAAATTATTGTATTACAGTGTAATGCTGATCTAGGCCTTGTCTCAACACTAGAGCACACAGACTTGAATAAAACTGTTATAAAAAGTAGATTGTCTTTAGGCCTTGAGTTCTTGGGTTTGTGCTCCAAATAATTTTAAGCAGATATTTAGAATAACAGTGGCATCACCTTGCTCTGAGGATTTCAGAATTTTTCCCAGTGCAACAAGAAGTTTATTTTTCTTTACTAGGTCTCTCAGTTGTGATCAGCTATTCCAGCTCTGGGTCCTCCACAGGGCTTTTGAAATGCTTTTGCAAAACATCAGACAGTTTAGTACAGGTCTTGGCACACAGTGTCTGTCTGCTAAGCCCCTTCTGGCTTTTCTCTGAACCAAGGAATTAATTGCATACCATTTTTATTAAGGCTAATATTTCTGTTCTGTTAGCTTGAGGTTTTTCTACTCTTTATTTGATATGCCAGCTAGAATATGAATCTAAATGCCTGGATCTGGAGCTTATGAAGTAACATGTTTTGTGCATGATGACATTTAACAGATGGTTTAGATTCACTTGTGATGCTGTGCCTTTGTCCCTGCCACATCATTCCATGAGACACAGTTACATGAACAAGGATCTTTCCAAGCTGTTTTTGTCTGCTGTCAGTGTGAAAGCCAGAACAACATGGTTTTGATTCCTAGGTCATGTTTTTGAATCCTAGGTTATACTTTTGCTCTTCTCTGCCACAAATCCATCATTTCACATTTTTCTGCTTTAAGAAATGTAGCTGTATTGATGAAAGACTATGCACTACAGGAACTTATATTTCATAATTTCCTTTGAAAAAAATTTTTTCTAATGCAGGTGCATGCAGGAAATCCTTCACCATTCCAACAGATACGGAGACTAAACAATGCATAGGTAGGCTACCTTTAGTCATATATTCCATTCAAAGTGCTGTAGTGCTGTGTTTTGTGATAAACTGGGAGGAGAGTGAACAGACCGTCAGTTAAGTTTGTTGGAAATAATAGCATGCAAAATGAATTGCTTTTTCACTTGTTTTAACAAAAGGTGTCTTACAGTGTTTTGTCTTCCAAACTACTTTTCCACTCCTCCCCAGATCCAGACTGTCTAAAATTAAAACAAATATTTCTACCTCCTGTAATGTTCTGCAAAGTAGCATTATGTCCTAAAAGAATCAGATTTTCTAGGTGAATTTACTCACCTGTCACAATGACAAGGTTACCCTAATGTTCAAGCTGGCCTCATCAGCAACAGAAGTCTACATGCATCATGGCACTTCCATTTCTGCCAGCAACTGCAGCCTCTGCAGAACATGGCAGGAGCACAAAGCACTGGGGCAGAACAGAAAAATAAAATAGCAGTCTTCTAAGCAGGGGAATCTAACCACTTCTAGAAGAGAAGGAGCATCTTAAATGAAAGCTGGCAGGGTCAGCATGGATGCAGAACAAACACACCACGAGATGCTTTAGGCTGAGCAACTTTAGTTTTTCATTGGTTGATGTGTAGGCAAGGGTTGGGTGTACAAGTTCTACAGTGCAAATTGTATGTGGCTTTTAGCTATGAATGTGCTCAGGTGAGGAAACCACCATTTATTACATTATGTTCCTCAGATGGCACATGCTGAAATAGTAAATGCAAGTGGTGCTCTGAAAGTTCATAGTACACCTTGATAAAACTTCTAGTAGCCTTCCAAGGCTGTGCAGATTAAGGGAAAAGAAGGGAGGCTTTTCTATATCATGCAGGCCATATTATTTGATTAATTAATCTGCTGTTTCTAGTGAAATTTTTATATTTTTGGTCCTTCTGACATGGAAGGAAAGGGAGAAGATGTCCTACTAAAGCTAGGCTTAACAAGACCTTATTTAAATGTAACATGAAAAGTTTGTAGGCATATTGCTATCAGGCTCAAGGACACTAAGCTTTAGAAAAAAATCTGGAGTGAACATGACAATAACAAACGTCAGAGTATCTTAACAAGGATTAACAAGCTTTGTCTTCATGCTTGGGCACAATGGACACTGCAGTTTGCTTTGGCAGGGAAAGGAAATAATTGTGACGAAGGATGAACAAAGCTCTGGGGTTTTCAAGTAGACTTCAACATGCTTTGTGGTTCTTTGCTACTTCATCTGAAATCTTATTAAATGGCATGTGATTTACTTTCCGTTAAGTCCTCATTAATTTAACAATGAACAAATCTGAGTGGAATGAAAAGAGGCAGGATCAACTGATAGCACTCCAACACAAAGTAGAACCATAATTGCTTTACTAAATATAACCAAAGTCTGTACACTTCATGCCTGCAAAATTTGCTCTGAAATTTATTCTTTTCTCCCCAAATCATGCTGTAGTATCTTAACTTTATAACAAATTACAGGTTTGAATTTTTTTTTTTTTTAAGCACAGATGGGGTTACCTGTCACAGATTGCAGCCAGCATTAAAAGAACCAGCTCTCATGGATGTGAACATCTTACACCATCATGTTCTCCAATGGGGCCCTGAGGCAGTAGTTGGAGAACTGCTCATTGTCCAAAGAGTTTACTATTTTTGCAGCAGTCAGGCATTTTTGCTTTTGGTCATCTTCCTGCAACTGCATCTGGCTATATTTACTTTTGTACAGGTACCCCTGGATCTTGTAGGCCTTAGTTAGAGGTAAGATGGTCTTCTAAGCTTGTGCATTCTAAAGGAGAATTTCTTGTTGATAGTGATTTGTGATTGGAGCTGCTCTGTAAGGGAAGATGAACTGGAGAAAAAGGGTGACAGAAGGGCAGCAGCCTCATGGATACAGTCCCAGGGTACCTGAGCAAGGCAAGCAGAGCAGGTCAAGTGACAGTAACCGGGGCCAGTCACAGTGATCATCAGGCAAGTCTGCAGGGATAAGACAGGTCCACGGTCAAGCTGGGAAGGCAGAAAGGGGCCTGGGTGAGCAAGGTACTGGGCAGGTGTAGGCATAATCATAATTTAGCCGAGGCAAGGAGAATGTGGCTACTTGGTGAAGGGAGGAGGCTGTGATGAGGTTTCTCATAGCTCTTGTCCCAACCACAGCCAGCAGCTATATCTGAGCTGACCTTGAGCCCAAGCAGCCAAACTGTGGAAGGGGCTCTTGTTACAGAGGCTGTTGGATACTCAGTGGGGCAGACACCTATTCAATGGCAAAATCCATTCAAGTTCATTATTATCTTAGTCTAGTTCTGAAGTTTAGCATTGTAATCCAGTGCAGTTAGAGAATGAGCAGATTTCATCACCACTGGGGGTTTCAGAACCTCAGCTTTTGCTGAGTCTGGTGAGAGAAGCAGCTCCTGCAGCCTCAGTGCTTTGTATCTTCGGAACAAACAGCTGAGATTCTCTGCTGGCCTTCTCCTCCTCCATACAGTTTTCTGTCTTTATCATCCAATCTCCTTTTCTGCAATCACATAGCTGTCTCTGGAGCAATCTGTCATAACCATATTTGCCAACTGATTTCTCACCTGCATGCAATTCTGACATTAGGACCTCACTTCTTGCATCCACATGTCATCTTTTCTGGGTTAGCCTGAAGTATTTTTCCCTTTGCATGCACTGGTTATTACAAATTACATGCATGATAGGGCACTTTTTCCTCACCAGTTATACACATACCTTTCAGCAGTACTATTTCAAGCAATGTCTATCACTGTCCCCCTGCCTAAAGACATGGGTGAGCAATCAGTATTTTCAGTTCTTAATTTTGAAATGGTATCACAGCCATTTAGTCTTCAGGGTTCCTCAACTTACACAGCTATCAGAAAAACAGATGTCTAAGTCTCAATCACAAATTCTTTCCCATCCAACTAAAAGATGGAACAGATTTTTTAAAAATTGTTGTTGGACAGCACATAACTGAAAATGTCTGGTGGAGTGTAGGAATTTTTTGTAATAACCTGCTACTTAAGCTTAAGTCCTTTCTGGTCTTGAATCTACACAGTCTTGAAGATGTAAGTGCTACCTAATATCTCTCAGGAACAACAGGGCTTTTGGGACTAGGGAGGGCCAAGCAAGAGCTTCTATGAGAGCCTTTGAGCAACAATAATGTTAAGTATTGCATAAGCAACAGCTAAGAGTGTTGGAAACTGTTTTCCTTTCCTCATCTAAACCATGCAGTGGGTGGTTAACAGTTAGCAAGCCTGCACGCAAGCTAAGAACAGAGCTTTGGGACCATGTGGCTAAGGGAAATCTGGGGGCCTGACCAGCTCTGTGCAACTCCTGTTTTGTCTCATACCACAAAAGATTCCGCTCAGGCTGTGTGGCACATCCAGACTGCCTTATTTTGATGCAGCTCTTATGACCTTGGGCTCCATCTCAGACAAGCAGTCTTAACCTTGTGTCAGACCCTTTGTAAACTTAGGCTTCTCCAAAGGTTTTGGTGTGCATCAGGATGTTGCCTCTACGTAATCTAAATAACACCAGCTGAGAGGAATTGCCCCTAAGCAGTATTGCCATCAGCCTCTCTCTTGTGACTGAAGCACTATGCCAACCCTTACTTTAAGTGCCACGGGCCTAATCCTGTAACTCAGCCAGCCATTTTCTTTGCCAGCGGGTCTGCTTCACTTTGCTGATATTGACTGCTGTGATCTGCCATAGGAAAGCCAGACTGAAGCTAGGAGACCTTAGAGCTGACTGAGCACTTGGATTCATCTTCCCAATGTGTTTCCTATATGGCTCATTACACCCCTTCTTTAACTGGTTTTAGAATGGGGATGTTTATTAAATACGTACTTCTCCATAGGCTGCAGTGCACAATAGAAAAGATTTTTTTATTTATTCTGTGTGTGGGAGTAAATGTGATTTAGATTACACAAGGCTCTCACCTTTCTTCAGTTTTGTTTTATCTAAGGCAAACATTTGCTAAATTGACTGAGATGATAGTTGAATGTGTCTCTTGATAGGTAGTTAAAACAGAAGCTGTTTGGTTTTGTGTCCTGGGATGACTGTGCATATGGGGAGGCAAACCTCTCTGTTGGCAGCTGGGAATGTTCTGTGGAAACAACTTGTGTCTACCCTTATACCCGGGTACCTGGTGGATGTGTCTTTTCAATTCTGGCAGGGGAGCAGAAAAGCAGAAGAACTTGTCCAGAAATGTTTGGAGCAGAGCCCTTATCTTAATCACCCTTCTCTAGCCAGAGGTGAGTCAGAAGTGCACAAATTCTTGGCATTCTGCTCTGTGTCAGTCTGACACCAGTCTCCTGTCCCTCAAAGACCTCATTTATCCTCACTTATAGTTGGGTCCCTACCTTTGGCTTTTAATACAGCTCAGTGGCTGTTCCATATATTTGTTCAGTGATAGGCACAAACAAGGTGTATTCATCTAGGTCCTGGCATCAAGCTGGAGTTTGAGGGACATATAAATTCAGAGGTAAAAGGACAGACAAAATACATGGGTTTGAACATGCAAGGTGTGCAAGATTCTTCACCTGCTATGCTAAAGTGTGGATTAGTTTTATCCTCATGACATGCTGGGAAAATCAACACTTGATCTCCCTGAAAGCCACCATATGGCCTGGCTAGTTTTCTTCCTTTCTAGAAGGAAGGGTTTTGGCAAACACAGTGCTGCTGCAGCTGGGAACAGTGCTTAAAATAACACTGAGGCTCCAGCTCAGACTGGTAGCCTTTGGCAGCTGCACTGTGGATTGCCAGGAGGAAACTGTTTGCATCCTCAAACTGCAGGGATGTTCCTACTGGTGCAGAAATATTATTCATTGCTAAATGCTTTGTGCTGTGCCAGGCTGGTAGGGAGGTGGATTTACCGTAAAAGGGCAGTCCTGGGTATAGACAGCAAGTTTGTGCTGATGTGAGTCTGGATGACTCAGGATGTGATGGTCTGTGTCCTGCTTAAGAACTTGAAGGACAAAATTTGCTGCAATGACTGTTTCATTTTAGCACTTTAATGCCTGAGAAAGTTTACCACATCTGCATTTCAGTGCTATGCTGCGACAGGCTGAAAATAAAAGTTTGTTTTATTGGATGAACATTGGACAACATGGCAAAGAAACCTTGCTCAGAGAGGTCATTGGGTTTGATTTGCTTCCTGTGGTAGCCAGCAGCCACGCAGTCCTATGCTGTAGAGATTTTCGTTCCCCTTATCAGTTACAACACAGAAGCCACTACCCCACTCAAGACCTGTTGTACACATGAAGGAATTCTGGCATTACAAGCAGGACATTGCACGGACCTGTGCCCAGCCATACAATGGCTTGGCAATCCATGGTTAGCACACACACTCCTCAGTTTTCCTTCCTGTAAGAAAAGGGCTCTTGCTCTCTCCCAGGACAGAGATGAGGACAGACACCTCTCTGTGGGAGTCAGGGACATTTTGTATGAAGCCCTAGCCTTTGCTGGTAGGTGGGATGGAGGTGGTGGGTTTCAATTACAGCTGATTACATGCTCTTTTTGCTGCTAGTTGCCTCTCCCCCAGGCAGAACAGGAGGACACTGCCCAGGGATGCTGAGGGCACGTATTCCAGGGCTGAAAGCTTCTTGTCTCCAGGACTGTGCATTAGCTCCAAACAGCAGCAGAAAGTGGATGTGAACAGCACCTTACATAACCTTTCTGGAGCTTGTTACTGGAAGACCTGGGAACACGTGTGTGCTTTCTTTCCCATCTTATTGTTTTAGTTATATTCCTTGCCCCAGTCCTCATCTTTAAGAGTACTCAGCCCTTTTATAAAAATAGATTGCAGATTTCTTGCATGATTACTTAGGCAAAGAAGCAGAGGTGATGTGGCACACTCGGTGCCAGTTCAGAGCAGATGAAAGCATGTGACATATCGCAAGGGTCCCCATGGGTGTCACACCTCCCATTCAACACCCCTTGTCACTCATCTAAGATAGCTGGCAAAAAAAGCAGGGCCGTTCCCAGGGGTGTTAGGTGAGACAGCTCTCAGGGGATCTCGGGCAGGGACAGTGATCATCACCCCTGGACACTGTGCAGGGTGAGGGAGCAGTTTGGGCCCTTCAAAGGGCCACAGGCTCCCTCTGGGCAGATAAGGGCTGGGAATGGGAGTGAGGCTTAAACATGCCTGTGTCCCTGATGTCTCTGGCTGATAGAGAGACTTGCTGATCGTTTTCCTGTCAGGATCCACATGCCCCTTTGGCAGCTGAAAGATAAAAGGTTTTCTGTGGATAGAAAGGAAAACATCCAGAGCTCCATCTGGGTTCTGCAGCCTGAACCACACTAGAGCAGAGCCCTGCAAGAAGAGATGATACTATAAAGGATCTGTGGGATGGATTAGCTGAGCTCTGGCAGGCTGGGTGGGGAGCTGTGCGGTCTGTGGGAAGCAGGTGTGTGCTATGTTCCCGCACCTTGCTGCCCTCCCCTCATCCGCTGCACTGCTTGTGTGGAAACTGCATTTCACTGAGGGCTTGAATTTTACAGCAGGCATTCAGTGACTTGACAGCATGCAGATAGTGCCTTCAAAAGCTGCAAAATGATGGCTTTCTCAGGAGCCCCTAGGCTTGCGGTGGTTTTTGCCAAGCAGCCCTTACATGTTAAGTCAGGAAATGAGTCGTCTGACATAAGGATGCCTGCATATCCAAGTCTGCCGATCTGAGCACCGTGAAACCCGATCTCCTGTTGCTAACTCTGGGAGCAATGACCCCCACAGAGCCTTCCTCTCCTCTACTGACGTTCTGTTTCCTCAGTTCCCACCTGACCCTCTTGGATGTGTTTCCAGAGCCTCATCTGCCAGCACTCAGTTTTGCAGCTACTTAGCTGTGCCTTTTTCTGTATTTTCGACTGTGGATGAGATACTAATTGGTGTAGAGCACATCTATTTCCAGCTGAGCTGAATTTTTGCATTTATAGGCACCAATCACAGGCTAGTAACAAGGTACAAAATAATAACCAAGGTGAGGATATGACCATCACAGAACTGGGCTTAGCTCTTGCAGCTGCTTGCATTTGATTCTGTAATGGCTTCTCAGATTTTTTCTCCATTTTCGGTCTATCAAGGCTCATCAACCTTTTGTCATTTTTGTCCCAAGTACAGGCTAAGGCTTGTGCTGATTTTACCTGGCAGTGAACATCATGATTGAAGTGCAAATTATGTTCTTCCACCTCCCCAAAATGGAACTTCCTGGCAGGTTCTGGTTTCTGTAAGTTGTTCACTGGCTAAATCTACCCCATGTGAACTGTGAATTGTGTTTTACACATCTAGTAGGTGGTTAGAGCCACAGCACATCTAAAACCAACAACTTTTACTTTCTCTAGATCAAGGAGGAAGACAGATAAGTGAAGATCACTGAAACAAATCACATTCCTCCAAGGAAGGGAACTGCATGTACACATGAGCACAAGGTCAGAGCCTCTGATGCTGCAAGGCCATGCAGGCACCAATCCTCGCTCCTGGCACTCGGTGTGCAGGCGCTTGTGAGAAGCAAAGCAAAAGCTACATACTGAAGGATGAGAGGTAACTCGTCATGCTGCAGGCAGGACAGCTGAGAGGCAGCAGTAAGGACACGAAACCACAGTGGTGCATAGCTGTGACCTCCTTTCCAGCCAAGTGGCTGAGGATCAGCAGCACTTGGCAGCTACACCGAGTTAATTGTGGGGCAGGCATTTTCTACCATGCTCGTTTCTTTCCTTTAAATACATTGTGGGGGAAACTATCATCATTTTGCTATATTTTCCTGTTAGAATTGCTCTCCTAAACATCCACTATAGATGTCTCCGGACTGCAATTTAAATGAGTGCACATAACATCCAAAAGGAGAGTGTCTTGTTTGAGGGACAGGCATCTGCCAAGGAAGGAGGGAACTCCCTTGGAATGGAAAAAATATGACCCATTCCCTCTGAATTATAATAACTTTAAGGGTTTTCAGGCAAAGATATGGGAAAAGGAATAACAGTTCTTTACTAGTACGTGTAACAAGGCAACCCAACAACAATGGCAAGACAACAACAAACAGAACCAGGAGCCAGTGCCAGCCCTCTCTCGGCCGCAGGCGCTTTCTGCTCGGGGGCAGTTCCGCTCACAGCCGGCAGGGGCGCTGGTGGCTCCCGGCCGGGCAGGGAGGGTGCGATGGTTCCCCGCACCTGCAGGGGGCGCTGTGGCGCGAGTCCGCTCGCGTGTCCCACAGGCGGTAATGGCGGGCGGGCTGGATGGCAAGGTGGGTGCGGCAGGAACCTCAGAGCTGCGGCTGGAACGGCAGGGACGAGCAGACCCCGGAGCAGCAAGTGAAAGGTATCAGAAACTGTGCCAGGAGCCGCGGGCTGTCCCGGCAGGCAGGGTGGGTGGGGCTATAGTGTAGCAAAAACCTGGAGCAGTGGCAGCCCAGCTTCTGAACGCAGCTGGGAGAGGCTCCCTTGGAAGGGGCTCAGGGTCTTGAGTTTTCCCGTGAGGCACTCAAATAGATGGTGAGGGTCCTTTCTAGTGAGGTAGGGTGTTAATAAGGTCCCAGTCCAAGGGCTGCTCTTACGAGCAAAAGCTCACCCATGGCAGGAGAAGCAGTAGAGGGCTGGGCTCCGGCAGTGGCAGTGAATTCTCCCCACAGTAAGCAACAGCTCGACTGTTCTCCTCCGATGCCGACAGCGAGAGGAGCCAAGCCTAGCCCCTCACCCCCCAGCCAAAATCTTGCGGTATCTCTGCCCTTCCAAAGAGAAAACCCCCCAGGTAAAAGAGTAGCCAGCTGCAGCCTTCCCCCACCTTGGCCAGTTCTTTTGTCTCTTTAAGTATCGGTAGTTATTGTCTCTTAACAACAAATGGGAGAAAATTTCCTAAGAGAAAGGATAAAAAAAAAAAAGGAAAAATCCTAACCCCCAACAGAGGGAAAATTTATAAGAAGGAAGAGTTGAAGATGGAGAGTGGGAGAAGGAGATGGGTAGAATTGCCAGTGTAGGTTTTGAAAGTGGTGTAATTAAGGGGCACAGGAAGTGCAGACCAACTTTTTGTGAGTGCACTTAGTACCTTAAATCCAGGATCTTTGCAAACATTGCTTAATATTCCAAGCAAGCCTCTTCCGTGGATTGTTCAAGAGTTTAGAAACTGAGGCAGAAGGAGGTTTAAAAAATCTTTCTACATGTGTAAGCTCTAAGCAGAACTAAAAGTAGATCTTAGGAGTCCTCCCTCTTAACTCCCTTCTCTGGCCACAGCTCTCTTCTTTGATTTTCTGCAAGTGTTTTTCCCTGTAGGTGTACATTAGCTTGCTCTCTTGGACAATTGCATTCAGCTGTTAGCAAGGATAATAATATTAAAACAAAATGGCTGGATGTTTCTAGAGCTCTACAGGGAAGCACAAGATGCTCCAATAAGAGCAGCACTAACAGGGAAGAGAGAAATGCTATAGCTAGGTACTGAGTAATGCAGCACAAGAATGAGCCTTTTAATGGCCCATTAAGAAGAAAAATGGCATACAGAAGTTGAGGCTATTTTTTCATTTTGATAATTGTTTCCTAAGAAAATGTTGCATTCTACCCAGAGGATCAGTCAAACATTTTGTGAGTTTTGCAGGCTTTAGGTAATAAAGGAAAGTTACCTGTGTGTGAGTGTAGAATGATAAAGCATTTCACCTGGTCAAAACTTAAAACACACAGTGAATATCAGCATCCCTTAGCAGTGGTGTATGTTACACAAAGCATCTCTCAACAGCAGTGCTGAGCCCACACAGTCTGAGCCATGGGTCCCCTTGTGCACACCACCAGAGATGATCCTTGAGATGTGTTTGCTGTCTCCTGACCTGTTGGGGATGGCAGGGTCTCCCAGCCCTTCAGAGATACGCATTAGGCTTCCTGAGTCTCCCAGATCCAGGGATGCAGCCAAGTGCTGACAGTCACTGGCAGACAGTGGTTATCTGCCATACAATGTAGTGGGCAGGACAAGCGACCCATCCTTAATATCAGTGAGTCCTGAGTGGAACCAAATAACTTTGGGATCAGAGTACATGGGGTCTTTGCTGCTTCTAGTTTTCACTGTATGTGCTAATACTTCTTAATCCCTGTTCCCATTCTGGTCATATAAAAACAATCAAATCTTAGTGCCAGAGTCTATTCTTCCCATTTTGCCCCTTATTTTGCTCACATTTCAGAGGCACAATCCTGAGCTTACAGGAGATGCCTCTGCAGAAGTCAGAATTGGTACCCCTGCATTAGTGGGTGTGGAGACAGGGGTTGGGAGGTTGCCATAGGATGTATAGGGAGAGGATATAGAAAGTCTTGAAGCTTTGCTGGGGAAGAACTGTCATTTTCCCTTTTAGTGCTCTCCAGGAGGCCACCTGTATGCCTTTCATCCTCTTCCTACTACAGACTGGTCTTTTGCTTGATGAGATCTTGACAAGCCTGGGCTCAAAGTGTCCTTTTCAGGGCAGGTACAAGTCCTTCAATGTATGCTAATGGTACTTCTTACAATAGCACATTACACATGGGTGCTGATGTCCTGGGGTCAGCACTCAGAACCTTGTCTGAATAAGCAATACTTTTAATAAATTAGGTAGAACTGATGTGATTGGATATCCTGGGAGGTAAGGAGCAAATGCCCATTGAAAATACAAGCTGGGCACATATTTTAATTGAGAACATCCTCCTTCCTGAGGATTTCATGTAGCTGTGATCAGACCGGCATAAAGGACAAAGCTGGGCAACACCAGCATTTGAGGGGAGAGGAAAAGTATGCAGATATGAAATCTATGAGATGCAGAAAAGGTAAGGAATCGATAACATGAGGTTTGTTGAAACAAAGTGTGATTGAATGTTTTGACTCCATGCAATATTTACCACTTGCAGTACTTTGTCCCAGATACAGGCCATGATCTGGAGTTATCCACAGGCATTTGAGAATACATTTTCTATGAAAGATGCCATTCTAAATAAAGCTGTATTGATTTAAAGAAAAGGAATAAGCTTTACAGACGTGAAAGGAGAAAGGAAATGCTGGTTGAAAAGCAAAACCTCAGAAAAGGATCTGAGGCTGGAAATAGAGTTGCCTGTGGATTAACATCAGATGCTAACATAAAAACAAAAATGGCAAAATAATGTTTGATGGAGAACCGAACAGAACTTTCCTCATAACTAAAGGAAGAAAAGTCCTGGTGTTCTCTGTACCCCTTAGGACCCAGCATAGCAGCTAAATGGCATCAATGATACAGGAGACATGGACTGAAGTCCTGAGCTCTCATTGTATGTTACTGTACTCCACTGAGGGGGAAATGAGTGAGGGGACAGGAGTCCAGGGAACTAGAGGTGCTTTTGCCTTTGTGCATAGCATAGCCTGGAACTGCCCTTACTCTGGGAGCTTGTCTTTGATGCCCTTCTGCACATGTCACTTTGTGAAGTACCAGGTGTTCCTAACAGCTACTCAGTGCTGATTTCTAAGTCTTAATCCCATTTAATGACCCTCTGATTGGCATTGTGGGCTGAATACATCTGTCTCAAACCCAGTCTTTTTGCTGT
The DNA here is from genome assembly GCF_009650955.1 of Corvus moneduloides. Taxonomy (NCBI): domain Eukaryota; kingdom Metazoa; phylum Chordata; class Aves; order Passeriformes; family Corvidae; genus Corvus; species Corvus moneduloides. Next base: position 35,401,136 of record NC_045481.1, on the reverse strand, counting down.
TCTAGTTCCAGTGGCAGACAGGGAAAGGAAAGTAATTTCTGACCTCCCCTAAGGTAGGTGTTACAGATAACATACTCTCCTGTATAGATAAGAGGGAGGCAAGTCAAGACCTTGACACAACTTTAGATTCCTTCTCTCCTTATGCTCTTGCCCTCTCTTACCTATGTACGTTCAACAAAGATAATATTGTGGGCATCACTCTGATAAACAACCTCTTTGTACCAAAGAACAACAAAATATAAAAGGTTTTGCATGCCAGTCATCTTGCCTGGGGTAAGACAACAATCAACAATCTCCTTTGGCAAGTGGGATAAGGTTGAGGGAAATATAAAATACCCCTAAAGTGTATATGTGCCTGTGCGTTCCTGTCCTTTCTCACACATGCACCCAAGTATGTGTGAGTTGGGGGAGGCACCCAAACCCAGCTCAGAACAGCACATCCATTCCTTGTGGTTTCCAGTAAGGCGTTACAGCCACTGGAGTACAACACAGAACAACTGTGGTGTGCTTCTCAGCATCATGAAATTGGGAATTTAAAACCAAAACATCTCCTCACTCCTAGTGATATTAGCACTCCTACTAACACTTGCTTGTTATTGAATATAGTTCTAAAAAAGGCATTTTACTTCTACTGAATTATCTGCAGTTCTAAGGAATATCTGGGTTTAGGCTCTAAGACTTGATTTAAATTAAATGTGATGACAAATGAAAAAACAGAAGTGAAGCATTTAGCTGCTGTCTGGATCATACTGCAGTAGATTGCTTTCATAAGATGGCAGGTCCTCCTACAGCTAAAAAGGTGCAATGCAGACAGGATATGATGCAAGCTAGGATGAATTCACCATATCTCCCTTGCTCCTGCTAAGTCAGTAGGGTTCAGACTGAGCTCCGGAAATAAAAACTGTCATCTATTTTTGTGATCGATCGTGGATATAATCCAGAGCGTGAAATCTGGGAAGGACGTTACAAACCTGATAGAAAGCCCAGGGTACCCTTCCCTGTAAGAAATACTCCAGAAGTGGAAGGAGAGCTTGAAGGCTTTTGCTTTAGGAAGGAAAGGGCTCTGGTACTGTAGGCAAAATGTGCAAGGGGCCCAAAACATTTCTGTATGAATGAGGGGTGCTCTGAGAAGGAACATGTCAGGCTTTCTGCCCTCAAGGCTGTGGGCTGCAACATTTCAGGGAGAACAACCAAGCTATGATCAAACATATTCCTTTTATTGCAACAGAACACAAGACGGTTTTTCAGCAGACATTCAATTATTGCACAAAATAGATGGTTGAGCATAAAGGGAAAGTTCTCTTTTTAGACAAAGCTACTCTTGCCTTGGAACTCCTGTAATCAGAAACTTATTTGTAGCAGCTGGCTACTCCTGCCTCTGCAGGCTTTTTGAATCTACATCAGACTTTCAAACGTACAGGTTTCTTAACGTGTCTCTGAGATACTGGACTCTAATGTCAGACTAAAGTATGTAACATATTACATATTGCAGCATGGCTAAATAATAAATAGCATCTTTCCAATGCTGTCACCTTCTTAATAGGAACATTAAAATAATGGTGTTTCTTTTCTTCTAAATTTATCACCCATCAGTGACTGCCAGGTGAAATCCATTGGTTATACAAGGAGTGACAATTTGCACTCCCACTACCACTTCCTCCTTGCCCTCTGCCTCCCTAGCTGTCACTGCCAGCCCGGATCTCCGCTCTGGGAGCAGCTACCATTCTGGGGACTTTTCTCCAGCACTGGAGCTGCTGTGGCAGAGCAGCACACCCTCTACTGCTCTCAACACCTCAGCACAGTCTGTGCACTTGTCGGTCACTTTCAGGCTTCTCTTAAAATTTGTCAGTGGCTCTTCTTGCCATGCTGAAGCTGCCTCTGATTCAGGGAGCCATGTCCCTGTGCTTTGAAGGTCACACTGGGATTGTCTGCCTGTGCTTTTCCAAGGGGATACCCTGCTCGCCTGCTAGCCTGTCTCTGGCCTGGAAGAAGAACTCTGTTTCATATGGTTAGAAAAATGAAAGAATTAACCCTTTCTTGGTCATTTCGCTTTATGCACCTTCCTCACCTCAAGTAAGGAGTTGGGACACAGGGGATGTCCAAAACCTTCATGTCCCATACAATGTTCCATTAACTTCACTACAAACGTGCCAGCGATATGGCAAACCCATGACTAAATGCAAGTGGGCATCAGGATGAATAAGTACAATGACAGTGCTGAGCAAGGCAGATCAATGTTGATCCAAGAAAGAAGCCACCTGCAAGCTTCCTGTATTAAACAGTGAGGTGTTTTAAGTAAAAGTCTACAAAAAGAAGTACTTGAAAGAGAACTAATGCAAAATCTTTCCAGTGATGGAAAATACAGAAGTTCTTGAATTCTCTCTATTGTTTGTGGAATTCAGCAGTAGAAACTGATGTAGAGTTTGCATGGAATTGAAATTGCTGTTTGAACTATCCCCTGCAAGCCACATCAAACCAGATTATTCATCATAGTTATCATGCAAGTATATATGTGTGTGTGTGTGTGTGCGCCAATCTCAGAACATACTGATAATATCTGGGATGTTAACATGAAAAAATATCATTGCAAAAGAAATCTCGCTGCAAAGTCAATGTTTGTGTTCAACCTGAAATATTTTGCTCTGCTGATATGCCCAACTAGTTCTGAGTAGGCAGTTCTACAGCTGCTACTCCATGTCTGCATAGCTTCAGTAGTGCCACAACACAGGTAGAAAATGGCCTGTCTCATCTGCAACCACCCTGGAAGACAGATTGAGAAGTTAACTTGGGTTCAGGTGTCAAGGAAATTAAACTGTCATAGTGTTTCCTGAGGCAGGGGCATTACAGGCAATGGTGTGATAAGCCAATTTTCTTTTGTCTCAAAGGTGACTATAAAAATGCCATCAGAGGGTTTCTGGTTTACTCTTTCTCACTTTGTATCTCAGAAAGGTGATGGTGGCAGGATGGTACCTCGGAAGGTGAAAACTTGTTCAATCTGTCTCTGTCACCAACAATACAATTTCTGCTGTCAATGCTTATGTGACCAGATAATGGAGCTAAGTCAGGGTGTTGGAAAGCTGAGTCAGTTTGCTGTGTTGCTGAGTCTACCTGTTTATTGCTACTCTACTGATTCCTCCAGGCAGAATCCCACAGAGAGTAATTTGGATTCTTTCCCATTTAAACACATATGCAGGTAAGAGTAAATGGAATGGATTTTCTTCCTGCAGAGCAAACCCATACCTGTAGAAGGGCCTTTTCTTTCTCTGATATCTAATCCTTTTCTTTGGTAAAGTAAATAATGAGACACTTCTACAGACCTGATTAAGCCCTGAGTCCCATTTTAAATGACAGAAGATCAATACTATTACTAAATCCATTAAACAATTCTTCACACTTCAGTTGTGCTCTCTCTAGGATATATGAGAAAGAACAGGAGGGTATTTTGGCTATTATAAAGGAAATGCATGATAAAACCTCTTCTCATGTTCCACTTTCTCACTCTGGCTCCAAGCCATCCATATCTTCCATGTTCCCCATCCCTTGAATCTGGCTCACAGGTCAGAATAGCCAGAGACTTGGGATACAGGAGGGATTTTGTCTCAGTCTCTCAAGCCAGGCTTGAATCTGTCAGTAGTATCTGGAAGTTCTGGCTTTTTGTTTAACTCTGATGACAAATTGGCTGAAGGAGGTCTCCGTTTCTGGTTTAGTTTTTGATTTAGTGCCTGTTTTTTGCTGATGCTCCAGCCTTCTGGTCATCTTCATGGCTCTCCTCTGGACCTGCTCCAACAGATCCATGTCCTTCTTATATTGGGGACCCCAGAGCTGGATGCAGTACTTCAGGTGGGGGCTAAAGAAAGCAGAGTAGAGAGGAATTCATTTTCTTCCTAAGCCAAGGCAGAGGAAGCTTTTCCTGTGTGATTTGATGAAGATTCGAGATGGTCTAAATCTCCCACACTGCAGGCTGGGCTCTGTGAATGCTGGTATCTTTTTTCAAGCAGCAGTCTGAGGCAGAGAATCTCCTTCCAATTTTTAAAATCTGCTGCAGAAAGTTTTGGTGTCCACAACATGACACATCTGTGGGGAATTAGCAGCTCTGCCCCTTCTTCCTGTCAAGAAAACCGGTATTGATGTGCCTCCCAGTCAGCAGTACTTACTGCTTCTAGAGCTTTATCAGTAATGGTAAGTACTAAAAAAACTGGGGATACTGAATCCTCTTTCTCCACCAGAGATGGGCCCTCCAAATGAGGTAGTCCTTGAGTGTCCCGAAGGCTAAAGGCAAAGCGATACAATAATTCGGAAAAGGAAGTACACAACCCGACATGCATCCGTGCTTGTTCATGGTCTGATCTCACCGCCAGCCAACCTGAGAGCTCCATCTGCATCCTGCTCTCCTCAGCCACTCTGTAATTATGTCTCATTGTACATCACTTTTGTTCAACAACTTGCTGGCTGTTCTTCATATCAAATGAATTATTCAGCAGCAGACTCTGTTCTTAATCCTAACAACAGCAGCAGTAATACTTCATGTTCATAGAGTCCCTTCAAACCCACTACAGCCGGAAACGTTATTTGTTGAGTTCTTCCATACTCTGCAACAGAAGATGGGGCTTGTTCAACGAAGTGAGAAATGGGGCTCAGCACAAATCTCTGACGTGGGCTAAGTGAAAGAGAGAGTGCAGAACTAGGAGAGAAGTCCAGCCTTACTGCTCTACACAACTTGTCTTCCCCTCCAAGCCACTTTTCAGCGCTGTACCCAATCTGTCAGATCCTCAGCTACTTTAATTAGCATTATTTCCTTCAATGCCTTGGGGAGATACTGATATTTGTTTCTTATGTGTTGATTAAAGATAGAAACACTGGAATGTGTGCATTCCAACCCATGACCTACCAAGCCAAGTCCTTGGTTGCTCACGCTTTGTCTTGCTAGGAAAGAGCAAACAGCAAGGCAAACAATCAAAATGTCTTTCTGGATGTCACTGAGCTACTCACTACCTGTGAGTAAAGAATAAAAAAATCTATGAAGAGAAGCCAAGCCATAATCTTCACTGAAATCTGGCCAAACTTCAACTAGCATTTTCTTCCTTTTTTTTCTTTTCTCTATCTTTCATCCTCAATTTTCATTTCTGCTGAGCATCACCTGGTTTTCTGTTCATGGTCAGGCACATGAGCTGCTAAAAAACCAAGACAGGAGATATGGTAATTCAAATCTATGGGCTGTACTGCCTGTGACCTTTGCTTAGAAAGTTTTGAAAGAAACATGAATCTTTTGTCTGACTGGGGTAAGCTGGGGAAGGAGCTTGCAAGGTGTGGTGAACAACACTTGATTTTTGTGCCATTTGTTCTTCAGTGTTCCTATCTTGCTCAGGCATTATTAATCCTGCTTATTTTGGATGATCTGAGTGTGCCTGACTCTGCAACATAATTTAAAGGAGCAAGGAGTTGCTTCGCATGATGAAAGACACTGTGAGTGATGCTCCCAACAGCCTGTGACTCTCAGCTCTAAGTGTTTTTCATAGCTGCTAAAGTACTGCTGAGCTTGTGCAGTAGAACTTGTTAACAATGCTACAGAAGTGGAACAAGTATATTGATTTTTCTCCACCTGAAAACTGGTACTTTATGCTGAACCTTACTTTTGCTTCTTCTTAAAATTTGGCCACATGCATCCTTTAAAAGCAGACATGCAGATCTGTTCTTTCTATGGAAAAGGAATTGTGATGTCTGATTTTGTGGAATCCGACTGTTTCTCAGCCACATGGGATGCAATTCAGTAAGGAATGTTGGCTGCAGAAATACAAAAGGACATGATGACAACATAGAAGAAAAACTGGAATGATTCAAAGCAGTCTGGGGTGAGACCTGAACATGAGTAAATAATGTCTTGCTAGTGCAGCAAATATGTAAGTAGGCCTATCATATATAGGACTTTTGAAATAATGTTTCTACTCTGTCTTGTGCTAGACGGCCATAGCTAGAGAACTGTCCTGCTTTCAGCACTGCCCTCCAATAAAGATGCAAACCACCTGGAAGAAATGCAGAGGAGAATGAGGAGAACAAGCAAGGAGACAGAAAACTTGCTGGGTTGAAGAAGTGTTGATGGAAGCTGAAAGATCAGTCCTAGAGAAGAGCCTTTCACCAACATAATAACTTACTGCAAAGAGAGACTAACTTTTTGATCATATCTACTGTAGCTGAAACAAGAAGTAATTGGTTTAAATCACTCCAAAGGAGACAATTAAAGCTGTAGTAAGAAGTCTCTGAACTTTTCATCTATGAAGGCAGGGATATTCTCTCATAGGAGGCTTTTGAGAACAGGTTAGATAAACATCTCTCAGGAGCAGTTTAACTTGATCTGACCTAATGGCCTTAAGGTAATTGGGCTCTCTTGAGGATCTTTTCAGGTTCTATTTTCAGAGCTGGTACTTCTTCAGATATATCGTATGAGATGACACAGCTTGGTTTGGCTTGCTTCTCATGAACAGAGCTGTGAAGTCCCTGCAGGGACTTTGTGTTTATACTGCTGAAGAGTGAAAAGGAGAGATCTAATCTTTTCTTAGACAGCCATCTTTCATTAGTTGAGTCCATCTGATATCACAAAGATGTAAACATCTGGGATTCCTAGAGCTCCACATCAGTCTGTAGACTAATAACAGGTGGAGTGGGATGTGGCTGTCCCAGGACACTGGAAATAAGAGGGATGTCTCTCAAAGACAGCATATGTCTTAGAAGATTCATTGCTTGAGAAGTGGAACTCATTTTATAATGGGAACCAGTATTGATGATACTGTGGGGTTCTTCCTTTTTCTGTTGATTTGAATTTTGACTGTGTGTCGTGGTTTAACCCCAGCCAGCAGCCAAGCCCCAGGCAGCCGCTCGCTCACTCCCCCACCAGTGGATCGGGGAGAGAATTGGAAGGGTAAAAGGTAGAAAACTCGTGGGTTGAGATAAAGACAGTTTAACAGGGAAAGCAGAAGCTGTTCACACAAGCAGAGCAAAACAGGGAATTAACTCAGCACTTCCCATGGGCAGACAGGTGTTCAGCCATCTCCAGGAGAGCAGAGCCCCATCACACACAACAGTGACTTGGGAAGACAAACACCATCACTTGTAATGTCCCCCCTTCTTCCCCCAACTTTGTATACTGAGCATGATGCCATATGGTCTGGAATGTCCCTTTGGTCAGTTGGGGTCACCGGTCCTGGCTGTGACCCCTCCCGGCTTCCTCACCAGCATGGCTGTACAAAAAGCAGAAAAGGCCTTGGCTCTGTGCAAGCCCTGCTCAGCAATAACAAAACCATCTCTATACCATCAACCCCTGTGTTCAGCACAAATCCAAAACATGTCCCCATACCAGCCACTATGAAGAAAATTAACTCTACCCCAGCTAAAACCAGCACACTGTCTATGCTGTAAGTTACAGGATTTTCCTAACTGAGAGTGTTGTATTCCCAACCACTGATCTGAGAGTCAAGCTATGCTAGTTACCTGTAAAATGCAGATTCAGACCCTCTTCCTGTGTACAGCTTTTCATCTTCTCTCATGTGGAAATAATTTTCCAGACTTCAATCAAATCTCCCAGACTGACAGCCTGGTGCTGGTGTTGAACTGCACCTTGAGCTTGCCAGGTTGAGGTGATAACTTGAGTTTGGGTTGCTGTGACATGTTGGTTTGGTGATGCTCAAGGCAAGCTTTTCTCTTGCTCAGCCCCTCCCATTTTGCTGGGCCACTGACTAAGTAACTATTTTTCTGTGTTTATATGGAAGCCGAGGCCTGTGTGGCACAACAGCAGGCAGGCTTGTCTGCCACAAACATTAAGAAGTGATAAACTGAGCCCTTCTGAGCTCCAAAAACACCTAATGGATTTTTACCGTTTATTTGCTGATGTTTAGAGTCCTTACTCCTGAGGTTTTAAAGGGCTTTTAGAAACCAAGACCTACCTCTACCTCAGGGTGACAGTGCAGTCCCAGCACCAAAGACTGGAATAGTCAAAACCCGTGAGGGTTGTTAGCAGTGGGGATAAGCCAGTCAGCCATCAGCCCTGGCTCTGTGACACCCCCTCTGCAGCTTGGGGAGCTGATGTGAGGGCCTGGCCTTTGGACCAGGAAAGGGTCACACTTCTGTTCTGCTCAGCTGATGCCAAGACCTGGCTTTTTGTGAGCAGCCAGGCTCAGCCCCCATACCTCGAGGCCATCCAAAAGGACCCCATGAAAGGGCTGGCATCTTGGCTTGTGTCCTTGGGCTCATATGCTCTCCCTGAGTCAATGCTCAGAGCCTGCCAAGAGGCAGCTGAGCCTCAAAGACAACCTACTGAATTCAGCAAGCTGTTAGTTTGGATCTAATTCAGCCCCAGCAAAATGCGGGAGACCACCTCTGAGTGAGGAATATGGCATTTGTATATGGCCATTTCTCTAACCAGAAGTTTGTAGGAGGTAATATGAAACAGCTGGGGGTTTATCTGCGGCCAAAAGTTCTGCTGCAACCCAGTACTGCTGCTGTGTGAAGTGGAGGAAGCCTGCAGAGGCTGTAGCTCTATCACCTGCTGTTTTCAGGGAGCCAAAAAAGACAGTCCATCCTGCACATGACTTTCCCCTGAGGCTGTTCCAGGCCATGCTAAGCTTTCTTGGGGCTGCCATCACAAAATGAGAATAACACTGGCAGCCAGATTGGCTGCCAACCATCCATTGTTGGTTAAGAAAGTGAAAATCCTTTGTTCCCAACTGTAAATTCTCCAGCTATCTTTTCTAAGCAAAATCAGAGAAACAGTCAATCTGTTTTATCCTGGATAATCTGAATATGTACTTTTCTCTAGTGGCCATTAAAACACATTTTAATTTTAGTATCACATGCTCAACAACAGTTTCTATTTACAACATGAGTTAAAGATGCTGCTGCAGGAGGAACCAGGTGCAACTACATCTGAGTTTGGACCACTGCTTAAGTAGAAGCACTGACAGCAAAAGGTCCCCGCACCAAACTGGGAGAGCAGCCTGCTTTTATGGACAACTTTGGCGTAAGGGCTGGAATTTGAAGTTATCAAGAAAATACCAGCCTTGGAAAAAAACTGTCATTTGCTTTGTTTCAGGGCTCAGAATAACTCTGTCCCTAAAAAACATATTGAAGGTGGCTTACCACTTCCAGCTAATATAGGTCCTAAAATGATGACCCTGTTTTCCCTGTCCCCCCAGCCGTGATGCTGCTGTCATGTGTTAAGAAATACATCAGGATAAGGCATTTGGGCTGTCTCTTGGCTCATGATACTGAAAGCAATACAAAGGCAAAAGAAAGGGATCAGCATTTAAAGATCCAGCAGACAGCCACTCCTGAGGTCTCCTTCTTGTGTCCTCAGGATGATACTGGCCTCAATCTTCCTCCCTTTGTCTCCAGAGTCAGAGCTATTGTAGGGTCTGGTTACCCAGACGCCCAAGTCCTACTGGGATGGGAAGACTTGCTATCAGCTCTATCTTTAAATTTTTCTTCTACATTCCATTTTTCTATTTCCTCTTGCATTTCACCCCTTGTGTCTCCCATTCCAAAAACTCCTCCTCTGCCCTGGAGTAAGAGCTCCTGCCAGGTCCTCCAGACTTTCAGGTAAGGATATCTATGTCTCTTTCTCCTTTGTTCCTTTTCCCACCTAAACTGTCCTTTGAGATACTCTCATTCTGCTTTCTTGCTCAAACAGAATCCCAGACTCCGAATTGCACGTGCTTTTATTGATTTGTCATGAGAGTTTTCACTTAGGCTGGCTTTCACATTCAATGAAGCTCTTGCTTCCCTTGGAATACCTTCTCCTTCCTCTCTCTCCATGGGGAGCATGTGTAAGCTGTTATGTTCACAGCAGATTCATGGCCAGAGAAAAGTCTGCAGAACTGGGAACTGGTAACAGCAGTAATTGACAACCAAGCATTTGCCCGGCTCTCATTTCAAGAGAGTAAAGTAGTTGGGAAGAACGTGTCAGGACTGGCTGAGGTGGAGCAGGTCCTACTGTGGCATGGACTGGGAAGCAGGATGTGGTCAGGTCCAGCTCTGTCTTGTACACTTCTGCCCCTAGGGCTGCACCCCATGATCGCCTTGTGTGCCCACCCACACGCACATTCACATATGCATAGACTGAGGAGTGCCTCCCTAAATGCTGGGAAAAAAATCACTGGTCGAGATGATTTAATATTAAATATCAGTTCTGTTATTAGTAACCAGGTATTTTTCCTTTTGTTTTGAAGTGATTTTTTTCTTGGCAGAATTCTTTATAGAAAGCTGTTCTGTCATCTTCAGTGCTCATATTTTGGATTTTAGATGTCAACATAACACAAAGTTAACACCAAATCTTTACAGTACTGAGGTAAGCTGGGGTCTAATACCAAAAATGTACAGTTTCAGATTAATCACAGTTTTGATTTGAAGCTCTGACAATAGACAAGAGAACACATGCTCATTTGCTTCTGTTAGCTCAGCTCTGAGGAGAAAATAGTCCAACGCAGAGAGTACATGCGTGATTCACCCTTCCTCTGAGCTCATTTGCCATCTCCCCTGTAGGCTGTGGAGCACGACAGGGAGCTCTCTGAGTGCCCTTTGTATGGATATACAGTGGTCCTGGGCATTCTGCACCTGGGCACATGGAATCACTGAAGATCTGGTGGCACTACTTGTATGAGAATCTGTGTTGGCCCCAAAGCCCTAGCCAAATTCCTCTTTTTATTTCATGATGCCCTTACAGTTCCACCTGGCTGCATTACAAATTATTTCCTAACCAGTGATGGGGAGTTGCCAGAGGTAGCTACCAGCTGGCACAGGCTCATGTTCCCTGCAGGCAAAATGCGGTGAAGGGGAGCCCTCTGGAAGGAAAAGCTGTGGAAGTTGGTTTTGCAGAGCTGCTGCTGTGTATAAGACTTGGCTGGTAATAAAGGAAGAAAGGAGGCTGTGGTAGGGCCTGTGAAGCTTCTCTTGGAGAGCAGCTTCATTCACCATGGCCATGGCTGAATGATGCCATATGTGCCCCCTTGTCTGTCATGTAACAACAGGTGCTTTCCAAAGGATAAGGAGTGAGCATGAAGGTACAGTAAGAAGGTACTTTCCTGGGTACTACACAGTCTATTTATTTCCTGATTCCAGACCGTAACTGCTACTGGAAAGAATTGCTGTAGGCACAGTTCTCTGGGTTGAACAGAGTTTGAGCTGACCCGTGCTGTGACAAGAGGCAGCATCTGTCTATGGGAAGCAAAGGAGAGGGAAGGTTTTCCCCTCCCTACATCTGTGGGACCACTTACATGCCCTTCCATCTCACAAGCTGCTAACTGCCTCAAAAGTTACATATTGCCAGAGGTTTCCTCTCATGTTCTTATATATCCATGAATTTACCTTCCTTCAGTTGCAGTTGTGGGAGGGGCCAGGACAGTGCCTTGTCTTTTCATCACCCTCACTTGAGGCAGCATTGAGGCTGTTGTTGGGGGGATGGTACACCCTGTGGCACCTTAGTAACCAAGGAACTCCTAAAGAACAATCTCTGGAACCCACCTCTTACCAGCTGCAGTGATCTTAGTAATTGGTTATGCAAATATAATTATGCAATTATAATTATGCAAATATAGTATTAAGGAAACTGTTCATTTACTGCACCCTCCCAAGCATCCCACCTGGGGGGCACATTAGCCCACCACTGTTCCTCCTTGTTTAAGTAACTCCTGCTCAAGCCTCTAAACTACTGTGAAGATAAGAAGTTTCACCATAGAAACTTGGGAAGAACATCGGTGTCCTTCAGGGTGCAGGAGGAAAGGTGAATAAACAACCAGAGAAGAGGGATAGTCAGCAGGTCCTGTGTGAATTTGGTTTGATTTCACCTTCACCCAGCGCATACCCTCCCCCTTCCCTTCTCCTGCTCCTAAGAAAAAGCAAATCAAAAGGGTATCATCAAGGGACTGAGCATAAAGAAAACAGTGCAGACAAGCCCTCTGGAGATGTTATGTGAAGCATGAGAATACAGCCACTCCTGGGCTGGCTGTATTTTGGGGACAACATTTACACAGATGAGGCTTGCAGAGGAATGCTGGGGAATGGAGATGCTCAGCTAAATGGAGATGCTCAGCTAAAGGGGTTGCTCTGCATTCAAGACCCTCCTTTTCATCTTAGAGGCTCCTGGATTTCACTAGCAAGCAAGAATATCCAGACCTTTGCCTTCCCATCAGTTCCCGGAAACTAGTCATACCTTCTCCCTAATTTAAACAAAGACTTCTCCACCCTGTTCAAGCCACTTTTGCCAACAGCAACTGTTAACACATATTTGGAAAAATTCCACAGCGAGCATCTGTTTGTCCTCTCCTTGCACTTTTAAAAATGATTGTGCTGCAGGAAGGAAGCCTGCCCCTCTTTTGCCCCCTCCAACTGGAAAAATCACATCTAATCTTGCTGCCTTTTTTCCCTGCTGTGTATCCTGCCAAAACTGGGTGTTGTTATGAACTGCAAATAGTGTGTCTAAGCCTTTGGTCAGTTTTTTTTCTAGTTCAATTATCATTCTGCCTATGAACCTGGGTTTGGCTCATATTTTGCATCCCATGATCATCTCATCCCTCTCCTCTTTCATCCTCAGTTCCTGCTTGCTGTCCTACTGCTCTGTCTGGCACCTGCCATTTTGTTCCTGCTGTTTTACCATGTGATGGATGAATGGGCTCACTTCTCATTGCACTGAGGACATTTTAGCCCTGCTGGGTACAGGCAGGGGCCTGTATTCATTCCCCTGTGTACTGGTTGTTGACATACAGATACATCACCTGGTTGAGCTAAAGCTTTGTTTGCTTTTTTGGGGTTCCAGGATGTGTATCTTAACATTGCTACTTGACTCTTCTGCAGAAACATACCATTGACTTGTAGTGGACATGGCTACCTCCAATAGTGTGTCTCCAACTCCCTACAACAAGGTCCATGTAACTTGGGTGGAATTGGGTGGCCTCTCCCCACACCTCCACATCTTGGCTGCTAAGGACCACTCACTGGAAAAGGTGTATACTCTATTTTGCTATGGATTCTGAAGGCCTTGTTGTATATGTAGACCTCTTTATTGGGGGCTTGATACTAGATTCTCCCCTCTCCACCTGATTTTTATTTCAGTCTTCCACTCTTCCACTTCCTGTTAAGACAGTTCTTGGACAAAACTACAAGTTTCTCCCTTAGATGTTAAATTCAACAGTGATCATGAGATAAACTTGCCTGTAGTCTTTTAGGGCCTTGCTTCTCTAGAGCTGAAGAGCTCCTTGATGTGCTGGATGTCAAATATGCCTTCTTTCTTTTTGCAGAAGACAAAGCATTTTAGAATGTTTCAAAGGCTCTTTCGTATGCCCCTGACACACACACAGTAGAGGTGATGTGTCTGCACATCCTTCCAATTAGACTGCATAGCAGAACTGCCTATTACTTGGAGAGCGCAGTCCACAGAAATTCTGGTGGCCTTGTGGCATTGCTGCTGTGTCTTTCCTTGCATGTGGAGGGCCCCTAACCTGGACTTTTGTCCATAATTCTCTCAAACTCAGTGTCACTGCACGAAACAGTCCTCAACTCTGTTTTCTCTTTGGTGGCTTCCTTCTTCCAGCCTCTGGTGTGTGTCACTGCTTACAGGTGCCCTGGCTGTTAGTGTATGTAAGGACAACAGTTTTCTGAAGAAAATAGGTTGTTGTGTAGCACCCGAAGGCTCTCTGAGATCTTTTTCTTATGCACATTCAAAACCTTCCCTCTCCCCCACCTTCTGCAGTGCTCCTGGAGGGAAAGATGCTGAAAACTGAGGAGACTGGAGTCTGCTGTGCCCTTTTTGTATTAATATATACATGGCACTGATGCAGTGACAGTACGTTAGTGAAGCCATTGTGAGGGCTAAAATTGTTCCCAGACAAAATGACAGTCATGGCCCTACATCTCCAGTGGCTGGAGAATGCCCTTTCTCTTACATTAAGGTCATGAGTAACAAGCCTGTCTCTGCTGGCCTGAGCTTTCCTGGGGCAGAGACTGTTTGCATGGGTGGTGTCCTCTTCTCGTGCATTGCCTGCAGGATGAATCTTCATTTCATTCCTAGTGAACAGACACATGTGGCTGTGGGATGAACTGTCATGAGCAATATGAAGAAGGGGAGAGTCACCTCTATTTGAATTTTTTGTGCTGTGATATATTTAGGATATAAAGGACTGCATGCGCCTGAGAACCAGAACCTTATTAACTCTGTCTTTTATGCAGTACTAGGTACACCTGACATGCACCCAAGCACATCTCTGCCGAACCTTATTTTCTGGTCTGGTTAACAGCCACTTACAGAATTTCCCTCATTTGTCCTCCCTGTCTTTAAATCGTCTTCCTAGCAGCTGTAGTTCCATTTATCACTTAGATATCTGCAGTGATGGGCAGGGGTGCTTCCTATTTCTGACCCAGATGTGTGAACCAAGGGCCATCTGAAGAAGGTGACTATGCTGCCTCCAGCAGCTCTTTCCTTTACAGCAGCCGCACACTGTGTTCCCAATTTTGGGAAGCAGCTGCTCTCTACCACCCACCTGAGGAACATTCTGGTGCCATCCCAGCTGATCTAAGTTTTACACAATTGAGGTAGGTCTGCCTTATTTCAGAGACTTATATGCGACTTTTAGATGGTCTCTTCCCCAGCCCCAATGTGAGCTGGATGTGTTCCTGTACTAAAGAATATGACTGAAGTTTTTTCAGAGACAATTACAGAGATTTCATAAAATCACAGAATCATAAATATCCTGAGCTGGAAGGCACCCACAAAGATCATCAAGTCCAACTCCTGGCCCTGCACAGGGACACCCCAAGAGACACAGCAGGTACCTGAGAACATTGTCCAAACACTTCTTAAACTCTGTCAGGATGGTGCTGTGACCACTTCCCTGTTCCAGTTGAGCCTGTTCCAGTGTTCAACCACCCTCTCTGGGTGAAGAACCTTTTCCTAATATCCAACTTAAACCTCTCCTGGCACAGCTTCATGCTGTTGCCTTGGGTTCTGTCACTGGTCACCAGAGAAAAGAGATCAGTGCCTGCCTCTCTCCTTCCTCTCGTGAGGATGTTGAAGACTACAGTGAGGTCTCCCCGCAGTCTCCTCTACTCCAGGCTGAACAGACAAAGTGACCTCAACTACTCCTTACAGAGCTTCCCCTCAAGGCCCTTCACCATCTTTGTAGCTGTCCTTTGGACACTTTCTTAGAGCTTTTTATCTTTTTTTTTATTGTGGCACCCAAAACTGCCCCCAGCACTCGAGGTGAGGTTATCCCAGTGCAGAGCAGAGTGGGACGATCCCCTCCCTTGCCTGGCTGACGATGCTGTGCCCAATGCCCCCCAGGACATGGCTGGCCCTCCTGGCTGCCAGGGCACACTGTTGGCTTATATTCAATTTGCCTTTTCTCTTGATGTTTCTCTAACAACTCTCTTAAATTTTGGCTGGAGAAAAATGTGGCTAGATACCACAGCTGGAATGTGGGATGCCATAGCCAACTGTCTATAGATACCATGTCTGCTGGGACCAAAGCACACAGCACTTGGCCAAACTTTTGTCTGTTCAGCTGTTTCAGTTTCTGTGTTTCAGCTGACGGCCAAGTGAAGTAACTCTGGCTACACTCACTTGACACTGACCACCATGGGATGAGACTATACATATATATCCTGCATCTGGGAACATGTCCCTGTGGGCCGCTGCTGGGGCAAGTCGCACTGAGAATGTGTTTGTGGCACTTACTGATCCCATTACTGGCAGTTTCAGAAAGGACCTTTGAGCCAAGGAGACAGAGCTCTTAGAAAAGGTCACACTGCTGGAGAAGGTCTAAACAGGCCCTCTGGGCTGCCAAAATAGGCTCCAAAGCTGTTGGTCCTGCCCTGTTGTCAGCACCACACTCTCCTACAAAAGAAAAAAACAGGACACAGGAAGCACCAACACAAGGTGGGAGAATCAAGACCTCAATCCAATGTACTAATAATACTTAGCACTGAACATCACTGTACTGTTACTTACAAACATTAACTAATACATCCTCACAACACCCCTGCGAGGTAGGGAAGTATTATTATCCCTAGTGTACAGATAGGGAAACCGAGGCACCGAGAGGCTAAGTGACTTGCCCAAGATCACACAGCAAGGCATTGGCAGAGCCAAGGTAAGCAAAGAGACATCCCTTGTCCCCACTCCATGCTGCCCCCCTACTAGATAATGTTGTCTGTCTGGACACAGGGAACCCAAGAGGCTCCTTTGAAAAGCAATGCCTGGACTTGTTGCCTATGAATAATTTTTATTTGCCTTTAATGAATTATTTCACAGTTTTTCCCTCACACTGTACACCATGCTTTCACAGTCCGTTCAGCGCTCTGTGGTAGCCCACAGCCTTCTCCTCTGGCACTGGGACAGCTCTGCAGGGGGTACATAGGGTGCTCTGTGCTTTCATCAAGAGGATGTTTAGAAACAGTTTTCATTGACATTAGACTGGGAGCATGTGAGCTCTCACTAGAGACCAATAACACACACTGGAGAAGCAGGCAGAGGAAACTGATGGTAAAAAGGCATTTGCTGTCCCTTGTGGAATGACCAGCGGCTCTCTTGGTTTCTTAGCTCTTCAAGCTCCAGTGATCACTCAGAGCAGAAACCCTCTATCTCCAGCTTGCCTGGTCAGGAAGTCGTTGTTCTGGGGGTTGCTTCCCTAATAGGTAATAGGCAGTCAGTTCAGGACCAGACAGGTCCTCCAGCATTGCCTACTCCAGGTGTGTGACACTGTCTGGGAACAAGGCTGGCTGTAGTTGTTGTGCTCTTTTGCCACGGGGAAGGGGTATTACCATAGTTGGCAAGCAGCCATATCCAGCGTCCAAGTGTCTTTCATTTCAAAACTGGTATTCAATGAAGAGCAAGGGTGAGTGGATGGATGAGGAGATGAGGATGAGGCAGAGCAAACGGGAAAATCCATCAAATGAGCTTCTGGGAAGGAAATGTTCCCCCTTGGGCACTTCAGCTGAAGTGGCTTCATTTTCACAAGGTTTCCTTCTCTCTCTGGGAACACCTGCTGAGCTTCATCTCTGTCAGCTGGATGTATCGTATGACATTGGTATCTGCAGGGAAAGAACACACACACAGGTATGGTGGTTACACAACTCCCTGTGGCAGACAGAGAGAATGCACCTCCATCCCTAGTACATCACAGAGGAGCAGCACGGTTCCAGTGCTGTGTTCTGGAACAGCATCATTTGGAAGGGGCTCCAAACCAAACCAGGAATCTCTGGTTTTGGAGAGCCTGGTCTGAGTTGCACTCACCATCCCTGTTGCTCAGTCTTGCCTCAGCTAGTTTTTACTTTGTCTCTGATTACTCTTGGTCAGCACAGTTGAACTCACACAGCTGAAACTATCCAGGTCATCCTTGCCTGTACTTGTGGAACGACACCTCCACTGGCTTCTCTTCCTGCAGTGCCTGCATGCAAACCCCTACAGGCATTTTGTGTACAGTTATGCTCTGCCTTTTCACTCTCCTACTCTATTTACTGTCTATTCCACTCTTTTCACGCTTTTCGATGATGAGTAGAATTGGGAAGAGCATCCTTCACACTGTCTTTGTACCCCTTCTTCCCTTAAAGTTTCTGCTTGGATGTCCTTCCACCATGACACACTATCTGCAGTTTTGTCATATGCTATATGCTGCATACTGCCTTGTCTGTCCTGTCTAATGAAGTTCCTAGGGGCACAGAACCACTGATCCATCCTAGTAGACCTCTGTGATATTCCAGCATTGTGCAGGTGGTAAACTGAGCCTTCTTTTTCCTTCCAGAATTTCAGAGCATCAACCCACCACACACACTATGCTTCATCTCCTGGCCTCGGCCCTAAGGGAACCTGTTCACCCTGAATCACAGGTTGATCTAAATGAGTATGTGTCTCCAGACAGAGCTAATGATTGTGCAGTCATGGTCAATCCTCTTTTAAATCATGTTGATTTCTATCATGAGGGTAGCTTCACACACACATGGCACCCAGAAAGTTGCAAAAGCCATGTAGTACCAGAAGCAAGCAAGTAAAAACATAGCACTTTCACTTCTGTATTGATTGAAAAATGGTTCTTTGCTCAGAGCCTTGCTCTAACAGCCAGCCAGGGCCAGCTTGTGTGGATACAAAAATGCTGTTAGCAAGAAATTTTCCTGCTTCTTTCTAAGCCTGTGAGATACTTTTCTCTCTCACGAAGATATTAGCAGAGTTCTATAAACTATGAACACCTGCGACCTTGTAGAACTATGTTTATAGTACAGTAGAAAAATATTTTTACAATGAATGTTTTAGAATTCTAGCCGATCACCCCAGGGGGTGGCTGATCCTTTGACCAATTAGACTATGAAGAAAAAAGTCTATAAAAGAGTTTGTAAAATAATTAAATAAATCAATCTTGCTGCACAATTCCTGCCTGCTGGATCTCTCTCCTCTCCTCCCTACGGCTGCGGGATACAGTAATAAGCTTGGTCCACTGAAGTTATTAGATCCTCAGAAACCAATCAGAAATGCAATGCAATCCAATCAGAGGGCAGTCTCGCCTCCTCCTCATCCAAACTGCAATGTGTTCCACACCAGCTAGGGAAATGAGAAGTGCTTCAGCTTTCAAAGTGATGAACAAATTACTAGCAACATGTCCAGCACTAGTGAGTGTTGAGTATTGCACCCCCCAAAGCAGTTGAGGGTGCAAAGCTTCCTTTAAAGATGAGGATGTCTCTGTTGTGCCGTCTGCCAATGCTGAATCAGTGCGAGACGGATCAGTTTCCTGCTACCCAGAGCTATCCACAAACATGCCATGTGGCATCTGTGGGCTGTGGCCATGCTGTTGTGACTTCTCAAGTTATCTCTGGTGAGGTGGGTCTCCCTGCTGAGTGTTCTGCAGGTTCAGTTGCATCATCGTAGGCACTCCAGAGGGTGGGATTTGATGACTAAGCTACTTGACCTGTTTGGGACATTTTTCATGAGTTAAGAAGTTCTGCTGTTGCTTCTGTCAAGCAAGATGCACCAGCATCCTCGGCTATTTATGCATTCACATTTCTTACCAGCCCAGCAAATTTTAAAACAGCTTTTTAAAAACCAGAATTATTTAAGTTGTGCAGCCTCCTGTAATGAAGAAATTCAGTTGAGGGGGTAGCCCTGAATTTTAGGCTTAAAATAAAATTGGTGCAGGTGGCTGACTCACTCCCAGCAGTATAAAGGCAGGGCACTCAGCCTGAGCAGAGTCTTGCTGTTCTGCCTTCACTGTGACCTCTGCTCTGTGCCCGCCTAGGCTCTGATGGGCTGTGCTCATCCCTGCCACTGAGGTGCATGCTTACAGTGCCTGCCTGGTGCAGGTAAGAAGGGATAACTGCATGGGCATGTCAGGAAATCCACCTGCCTGAGCCCGCAGGGACTCAACACCTCACTGAGGGGGCAGAGGTGGGCTCATAATTGGGAAAGGAAAGGCTGCCAGCCCCCTTTGGCTTTTGGGTAAGGTAGTGACTGCTAATGGCACAGCTTCACTCACCTGGGAGATTTCCACATGCCTAGGAAGCCAGGGGCAAAATAATATGTATGTAACCTGATAGAGGGTGGGAGACACTCCCATTGCAAGCTACTTATAAATCTCTTAGGCTGGCTTTGGCACGTTTTGCTGTCTTTGTGAGGACCATTATTTTACCAAGGAAAAATAATGAGAGCAGCTCTCTGTTTACAGGAGTAGAGCCCTGTCAAGTTTTTTCTACCTAATGGTATTGCACCATACTAGCTCTGCCTTCAGAAATATTTCAAAGCTGTGTGTAAATGCTAATGAGAAGACTCTCATCTCTCAGTGGAGAAGAAATTATCCCCTTCGGCTGATGTGGAAATAAAAAGTAAGAACAACACAGATGACGGGTCAGACCCATGCAAAGAGGTACCAGTAGAGCTGCAATGGGAACATGTTTCCTGGCTCTTAGGACTGTGCCTGTGTCCCTGTGCGGAGTGGCCTAATGCCATATTGAAGATCATTTCTGCTTCCCCTGTAGCTTCAGAGCCCAGTTGCTTATCTGCTGTTTAGACATCGTGGCCTGGGTTTTGTTCCCAGGACTTCTGAGTCACAGGGGTGCAGGAAGGCAGTGCCTGAGTGCAGCCATGAGCCTGCCCCACACAGCACAAAAACCATCTGGTCTGGGCAGCCCACAGGATGTCTGAACGTGGGTTCCCAGCACAGGGACACCAGGGACCACTGCTTGACATTACCAGGCCATTGCCAGCTGATGGTCTGGTCTCAATCCCAGTCGGTCCCTGCCCTGACAATGCAGCCCCAGTAGGAGAGGGCTGAACAAGACTTTGCAGCAAGGTGTCTGTTTGGCTGCCCATTGCTGCACCAACCTCTGGACACAGAGCCATGGAGGGCTCCATGCATGCTTTACACGACTTAACAGCAGCTGCCTTCTCCCTCAGTAAGAGGGTTATACAACTATCTTGTGTTATTTCCATCTGCTTTTGTGATTTTTTTTTGGAGGTGGCACAGGAAATCAGGCCAAATCCAACCTTCCTTCACCCTGGGCAGATAGTGAATAGCCATAAGGGATCTGCTGTGCTGCCACCCCTTTAGAACACTAAACCACTTTGCTAACTAATTCCTCTTTACCATTCAAAATTTCTCCCACCAAAGAGAATAACTGCCAGTGATTTGTGCCAAAACCATTCCTTATTAGAAAAAAAAAGAACACACAGAACATGACTGCAATAATAACCAGTGAGCCTGGTGAAACCTCAGATAAAAGAAAACAATCACACTTTGCAGATGGAGACATTGAAAGTCGAGACACTGACTTATTCCAGGTCACATAATAATTCTTGATAGTGTTACTTGATTCCTATTTCTGCATTTTAACAGTGACATCCTTTCTTACTGTACATATTCTTTCCCCCTGAATGCCCTTCAAGTTTTCCATAATCATAAATAAAACAGTGGAACAACAGCCTTGAATGGTCTACAAATAACAGGAAAGAGTCTCTGATGCAAAGCTGAAGGCCAGAACTGGATTTTGTATACATTAAGGGCCTTTAGGGACACTTTCTGGTATGTTTTTGTAGCAAGTGGTATTTGAAGTTGTTGCTGTTGAATAAATTAGTATTTATTTCAAGAAGCAATGAGGAATACCAAATAAATAGTATCACAAGGAGGGGGGTGGTAAGGGAGCACAGAAACACATATTTTAAAAATGGAAGCTAAGTGGTTCAGCTAAAAGAAATTTTTCACATCTGAGCCTAGTCAAAACTTCAAGGTTAGGATAACTTATTTTCCACTGACTATTTTTCTCTTGCATATGCTTCTCCATTTCCTAGTTCTGGCAAGGGCTGAAAGCAGAAGGGCACAGTGTAAACTAAAATAGGCTACACTGAGCTTTTAAACACATTTGCTCTGGGAGTGTGGGGTGCACAGCTGTGCTGTCAGACTGCCTGGAGCCCATGGCCAAGCAGAGCAGATGGGATCAAGCACCCTTAGGGGAAGTGGAAGAGGAAGGAGATCCCAGCACACTCCCAAGCACATCCTCCCTGATGGTCCTCCAGGACACAGACACTGCAGGAGCCCTGCAGGGCCAATGCCTGTAGGACATCAAGCACAGTCAGCTCCAACAGCCTCCCTTCCCTCCTCTAGTTCAATGAACATCAGCTCCACCATGCTCCGCCAGGACCCAGGCTTGCTCCTGTTTTACACCCAGTTCTCACTCTTTCCTCTCAGATTCATCTGAAGAGCTGCTCTGTAGCAGATTTTCTTTGCACGTGGCTTCCATTTTACTTTCTTGAGATCCTTTAATTTTGAGTTCTACAAAATTCCTTTCTGTTTAACACCACAGTGTTGTTTTATCTCCCTATTATTTCTGAAAAATAAAAGCACCATCTCTGCCTCACCCTGATCTCTGGCCTTTCACCTTTCATCTCTTTCACCACCTCCACAGCTCTTTCACCTGCCTTCTGAGGCTGGGCAGTTTAGCATGAAGATGGTTGCTCTGGCAAGGCTAAGTTGTTTGGATGTATAATTTCATTGCTGTCCCCAAATGAACTGTATGGTTTTGACAGATGGATTGACAGATACTTAACAAGCAATTGGCTGATTTCACAGCAAAAGTTGAAGCATCCTGATGAATGCTTTGTGGGTAAATGTCTGTCTCCTTGATCAAAGCAGAATACTAACCCTTTACTGAGATGGTGGAAGGCTATTGAGGATGACAAATAGTTTCCTGGCATTGCTAAGGGGAAAAAGCTTTTTCTCAGAGAGTCAGAAAATGTAATGTTTGGAGTACACTCCTTCCCCATCCTGCTTTCCTCTTCAAAAATAAGTTAGGGAGGGAAAGAGAGGCAGAATCCCCTCCACACTGACAGCACTCCAGCAATACTGTCATCTTCCAGGTCATGCTGCAGCCTTGGCAGTGGTTAATCTTTGGGCACTGCAACCTTGCTGCAGTACCCACAAGTGCTTGAAGGGGAGTCCAGCAAAGGACACACAGTGAGTCATGCTCATTCCTGTGGAAATCAAGACAATCAAGTCAGGGACAGAAATAAAAAAAAAAAAAAGTCATGGAAAAAAATACAAAAGCACTCAGTGCCAAGCCACATCCCTGCCCCCCTTCCCCATACCTGTCGGCTGGCGGGATCTTGCCTCTTTCAGGTAGTAGAGGGCCTTGTTGAAGTCACCCAGGTGATAAAATGCCACTCCTGATCGATAGAGCGCCTTGAAGTTCTCGCCTTCCTTCTGCAGCACTTTGAGGCAGTACTCCTTGACCCGCTCATAATTCACCAGCTCAGCCTGGAGCAGGCAGGCTGCAGGGCATGGGGATGACAGTAGACAGACAGACAGGAGAACATTAGTGCTGGATTTCCCCCTGCTCCCTGCAATCTGCACGGGAGAAGAGAGCAGCTTAGGTGAGGGAAATGACTCAGCCTCGTGATTCAGAAAGGGTGCAGTCATATGGATTGTTTGCCAAACCCAATTGTTCGCAATTTAAATACTAATGCTTCTATTTTTGGCATTGCAAAGCAAAGGGATTGTCTTTACTCTGGGGAGACACACAGGCCCACAAAACACTGGGGGAGAGGGAGAACATAAACACCCCTCCACAACTCTGGAATGCCACACAGTCTACTGGCAGTGGCTGGCTTCATTTGTAATGAAATCGCTTCTTGGACTGAGGGCTGGAGCTCTGAAAAGTACTAAAAGGCAGACTAACAGTTATCCAACAAGGAAAAAGGGGGATAAATTGGATCAGATTTGGTATTTGGCTTAATCCAAGGCTCTTAGGTTTAAAAAGAATATGTAATTGCCTTTTATCCAGGAGATCCTGTATGGAGTTTTGCTATAGGAAACAACAAGGGGCTCTGCCCTGTTGGAATGTGCTGTCAGCAAACCAGAGACACCTGGAGCTGTAGTACAGGGAACAAATGTGCTATGCTGCCTGCTTCCTGAAAAGCACTGCAATACAATTTCATTCCCAGAGGTGAGTTCTGCCAACTTCCTAAAGGAAAAGGCAAACAGTAAATAACATGTTGAGGGTTCTGTGCGCTGAAGGACAATTGTTACATAAATGTCTGGGAGCTGAAGAAAATTCCCATTATGAGTTTCCCACAACTAGGAGTGAAATAAAGGGGAAAGGGGAAGATCCCCAAGCCATGCTTTACAGCCATGCTCATGGCTTTCTGTCATGCTTACTCCAGTGGGCTAAACTTCATACAGGTGACCTGGGCATTAGGAATGGCTTGGAGAACACCAACAAGAATAGGACATGGTGCAGTCACAGTCTCTGAGGAAATAAGTTGGGCTGCAACACAAGCCCATCTAGTGCTGCAATCCAAGGCAACTTTGGGAATGACACAATTTGGGGAAGGAAGGCAGAATGCCACTACAAGGATCAGTTCAGAGGCTGGCAGCATCTAGTGCCAGGGCATGGAGAGAAATTTCCCATAGCAGGTGGTGTTACTCAGTGTGTCTCTGGCAAGGAGGAGACTCAGTACTCCTGGAAACCCAAGTCATCACAGGTCAGGTGTCACCAATGAACAGCCAGACTTCATTTTTTGCATGGTAACTGCAGCTGAGAGGATATGGTGCTGGATCGGGAATATGATGCAGTTCTTCATCCCCTTTCCCCACACCCCTAGAGTAAGCCCTACAACCCTCTCTGTATCACACTTTACTTCATGAGAAGGAGATTGGCTAGGTGACCTCCAGAGATTCCTTCCAATCTAAATTAGTTCAAATTCATGATCACTTAATGTGGACAGAATATATTTCTAACCCAAGTACACCTTCAAAGCTTAAATAGCTTACTGGGAACAATCACAAACAGGCTTTTACCATCAGAGCACTGATGCTAGAAATGTATTGAACAAGGACTGCAGAACTAGTCCCACTGCTTGTACATTGTTTAAGTGACACAACCATTACTAATTAGAGCTTTGTCCCATTTGCTTTAATAATGGAAGGTCAATATATTCTAACAGCTCCTGCCATTAATGTGCATAGGTATTTTGAAAGATTCTGATAATTTGCTATTTGACTCCCAGTTAAAAAACACATATGTTTCTAAAACCTTAATGGCATTTCCTTATCCAGAGTTAGTCCTTTCCTATTTGTCACACATTGATTTTTCTCACTCTGTTTCTAATGGAGCTTGAAACGACTGTGCCTTGTTTTTCTTTATTTTTAAAAGCTATTGAAAAGATGGCTGTGTAAATTTACTGCTGGCTTCACTGCCCTGGAAACAGGATTGCTTTGTTTATCTGCTGACCAGTAGCATGTACAGCAGTGGCAGTAGCTTTCTGCACGCTGCCAATCTGAGCCAGCCTTTCACGTTCTGTGGAACTGCCTTTCAGAGCAACTAGGGGGTGGATTTCAGTCTCTCTGTTCATTTGCTACTTGGTATTTCCAGTGAAAGTCACAGAAATTACTCTGGAAAAATGACAGGCAGTCTGTTCATGTATATTAACTCAGTAATTCCATACGGGACTTGCTTCACGTATTGGTTTAAAAGAAAAGAAAAACTCTCCCACATCCTGCTAATTCATTAAACCCAAATGAGTTTCCAGATATCCAGCTGGGTTCTTTCTATGACTCATACTCACAGTAAAGCTTCTGCAGGGCATCCCTGCTAACCGTGCATGCACGTGGCGGGGAGGAGTCAGCACCACATGGCCAGCAGGAGAGATGTGTGTTTATCTGAACAAACTGAGCAGATGGATGTGCAGGAAGCAGTTCTGCTGGAAGAGTTGGCCATTTGGAGACCCAGTGTTGGAAGCGGCTGTTGGAAATGAACCTGGAGGGAGTATCTCCCTTATAAATATTTAGACATGCGTGCTTCCAGTTCTTGGTGGCCTGAAATTATCTAAATCGACTGTGATCCAATGAAAATATTGAGGCTGTAAGTAATTCAGCTTTCAGAAATGGAAGAGACATGGAATCTTTGTACTTCTTACCTAATTCAGTAAGGTAAGAGGATTGTTTTGAAGGGGACAATTGTTTTGAGGAGAGAATTGTTGTATGGGCAGAATTGTTTTGAAAACGTGTTTTCCTAAACAGATGTGCAACTCTGGCTGGCAGTGTGTGTTTACCACATCAAACACCTTATCACCCTCCTTCTATGTTCATAATAGGCTCCCAGTGAATCCCTCTGAGGAACAGAGCTCACCCAGAAAGACCAAATCTAGGGGTTTATCCCTAGATCATCCTCCTGCCTTCTTGAAACTGGATGGGCTTGATCCTGCACAGCACGAGCTCTAGTGACTCTCTGATGATTAGAAGGGTGCCCTTTACTTGCAGATGCAAACTATAGTTGCCCATTCCCTGCAGGTCTCGTTGTCACTGTAATACAGCATCTGGTGATTACATCTCCCCCACTGAGAAATGTTGCTTGCCCTGCTTCCAGCAGCATGCAATGGTTATCCATCATATTTGGTTATCGTTCTCAATTTGGCAGCTGATTTATTGTGTCAGCTTAAGCAATAAGTAATTCTTAACTTCTAAGCCCATGTATGTCTCATAGTGATGAAGAGTCCCCATCTGTTGAAAAATAAAATAAAATAAAATAAAATAAAATAAAATAAAATAAAATAAAATCCATCTTGAAATTACTGGGTGAAATGTGCCATGGGAACAGGGAGAAGGTTAATGCTATTAGCTCCAGAGGAGGGGCCCTGTCTATCATGCTTCCCAACTGACTGCTGATGTTTAAGCAAGGGAATAGGAGATTTGGCTGTTTTTCTTCACAAGAGGAATGTTAAGTCTAGATTTGTACATTTTAATTTGTGCATTCAAATCTACGCCAGCCAGCTCCATTTGAGAGGTGCAGTACGGATCTGGTTCCAGTAGATAAGTGAGCTAATTTGTATAGCCCTGTTCAGCACAAGGTTGAGCAAAACAAAGATTAAAGCACCTGTAGAGCCAAAATACATCTACACGTTTAACCTTTACCAGCAGCTGTGGTTAGCTGGGATGGGAAGTTGTAACTAAAATCCTGGAAGTTGACGGGTTTGGATTCTACTTTATTCCACCCTGAAATAATTTTGAATTTCAGAGTATCCTTCAGGAAGCTACCAAGGCTTGACAGGTACCAGTGAGAAGGGATCCATGACAGCTTTTTTATTCCAAAGGCTAATAACTTAAATTGTTTAGGAAACATCACTACATTTCTATACTGATTTTTTGTTTAGCTTCAATTTACTAGCCACACGTTACCCTGCAAAGCCTGTACATCCTTGTTGCGTAGGTACTCTGAGACTCTGATCAAGTCCTTCATCTCCTCTTTATTAGCTTGTATAAAGTGGCATCTGGAATCTCTTACTAAAAAACCACCTTATTTTTCAGCTTTCCTTACTTTTATAGCTGTTCTCTGAATCCTCAAAATGAAGTTCAACTGAAAGTGCTGTCAGTCAGCATTTACCACAGAAACCTCTTCTGTGAGAATACCCCTGCAGGTTATGCAAAAAACTCAGTTTGGCCCTAATTTTTGGCTTCTAATTTTGGCTAAGAACTAAGTCTGGGAGTAGCATGTCCAGGTTTTAACATGGAGATTTTGAACAACAGTATCAAGAGCCTTGCTTAGCTGGCAAGTTTCACCAAAGGGCAAATCTTCATTCCAGAACAATCGTCCAGACACTTTTTATACCAGTGACTAAATTCCCATTGTAGGCAAGGCTCAAGGCCTATCCATGTTACAGAACACTCAAGAGAATGGGCCAAATTTCTGTGCAAGCAGCATTAGGGCTGTGCAAGCATCCCTACCCTGTGGCATGTTCCTTGGGCTCAGCACTCTGAGACGAAAATGCCTTTGCCTTACAGGAAAATCTTGGGCGGCAAACTCATGTTTCACAAGCTCCTGTCTTGTTTGCTATCACTCAGGTAAGCTGGTTGCACTGCCTAATTTTAAGATTTTCTTGTGCATTTCACTGTAAGAGAGTCAACTGCTTATATCTTTGCTGGTCTCGTAAGTTTATGGGCTAAAATATTCTATGTGCAGTATCTGCCCTTGATGTCTTCTTTTGGAAATGTCGGACAAGACTGTTCAGGTATTTTTGAAAAACAGGCTAGGCGAACATAGCTTATTTTTCCTTTGTTAAAGATCTCTAGTGACTGCCTCTTTGGATGCATCTCATGCCCTCATCGTTTGGCTTTGCAAATGGAAATCTGGCAGATATCCTTTGTGTCAAGCAAGTGCCTTCTGTTGTCCCCAAGGTAATCTTTAGCTGGCCAACTGATAACCTTCTGAAAATAAAACCCAGTATGGTAGTGCATATAGTACTCTGTAGCGATATACTTTAGAATCTGGTACCCAAATCCTTTGAATATTCAGTTGACCCTGGACATAATCTGATCTAGAAAAAAGTTGTGATTTGAAAACTTTTGAGATCACAGAAATCCTCTTTTTGAGACCACAGAAATCCTGGTCACAGGAATAAAGAGCAGAAAGTGGAAACCAAGCTAAGAGGTGTTGCTTCTGTTATGACAGAAAGCTGGGGGGTAGAGGCACAGAAAGGGGTATCTGGTGGAAGGGGTATATGACTGAGAGCTGAGGTCTATTGTGGAGGTGAAGTCTGGGTGGAGATGGGAAGTTAAGAGTTTGGGACAATGTGCTAAGGACATAGTACACATTGCAGCCAGCCTGGAGACCAAGAGGAGCATTTATAGCAGCAAAATCCAGGCAGAAGAAACCAGCCTCCCTAGCTGTGTATGGCAGCAGCATGTCTAGCAGATCACTTAACCACAGTCACATCCTGGCTCTGAATCACCTTTTTCTATGCTGGGATATCACCAAGGAACACTAAGCTGCAGTGCTGAAAGGTTGCCCTTGCAAATACTCCCTGGAGACTGGAGTAGGTGTTCTATACAGGAGTTAATGGTAAATCATGTGGTTGAACCCCTCTTATATACCTGTGCAAAAAGGTCTGAATCCAAATGACCTTTATTTTCAACTCTTAGAAGGGAAAAACCAGCCTGTATTGATTTGTTTAGTTGCAATGCAGAGAGAAGTAGCTAAACTAATTACTGCTTAAACCTGAAGTGCATCTTCCCTCTTTGTGGTATTTATTCTTGACTCCACCACTAGAGTTTAACAACTTCTGTGGATTGTTCCTCTTTAACAAGTGCTAGGTACTCTAACCACTACAAGCTCAACCTGCATTTCCCAAACTGACAGTGTCATTCCCAGATATAACCACAATTAAACTCTGCAAAATACTTTGCTTTCAGATATGATCTCACCCTAAGAATAGCAGCCAGCAGTTCACTTAAAATCTGTTTAATTGCAGGAAGATGGTTCCTATTCTTGCTCAGGGGTTCTACTTTAGGAAACATGATTGATACTTTAATATAACTGCTTCAGGGTTTTATTCGGACATTCGATTAAGACCTTCATATGTCATTGAATAGACTTTGTTCTCACATCTCTTTAAGACTCAAAATAACAGGGCAGACTAAGAGAGTCCTGTATTTCAGAAGGCTTAGTATCCTTCATGGTGATGCTCTCCCTCAGAAAAGAGAAAACACGCTAGTGACAAGTTCTGGTTTAAGCATCTGGGAAGAGAAATTATTGGAATATCACAACAACAATAACAAAACCCAAGTCAAACAGGAGGCACCGGGAGGGATGGGGGGTGTGAAAAGAAAAAAATATGTGTCTTGGAATAGACAGCAACCTTCTAACCATGCCACTAATGGATGCATAATTAATCTCTGTTTGCTGCAGACTGTGTAGATGGTGTTGACAAAAAGCACATGGAGTTTACAATGTCCACTGGAAGAATTAAAAGGGATACCATTACTATATGAGACTGAAAATGTCAATCATGTGTTAGTAATTTGAATATAATTAACTTCTAAAATAAATCAGGTAACATGTGACTCATAAGGTGATGTTGAAAATGTAGAGGGTTATTTTAGATTTAAAGTCACCTTGGACTTAAATACTGTATTTTAATATACAGCATAAAAAGAACTGGCTACTGGAATGCTTATCCAAATTTCTCTGGATTTATTGATCCCAAATTTGCAAACTGCACAGGTTACATGTAGAAGGCACAGCCCAAGTTTTAAGCTGTGTTTTAACTTGTGTTAAATTTTCAATAGATTTGCACTAAAAGGAGCCATATAATGTGTGAATGTAAGAATCCTGTACTAGAGGAACCGAGAAAAGCATCCATACCTCCACAGAGCTCCATGTGTTCTGTGCCTTTCAAGAATGCAAACCAGCATTCCTCAAAAGAGGATGCTTAAAGTATCTTTTTTTTTTTTTCAGAGATATGCTGCATGCAGTTTCCCTACTAGACTGAGACACTAATTAGGATCTACAGTTTCCAAACAATCTTCCATTAAATATTTCTCTTCTTTCTCTATAGTCCAAGCTTGCAAACAAAGAGGATTTTCTGGCTTCTCACCAATAAAAAGCTAATTATAGACAGCTTGATAATGTCTGGCAATAATCTCATCAGCTGACTCCTAGTTCCCAGACAACCTTAATGGGATGAATAGGGAATATCACAATGACAGTACAACTTTCCAGCCAGTGGCTCTCATTTATTCCTCTCCAGGTACCAAAAAAGACCTAAACATGCCCGTATGTTTCTGCTTGCAGGGAAATGTGTGGAAGATTAAAATCCAAACTGTATGACAGGTTGCCTCTCTCCGTAGGGAGGGATTAATGCTAAATGAAGTGTGGATCCACAAATGTTTGTAGAGCCCAAAGTGAGCCACCTCTTCCAAACAGCCTTCCCCTTCTCCTCAGCCTGACTCAGTTTGTGAACAGATACCAACTGTTCCTCCCCCTCCTGCCATCCTGGCCGTGCTTTCCTTCCAATACATAGCATGGTCTCTTTCAGTTCCCTGCTGCTCCTTAGTCCTCCATACCTCTTCCAAAATAAAGATTCTGACTTCATCATTCCAATTAGCTCTTCTAGGAGAGAGAGAGGCAGTAGTAGTGACTGAAGCATGCTGATGCTTCCACCATGGTACACATTAAAATGTATTTAGTAGGTCTCAAAGGAGCTGCTGAGCCTGTGTGTCAGGCTTTTTGTGGCTGGCAGCCCACCCTAGGACTAATATGAGCTGTCAGAACAGATCAGTTTAACTTCAGTCTGTGATAGGGTGATCAATCTTGAAGATAAAGGAAAAACAGTAGATATCTTGGCTTTTACGCTAGTCAAATCACAAATTTTAGTGACATTTTTTTAAGCAAGTTGAAGGAGCACAGTCTAAATGAATAGACTTAATTCTGTTAACAAAATGAAAGGCAACATTAAGTAGAGTTTGCACTGATCTGTCCTAGGCCCCATGGTATTTGGTATTGTCAATATAGACCTAAATGACAGACTGCAGACTGTCTTGTCAATTCGCAGATAACTCCTAGATGTGAGAAGCTGGAATCTGTTGGAAGGTAGGGATAGAATTCCAAAGGATCCCCACAAATTGGTGGTGGTGTTCTGATAAAAACAGGATGCAATTCGACAGGGGCAAGTTAAAGGTCCTACAGATATGCAGGAAAAAACCCCACTGTTTAGGTACAGCAGGGGAACAGGTAGTTGGGAAGCAATTCTGCTGAAAATCCACAGGAGGACCTTGACAATAACAAGTGGTCCAGAGAGGACAGGGCCTCACCAAGACAGTGAGGGAAGAGAGGCTAACCCTATTCATCTACATAAAAAGAAAAAAAGCAACTCAAATGGAAAGAAGGGTATAACCAGGAAATCATCTGTTCTCCTTGTACTCAGAAAGTAAGAAGAGGGCTTACATTTCAGCTAGGAAGAACTTTATAGCAGTGAAGAGTGAAACTTTGAAAGAGACTGCTTGGGAAAGATGTGAAGGTTCCTAGCTTTTCAAATACTTAAGAACAGCTTAAGCAAATGTTACCTGGGATGTGTCTTATCTGTACACTTTTACCACTCATGGGTATGGACAGAAGACTCTTGACAGCTCTTCAGTCCCATTCTTGATTGTCCTGTAGCACTCAGAACATGAACAATCCTGGGTTGTCCTTGACAGCTGCCATTTAGTGCTAATTCCTATCAGCAGGTCCTGCTGGAGGATGTTAGAGCAACATCCTAGCCAGACATGGGAACAGGTAAGCATTTAAGAACAGCTGGCATGACTGCAAGCCTTTGCTATGTGTTTATGTTCCCCTATCTCAGACTTCTGTAGTTTTGAAGATCCCAGTTATTTAGAAGTGTTCATTATTTCTGTAAGATGATTCTTAAGCTACTTTAAGGTAAGTTTGTGGTGATTTGTGCTTCTTTTCTGGCACAAATCCAGTGATGTAATACTGCAGTTTCCCTTCACAGGGCCAAGGCCTT
Organism: Corvus moneduloides; assembly: GCF_009650955.1. Classification (NCBI taxonomy): domain Eukaryota; kingdom Metazoa; phylum Chordata; class Aves; order Passeriformes; family Corvidae; genus Corvus; species Corvus moneduloides. The sequence goes on along the minus strand of NC_045481.1, from coordinate 35,369,353 downwards.
GAGAAGCAAGGAATTTCAGCCAACTTTTCATATGATCCCCATAGCTTCTGTTTTGTAAGAGTATTTTGACCTACCACTTCCTGTATTTACCAGTCCTTCAAAGCAAAACCAGAGGCTTACTGAAAATTCTTGGCTGTGGTAATATTAAAGCAGTAGTTAAAATCTAGATGTCAAGCAAAAAAGAATTGTCTGTAGCCAAAATCTGCCTCCAGCTGTGTACCGGCAAATTTTTATTTTACCATAATAAAGAGCTTCACATGGAGATGATCTTCATACTGGATCTTCTAATCTACATGGCTTTGTTTTTCTCAGCCAGGAGAGGAAGGAGCAAAGTCCTATCAATGCACTGGTAGAGCAAGAGCTTCAGTCAGGTTTTAACTACTACATCATTTTGATTCTATAAATACTAGCTCCTACTGCAGCCACATTAGACGAGATGGAAGTTCCTTCTGTTTGTTTTTGCCAAGGCTGTTATTGTTGATCTGCCAGGTTAAACACCCTGGAGGTTTCCTTCTCTGTGACTATCTAGTAATCTTTGACCTGTCTGTATCTTTTAGAATCAGTGCTCATCTAATCCAGTCTAGTCCAGTTAACTAGACATGTTTGGCCTTCAGATCTGTTCCAGTTGCTATTTTATTCCACTGCCTCTTCTTTGCTGTTTGCTTTTGCTCACCTTGTGTTGCTTTACTCTCTCTCTCACTCTTGCACCTTCTCTACATTGCAGCCTTTCCTCCTCTGGCCCCTTGTTGCTATTGACACCCACTGAAAGGATCCTGTCTTTTGACTTGTTTTCAAAAGGAAACAGTACACGGAATTTTATCAGAGATCAGCAACACCAGACAACCATCTAGTAAATATCTGGTGTTCAGCAACAGTCAACTCCAACAAGTGCTATCAAATATTTATAATTCTTAGTGGAATGTATTAAACACTGAAATTAAGGTCTTAATGGAATGATGGTATTTTTTCAAAACCCATATGAGACAAAGAGGGACTTCTGTAAATAGGGAAGCACTCTGGAGGACATGGGGGATTTCAGGCTCCCTTCTCTGCTGAAAAGCATCCTTTGCTTATGGTGGTTCAAACAATTGACAGCAGTACTGTGAAATGCAGCTTGAAGGCTTTCCAATGAAGTCACCAACAATTGTGCAGGCCATGATGGCCTCAGGCCTGGCTTACTGCAGCATGCTGAGTTTGAGATGAAAGCTAGCACTTTATCCTGTACCACAAACAAGCTGTGATGACGTGGCTGGATAACATCTGTGTGTTGTGCCCTGTGGTGGCTCACAGTTCACCTCCCAGGGCACGTGAAAGAGCTGACCATTGCAGAGTCTGCTGAGGGGTGGAAAGCAGGATTACCATGTAAAATTGATAGGGACTGAAATGCTTTTACATTTTCCTTGAACCCTAGCTGAAAAGATTTATGTGGCAAGATGGAGATGTCAAACTAGGAGGAATATTTCCTTCATTAAATTAACTACTCACTCATATGTTCTATCCAGGTCCAGTGTAGCCCAAAGCCTTTCCATTTTGATGATGTTTTGAAACAGAGAGAAACCTTTATGGCTTTTGTGGGAGGGATGGAGAGGAGAACAACTGACAATCAATGAGGCAGAGGATGCCCAAGTCAGCTGTTTTCTAACTAACTGAAGAGAGGTGTAAAATAAAGTTCTCAACCTTATTTTCCTTAAAATGCATTATATAAACTTACAGAGAAGAGTGGTTTGTCAGCAACAGCGAACTAACCCTGCCTGTGCCAGGCTGTCACCTGCCTGAGCTTTGACAGACCACGTAAGGGCAGTTTAGGTGTCACCCTGTCATGCAGCTGGGCCTCCGGTGATGGCCCTGCTTCTTCCCTGCCCTCCATTTATACCACAATAATTTAGTATCATTGATACATCTGTCTTCCTATCAAATCAAGCTGGCCAACAGGTTTGAAAGTTACTGAGAGGGGACTGACAGGCAGACAGCAGAAAACATATGTACTTATGACTCATTTCCTTTGGAAATCAGGCTGAAAATGAATAAACTAAAGACCAGAGGGATGATTCAGAATATTATTTGCTTGAAAAAGTCAGGGTTTGAACTATGCAGAAGCATAAACCAGTCCCCTAATAAGATGTCTGCTCTTTAATATAAGCTGTGGCAAAGTTCTTCAGGTAAAAATCTCAGATCACTACCAAAGCTTTTATAAACCACACCTGTGCAATGAATTGCTGGCAGTGGAAGAGGTAGGAGTGTATCTCTGACTGGGGCTAACTTCCACCCCAACAGAGAGGCCATATTCAGGCACCAGGAACACCAAAATCATTGTACTAAATCAGTACAATTCTCTGTCTTGACTGTGCCTTTTTGATTAAGCTGAGGAATGGGAAGATACAGTGTACAATTATGTGATGAAATAGGTTCTGCTGACAAGGATATTGGTCTGAAAAGAGATCACTAGTAGAATATCTCATTAATTAATTTCAGAATGGAGCTTGTTTAGTGCTTTATTAATAGCCCTATGCAAAAGTCAGAGCGGCCTACTGACTGTAAAGTTCAAAGATACTGTCAAAAGGGATGACATGAGGATGACGATGTGATATATAAAGAACTATATGACCTGGTACACAGAAGTAAATTTATTTGGAATAGAATTTGGTGATACAAAATTTAAGACCGTGCTCTATAGGACTACTAAGAATTTTTGCTAGAATTTGTCAGCTCATGAGCTGGAAAAAAACGAAGAGGAAAAGGATGTGAATACACAGCTGACCAAAGAATGACTGAGTCACTTATGTGACATGGCCATGGACAGGGAAATTAAAATCTTAGAGAAGTTTATTCAAAAATTCAAACCAGTTAGCAGTGGTGTTCAAGCATGAAAATGTAATATTTGCTTTCCAATTTTTATTCTATTTAATAGGGCAGTGAACGTTCTGATTAGCTATATGTCTAAGCCTTCTTTTCTAACCTTATTAGGTTCTTTAACTCCATGATACCTTCTGGCACTGTACTCCAAGTTAATCAGACCTGTGGTTTAAAAATTATTTTGTATTAATCTATTAATTTAATTTACCACCCCACCCCATGAGCAAAGCTCCTCAGCTGTCTCAGTTTGAGCTCCATCACAGTAGTTAGGAAGTGTAAAAAGGAAAATGAATCCATTTGCTTTGTACTTCCAGTATAGGTGAGGATCTTATGTTGCTCTGGTTTCCTTGCAACATGAACACACTACTGTGTCATACACAATTAATCATTGCAAAGCATTTAAGAGGACAGTAATCTAGGATTTGAATTATGCTAGTATTAAAAATATATGGTGACTAAAGGAGTTGAGGCTTAACTTTCCACCACATTGTTTGATGAGAGAATCATTGCTTCAGGCATGGTACAGAGATTCTGATTTGATCCTTTTTGAATCACTAGACAACAAAAAAGGTGCCTATGCAGAACAACAGCTAGGGCTGACTTAAAATGATTTTCCAGAGTACCCTAAGAGACTTCTTCTCTCATTCTTTCAGCTGATCTTGCAGTTCTGCTTCTTCACGATCAACTGGGTGGGGTGGTGACCTCCCTGGGCAGCTCCTGTCTGGGAGAGGCTTTGGCCATTGCTTGGATTTATTCTCTGAAAGTGTGGATGAAATAAAATCTTTCTGCCCTCTTCCTCTCTGGGAGCAAGAGTGGAGCAGAGGAATCTGAATTTTCACAGCTTCTTCCCTACAGCTGGTTGAAAGATTCTTAGATTGTCCTTTATATCATAAAGATGCCTTTGATATCATGGTACATTTCTGCATTATATGGTGACTGCAGGGATAACACAGCACATGGGGGGGTAGATGTTTGTTAGTTACATCAGTCCCGGAGTAGACAAAGGAAGCACTAAAGGTCTGATGTAAATTTTCAAGTCCCAGACACTTCCTCTGCTTTTAATTTACTTCCTGGAATAAAGTTTGTCTCCCGTACACTGGGGAATGTGCGGGGCAAGGATACCCCAGTACTTGTTTTGTATTCTCCTCTCCTTCTGCTTCAGGCAGCAGTAATCAGCTTTGCTGTCTAGAGTGGGGTCTTTTGGAAAAGGCTGAAGATAAGCAGCATCCAACTGGGCTGATCTGAAATTAGTCTTTACATGTTAGGCTAAACCTTACAGACACATCAGATGGACAGCAAATTTTCACCATTGCCTGGTTGAGTTCTACCAAGTGGGCCCTGAACCCCCTTGCTTTACAGCATAAGGTGACTTATAGCAAGAATAAGGTGACTTATACTCAAGGTAAGTCATTTGAGTTTCATCGTGTAGGAAATGAGCTTTTTGTCAGATGTCTCTGATGTGGCCAGGCCAGAACAATGCCAGGGGCGTGGAAACTGACAGTTGTAATCAGGGCATCAAAGGAGCTTTGGAATCAAAATTTGAGGAACACCAGTTTGGTGGCTGTTTGCTGACTGACCCAGCTGTTTCTTTCCAGCAGCTCCCAGGCAACTGGATCGACAGCTAGATTATCAGAGTTTTGCTGTCTGCCACTCTGATATGAAAGGAGTTGCTATTGCCATCGATGCAGAACAATCTACGTGACAGCCCCATAAACTGGCAGCAAGTAAATGCAGTGAGCAGTGTTCCTACTAAAGAAAGAAAGAGAATACTGAGCAGTGGCTACAAAAGTAGTTGCTTTAGTAGGATAGAGATTTGACCTGTCAAACATGGATGTGCTGGAGAAGGAAAAATGCTGTAGCCTTGCAAGCAACAATCAGTGTCCTGGGTCCTGAAAGGCTTATGCAGAAATGTAAGGATGGTTGTTCTCTGCACCCAGGGAAATGTACAGGGTTGCAGTTCCTGCCTTGTTGATGGTACATGTGAGTGAAAAGGACTGAGATGTCTCCACAGTCGTGACCCTGAGACACAGGACTTGTCAGGCAATTACAGTTTTTCTGGCAAATACCCACAACTACTAGGGATGCAAACAGCGTAAGATTGCTTTTTTCCCCCAGACTTCTGTTGAGAGGCTATTGCAGAACTATTCAGTGATGGTGACTTACACTGCCTAAGGCTTTCAAGTTAAGTATGTACTACAGTGATGGGCAGAGTTGTGGTCATGGCCACACAGGACAAGAATGTCAGAATTCATGGCCCTGATTGGAAGAGTTGGTAATTTTATCAAGGTGAGTGACACAGCTTGTAAAGATAGGGAATAGAGTCTCATGCTTGCACACATACAGTCTGTTGCAGAGAGATCACACAACAACAGGCAACCAGCATCAACTGACTGGCTTCCTGTAAGTGTCACATCACCCACTTGAGGGGATGAGAGGACCTCACTGGCAGAACAGAGATGGGGGGCATCTGGGAGGTGATGACGCTTTGTGTGGGAGGTCAAAAAGTCTGACATAGCTGTATTGCAACTGGGACAGCAAGTAAAGGAATTGAAAGGGTAGAGCCATGGACTGTGCAAGCAGCCCCGACTTCTGTGCTGAGACATATGATGGGAGAACTGGGTACACAGGACAAAGACAAGGAGAAGCAGATGGTGCTATCCAGACTACGAGCCTCGGGGCAATGGCATGTCAAGAATTTTGGAAAGTGGGGAAAATGGAGCGGATTTTGAAGTAAATATCATGACATCAGCTACTGCCTATGCATAGTAATAGATGTGTTCTGACATGTCAAACTATGACAGCTAAAGACCATTGCTCCCAGCTGTCACTTTTGCCATAGGTTATCAGAGAAAAACCATGACTGTGACTAAACCATTTTCATGAACTGTCTTAGTGCTGTTTCTAGCAGTGTCCTAAACTCCACATGGCTATACTGAGACTGATTGTTCTGCTCCAGCCCCACATTCAATGGTTGCCATTTGCAGCTGCCTAGGGAGGTGTATAAAATCACTACTACCACCTCTCAGCTTCACTCAAGCAAGCATGCCCCAGGTGAAGTTACCTTCAGCAATTCCAGCAAAGCTTCCAGAAACTGCACTGACTCTACAATGTATTAAAGAGAACATAATAGTAGCATTTCCAGCTACCACAAGAAGATTTACCTGCATTCATCCATCAATGTCCTGAGCCTACTGTTTCCCATCCAAGATGCAGTGCAGAAATGAACAAAAGGAGAGATATTCCTGAGCAGCCATTAGTAACACCTTTCTACTTAATGATAGTTAATTTTGACTCTTTTTCAAAGCATTTTTAACCCTCAGTATTAGTCACTGGTATGGTCATCTGAGTAAGCTGAAAACAGAATTAATAAACAGTTGTCTTCCTTCTGTATCAGTTTCTCATCCATGAAGTGAGAGAACAAAGAAGACAATAAATGGCCAGTAATTCTTCTCAGAAGTTTATTAACTATTTTCTCCCTTTCTTCATTTTGTTTCCTCTATTTCATAGTCCTTTTTATGTTACTTCCTGTGACACGGCACAACATCAAGAAGCAGGCAATTTAGACCTCTCCTTTTATTTACACAGTTTACTTTTACTGTTCCTTTCCTCACAGCAGCTCCTTTACATTCCTGAACTCCTAATGTAAGAACTCCTGATGGTCCTCCATTCTTGGAGCATCTGTTGCAATGCTAGAGGACACTGACAAGGAACTTGGGATGTACTGCTGAACTGATAAGCAGTTCTAAGAGAAAGGCTGGAGAAAGAGGTCTGGAGCTGGGTTAGAAATTTCTGGGCCTGAGCCCAAGTGAGCAACAAGAAGAGAAGGATGCTCCACGTGCTGAACCATTCAAAAGTGGCCCAGCTCCCAGATAAGGTGGTAACTGTGGAGCTCATGGGTGTATTTACCAATTGACTGGGACCCAGCTTTGATTTTAACACTAGGTTTTACTGAACCAGCTGAACCATCTTCAGCACAGCACTGATGGAAACCTGTGGAGGTGCAAGAGGCTGTGACTCATTGCGTAACTTCTGCTGGAGGAAACTCTTCAGACAACATTTCAGCAGAGGATGGAGCAAAGCTGGAAGGATGTGCTACTACAGAACTCTGAGAAAACAGCAGTGTTCTCAAGGTGGAAAACAAGCAGTACTCTTCAGTTAAACACATTAATCACTCTGTTCTTGGAGAAGCTTTGTGATTTTTGGTATCTCCTGCTTCATCTCTCATAGTAAGCTGTAGCTAAACTTTGAGGGATCTCAGGTCACCAAAACTGCAGCTCCTCGGGACAGTCTGGCCAGGGGATCTGTACCTTCTCAATTCTCTGTTTCAGGCAAATGCTGACAAGGTCAGCTGGAATAGGCTTCTCCTCTTGCAAAGGGAATTAAACATATGGTAGAAGTGCTTGCAGAAAAAACCAAAACCCAACCCACAGAGCCTCAAGTTTTGAAAAGGCTTAGGATGAACAGTGATATATATGGAGGAAAACACATCTCCTGCCTCAGCAAGAGACGCTCTCAGAAATGTATCACTTAAACCAAGGTTGGTGGCAGCTTGCTATCCTTTCTCTTCCCTCCCTCCCGCCCCCCTGGCATCTGGAGGTATTTCCATCCCACCCTTTCAATGCACAAGCAACTCCTTGAACAGGGGAGATTTTTGTTATGCTAAATAAAAGGGAATAGGTAAATACTGAGTATTTCTAAAGAGCAATTCATGACAGTGGCTTTAAATTCCATATCTTTCTTAAATACGTGTCAGAGTTTGGGCCTATCACTAAAAAACCACACACAGTCATTGGTGTTTATTCTCTTCTGCAGTTGCACCTCCCTGGAGCAGTAAATGCATCAGTCCTGTAAATCAAAGAGTTTCCAAGCACTCCGGGCTGGTCAGATGTATCTAAAACAAGAGTGCCAGGAAACGCTCCCTGTCACTCAGTGAAAATGCAGACCACATCCTGCTGCTCTGTTTGCTGCTGCTCCTCTTTCCCACTGCATGGCATCCTTACAGACGGTGTTTTTGTTGATGCAGCACATTAAAAAAAAAATCACATCAAGCAACAATCCAAGACTGCTTTAACACCCACGGCACCATGTGTCCTGGTAGAATCTGTACTTGCTAATGGCTATATACTGGGATGGGCTTTTAGCAGAGACTCTTTGTGACGTGTCCTAGTGGGTGGTCAGCGGAAAGTTTTACCAGCTTTTCTCGTGTTTAGTTACATTTTTACTTGGATTAGTGTTCACTTGGATAAGTGGTTTTATTTGGATTTCTCCATGGAACTACTCATGGAAGTCCATGCAACTGGCAATAATTGGAAGTAGTACCTACACCCCAGCCTGAGGGTGCTAGAAGGTTCCTATGCTGCTGGAAGTGTCATGTTCTGTGGGACCATCACTATGATCTTCACACAGTCATTGGAATGGTACCAGTGCACATTTCTGCCAGTGTAGGAAGCCAAATGTCATTTTCCAGACTGAGATGTATCTTGGAGAGCTAAATTTTTAATACTCTGTGGAGGTATTTGTGCCCTTCTGGCAAGACTCCTATAGTAAACTATGGGTACCTGAATGGGAATATAAACATGCTACATTTATTTTACATTCATGTAACTAACAGTTTTACAGTAGTCCCAGGAGGTCATAAGTGCAGATGGATAAACTGAAGTTGAGGAAAGATTGGTGAAGATAATACAGCTGGTTAGCATAGAGAGGGAGGATTAGCAACCAGATCCCCCAGTGCCAGTTGTCATCCCCAGATCTCTCTCTGGTTCTGTTTCTCCTGCCAGAATTAGCACTAGAATTTCTGCATGCTTAGGAAAATCAACAAAGGTTTGGTTATCACTCTGCAACATTCCCTCACCAGAAAAGCTTAAAACTGTGCTTACCCTTAGTAGTTCACTGCTTTGGAATGACTAGGACTTGTTTCTCTCTGCAGAGCTTACATAGTGCTTTTAATCCTGTAAACTTTTAGGCAGTAATGGTGGAATAAAATAATCATTGAGTTTAATGGTTGCATTTGTAGTTGGTAAATGACCCCCATCTGCATGCAGTAGATAAAGCATTTGAGCTTCTTCTAGATCAAAGATGCTGTACGAGTGGAAGCGAGATCAAGACCTGAAGTGTATTTGGCCAGTTTGCTTTTCCGCAAGCATTCTTTGTACATCCATCTGTTTTTTAAAAGAACATAAACCACTAACTTGGAGAAAACTCAACTGAAAGCACCATCAGGATGAGATCGTGGTTCTTGTTCTTTATTTTTCGACAGGGCTGAGAGAGGCAAGAAGAGGTCAAGTGACTTCCTCAAGGTCAGAGACCGTCAATGAGTCATAAAGAAAGAAAGGACTGTTTGCCTTACAACCCTGCATTCATTCTGCAAGTCTCTATGCTGCTGGTAGGCTTTTGTCTTTGCCTACCCTAGTGATTTCTGGGAGCCTTGGCCATGCTGCTGCTCTTGCCTCTGGTGACATTCATCAGAATGACTTGTGGTAAAATGGTGGGGTATTGGCAGACCCATGCAAGAACGCAGCAGCACAGATGTGAAGGGCAGTCCCTTTAAGGCAAAACTCTTGGAGCTTAAAATGAAGCCCAGCTAGCAGCTTAGTGAAAAAAACATGAGCAGCTCTGCCAATGGCAAGTTCTGACATTCTTAGGCTGATTTAAAATAATAATTTTTTTTAAATCACAAGAATTTAAAACCCAGCAGGTCTGGGATCCTTTGAAATGGGCTAAATGGTTGAGGTTGTGGGTGTGCCACACAGCTCCACAACAGCAGACCTTGGAAAACACACCAAATATTGGGGAGCTTTGAATAAATATGAGAGCTGGCCCCCCCACATCACACCTCACAGCAGGTGCTCTACAAAACAATTGGATCTAAACAAGAATCTGTGTGCACATCTGTGCCTAAATTTACCTTCTGCAGGCAATGACAGGCATTGACAACAGTTTAGTATTTGCCCACACGTGCCTACTCATGTAATCGGTCAGATTTAAAAAAAACCAAACAAACAACCCCAGCCTTTACCCATGAGATCGCACAAAATCCCCTTTGGGTGTATTCCTCACCTATGTGCATATTTACCTGTAGCTGATGCTCTCCTCTGACTCTCATGCTGCATCTAAACAAGTCAGTGTGTGAGTGCATCTGTAGCTGTGATGCAAAGCATCTCTGACAGGTGGATGTGTGGTGGCCACATGAAAAATGACAGTGCAAAAGCAAGGTGGGCTTCTCAAATGCCAGGCTTAGAGAGTAAGCGGAGGTGCTAAAAGAACTTGATAATAAGGACACAGATGACAGCTGGTAATGCTACCGGCTCTACTTCAGAGCTAAGTGAAAAACTGTCTTCTCCAGAGTTAACATTTACTGCTGTTATGCTTTCTGCACTATACAGATTTATTTATTTTAGAAACAGCTCTAGGCAGCCAGTAGTGCTCAGAAGCAAAACTCCCTGCATCTCATATCCTCCCCATGTCAAGTAACACTGCCTTCAGCTGTAACAGTACGTGCTGGTACCTCTGCTAGAGCCCACTGTGTAAAGAAACTGGTGTCTTCTGCTGCATCACACTTAGAAAATGAAGTCCCACTGCTGCACGTCTTGAAGCTGCTATTAGAAAGGTATACTAGTTATTGTTACATTTCTGGGGAAACTCCCTGTCCCCTCTTCCTTTCTCTTCCGACATGAATTCACTGATTCTCCTGCTAGAATGGGAGCTCTGTGACTGGGCTAGGAGTACAAACACTGCGATTCCAGTTTAACTGCACACTCCCCTCTCCAGTATGCAGGGCATTTCTTTAAAATTGCTTTCAGATAGCTCAGCAGACACACACGAAGCTATTCATTTCTGAGACAAATGCTGTTTTCTGCTCTGTGCATGCCATCTACTGAAAACATGTGACAACCGCCTGTGCAAAATGACAGCTTGACCCACTATGAGGTTATCCCAGGAAAAGCACTGCTTGTAAGTCCAGGGTTAATTATACTCACCTCCTCCTGTGTTCATACTGGTTAAATTTAGGAAAAAATCTGTTCATATCTAGGTTAAAGACAGAGGATGTTTCTCATACCAATTGCTACTGCTGACAAGATCAAATACAACCAACAGTGACAAAAATTCCTTGCACAAACCGGAAACTGTAAATAAATGAGATGGACAATGACACAGGACAACTCCATCAGCAGGAGTCAAGACATTTCTAGCAAGTGGAACTTGTGTACTGGCAGAAAGTGCCTCAGAAGCAAATTCCATTCCTCTCTCCCACTTCATTTACCTTCTACCTACCACGGCTCATATGTATCTAGCAGAGATGCTGTCTGTGAGCCCTTTTCCAAGCCCATGAACTCACCAAGCTGTATTGTTCAGAGTACTGTGGGCTCTTTGTATAACGCTGCCAATCTAAACGATCCTTGCCAAATACAATGGATTTTAATAAACCTGTGAACAGAAATTTGTAAAGAGACGAAATTACACCTGTGCAATTATGATATCGCTCTGAAATCTTACTTGCTTCTCCATCTATGAGATTTCAATAGGCTTTTGAAGGAAGAGTATTTGGAAACATGATGAAAAGGAGCTAAATTGTGCTCCCCATGACATCCCAAAAGGCATGTTGATTATAAGAGATTGGCATGCATTATGACAAGAGAGGATGCTGGCTTGGTGTTTCAAACCATTCACTTTATACTGCACCCTTTTTAGGACTAGAGAACAGGAAACAAAGCTGACCAACTCTGTCTAGAAAGCCAAAAGCTAATGTCCTGATTTGTGCCATTTTTTACCCCCAAGAATATAAAGCGTGATGAGCGACCATTCATCCTTCTGGAAAACAACAGAGCTTTTTAAATGTTATTTTGTGCACCTTGTCCAAGTTATGAATGGTCTCTTCCCTGTACGTACCTAGGCACAAGTTTTTACTGTAGAGATGCTTTCAGGCTTGGAATGAAAAAAAACGTGTGCTGCTGGGGACCAAAAATAACCTCTGATTCTGCAGTTGTTTGGATAAAGCTTCTTGAAGTCAACAGGAGTTGTTTCTGTAAGGACTTCAGAATCAGACTACAAAGTAGTTAAACCCCACACCACTCCTCTCCATCTTCCTGCAGCACTTCTAAACAGATGGCAGGGAGCAAAGGGAGGCATGATCAAATGTCTACTGACCACAGTGGTGACTGGCAGCTAGCAAAAAGCCAGGACTGTATTTGCTTTCAACTTTAAGTGTTACGAAGCCAAAAAATCCTTTTTATATCTGGTACAACTATTTGGAGCTACTGCAGCTGCGCCCAAACCTGTCCCCTTCCTTATATCAAACATGGTAGGAGTCCGTCTCTCTGTAATACCGTTAATTACAGGCTCCAGAGCCGAAGCTGTGGCTAAGGGACTGAAAGACGTCTCGGGCTGAGGGTACACCGCAGCAGGCAATCTTGGCCATTTCACGAGTCACGATTTTTGTCAGCCGGAGCGCCCCACGCACGCATCGCCGCCCTGCCACCTGTCTCCCGGGGGAGGAGGGCACGGACTCATCGGGGGCGGATGGAGCCGCCCGGGGGAAGGGCTGAGGGCCGTGCGCCCCGTCCCCAGTGCTGCCCGGGGCAGCATCGCTGTGCCCAGCGGGAGCGCGAACGCGAAAATGGAAGCCAGCGGAGGGGAAGGGGATGCGGCGAGCGGAGCAGGGCGGCAGCGCTGCTCTGCGGAGGGGGAGGGAGGTGTGCGCGGCGCAGGTGGGGACCCTCCGCCCCCCGCCCGCGGCCCCGCTGACCTGCCAGGCTGTTGTAGCAGTCGACCTCGATAGCCTCCACCGCCTGCCGCTGCTCCTCGCTCAGCCCCGCCGCGGCGGCGGCGGCGGCGGGAGGGCGCTGCCCGGCCGGCTCCTGGCTCAGCAGCAGCAGCAGCGCCTTCAGCTCCAGCAGGGCGCGGTGGTACTTGCCGATGGCCTCCCGGAATTTCTTGTCCTTGTAGCACTGCGCCCCTTCGCTCTTGAAATCCAGCGCCCGTCCGATGAGCTCGCCCGGCTCAGCGCTGCCCGCTGCCGCCGCCCGCGGCTGGGCACCGCTGGCGGGGCCGTGCCCATCGCCCGCCCCGCGGCCGCCGGCGTTCAGCTTGCCCGCCGCCGGGCTCGCCCTCTCCATGGCCGCGGCGCCGCCCGGCTCCCGCGCCGCCCTACGCGGGCGATGCCGCGGCGCCCGCCGCCGCGCTCCCGGCCTTGCCCCCGCGCCGCTCCGCGGCTCCACCGCTCGCTCCCATCCTCCGGCGGCCGCCGCTCCTCCTCCCTCGCCCCGCCGCCCGCGGGGCGCCCGCCTCCGCCCGCCCCCGCCGCCCGCCGCGGGCACCGCCGCCCCCCGCTCTGCTGCGACCCCCGCCCGGCGCAGCGCGGGGCGGCGGGGGCGAGCCGCGGGCGTGGGGATGGGCCGACTCCGCTCCCCGCTCTCCGCGCTGGCCCGGCAAGGGGCGAGCCTATGCCCGGACCCTCAGCTCTCCGGACTGGCCGACCCTATAGACCCCCCGCCCACCGTCCTGCTCTCCCTCACTGGGCTCCCTCCAGGCCCCACAGCCGGGTCCCTTCTGCTCTCCTGTGCCTTGGCCTCCCGTACCTGAAGGTCTCACCTCCCTTTCTGTGGGTTGGGATCCCACCTCCTCCATTACCCTCTTCACCCTAGTTTCCCGGCTCCATCCCCTCTCCCAGATCCCACCAGTGGCTATCCAGCATTAACACCTGTTCATGGTCCCTCGAAGTGTTCTGGTGTGTGTACTCCATATCACTGGGCGAACAAGTGCCAGACCGTGAAGTCTCCTGTGTCCTCTGCATCAGGGCAGCAGAAGCCAAGGCCCAGTAACTGTGCTGGTACCAGCCGGTCAGGGGCTTTGATTTTCCTGAAACAGACTTTCCCATGAGAGGCTGAAAAATGGGTCGATGCTCACTGATGCCTGGAACATGTCCTGGTTTGGGGGGTATCAGTGGGGAGTGACTCTCCTCCTGCAGAAAAACAGCAGAAAAACTGTGCACAGCACCAGGCATTGTTTTGTTAGGCCTAACACCATGTCCACATTGAATATTAGAACAGCTGAATGTATTTTGGATGCATTGTTGTGCCGAGATATTTTGTAGGTCTTGCCTCATGCTTAAAAACTAGAGGATGGATGAAAAAAACACAGTGAGATTTTTTTTCTCAATAATATATTGGGATGCATCTTTTCATTACCCATGCAACTCTTACATGGTAAGGCTGCAACTGGTGCAATGTGTTCAAGCTTCTCTCTGCAACCATGAGGACATTTTAAAATGGAGACTTGAGTTTCTCTTTGCATATGGACAGCCTGCTGTGGTGGCATGGGGTGTTGCAGTGCAGGGCAAACTTGGATAGCCATGTGGCATAGCTCCATGTAAAGGTATTAATGCATGTCTGGGACTGGTGCCTGGATAATTGGGCTTTATGCATTGGTAGTGTCAGTCCCTGCTGCTGTTTCTGGACCCTATTGAGGTTGTGGTCACAGTGTGGGACAGACACACATCTACTCGCTTGAATCCAAAAGCCTGAGCCACAAGGAGAAGCAAATAGCATCATACTTGGTGTGATAGAAGTACAATTTTGAAAATGCTTTCACAAGAGAAATTATAGCTAAGATATTCAGCAGTGATTACATGATTTCAAGTGCTTTCATTTCCAGGTGCCCTACTAGATACATCCTCAAGAAATCTTACTTTATGAAAATGGATGCTCAGCGTTTTCAGGTACCTCAAACCAAGAGTGAGATAAATTACTTACAAGTCTTGCTCAAAGTATATGTGATCTAAAATCAGGAAATCCTGGGGGGCGGGTGTGGCGGTGGTGGATATTAGTCACAGTAGCTAGAGTGGAACTGATGTGTGGAACCTAAATATTAAGGAAGGAAAATTCCTGTTGGGATGTTTTTTTAATCTGTCTGCTAGTCATATTGCACAAAGTAGGTTTAAGTAATTTCAGAGGTTTCATTGTACCATTATTGATTGCTGCTTGGGAGACTTCACAAGGACAACGTATATCTCTTGTGCTGGAACGCTGACTTTGCCAGAAGAAAGGAGATTGCCACAGAGGATTAATTGCTCAGATCTGAGCAGCTGCAGAAGCAATCGAAGAAGGGACTGTTTTCTTGGAGGGTGATGTAGCAAAATGACACTGGGAATAGTTGCTTCCGTTTTTCAGAGTTTGCTTGAGCCCATGGACTTACATGGCATAGGGGGCACTGAGACATAAGTGACTTTTTCTCGTCTCCCACCCCCCCTGCTTAAGGAATCTTTGAGATTTCTTCTCTGAAACAAGCTATGAAAAGTGTAAGTTTTTTACAGAAGAGTTTGGCAGTGGCCACTGGTATTATGGGTGCAGATGTGGTCAGAAATGGTCACAAGATAGTGACAAAACTGGGTGATCCTTGCATTATGAACTATCCTGAATATACCAAACTGTAGCTTAGTCCCAAAAGTTGCCTAAGCACCTAAATAAGTTTTCTCCCTTGTAGTTCTTCCAGAAATATCCAAACTCTCTTCCTGACATTGCTGGTGCCTATGAAGATGAATGCCACAACCATGTAAGTCCCAAAGCAGACCATAACAGAAATGTCTGAATGATTGCTGCTTATTGGCCAACTTAGACTCTTTGTTGACAGCAAGCAGTATCCCTCAGCTGAGAGCTGGATCTCTCAGCCAGAGAATTCAAAGCTGCCATAAGATGTGCAGGATGACTGGCAAAGGTCAATTTAGTCCACCAGATCCTTCTTCCTGGAGAGGAGTTAAGTAGTGTTGGCTTTACTAAAATATTTAGGAAACATCACACCAGTCACAGGGTCACCACATTGACCACAGCATAAGGGACTGTTGGTTTGTTTGTTTGTTTGTTTGTTTTTCAAGAGGAATGTGGTGCTTGGAGGAAAACATGAGAAGCTGTCAACTTTCCGAGTCAGACAAGATTTGTGCTTGAGAGACACCTCACATTTCATTTAACATATGATGTGATGTTCAGGTCAAGATTTCAGCTGCCTTGGGCCCACTAGTCTTCTCATACAGGCTTGCCAGTGGTCAATACCTCTACTGATATCCAGCTTGTAAACATGACAGGAATCTGAAAGAATCAGAAAAAGTTTATATATTTTATTGATGTACTGAACTGTGAAATAAAGCATAGCTACATTCAGATAAAATTAAGCCAGTTTGCAGTCATTACCTGTGTGCCCTGAGAGGAGGTCATGATATTGGTCAGTATTAGCTGTCATGCCTGTCTTTTGTCCAACGGTGAGGGGTTTTCTGTCCATAGAAGCAGAACATGCTTATCTATCCCATTCTGTAATAGGTGGGGTGTGCCTGTCTGTCTGGATGCCCCCAGGTGCTGTGAGTGTCTAAAACTGCCTGAGTGTGCCTGTCTCTCCTCCTCCACACTGAGCTTTCCTTAGCATGTTCCAAAAGCATACACTTGCATTGTTTAATTATTATTAATAGTAGTATTATGCAGAGGTCACATGCTTCATAGGATATTTTAGGATCTGTGACTCACTAAACCATAATTTCCTGTTCACAGGTTACCTGAAGAAAATTGTCTTTGTGGAGTCCTGTTCATGGTTGGAAGGTATGTTCTTAGGGGAAATGGTAAATATTGAGAAAAATAGTGGATCTCACATATCTGTGAGCTGTCCTAGCTTTCCTCCAGGTGCAATTGTTTCTGCCTGCACATAAGATGATTAATTTACAGGCATATGGAACAGATTCCCTGCATTTCAGGATAGTGCTGTAAGGAAACTAGAAAGGCTCCTGAGACAATTGAGGAGGCTGGGCAGTTGGGCTCTAGTGGGGCACTGAAGGTCTGGAGAATCTTTCCTATGAAGATAGGCTGAGAGAGTTGGGGTTGTTCAGCTTGGAGAAAAGAAGGCTTGGGGTGACCTTATTGCAGCCTTTCAGTACGTAAAGGGAGCTACAGGAGAGTTGGAGAGGGGCTTTTAACAAGGGCAGGTAGTTATGACAAGGGGGAATGGCTTTAAACTGAAAGAGGGTAGATTTATTGGACATAAAGAAGACATTTGTCTATGATGACGGTGATGTGTCTATGATGAGGGGGGTGAGGCACTAGAACAGGTTGCCCAGAGAAGCTTCTAGAGAACACATCCCTAGGAGTGTTCAAGGCCAGACTGGATGGGACTTTGAGCAACTTGGGCTAGCAAAAGGTGTCCCTGCCCATGGCAGGTAGGTTTGAACAAGATGATCTTTAAAGTTCCTTCCAACCCAAACCATTCTATGATTCTTCTAGATGGAAGTGAATCCACTGTAGCATTTTTGCTGTTAGGTGAGCTTTTTATAAATTGGAACTCTAAAGGCCGCTATGAGGAAGCAAGTCTATCTATATTGAAAACCAGATACCAATTTGGAAAGCAGTATAGCATGTAAGGCCTCAGTCCAGGTCTTGTGCATTCATTCATGTTGATGGGACTGTTGACCATGTGAGAGTTGTTTCATCAAATCCTTCATGCCAAAGCCTCACCTATTTCCAGTTGTGATGAAAACAGTGTCAATCCCTTGTGAACAGGAGAAGAGATCCCTCATTGCCTCCATTCAGCTGCAGAATTCCCAAACAGCAGCAAGCTTCCAGCATACACAGCTGCTGCTGCTACAGTCTGTCACCAGCTTAGTCAATCATCCATTATTTATTTCCAAACTGTATGTAAAGCTCTGCAGCATAGCCATTTATGTCCATATACAGGGAAAAGAAGAGAAAGAACTTTTGAAAGGCCAGGAGAACAAAATCAGAGAAGCCTCTGAAATCCTTTGTTGGGGAGATTGCCTTATGTAGTTATATCCAAGGAAGAGAGGAAAGGGAAATAAAATCACATTTAACAGAAGGTGCAACCTTGGTACAAATTTCTTTGATCTCTCCATCTCATTTGTTGCAGTCAAAAATTCCTTTTTTAGAACACGAGATCCTTTGTTTACAAGTGTCCATCAAATGCAACACACTTGGAGAGTATTGTGCATGTCTTCTTCCACAGTCTGCATTCTGTGATGGGTCAGTTGATCCTGCAGGCTGTTTGATGCCTGCTGACTGCCTAGTTGAGAATGGTTAATCAGGACTACAGTAAATCTCCCAGGAATAATACACAATCAAGGAAGAATAGCCCACAGAAATGTTTGCAGGCAAATAAGAGAGTCTCTGTGACAAGCCATTGCTTGTGTGCATATATGAGCAGCATCTTTGTCACAAAAAATGCCTGCTGACAATACTAAGAGGTGGATGGTTAAACAGAGCAGCTGTTCAGAATTAAAACAACTCTTCCAAATTCTGGTTTTAGCATTCTGGATTCTTTCTTTCTTTTTCATATGTGCGGTAACAAATTGCTAACTAAGAGGCTTACCGATGAACTCAGGACAGGTCACATCAAAACAATTTAGCAGCATTCCCAGTGTTTCTTTTTGCACTTTAATTAAAAATGAGTACTCTGATTTGCAGAACAGTCGCACTGGAAGGGAATGCTGCCAAAAAAAGTTTGAAAAACACTTTTAACCTTTTAAAATCAGCTGTTGGCAGCTATAATCTCTCAAGCGAATGCCATTGTTCTGGGTAGCTCTTGCACTTTACTCAGGCTGGACTAAAGAGCAGCAAAGTTGATTCCTCTGTTGTGCATGAAAAGAGCAGATCTGGAAAAAATCACACCCACATCTTGCTTATCAGACGGATATTGGGAACCACAAAATAGGCTCTCCTATATCTTCCAGCCCTCATTTTTCTTCTATCTTATCTTCCAGCATCCAAAGCTGTCCTAATTCTGAAGGCACATCTATGCCAGGCAAAGGAGAATGGTGTGAGGTTTTTGAGTTAGCAGTGACCTAGATCTGACTTGAGAACAATGCTTTTTCTGAGACCCTAAGGAAGCAGACCCTCGCTCCACTGTCAGTTGCTACTGCCCCAGGGAGACCTACAGAACTGCCTAATGCTATACCACAGCATTATGGGCTTGAGTTACTGCGCATCAGATGTTCCACCAGACTGGCAGGGTGCCTATTCCAACCCTCCATGAAGGTGAAGGCACTCATTCCCGTAATGCTGAAAGACTGCATATTGTTCAGCATTAGTGGGGAATAAGAGACTGCATAGAAGCAGTTATTGCAGGTCTGCTCGTGTCTGGCATCCTCCTTCTGCCCAGGTAAATGGCAAGGAGTTCAGTGTTAGTAAAGATCACTTTAACTCCAAGAGTGACCAGGTGACACTTGGTGCTCAGATCTGTACAGGAGTGCAGAATAAGTCACTTGGGTTTAACTCTAATGAGACAGTATGTGAGTGTAACTGGAAACTGAATTTCTGAACAATACAAAAAGAATCCTGAAATGCACTGACTCCCCATGAACTTTGAATTGCTGGTACTCTGAAGAGAAACGCCATCCAATGGTCACCAGCAGTAAAGCCTGCTCAGTTTGTGTGTCCACATTAGGACTGTTGCCTAGTCTTTACACCATGCTTACACCTTCAGGATCAAGCAGTGATTGCAACTGCACTCCAGGGTAAGTGCATATTTATCATTACTTGCCCATTACCTAAAGAGCTCACACCAGCACCCTTGGGTTCAACCCACACATACAGCTGTAACTCGTACAGCTAAATTTCTTCCATGGTATCATATAGGCACACATCAAAAGTGCATCTAACTACCTCTAAGCTTGAAAAACTATCTCTCTCTCAGTTTTGTGGCTTAGTCTTTGCTTCTGAGATTAAAAATGACACATGGGAGCAAATGGAAATTCTTGTGCTTCTAATTGCTTGCTTTGTGTGAGATATTCCCAACTTCAGCTGAACTGCAAGAGAAAATTATGAGCAGTAATTTTACAAAGCAAGCAGACCTGCTAGAGAAGTGTCTGCCTTTTTAATATCTGGTCTGGCAGTGTGCAACAAGCAGAGTTGTTTGGAAAGTTCCTGGTTGGGCAATGTCTTTGAAAACCAGGGCTTACATGAATTATCTTGCATATTCCATCCATTTTCATTGTCTTATGTCATGGGACAATCTTCGCTAAGGTAAAGGTTCAATGCCTACTAACTTTGTCATGCCTGAGGGGTACCAAACCCTGGCCTCTGGGAAGGCTCTGGCTGTGCTAGACAGACCTAACTGGGCTGATGTCAAAGGGAGGGTTTGTGCTGTTTTCCTGTCTGGTCTCAAAAGTCCCTGCAAGTTGTTGATGGTGATCAGAGTGGCCTCTGAGGAGAAACAGGCTATTTCAGGAAGTGTGGCTGATGATACAGTAAATGGTACTGTCCCCTAAGAGAGCACTTAGCCACTCTGTCGGCAGACTGGCAGGCCCTGCAGCTCAGTTAGCTGTGCTATCTTTGGAAGAGAGGTGAGATGAAGGTGTTTTATGGTCCTGACCTTTAACATGCCTGTGCTGTTTGAAGGGTAAACTGCAGGGCCTGGGTCAAATTTCAGTGTAAATGCATTTGTACTTGCTTTTTTAGTGGGATGTAGTTACTCTGCTTGCTTTTCTCTCTCTCTCCTAATATGCTGAGGGTGCTGCAGTGCACAGCTAAGCAGATGGCTCACTTCATCCTAGAGACAGATCCATTTCTGAGCACAGGGATTCTCGTATCTAAAGAAGTGCTCAAGTGAAACCATTTGAGTAAAAGCTGCATGGAGATCATTAAGCTCATTTACCACATAGATGGGTGATTTTCTTACAAGAAGCCTTACAAGAAAAAGGAAGAAAAACTATGAAAGAGGAACACTTCTTGCTGTATCTCCAACATTCATCATGCAGCATGTTGGGTTTTCCTGAGGACATGCATTCCCAGATTTGCTACAAACAAATTTGTGAGGTCTGGTGAGCACAAAGCCCCAGGCAGTGTGGTCACAGACTTACCATCTGTGTGTGATCTCCGTAGCACCAGCCCTGCAGTTCACATGTGAGGTTCTCATCTTTCTAATTTTGTTGCAAAAATGGTTCTGTTCCCCACCCAGACAGCTTTCCAGGCTAGGCCTCATCTCTCAGGACACTGCAGTGATGGAAGGTGGCCAGCATTGTGTGGTATCAGTATAGCTGTGTGTATACTGAGAGCTTAAATTAACTTTGAATGAGGAAACATCATTGCTTCATCCTGCAAAGAGAAGAGAAATTCTAATGGACCTTGATGTATGAAAGACTTTTGAACTCATTTAGTGGGTCCACCTGACATTGTCAATGTAAGTAAGGTTTCAAATGTGGACATGTACTATCCCTATTTAATCGAAGCTCACTGAGGATTTCACTGCAGAAAATTTATTTAGTGGTTCCCACAGCACACTGTTATTGCATTGATAGACTGTTTGAAAGGTATTTCTTTCCCTATAAGCTGTCATGCACAGCTTACATTAACAATACTGCCCTGAGGAGAGTCAGATGAGCAGTCCTTATGGACCTACTTGTCTGTGCACACCTGTCACAATAATTTCTTAGCCCTGAGCAGGAGTGTCCTGGCAGCTCAGGAAATAAAGATTTCCTGGTGTTGAGGAGACTGAATAGAAACAAAATGGACTATTTTCCTCCAAAATGAAAAAATCTGTATTAATAAAGATTTTTTAAATTATTCATTGACCATGCCTCTATTTGCTTCTCTGATTGCATGTCCTGTCAACTAACTACCCAATGACTGCAGTATCCACACTTCATTTAATTCTTAATGCATTGGTTTTCAAGTAAGTATGGTTTGCTTATGAGGATCAGCCTAGATAAATCTCTCATTGGGCTGTTTCTTTCCTTCCTTCATGAAGTTGTACAATTATTTGACTGTTTTCATCACAGTTCTAGGCTTAGAAATACCAGTACTAAAAAATGCAGAGCAGTTAGAAGAATAAGCAATGCTTGACCTTATTAGCAAGATTGCTTATTCTGTGCTGGGAGGCTTTGGAGATTTTGTAAATTGTGCTGAATAAATCTGATTAAAGAGGACTATGAAACAGATAAACATATGCATTTAAGAAATGAAATTCACATAGAAAGAGAAATATGGGATGAATGCAGCTTCCCATGTCCACTTTTATAAATGTTCAAAGACAAAGGAGACATTTGATCTGCCATAAAAGCCAGTATGGATGAGAAAGTCGAAAACCCATGAGCAATACAAAAAGTCAGGCTACTGCTTCTGTATTCTTGATACTCACCTGAGAATCAGTTTGAAACGATCAATTATTCTGGCTAGAATAGAGTCCAAGGTTTCATCTCAAAGGCTAGTAAGTCATTAGCCATATAATGTTCCTCTCCATGCACCTTTCCTTTTTAGGAAGGAACAACAACAGTGAGTTGAATAGACGGATGATATGGATGGAAAAGATACTTCAGTAATCCTGGAGCTAAAATCTGAGAGATATTGATTTCACCACAGGCCTGATAGTGGATTACAGAGGCAAGAAAACTCATTTAACCGACCCTTCTTTAAATCCAAATCTTGTTATGACTAGGAATAAAAAAAAAAAAAAAAAATTAACATGATTGAGAGACTTGGTAAAGTGTCAGACTCTAAACAAGGATTGTTTTGGGGCAGTACAGCTGCATAAGACTGCATAGCTCAGTAAGGCTCAAGCTGTCCTTTTTCAGTACAGAGCCCCAGCTGATTATGTAAGGACATTTCCTGCTGGACAGAAATGCAATTTCTCACAGATGCAATTTTTTACAGATGCAGCACTCTATATGTGAATGAAACACTTTGCTGCTGATTTGTCCCGTACTGGGGAACCCATCCTGGAAAAACAGCGCTACTGATGAAGGGTGATCATTGCCCTGCCTCACTTTTTTTCCCCTCAAACCACAGTCTACACTTCATGGCACTGAATCAAGCTGTGAAGGTTAGTCATGTGATGTATGCTGATGGTAAATGTTAATTTTTGACAGATTTGTAGGACATGTAGCTTGTCTGTATTCATCTCCTGATGTTCCTATTATCATTACTTATCACTGCATCTCGATAGCTTCTGAGTCCCAGTGGAGCCCCACTGTGCTAGGTACTATAGAAACACATGCCTGGCTTTGCTAGTTTGGCTTCACTCCAGTAGATCAGTTATATTCATGTATCTCCTGCCTTGCTGTTCTAATTTTTTCCCGCTCAACAAATGGGATGTTTAAAACACTGGGGAGAAGAGACTGGGGGAAGTGATCAAATAAGATCATTTGGTTTTTAATCTGTAAGTGTCTTTGCCCCACTCTCTATTGCACTGATAGAAAAACATAACTAGTTCTTTGCTGGCTGTGCAAATATCCCAGCATGTTCTGTAAGTTGCCACATACCTACTGGCTTCAGTATGATCTGCAAAGCAAAGAGATGCTGTGGCTCTTTCCATTATACAGATGAGGCTCTGGTATCAGTGCGGGTTCATCACTTGTTTGGAGCAAATGCTGAATCTCTGTGATGTGAGCTTAATTAATTTAGCCTACTCTTTTCTATCAAAGCCTGGTGTAAAATATTTATAACTGGTCCACTCTTGGCTGATGTGGTTGAGAGAATATCCCAGATGGAGGGTTCTCTCATGTGCAAAAATGTACTGGACAGTGCCCTCCTGCTAAGCTGCTTTGTCCCATCTTTGTACATCCTGAGCTCGGGGTCACAAGTACAGCCTCTGGAAGTTTCTGTGAAGTGGCATAGCAGCTCTGATCTCAGTCTCTGATGATGGACAGTGCAGCACCAGCATGATGAGCTGATACTGTTCTGATACCCGAGGGATCTACCTTGCTTCTTTGGGACCCTACTGAAGCAAAGCATACAATAACCTGTATTTGGGTAGGGAAACCTGTAATTTTTTAAGGTAGCCTGTGATAGGAATTTTGTTAGTCCTGCAGAAGAAGGGATAGATGCTCCTGAGAGTGGGATTTCTCTATAAATTGCAGATCCCAGAGCCCATGCTGAGCACCAATTCACTAGTAATTTCCTACCCCATAGGGGACCTTGCAGCTTAGAGGCAATAGGGCAACAAAGTGAAGCCTATAATGACACTTTCTGCAGCCACTTCTGAAGGGAAAGGAAGAGAAACATACCTTCTCAGCCACATTTGCAGTGACCAAGGAAATCCCCTCTCTGAAAATACCTTGATCAGACTAAGCAGTGAAAATCCCACGTAGCCGTTGAGATGAAAGGCCCCCATAAACTCATGCCACCTCAACCAAACTGGACCTTTCCTCTCTCCAAAACAGTGTCCAATTACCTTTGATATAACCTTTGATATATGCAGTATTACCCAGCAGGGAAGGAACACTTTGTTATAGATCATTTTTCACAGGCCCAGCAAATAGGCCAGTTTCCCCACCTTAGCTCAGGTCAGACATTGGTGTTAAATTCCAGCTCACTCTGGACCCAGGGATGAGCAGCCCTGGCTATGCAGCCATTTCCTGGGGTGAACTCTTGGGCCACTTGCCTGCCTTCAACTCTGTGTAGTCTGGAGGCACAAATGAAGAAGAGCATTGCAGCCAGGATGGAAATAATGTGGTGTTTTCAGTACCTACTGGGCAGGGACATGTGAAATTCGTGTGAAGGAAGCAAAGGTGTTAGAGTTACCAGGCAACCAATGCCAGTAAAAAATAACGCAAAGGGAGAGCAGGGAAAAAGGGCTCCAATTAAGGACCTGCCTGGCCCACCGGGTACTTGAGAAAAGTGATGAAGTGTGCACAGTAAGATTTCATGGTAGGTGAGGATACCTGTTTTAGATAGATGGAAGGTGCAGAGAAAAAACATTTGTGACTCAATGGACAGAGCAGAAATGAAAATTCTTCACTGAAGTGAAATAGACCCCTTTTAGCATTATGAGGCCCTGCCTGCAGTTGTTGAAGCAGAGATATTGCTCGACAGTTTCATTAATGTTCTGCCACCATGGCTGCTTGCTGGATTTTGTAGCTCTCTCCAATCTTGAAACATAGAAATTAAGTGTTTCATTTCACTTCCTGATCTGGTCAGCCTGTCCCTGTTTTGCATCCTCCCACTGGGAAGCACAGGGCTTAATGCCAAACTGAAGCACTCTGTTTTTTAATAGAAAATACAGTAAATCAGGTAAACAAATCTTGATTTCTTCATCAGACTAGAGAGACTCTGTTATTAAAGCCCTCTTTCAGATCAGCCAAGTGCCTGACTTAAAGGCATAAAAATCAAGGACTTTGCAATTTGGTCATATTGGGGGTTACAATGCTCAGTAAAATGATGGCATTCAAAGCTTACTGAGAGGTACCTGCCAGACGCTAAGGCTGTGGTGCAGTCCAGAGATTGGGAATATTAGATTATTAGACATGTGCAATAAAAAGGGTGTATGGGGAGAAGATTGCTTTGCTTTTCTCCCCTTCCCTGTCCTGGGCAAGCCTTCGTTGTCAGCAGCAACTGTTTGCTTGTTGGCAGTGAGTGGGCCAGGGCCCTACTCCAGGGCTCTGATCTGCCCTTTGGAAACTGGGGGGAAATAAAACATTGGTTGACTCCCAATCCAGCAAAAAAATGCAGACAAGTAGAGCTGTATGGAATGGAGGCTGTGCTCCAGGGTTGCCTGACAACTTCATCTGCCTCTTGCTGGACATTGGCCTGTATGTGACCTGTGCAGCTATAGGGACATGGGGCAGTTTCTGCTTCTCCCACCAGTCCCCTCTGGGTGATCCAACACCTTTAGGAGGGATACTTGCTGCATCCTTCTTTGTCATGGGCTTTTGCATTGACAAAGCCAATGCAGCAGCAGAGATGTGAAGGTCAGAGATGTCTGCAGAGACACAAAAGTCAGCATCTGCAGTTGCTGGTTTTAATACATGATCATATGCAAGATGACACAGTTTGTGCTTCTTTGCTTGGAAGCTCATTTCCCCTCCTGCCTGCAGTTGTTAGCAGCCATGTGGCATCCTGACATTTCATCTTTATTAACTTCTTGACAGATAGCCTTTTGGGGTTTACTGGGAGATTAATTGTTTTCAGGAAGCTTTTAGGCTGTTAGCAGGGTTTCATCTTTTTTTTTCCTCCTATTCTTTCAAACAGGACACTCTAATAAAGCACTATGAGATGTATTAAAATGCTCTGAGGATGCCAGGAACATCACTTGTAGTGTCCCCCAGCTTCTCTGCTCTTTGCTGAGCAGCTCCAGAGCTGAGAGTAACAAGGTAGGGGGGACTCAGTTTTGATCAGGGCACCAGCTGCAGCCATCATTGCAGTCACTTCAGTTAGATTTTCCCAGTGGCATTTTTCCAGGAAAAAAATAAGAGCTTACAAGCCTGGCTATTTTTTTTATAGTCAATGCATGTGATTAGCAGTATTTATAAAAACTGTGCAGAAAACAGCATCTCAGGAAAAGGAAAAGAACACGCAGATGCACTGAGCGAAAGGACAAATTAACAGACTTTGAAGTCAGCAAAAGTGCCTGATTAAGGATTTAAAAATCAGAATTTTGCAATTTGGCTGTGCTATGGGTTTCTAAAGCACAATTCATTGATGGCTTTTGAGGCCCACTGGAAGCTATTTTGTAAATGACTACATGTGTAATGCCATCGGAAGATACCAGCAACATGAGTGTTTTCAGGGTGGAAAGAAAAATGTCACCAGCAAAAATGTTAAAAGAGAATATGGGGGATGAACTCATGGTACCAAACATTCTCTTTTCCCTCTTACAAATTTTGTGATTTCATCATTTTCTTTGTACTGCCCATACGTTTCTCCCTCTGGTTTGTTTATATGTCTTTCCCTCAAACCATAAGATAAGAATTTAAAATAATATTTTCCCATTCCTATTTATTATAAACCAGTAGCAAATTGCTCATTTCATATGTAATTCAAGATCAGCAATTTTTCATTAGCATAAGAATTTAAATTTCCCTTGTTCTTCATTGCAGAACTAGATTTACTAGAGCACAGAATGGGACTTGGAGATATTTACTATTAATCTGTGAGTTCAAATGCAGGTTGGCAGAATCTGAGGTGCTGTGATGATATCCTTGTTCATGAGCCTCTATTATGTTTTGGAAACCGCCCAGAGTTTAATGATAAGGATACATAAACAATACTTTTCACCTGACGGCGTATATCTAGCTTATTTGTTCAGTCTCTGCAGACTGTTGGAGATGTGCACAGAGGTGGTTTTCCATCCTTTTTTAGATCTAGTCCTCTCAATTTAGCTCTGCTTATTTGAAACTATAAAGGGACTCTTTGGCAGTCTCCTTGCTGTACCCATAATGTGGTTTGGAGCTCTCACCGCTACGAATCCTGCATCCACTGGAGCTAACAAACGTAAATTAGGGACAGTCTCTTCTGTTACATATAGGGGAGCATAGTAGGATGAGATTCCTCATTAGCTCTGACCATAGAAATACAGAAAAATAATTCCACTGTGGGGAGAGTGATGCTAAATGACATCCAAACACCAGGGCATGAAAAAGTGTCAGTCTTTATCCAAGTATTTTATGCATTTTTAAAGCACACAAATTCAATGAATATGTCTAAATATTTATTGCTTAAGGTGCCTTTCTTTGATATCAAAAGCAGTGTGCATAAATTCCTCATTTTACATGATAGATTTCATTATCTCTTCATCTGTAATCCACACCTCCTGCTAAGAGGGACAGAACCGCAATGCTCATTAGGACTCTCTCTTTAGAGGAAGCCAGGTGAAAAAGCCCTAGTCTTTTATGCTACAGCAGAAGGTGAAAATGTTACCAGATGAACAATTCTTTCCAGCACTGCTTTGGCTAGTCTCACCATGTAATTGAAAATGCATTGTAAGCAATCAAGCCCCATTATTTCCCACCCAGGAATCTTTACTTTTCAGCTTCTCGCTCATCCAAAGACATCCTTGCTGAGGAGAGGTGCAGAGTCAGCAGGAAAGATGGACAACATGAATAATTAAAATACAGGTTGAGTTTCCATTTGCTACTGAAAAGAAATAGTTTGCACAAAAATAGAATGAAACAGGGCATCAGAGATGCTCCAGAAGGATGGCTGTAATGTCTGGTGGCATTTTTGCCCTCCAGGAGGATTGTTCATGACAGGGATATAGAGGTATTTGGTTTAGAATGGCAACCTATCATAGCACTACTTGGAAACATTCTGGTGCAGGTAACACTAGAGAGATGTGTTTGGCAAAGGTAGAAACTGCTAACGAGTAGCAGCTAACTAATGAATGGGGATCTGCAGTGTGCACACCTGAGAATTATCCCATGGAAAAGCACACATTCCACAAAATATTATCTCAGTGACAAAGACAAGCACTCAGGAATAATGAAATTGAAAAATTAAGGTTGATTCAGTTTTTAATGCAGTTGTGCTATTAAATGGTACCAAGTACTGAGTTTTCATGGCTTTTTTCTGAATTCAATATTACAGCTGGACAGTGCTCTTCTGTTCAGTACTTTGTTTTCTTCCACTGTTCAATCTTTTTTACTTTTTTTTTTCCACATTAAGCAAATATTCTTTTGAAGAGAAGATTAATTTTCTCAGAACGCTTACCATCCCAGCCTCATATTTTTGCAGATATTATTAAATTTATTTTCATGAACCACTCAGAGCCAAGTGGCCTGTTATCACCTCCCTTTTAGAGATGCAGTCGCAAGGCACTGAGATTACAAAAGTCTTATTTTGAGTAATTAAACTGTGAGAGATTTTAGAGAACTTAACTTCTCAGTGTGCAGAGAATTACAAAACACACAAAGCATGACCAGCATTACTTTATTTGTATCAAGGGCTCAGCACATCTGTATATCAGAGGTTGAAAAAACTTCATTAATCTAATGTATGACTATACCACTGGCAAGACTAGAGTCCAGTTTTCCAAACCAGCATTTTTCTGCCTGACCTTGTCACTTTCTGTAACCTTCGCTTGATACCTTCACATCTTTCAACACCCAAAACATGTAAAGCAAGTGTTCTGCAGGCACCTCTTCTTCACAGAAAACAAGCCCAGAATATTCGCAAGTGATATAGTGACATTAACATATTGAATGAGATGGGAATCATGGGAAGAAATGAATAAAAGGGTATGTGGCTTTGCAATTACAGTCTGTCTCCTAATGCATTGGTATGAGAGGACTGAACAAAGAGCAAATAAGCAGCATCAGCTCTCTTTTGCTCTTTTTGATTGCTCTCATACAATAACATCCCTTTTCTGTACTTCATACACAGTAAAGTACTTCCTATACTTTTTTCACACAGGTCTCTAATGGAAGGGGAAGAGAGTCCATCACCAATTAAGACCTCGTGTCATCAGCAAGGTGGTAACCCCAGGCTCTTTTAGACTCTG
The DNA here is from genome assembly GCF_009650955.1 of Corvus moneduloides. NCBI lineage: Eukaryota > Metazoa > Chordata > Aves > Passeriformes > Corvidae > Corvus > Corvus moneduloides. The sequence continues at coordinate 35,340,307 of NC_045481.1, read as the reverse complement.
CTACTGCCAGCAAGGGAATGGCCGATCTCCGCAGGAAAGGCTCAGGCACGGTGAGTGCCTGGAGGTACAGCTAGCATGACACAGGGTATTGGACACTCCGTACGGCAGACTGGCAGACTGCAGTTGTTAATCTAAATAAGGAGCTTCTTAATCTTCAGTGTACGTATATTCTTCCACTGAATGTTGTTCTTCGCTCTGTAAATGACTGATGACCGACGATTTCACTTAAGAGCCGAAATGCCAGGGACCATAGCTCAAGACAGGAACCACAGAGTGTTTTGATGATGTGACCTCAAAATATCTATTATTCCCACATGGCAAACTAAATCAGGGCTGCCCCAGCCAGCTCAAGATGAATGGGTGTGATGCTGAGCAGCAACCTGCAGTCCACACCTCTTTCACTTTGAAAATGACCGCCAAATACCAGCGGGCCAAGGTCAAGTGAAAACGACAGCAAAACCCTCGTAATTTCCCCTTTCGAGCCAACAGCTCAGGATGAGCACGTTTATTTTCGCCACTGGCGCCGTCGTTCTGGTCATGCAGCACGCGAGTGAAGCGCAGATGACCTTGGCTTCTGGCGAGAGGCTGGGGCAGCAAAACCCTCCACGCATTTGTTTCCCTCATCAGCGACTGCGTGTTGGGACGAGGGGCGTTCCCCCCCCGCACCGCTCCGGCCCCGTCCCGCCCGTTCCGCCTCCCCGCTCCGCCTCCCCGCTCCAGGACCGCTTCCTGGGCTTCCTGCGCGCCGCCCCGCCCCGCCCAGGACGTGCACGGCGCGGCCATGGCGGCTGTGGACATCCGAGGTAGGCCCGGGGCGGGGGCGGCTCTCGGGGCTCGCTCCCCGCGGCTCCGGGGCCCTGCCCGCCGGCCGGGGCTCAGCTCCGCCCGCGGCGCAGAGTCCTCCGCGGGGCGGCCGCAGGAGGGGGTCGGTGTGGTGGTGTGCTGGTCCTTGGAAGCTGGAACGGCCGGGGGGAAAACAAGCTTCCTTCTGGTAGACTCTGCCTTTTCAGGGTGGATAGGGAGGTCCTGCGGTGAGATGGCGACGTAAGGAAACAGCTAAAAGAGAGAGTTCCAGCTCTGAAGTGTGGGGGAAAGTGGGAAGCGCTGGCGTGTGTGTGGGACTTGCACAGGACCAGCGCAGCGAGTGAGGCTGGTAATCTTAAGAGCAGTTCAGGTGGATGTGGTGAGGCAGACCAGGTGTTAGGAAAGCCGGGAAAAGAAAGCTGAAGTAACAAAAAACAAGAAACATTTGGGTGAGAAGTAAGGGATATGAATAAAAGGAGATTATGTTTTGAAGAAGAAGTGATATTTGAAAAAAGTATTAAAGAAGACTTATGTTGTAAACAAAGTAGAAGTTAAATTGCTGTGAAGAATTGGGACTTTGAGAGAGGAAGTGGGGGCTCAGAGGCCACAGGAAAGGAGGTTATTTTTCTCCATGAGAGTGTCTGAAGAGACTAACATCAGAAGCCTGTGTGGTGGAGTCTCAGGGAATGAACAAGAGCAGATATTTAAGGAAATTTCACGAAGGGTCAATTTTGATAATGCCACAGAGGTTTCCTGCTTTTTTTGTCTTCAAATTCTTAATGATTATGTGTAATCCTGTGTGTTTTTTTGACTGCCTTTTTTGAGATTACATGAAGGAACTATGTGAACAATTAATGGAGGAGTGCTGTATTGAATTATTAGCTGATGCGAGAACCTTCTGTCTTACTCCAGGTCTTTTAAGCTCCCTCGAAGTCGTTTATCTAATACAGTTCAATATATTAAGTAGATTTTGAGGTATACTTCTATTTTTCATCTACTGTCAGTGGGTTAACCCTGGCTGGATGCCAGGTGCCCACTAAAGCCACTCAATCACCCCCTTCCTCAACCGGACAGGGGAGAGAGAATATAATGAAAGGCTTGTGGGTTGAGATCAGGACAGAGATGAGATCACTCACCAGTTGCTGTCACGGGCAAAACAGACTCAACTTGGGGAAATTAATTGAATTTATAACCAATTGTATCAGAGGAGGATAATGAGAAATAAAACCGAATCTTAAAAATACCTCTTCTCCACCATTCCCTTCTTCCTGGGCTTAACTTCACTCCAGAATTCTCTACCTTCTCTCCCCCAAGCAGCAAAGGTGGACAGGGAATGGGGTTGTGATCAGTTCACATGTGTTGGCACTGCCACTCTGTCCTCCTCAGCAGGAGGACTCTTCACAGTCTTCCACTGCTCCACAGTGGGATCCCTCCCACAGGAGACAGTCCTCCATGAATTTCTCCAATGCTGTTGTCCCAAAACAGGTTTTTTCACCTGGTACAAGAAGCCCATACACACAACAGAGTTGAGGTATCTGATTTATTGCTCTTAAATCCTGTACCAGCCTATACTCCTAAGAACAAGGCTTCTTTACAGGTATTAAATTCCTATTGAACCCTAAGCAGCAATAAGTACTACTTCCAGGATGTCATTTTCAGGTTTCTCTGAGGTCTGGTTCATTGGTAAGCAGATCTGATCTTTCCATGGCTTTTTCTGTGAGATGCATAGCTGTACACAGTTTTCAAAAGAAGTTTCTTGAGCTTTTGGCTTGCAGGGTAAGTCTTATCCTAACGATGGAAGGGGGCATTCTGGCATATAGAAGCTCATGTGTCGGTTTAGTATGTCCAGTTCGGACACTCCATGAGTTACAGGAATGGCCATAAAACCCTTTTTCCCATTGCCCCAACAATCAGTATCATAACTTTACTAAGCAGGCCCTTGCATCTGGTTATTACTGAATGTGTGGCTCTGCTGTTGATCAGAAGTTTATTGTTTCGTTCTCTGGTTGTACTGGAGCTAGGAAGTCCGCTAGGGATGCTGGGATGTTTTCCACCAGTCCCCTCTTCTCATTGTCAGAAATAATGTTTACATCTAATTGTCCCTTCCTGCCTACAAAGAGCACGTTGATTCAGGCCAAAGGGTGGGAGCCCTTTCAGACTCCAGCCCCCCCTGCCTATTGCTCTGCTTTCACCTTCTTTAGTACCATTCTCGTCTTCTTCACAGTAAAAATGTATTCATTATAGCCTGCATAACTCCTCCAATTAGGGTTATTAGTCAACATGATAGTTTCCAAAAGCTGATATGTTCCAGTAAAACAGATTTAAGCCTAGCCACTTCGGTTATATATTTTAAAAATGAATGGGACTCAGATAAGGGTGAAGCTGATAATAATATTCCCTAAATTTGGGGAACAGAAGGGTTGGAAATTAAGGTAGAATGCTGGATGGTCAATGGGTCCACCTATAAAAAGGCATCCCAGATTTCTCTGCATGACACATCAAAACCAGTAGTGAAAAATCCAAAATTTTGCACCTCTGAAAAATGAATTGTTGTTGTAATTGTACTGTGTATCCCTTTGGGCCTACCATAATGTGGGTCTGTCATTTAAATTCAAAATAGATATACTGAAACTAAAACAACTGCGTTTTCACCAATCCAAGAGTATTAGAATATTTTTTCTCCACAAATTTTGGAAATGTGTGTTCTAAAGTACAGGTCATGAAGAAATTCTGTTTAATCCATCTTGGTCTCTGAAATTGGCAGAATTAATAATGCAGATTAGTATTCTGCACTTAAACCAACCTGCTCACAATTTTTGGGTACCTTCTGCGCAGGATGGTTAGCTTGGTCACATAGGCAATTCCTCACTTTTCCAGAATGACTGAGATCTTTGCAGCCCCCAGAGCTGGGTCAGGATGGACAAGTGCCCATTGTCACAGAGAGCATGGCCTCTGACCTGCCTACCCTCTGGGCCAACTTTGGCACTGCTTTGCCCAGGTGAACATGACCTGGCAGCTCTGCAGGGCCTGGCAACTCATGGGGCTGCTTGGCATGGCTTGTATTGCTCTTGGCATTGGGAGAAATGCGAACAAAACGCTCCAGCGTGGGTCCCCTGCAGGGTCACAAGTCGTGCCAGCAAACGTGCTCCAGCTTGGGTTCCTCTGTCCAAGGGACCAGAAGTCCTGTCAGGAGCCTGCATCAGCATGGCTTCCCACTGGTCACAGCCTCCTTTGGGCATCCACCTGCTCCAGTGTGGGGTCCTCCAGGAGCTGCAGGCGGATCTCTGCTCCATTGTGGATCTCCAAGGGCTGCAGGGGCACAGCCTCCTTACTGTGGTCTGTGCTTGGCTCTGTAGGACATGGGGAAGCTTCCAGCAGCTTCTCACAGAAGCCACTCCTGTAACCCCCTCTACCAAACCCAATACCCTGTTAGGCTACTTTACTGTTTGGTTTGTCAAAGCCTAGTGCTGGGCTACCTGGACGACAAGGCCAGGTTCAACACGTGTGAATTACTCCTTTTTTTGCCATGGCTTGCTGGCTTGTCTTCCAAATTGTCTTGAAAATCATGACAGATTGGCAGTATTGTCACAAGCACTTTACTTTTGCATCTGTGATGCAAATTCCACAAGAAATGCTTTGCACAAGATGTCCTATTTTTGAAAGGAACAGGGAGCAGGAACACCATCCTTGCTTTCTCATACCCAAAATAAACAGTACACCCTTCAATGTAACAGGCATGTCAGGTTCATGGTTTGTTTTATTCTTCCTCCCCTTTTTTCCAAGAATAGTTAAGAGAACAATCTTGCTAGTTATAAAGGCTATTATAAATACTGGCACTAAGCAGCTGTGGATAATTGAGTCTTAGAGTCCAACTTTATATTCCATTTTATGATACATTTATCAGTCTATATACAGCATGATAGCTATATTATCTTTCTAAAGCTTGTCTGACATTCTTCTGAGAATGCAGGTATTATTAATCATACAAACAAGGAAAGTTTGTATTTGAAATATAAAGTGAGAGTTTATTATGAGAAGAATGCAAACCCTTAAGATTTTAAGATCCTTTTGAAAGGAGAGCTCTTAGGGGTTTGAATGGCATTTGGAATAAACAGCTCTACCATGACTTAGGTGCTTAATAATGGATCTTAGTGCAGTGTTTGTGAAATTTCCTTTTCTTATAGTGAGGAGAGAGGATAGTCTATGTGAGATAACGTGAATGTCTCTAGAGTTCTCCCTCCCTTTCCCTGCCCCGCCTGAAACAGTTAGGCTGGAAATTCTGAGATTAGCAAGGAGAAATGGTTTACGTGTAACTATTTCTGTTGCATTTTTCCTGGTTTGCTAAGCAGGTAGTGTTACTTTATTACACTTCCTCAGAGGGGCTGCTAATAGTATATGAGCTCACATTTTTGAAACTGATGCAGTGATCCTTGAGCGTGCTGAATCGTCACGGAAGTAAAATATTCTCAGTGGAATGATAAGTGGGAGTTCTGGGTATGTATATAATGCGTGAACTTTAGGGAGTGGTTCCCGTGAGGAGGGAATTTCAGTTCTTCAGTCTTCAATGACTTCTCATCACTTATGGGTTTTTTTAATCTAAACAATGCATGTCTCTTCCTGCTTTCTTGTGTCTTGGAAATTCTGTTTGCTGCTCCTGCGATTTAAAATGGATGAATTTCAGGGTGTTTTTCAAGGTTCCTCCTGGATCTCCAGTGTTAGCAAATTTGTTGACTATGGAACTGGTTGTTGACGCTGTGCCTGAGGAACATCATTTTGCTGCAGTGTGATAATAAAATGCAGGGACTTTAATTCATATTTCCCTAAATCTATAAGAATTTAACTGGCCTATAATGACTTGTAGGTTATAAAGTGTGTTTAATTTAAAAAGCTTACTTTTTAAATATAATTGTTAGTGTTCGGTAGTTAGATTTCTGTAATATCCACTGAGTTATGGAACAAGTAATTTGCTGGAGGCAATTTGGCAGATTAATTTTATAGTCTGGAATAGAATCTCTTGTTCAAGACTACCGGGAAACATCTGCCCAAAAATAGCATCTTTGTGGTGTTGTTTCTTGGGTCTTTTTTTTTTTTTTTCTTGTGTACTGCTAAGAGAACTGCAGAAGGTTAAAGGTTATCAATTATTATTTGAACTCTGTGAAATACTTCTTTAATTTTAACTGGTGTGTTTGACTCTGTGTTCCACCTCCTTTCTCTGCTATAATCATTAACTGGTGGCAATTTACTCTCTTATGTATTTGTAGTGTTTTTGACTGCGTTGGTACTCAGTGTAGATTTATTTTCCCAGATAATCTGTTGGGAATTTCCTGGGTTGACAGCTCCTGGATTCCAATATTAAACAATGGGAGCGTGTTGGACTATTTCTCAGAGCGAAGTAACCCATTCTATGACCGAACATGTAACAATGAAGTTGTCAAAATGCAGCGGATGACCCTGGACCATTTGAAGTAAGTTGTAATTTGCAGCTGGTTCCTGTGCAGTATCCCTTGTCCCTCCATTCAGAGGCTTTGGCGATTAAATGGAAGCATGCTGGAAACCTCGTTCTCTTTGGTGCTTTTTAGTCCCACCACTTTGGAAAAGCCCAGGTTTTTTGGTATTTGGATGTTTTCTACTTCTTCGTATGCCATCTCAAGGAAGCGTTAAGCATGAAGGATTCTGTGTATCTTTTGAGATTCCAGTAAATCACCCTTTAGATATTTCTCTGAAATAGAAAAGCTGTCTTCTCTCATCCTCCCAGCTCAACAGAACCTGAGTAACATAATGTAGTTAAATGTTTTTTCTGCGGTGAATAGGGGATACGTTAGGGGATACTTTGAGTTCATAAGTAGTTTGTGTTTCCATGTACTGCTGGCTATGTGCCATAATTAGTACATAATTCTTCCGAAGAGCTGGCTTTTTAGTATGGATAATAAGAGTAGTGAGTGTTGTAGATAAACTGATCACATATGGTTGTGTAATGAGATTGCATGTGCAAGTTAACTTTCTTTTCAGTTCCCCATCTGCTACACTGAGCACAAATGAGTTGTTTGAGAACTATTTAAAGACTCTACAATATGATAGGGAGTTTGAAGCAGAGCTAGAAGTTCATTGATAAAGTAATTTGTGCTCAGATGTGGTTGCAGAGAGACTTTTACATCAGACACACAGATGATCACATCATACACCAGTTCTTTGTTGCTGTATTTAAATGACATGATGATAGATTGTTACCTTTCTTGCTATTTATCTGTTGCTAATATGTTCTACTTGTGTCAGGTTGTTATAACTCCCTTTGTCTATGCACCTAGGGTTTGATAGTTAGCTCAGGAAATCCTTTGCCTTTATTTACTGCACATTATAAAGAAGAGCTTTCAAAGCATCAGAACTTTGTTGCTTTACTGCCGGCCCCTTTGGTCGCTCTTCACATCCTGCAGATGTTACTTCAAGGAAGATAACTTACTCTGGTTGCTTCTTTTTCAGCCAGATGGTTGGAGTGGAGTACATCCTTCTTCATGCTCAAGAGCCCATTCTGTTCATTATCCGAAAGCAGCAAAGGCAATCTCCAACACAAGGTATAATCACTCAGTTCTTCCCCCTGTTGAGAAGCCTGATCAGTCAGTTGTTTTTAGCAGTTCCTAATTTGTGTCTAAGCACTTCTGTTTCCCTTTTTCTGTCTTTATCTCCAGTCTAACTGGGAGGGTATGAGGCCTTGTGGTGGGGAGATCCTGTCTCCAGCAGCTCCCTGCAGTGTGCCAGCAGCAGGGAGTGCCATCTTGTGGGGAATTGGGAACAGCAGATGAGAAAGTGATGCCCTGTGCTACATTTTCCTGCAGGAAATTGCTAATAGCGTTCATTCCGTGTCATATTTATCTGTTAGGCTATGCAAGAGTGTCCATTTCTTGTTGCGATGGAATCTTGTGATAACAGCACCACTCCTTCTTAGAGTGTCACTGATCACCTTTCCAGTTTTTAAATCAAATACCTTAGCTTTTTTTCCCCATCTGCATGCAATTGGCTTCATTATTCCTTTCTAACCTTGAATTTGTTTATGTGTGTGTGATTAAACAAATATGTAGCCACGTTTCAATAGTTATTGGACTGTCTTACCTGTTTACTGCATGTTCATATAAAATAATTTAGGTTATTTCAGAGTAAGCTTTGTAGGAAAGAAAGGCAGGGTTAGTGCTAGTTATTTCTTAACTTTTTTTTAGGGATTTAGGCTCTGCATATGCATTTTGGTCTTGTACAGGAATTTGTCTTGTCTGGTAATGTATCTTATTTGCTTATATCAGATAATGGTCCCTTTATATTGCAGTTCCATATTGAGAAAACATACATGATTGATTCTTTAATACGTTTTTTGAATTATTTCTTTATTAGAGATTTTGAACATAGCTTCTAAAAGTGAGTATGGAATAATCATGCAGCCCTTAATTTCTGGTTTTGACACCTTTCAGATCAAGACTGGAGTTGGAGCTTCCACAGTATGTGTGTTTAGACTTATGCTGTAAGGCAGATGTATGTTTGGTGGAACCTAACTGAGACTTGTTTGGTAACATTTTTCCCACTGTGACTGTAAAGTTTGTGCTGGGTACCTTGATTGAGTTGCATAGTTCCCTAGCTCAGATGTTACCATGTGTTTTATTTTATCAGGGTACAAATATTAGTGTATTTGAGACATAGGAATGGGGATATAAAACTGAAATTTAATGAGTTCATAGCTAGTGTAGAACACAAACACAACTGATGCAGGCGTGTCTTATGACTTCTGTGTGGTTTTAAAACAGATGTATTTATGTTTGAAATTCTTTAAGACAACTTTTTGCCTGTTTGAAGTGATATTAGAAGAATCTTTGATTCGGGAGAGTTACCTGTCTAGGAAGGTAGGCCCTGGTACAGAGCTGTGAGACAGTAAAACTGCTGTTCTGCGTCTTGCTCCATTTGCAAGGAAGTGCTAAGCATCCTTTTTCTTTAGAGGAGAAGTGGGTACTGGCTGTAATATGCACCCAGCTGTCTGGGACTGCTAATTTAGGCAGGTGTCCAAGCTTCATAAAATGCAAGTACTGGTTGAATTGTTAGTACAGATGGAGGAACTGGAACACACGTGTACACAGGTAAGATCCTTAGGAATGTGAAGCTTAGAGCATTGCTATGGTTTCTCAATTGAACAATGTTTGGCAGAGTTACAGAGGCAACTGTCATGTTCTCTGCACTGCAGCTCTAATGAACAAGAATTTTTGATTGGTCAGTAGAGGTTCCAAATCTGATTTAGCAAATGCCTTTGGAAGGTAGTCTTTTCTTGGCAGAACGTTGCTAATTTAGAAAAGCATGCTCTGTGTGTGCTTAACTCCATTTGGTCTGGGAAATCTAGCTGAGAGGACTGTACAAGTTAGAGAAAGCTGAGTCCAGAAGAATGAGATCTTACATTATTGTGGGTTTCTACTGGTAGCCAAGGCTAGTGGAATTACTTCCAGAGCAGTTCACTTGACTGGTAGTAGCTCTAGTGTAGCTCTGAAAAGCCTAGTTCTGTGAGGCCAGTCATTTGCGTGCAGTAGGACAGGACTTTAAAGCTCATGCTTTTCTATCTGTAAAGCAGACCTTGGTTTTTCTCTCCTTATCAGTCTGTGCCTAAGGTGCAAATAAAGCACCTTGAAGGAAAAGATGAAGAAGAGAAAATTTTGTGGTAAGAGGAGTATTGCAATTTCTCCTGCTATGACTGAAATTCAGCAACAAATACACAGTCTGCAGCCAGAGCTTTAAATTGATCCTGCATTTTTCTTCTTTTCCTTCCCACAGTTATGCCACTGGCTGACTACTATATTATAGCTGGAGTGATTTATCAAGCACCTGACTTAGGGTCTGTCATTAACTCCAGAGTTGTAAGTGTTCTGTGCATTTGATGTATACTGGTTTATATCTCCTTTTACTTTTGGTTGTCCCCCAGGCTGTTTAAATCTCTCCTTCACTATTTTGAGGAAAGATCTTGTGTAGTGACGGTGCAGTAACTTAAACCAAATGCCACTGGTTAATATCATGTGCGTCCCACATGAAAATGCAAGATCTTGGAGACTGCAGTATTGCCCAAACACTAGGATACATTGTTTAAGGATGAAGGACCAGAGTAACTGAAGCTACACAGCTGGCAAAACAGCATGAAGTTTGAATAATCAAAAGAAAAATTATTTGACAAATACATATGAAATAGTAATTAAATACATAATCAGTGAAGCTTGCTTTGGAACATTAATGTTAAGCTAATGTAATATTTATTTTTAAATGAGGCTTATTTTTTTAAGTTGATGTGGTAGTTCTTTTTAAATTGGATGCTCAAGTTTGATTCCTTCTGTTCTCGTAAACTACTGCTTTTGCAAGTTTTTCTCTGTCAGTTTAGAAAAGCACTTCAGAAGAGCCTTGTGAGAACCAGTTAAAGAAATAACATTCTCAGTCCAAAACTGGATGTTCCAAGTTCCCTTCCCAGAACAAAAATGAATATCGAATACTAATTTTAAAATACCTAGTTTCAAAAATTTATATTGTATTTTCTCCTTAAATTCTGAACACTGCCTTACATTCTTGTTCTGAAAGCTCACTGCAGTGCATGGAATTCAGTCTGCTTTTGAAGAAGCTATGTCCTACTGTCGCTATCACCCATCCAAGGGCTACTGGTGGCACTTCAAAGATCAAGAAGAACGAGGTATGATTCCTAGTTTCTCCTGCATACTTAGGGAGAGGAAAGGAATGTAGGGAAAAGCTTGATGCAATGCACAGTGATGGTGGAGAGGTGAGATGAAGTGTCCGAAGGGTAAGTTAGGGCTCTCTACCAGATGAAAGGAATCTTGCCCTTCTGTGCTGGTGGGAATGAACATCGAGGCATGGGTGGGAGATGAAAATGGTGAGCTGTGTGTCAACAAAATGGGCAACTCTTCAACCCACTGGGGACCAAAACACATTTTCAGAAGCCAAACCAGTTTGTCAGGAGGTAAGAATCATCCTTAATCTGTCTTCCACAAAAAAAAGAAAAAACCAATATCAGTGAGAAAATACAGGTGAAGTTCAGAGGAGAGAAAAATACCAACTTGTCATACAACAAAGAGCTGCTAAGAGAAAATAAATTTTAATACATCTTTCTCTAATATATCTGTGACTTGCAGAGAAAACTAAACCAAAAGCCAAGAAGAAAGAAGAACCAAGCTCTATTTTCCAAAGACAACGGGTAGATGCTTTGCTTTTAGACCTAAGACAAAAGTTTCCACCCAGATTTGTTCAGGTATGACACTCAAAAGCCGCAACTTTTGCTGTAACTTAGAACTTAAAAGACAGTCATAAGTATTTGAACAGCTGAAACTGAATGGGAATTTCATGTATTCCTGCAATAGTAACACAGATTTGATAATAAATTTGACATGAAGGCTCATATTGGAGTGTAGGATCTCCCTTTGTAATCGCAGGAGTCATTAAGACTTTGGCGAAACGATGAGAGTGAATTTTATTATACACCTTCCTTATCTGATCACAGAGGGTTTGTTCTCAGCTATCAGATGTTGCTGCTGCTTCCAGTTTCCTCTTTTGTGAACTCAATCAAGCCATCACAGTATTTTGTTTTAGTTACTCCATTGTTCTGGAGACTCATTAGTTAGCGTGGAAATTCTTGGCATTCTGTGAAGTTGTTGTGATTACCTCTGTTTTTGGTAGCCATTTGTTCCACCAGGACTTCTGCTTGGGAGTAAAGGAAATTATGTTTACAGCATCCCACAAAAGTGCTGCTGAGATGCGGGAAAGACTGGCTAACTGCATATTTTTTGCTTTAGTGTTTTTCAGTTGTCAGAGGAAAAGCTGAATGTTATAAAATGTTAACTGGATTTTGTTTAAAGTGTATTGAGTGACCCATTCTACCCTCACCTCTTGTGTATAAGAGTGCATTGCTTGCATTTTCTTCCTAAATGAATAGCAGGAAGGGTTGAGAATTTCAACTTTGGTTCCACTGATATGTTGGTTTTTTTCTTTTCTTCCCCCACAGCAAAAGCCCGGAGAAAAGCCTATCCCAGGTAAAACTGTAATATTCTCACAAGACTTTAAAAATAGGCCCTGTATGCAGTATCTTTCAGTTGCCATGTAAGCTCTTGCTGCTGCTACTGTGAGATGGTTTGGAATTCTGGCATTGCCTAATTGTGCAAAGTAATGGATAAGAGTGAAGAGTTTGAGTTGATCATAGGCAACCTTCAAACAGGAAAGGCATGAACTGTATCACTTCAATCTATTCCACCTTTTAACCCATATAAGTATGAATTTACTCCCTGCTTATTCTTACACCTTTGAAATTAATGTTGCCCTTTTGACATTAGCAATATTTTCTAAATACTCTGAAGAGTACTTCAGGAGTGAAAATCAGAGGTTTAACTTTCTTTTGCTGTTACATCTTTAGTGGATCAAATCAAGAAGGAGCCAGAACCGGCCCCTGAAGCTGTCAAGCCAGAGGAAAAAGAGACTGTAAAGAATACTCAGAGTGCTGGTGCTAAAGGACCACCCGAAAAACGAATGAGACTCCAGTGAAGGGAGAAGCTATTACATGTCTGGATTAGTCAGTACCTGGAAAACAGGAGATTCTTGCTCCCTTTTCTTTATATTTAAGCTCTTCCACTGAGACTGACAGTTCAGGGACTGAGATCCCTGTAACAGCTTTTTCTGTAGAAACCTCTCATGCAGGTGTTAATGTCAGGATGTGAGCTGCCTCAAAGGAGGTGTTTTCAGTCTTCATCTTATTTTGAATATTGGCTTCTGAGAATGGTTTTTACATGGACATGTTCAGCAGCCTCCTGAAATCTTTACAAACTCTTGCATCCTTTGTGTCTAGGCTTCCTATGTAAAAAGAAGGAACTTTTATATATAAAAAGGAATTGGAATTCCTGGCAAATAAAACTCCTGACCGCTGGAATGCCTTTCTTAAATGTATACTTTGTTAGTAGCAAATATGTCATGTGTGCTGGCTGCATTTATTTTTTGCTTGGACATTGGAAGATATCGTGTTCTATTTTGAGGAGGAAAAGTTAGGTTCCCTGCCACAAATTTCTGTGCCTTTAGTGTGCTTGGGATGAAGATAAAAGATTTGATAAATGGACCCTCAAATCCATGTAGCTAGATGTCAGAATGCTATCTGGTTTCTAGATGTTCTTGGACACTGATTTTACTTAGCGGTTAAGCTAATAGTTTATTATAGAAGCTTGTGTTTTCAGAGAGAGATTTATGACATAAAACAGGCTAAAATTTCTTGATCTTGCACACTCAGTGAAGCTGTTTATATTTCTAATTTTTCACTGTAACTCAAATATATCAATTACATCTCTTCCTCTGTGCTCCTAGCACTTCATTGCTCCTTCATTAGACATGTGCCTTTTAGACTTCTGGAAGTGGGACCGTGGAAGAGAAACATCACTGACAGCTATACACTTTTTTAAGCATATTGCTTACATAAATCTTTTTTTTTTTCTCAGAAAAATTAGAAATCATCTATTGAAAAGAAATTACTGTTACTTTGGTTGTGTTTTTTCATTGAAGTAGCGGAGTGAACCTTGAAACAGCTTGTTTTCTTTCCACAACTGTTAATCGTGTTCGTACAGTAAACTGTAGTAAGCAAGAAAAAGGTTTGTACATAGCAACCAAAATGTAGATAGTAAGAAAGACTAAAGTTTGCTTAGATAGTCAAATTTATTCTCAGGTTACAAGACACTTTTTCAGTAATTTAGCTCTCCAGTCAGAGCTGTTTATTACAGACTGATAGAAAGTTCCATGTAATATTTATCCTGTAATCCAAAGCTGTAATGGTAAAAGATGTAGATACACCAATAGCTGTTCTCAGTTGATGCAGATACATCTGAAATTCACTTGAGTCTGTATTAGGTTTATTTCATCCCTGGATCAGGTTTGAACAGCCGTTTCTCAAAATTCTTATGAAAGTAGATAATAAGCTAGTGGGAACTATTAAATCAAGTGAAAATATAGAAAGCAGTTATTCTGGGATGCTCAAAACAAGACAATGTGGTGTGAATATACTTAGAAAAAAAGGGTGTTGGTTCTTTCTTGTATTAAAGAAATGCCTCTGAAAGCAAATAGTGGAGGAAGCACCAAAGCCATTGCCTCATCCACCCCCATGATGGAAAGCCAGGATTTCCAGAAATGAGACATGAATGGTGAGGAACCTCAGCAGTCCTTGCTGTTGGTGGTCAGAATAAAGTCCTTGGAAATGGCCATTAAAGGACCTCAGAACCTGTATGTAATTTGGAAAAACTTAAGCAAGAAAGATGACAGACTGCACTTAATGAAGATCTAGGGTGTTGGGCGTTGCTTGTGGGTGGGTTTTTTGGTGGGTTGTCGTTGTTGTTTTGGGGGGGGTGAGGGTTTTTTGTTTGGTTGGGGTTTTTTTTGTTTTGTTTGTTTAGTTTTGTTTTTTTAATGGAGAAAAATTATCTACTCATGCACCAAGGAAATATTTAACACTACTAGCAGAAGAAAGGTAGCTTGCTTATTGCTGAAGACACATAGAGCTGTGGCCAACAATGGATGCTAGAACATAGTATGACCAAAATATTCTGAGTCACTGGACTTCACATGAAATAAAGTGTGTTGTACAACTCAATGTCTGAAAAGGAGTTTCCCTAAAGTAGAAGGGTCGGAAGAAGGGCAATAAAATGAGTCAGAGTTTTCCTATTATGGCGCTGGAAAGACAGATATTGAGTCTTTATAAAACTGAATAGTGGAACAAGTAGGAAAGGAGAGAACTTGTTCTGTCTTGTAGTACAAGAATAGAGGGACAAGTAAATGAAACTGGAGTTACATTTAGACTGAACCATTATACTCCATGCTCAGAATTTGAGCTGATCAGAGATAAGGGTGGAACTTGAAGGGGCAGACTCTTCACCTCTACATCTCTGAGCAGCCTTTTTGCCTTCTGCAGAAATACTTGGTGTTGGCTGGTGTCAAAGGGTGTTAAAGAGGATGGATTCCTGGTCTGGTCCCATCTGAGTTAAAGCACCAGCATCTAAGCTATTGAGAGGATGGAAAATGGCTTCCATTCATGAAACAAGCATTTGAATGTGATAAGCCTTTTCCAGGGGAATGATCTTTCCCTGAGTGAGTTACATTTTAAAGCAGTAAGGGATGTTACCTGTGTGTTGATTTCTTAGTAGCTGTCCAGTGCTGAAGGTTTGCCATATGAGGAACTGAAATACCTTATGATCCTCTTACTTGCTGACCAGATATTCTAAAATAATTTTATTAGTTAAGTGAGCTATGACATTAACTTACTGAAGTGGCATTATGTCAAATATTACTGTTAAGATGTTAAGCAGATATCTTGTAGTCAGTAACGTTTTTCAGTGCATGAGAGTCTAAACCTTTTCTCTCTTGGTTTAGAGCCTGACTGCAAAGTCCAAAGTCCTTCCAAAGGACATTCAGTATTTGTAAAGCTTGTAGGTGAAAGGGAAAGAAGCAAGCACTTCTCAATTTTGCTTCTGCATCACTTTCTTCTGTATA
The DNA here is from genome assembly GCF_009650955.1 of Corvus moneduloides. Taxonomy (NCBI): domain Eukaryota; kingdom Metazoa; phylum Chordata; class Aves; order Passeriformes; family Corvidae; genus Corvus; species Corvus moneduloides. The sequence goes on along the minus strand of NC_045481.1, from coordinate 35,324,980 downwards.
AAGGTGAGATTTGGTTGTACAGGAGAACTATCTCTACTTTTTGCTCTTAGATAATAACCATTCAGACTTCAAAAGGGCTTTTCTTCGCCTAAATCATGGGGTAGCTGAAAACTACCTGGAACTCAAATAGTTCTCCTCAGAACCTGAATGTACATGTAAATGTTTGTATAACCATGAACAGCTATGCATATTTGTATGTACATGTGTGTATATGTACATGTGCATGCAAAAATCCAGCCAGACTGTAGGAAGAGGGGCACTCTAGCTGCCTCAGTTTACTGTGTAAAGCTAATGGTGTCTTAGGTGCAGCAGAAATACTGTCTTTGTCATCTTTTCACTAAGTAAGGTCTGACCAGGCTGTATGTTGCTCTCACACACTGCTCTTTGCCACTCTGCCCCCATAATTCATATTTTGGTAACCTTTTCCTAGCAAAGAAAGATGCCTTCTGGTCAGTCAGTATGTTTTGTTTGCCAGAGCAAGCTGTTCTTGGAGCAAGAAGGGTGTAGGCAAGAGAAGGGACAAGGCAAAGGGAATAGATCAGCTTCACTTTGAGAGATGGAGGTCCCCTGTGAGAAAAAGGGTGAAGATGTGTTATGCAAATAGACTGGCTTCACTGACCAACAGATGGTTTTTGAACAAAAGCTGATGTGATACAGTTCTTCAGGGTTGTTTTCAATAATTTTTCAATAGCAAACCAAATGGTAACTAGGCATTCAGTGTTCAAGATAGGTTTTTTTTTTTTCTTGGAGAGGAGGGTGAACTTTTGATAAAGTGTTGCTTTGGTCATGCAATCATGCACAGAACAAACAAATGGTCTCATATGTGTCCTGTAGCCTAAAATGTGGATCATAGGTGGATGGGTAGTGGGGAGAAATTTTCCAATTTTCCCAGTGGGATGAGTTATGATGTATTATTGATCTCTCAGCAGTCTGAAAGCTTCATTTCTTTCTGCCAGTAAATTTCAACCTATGGTCCACAAGGCTGCTGGTGTTTCGTGACCTGTTCCTAAAGACTGAAGGGAAGGCAAGTAAGAAAAATCTCTTGCTGGTAAGATTCAATTCCACAAGAAGTTGTACCTTCATTTGAAATTCTAGGGAGCTACAAGGTTGAAAGAAAATTGAAAAACACTCATGAGAAAGCCAGTTGAAGTAGCTTCAGATTATGATATTTTTTCCTGCTCCACTGTAAGGTCAGTCATTTTTCCTTCCAACCTGTTCATTGTCATATAATGGGAATCTTTCCCTCCTTCCCCTTTGATCTTAACTTGGTCAAAATACAGAAATGCAAGGCACTGGTAACCTGAACACAACAGTGTGATCCCTTTTCATGTAAGCTCGATGCTGAAGGACTTGCTTAGGTGCTGAACACAGTGTCACAAGCTTGCATTGACACTTCCTCCCAAGAATCTGTCATGAGTTCAGCTGTGGAACCTGAGTATTTTTTATGTTTATATTAAAAGAGAAAGAAAGTAGTAGGCAACTTCAGGTCGGGGGGTGGTTGGGGTGGTAAGACAACTCTTGCAGATTGGCAGAGTGATTTAGTAGGGTCTTTTGTATAACTTAAGGAGTGATCATACAGCAGAAACATGCATTTAAAAATAGCACTACAGACTGCATACAGATTATATAACAGGATTTTTCCATTATTGTGGTCTGGGTTATATTTATTTCAAAAGACATAATCTGATGTAGTTCACAGTACTGAAATGCAAAGCTGATAATTGAAAAGTAGTGGACAATCATTCAACAACTATCTGCACAAAAAAGACTTCACAAGAAACAGTTTCTGTAATTTTAAAACTAATAAGAAAATTAATCTAAGGCTATAACAGGTTATGAGTTAGGATGGATATCTAAAAAGATCCTCCTATATGGATCCTAATAGAAGCAGGCATCCTGTATTCACTCCTTTAATCTGAGGTAGTGTATTACAAGGTGTATGCTGCTAATGCTGGCCATGCTTGCAAGGAATGAGCATGGTACCAAACCACAGAATCTGAAGCACCTTTGGACAATTGTTGGTAACCTCCACAGCTGTTAGTTAGGCCTGCCATGTGCCCAGCGTAAGGTACCAGCCCACTCAGGACCCTGGGGCGTGAGGCAGCAGAAGGAGGCTCTGAGCATTCTGCCAGCTGCTTCTTTCACTGCCCAGCCTCCTGAGGGGCAGTGCCTGTCTCAGGTAGTTTGAAATGTTAAGTGTTGCTGCCTGTGCCAGGGTGATGGTCAGCACACAGAAGCTGGTGCCAAAAGGCAGGATTCCCGAGATCCAGATGGGATGGTAGAAGGGTACACCTCCTGCAGCTGAGAAAGATGAGGGCCATAGCAGGTTGGACTTCATCCCAAATGTGCTTGTAGTGCTGAAAAGAAAGTTGTGAAAAGTTCCCAAAAGGTAACAGCTGTGGCTATGCTGAATCCCAGTGCCATGTGCCAAAAAAACAGCGTGTATAGCTGTGTTGCACAGGACATCCTGTCTTACCACAATCCAGATCACTCACTGTCTTACGGTTGTGTTTTGATGAAGCTGTACCCCAAAACAGGGATGGCAGCCAAGTGGTAGATGTACCTGTAAGTGTTCTCTTTCCATTGCTATGCAATCACAAGTCTTTAGAAAGGACATGATGTGGGAAAATGGCTGCTGCATTAAGTGCTGTAATTAAAGTGCGCTGTGGTAGGTACATAGCAGCTGTGGTGTAGATAGGCTTGGGGCTTTTATGCTTGGGGCTTTTATACTCGGTACTATTAGTTTGCCTCTGTATTATAGAATGTAGTGGAAGTGAATTCCCCCCTGGTTCTACCTTATTTCTTGGGGGGTGTAGTAGCTATAGTAAGGTACATGCTAAGGTCACCACAGGGAATATTTCTGTACTTTTTCATTGCAGACTCTAAGCCTTTCCAGATACTCTCTTGGACTGAAATAGCCTGTTTCTGATGTCCACTCACAAATGATCCTGTAATAAAAACAGAAAAAAAAAAAGCAAAAGCCAACCTTTTGAGATTTTAAAACAGTATTTCCCACTTGTGGTCTACCCAAATGAACCCTTTGCTCAACACAAACATCTGTGACAAGGAGTGTGAAGCTGAACTGGGGGCTGTCCTCGCTATGTCTGCTCAGAAGGAGAAGTACCTATTAATTTGAACTGAAGGTTATTAAAAGCTGGGAACGTGTTTGGGGGAGGCTAATTTACTCGCTCCTCCTCACGAGAGCCCCTGTCCCGGCTCAAAGAGCAGGGTGGGCTGTGTGCGATGCGCTGCGGCCGCAGGTGCCGTTTCCCGGGGAACGGGCGCCGCTCCCCCGCCGGCCCCAGCCCGGCCCGGCCCGCACGGCGGCAGTTGAAGCCTCGGGGCGGTTCCGCCCGGGCTGGCCCCTTCCAGGTTCTATCCCCGCTCGGGCGGGGGCGGCCGGTGCCGGCGGCCGCGATGGGGGCACTGCCGGGGCTCCTGCTGCTGCTGCTGGGCGTGGCGGGGTGCCCCGGGGCCCGGGGGATCCGGCCCGCGGAGCCGCGCGCCGCGTGGGTGACGGTGCCGCGGCAGCTGAGCCCCCGGGCCGGCGACGACGCCCCGGCCCTTTCCTACTGGCTGAACGTGGCGGGGCGGCCGCGGGTGCTGCGCCTGCAGCCCAGGAGGGGCCTGGTCTCCCGCCCCTTCACCCTGGTCACCTACGGCCGGGACGGGGCCCGCCGAGAGGAGCACCCCTTCGTGCGGGACAACTGCTTCTACCAGGGCGAGGTGCTGGGGAGCCCCGGCTCCCTGGTGGCCCTCAGCACCTGCGGCAGGGGCCTCCAGGGCGTGCTCTGGGTAGAGGATGATACCTACCAGATCGAGCCCGTCCCCAATGACCCGGCCTTTCGGCACTTTCTCTACCGCATGGAGGAGGCCAACAGCCCCGAGGGACCCAGCTGCGGACTGACGCCAGAGGTGCTGCAGCAACAAAAGGCTGTGCTGCCGTGGTTCAAGGCTCCCAAGGCAGAGGAGGAGAACGAAAGGCTGAACGACTGGTGGACACACATCAGGTATGTGAAGATAGTAGTGGTCGTGGACAACGTGCGGTTTGTGAAGTCAGGCAGGAGCAAATCTGAAGTCTTGAAGCACGTCATGCAAATCATCAATGTTGGGGACATTATGTACAAACAGCTTTCTGTCCGGCTGTTTCTTATAGGACTGGAGATCTGGACTGAAAGCAACTTTATAAACATTACTAACTCTATTCCCAAGGCACTTAGTGACTTTAACAGCTGGAGAAAGTCAAACCTGTACCATCGGATGTACCACGATGTTGCTCACTTATTTGCATTTCAGTGGTTTGGAGGCAGCCTGGGACTGGCATATATAGGGACAGTGTGTGATAGGCACTGGTCATCGGCTGTTATTTCCTTCACTGAGAAAAAGTTGTCCGCAATTTTTGTCACATTTGTCCATGAGCTGGGCCATAATCTTGGGATGGGCCACGATAAACCGGATTGTAAATGCAAACGCAAGACATGCATTATGTATGAAAACAATGCTGAAACTGATTCGTTCAGTGACTGCAGTTACAAACAGTACTTTGACCGGCTTGTAAGTGGTGCTGAGTGCCTTCGTCAACCACCAGCACCTGGCACTTTCTACCCGAAGACACGTGAATACTGTGGGAATAAGATAGTAGAAAGCGGAGAGCAGTGTGACTGTGGTTCAGAAGCAAACTGCAGAAAGGATCCTTGTTGCCACGCAAACTGCACATTTACTGCAGGTTCGGTCTGTGCGTCTGGAAAATGCTGCAAGTACTGTAAGGTCCTTCCAGCAGGAACACTCTGCAGAGCAAGTACTGGCACCTGTGACCTGCCAGAGTATTGCAATGGGATTTCCCCTCAGTGCCCATTGGATGTATACCTACAAGATGGAACCCCTTGCAAAAATGGTATTTATTGCTATCAAGGAAAATGTTCTTCCCACAGTAAACAGTGCCGGCATCTCTTTGGCAAACAAGCCAGGGTTGCTCCTTTAGATTGCTTCAAAGCAGTGAATACTCAGGGTGACCGGTTTGGGAATTGTGGTATTCGTGACAATATCCATTTTACAAAATGCAGTACTGAGAATATCTTATGTGGTAGGATTCAGTGTGAAAACATAGCCAAATTACCTTTCTTGCAGAACCATGTAACGCTAATCCAAACTCCTGTTCGAGATAAAAACTGTTGGGGTCTTGACTATCACATAGGGATGCCAAGAGCAGATGTGGGAGCTGTGGAAGATGGCACACCATGTGGTAGTGATATGCTTTGTATCAACAGGACGTGTATGAATGTATTAGTGCTGAACTACGACTGTAACATGACAAAGTGTCATAACAGAGGAGTGTGTAACAATCGTAAGAACTGTCACTGCAAGTATGGCTGGGCTCCTCCATATTGTGAATTGCAAGGATTTGGAGGTAGCATTGACAGTGGACCTCCTCCAGCCAGGAAGACTTCTCAGAGAGCAAAAGTAAGACTAACACTGTTTGGATTTTTTTCTTTATGTATCCTTGGAGTAGCCCTTACCATCCGTTATAAACAGGAAATAGAGGGATGGCTTATGAAGGTAAAAGCCCAATTCCATAGAACATTGCAGTTGTTTCAAAGACTGAAAAAAACAGAAGTTCCTAAAGAAAATTTGCCTGTCAATGAGTCAAAGTCCACCAAAGATCAAAAGCAGTAGCTTTGGAATGTCTTGAGGAAATCTCCCTTTAGCAGAGCCATCTGATAACTCATTAAAATAATTCAACAGATTCTGAACAGCTCTAATCTCATGTGATATCATTAAATGCAGAGTAAATGTTTATTTTCTCTGTTTATTTTCTTTTAAGTTAATAAATGCAGGCAGTAAGGCATGCTTTTCTTTGTACCCGGAGCTCTTAAATTGATGTAAACCGCAGGTATTGTGTTTATGCTTCATACCAACAGTTTAGAAATGCAAACTTCTTAAAACAGTTGTAGATAAATTCTTTGCTTCAATTTCCTTATTTACCTAATATTTTCTTCAATTCAGTGAGAGAGATGTTTGTGAATATCTTCTGTCATTCATTAACAACCAAAAAGAAAAAATTGCACTTGCAGTTTCCACTGGGTTCCTTCCAAGCAAAACATTTTGTGTTTCTGTGATTTAATTCACATCTGTGACACCCAAACAGGCAAGGAACAGGTATTGCAGTGAGATGCAGGTGTCTGTTTCACAAGCGCTTCCAGCTGTTTACAGGGAGCAGCCCTTCAGGAAGGAGGCAGATCATAGGGGAACAGGGTCTTCCTCTTGTGAGAGAGTAGAGAAGGATTATCCAGATCATACTAGTAAGCATTACATTTCTGAACCATAATATATATGCCAGCAGTGTAATGACACCAAATCTGTCATTTCACAAGAACAAATTGTTTTTATTTTCTGGAAATTTTCCAGTGTCTTGACTTCTGACTGCTGCTGAGAAGTGCTGTGTATTTTATTGTTGCTAAGAGGAGCTGTCTGTGGGGTTCCCCAAGCTAACTGAATTTCTAAAGTATTTGGGACTATTCTGCAAGTCTACCCCGCCTAGAATTCCTGCAATATTTGATAGATGCTTTATCTGACTATCTCAGGGGGTTTCTCTTGGTTTACTATGTGATTCTTTCTTCAGCTATGGCTGAATGTGTCCTTGCAGCACTATGGAGTGCCACACAGAAGCATTGTAGTTTTCATTTTTAAAACACAACATAAAATATGTCTAACCTGTGAAAAATATGAGGAACATGGAAATACCATTCAATAAGTTTTAATATTACAGCAGTAACTAGACATTTCTATCAGATCAGCATGAAGAGGAGTCTCTAGTCCAGATCACAGCAAAAACTTTTTTTTAAAGGTGTTTCAGGGTAAAGGGCTATAATGCATTTGTCTGCTAACAAAAGAATTACTTGTATTTAAAAGCAAAGTACACACACACATCAAACATTCTGTAAAGGCGGGATAAGTACCCTAACACTTGGGAACATTTGGGAAAAAAGATGTTGGTGACTCTACGAATTATGATGGTCAACTCTTGCTGCCTCCCAAATACATAATTTATATTTTTAGAATATGCATTTTCCTGTATTTTTATGTGTAATTTTTTTTGTGTCCTGTATTCAAAAAGGGCTGATTACATTATGATGGGATGTGAAATACAAAGCATGTGATTCACAGTTTTTCACAGCTTTTTGTCTAGAGCAAATGGGTCCTTACATAGTCATCTATGCTTGTCTGCAGAAACGAGATAACACAGTGTTTCTTTAGCAGGCCGTGCTTATTGCCATAATAAAACATGGATGGTTTTGATTAGATGATGAAAACTTAATCCTGTGTTTATGTCAAAAGGCAAGATAACTGCCTCTTGACTGACACCCCAGATTTATTCCTCATAACCAGAGACCTTCTTCAGAGAGTTTGGGGGAGTGGGAGGGCTATCCTCTGAGAAATAACAACTGCAATTCAGGTGTTGCAAACAAGGAATAGGTGACAGACAAGACAGATGTGGATTAACAGAAAGATGGAGATATAAAGTAAGAAAAGCACTTCAGGCAGCACCTTCCAACTATCTATGCACAACTAGTATCTACTAAGACTTTTTTTATTTTGCTTTTTAAATACAGAAAGAGTGGCAGAAGTTTCAGGTTGTCACCTGGATGGCCTGCCATTGTTGATCAATAAGATACTATACATTGCCAAGTATAGATCTATGCTGAGACAGAGAAACACCAGAGTCAGGGAATTCTTATTTACAGACCTGCATACTGAAGAGACAGAGGTGTGAATGAAAGCACAATTTAGGCTAGAAAGTTTACTTGCAAATGCACTTCTGGGAAAGGTAAAGTAATAAAATGCTGTAGTTTCCATTTTTCTCTATGCTTAAAGATTGTTCTGAAAAAACAGGACTTAATTGGGAGGAGGCTTTCCGTGAGCTTTGGATAGGAGTATTTCTGTACACTTTTCTCCCATTTCTTCTTGGGCCATACGAGCAAGACAGACATGTATCCCAACAAACCTAGTCTATGTTTTATAAAATGTGTGAGCTCCCTTGCTGAGGTTTTCTCCTTGAAAATATTGTTGTTTCTGATTTCAACACAGCAATGGAAAACTTGGTATTTCTGGTGGTTTGTTAGAAATGTCCCACTACTCTGAAGGTGATATGAAGGTGTAAGTCTAAGTTCAGTCCTAATCTTTCTGGTTTCCCTTTTTTTTTTTCTCCCCTCCTGGTTCTAACTGCATTTTAAAATGCTTTAAATGGATGCTAGAACTTGGTTAATGTGTAAGTCATTTGCACATGAAGAGGCAGCTTCAGATGTTGCTGCACCATCTCCCAAGAGATGTGGGTCAGTGTAGTATGTGAAATTGTGCTGGAGGAAATAAGAAGACACAGCCTGGACTAGTGGAAGGTGTCCCTGCCCATGGCAGGGGGGTTCGACCTAGATGATCTTAAAGGTCCCTTCCAGACCAAACCATTCTCTGATTCTGTGAGATGGTCTGTGCCAGTGCAGTAAGGGTATTAAGTGTTAGGTAGCTGTTAATACGTGGCAGACCAGTTGTGGTAGGTGAAGCCTGGAGCTGCCTAGGACTAAATTACAACAATATATCCATGTTTCTTGTTTGAAATCTCTTTCTGGCTAAAGAAGACTTTTAAAAACACTTAATATTGCAGTTAGATCAAGATAAAATTGATTTTGTTTTAAGCCAAGACTGTCATCTCTAAAATACATTGAACTGCTGCTGAGGAACACTGTGTATCTTGAAGGAGTTTGCCAAGTACCTCGCAGGTGCTTGCTCACTCTCCTCCCACCCCTCCCAGTGGGACAGAGATTCAAAAAGAAAAGGTGAATCTTGTGGGTTGAGATAAAAACAGTTTAATAATTGGAACAAACTAAAATATTATAATAATGATAATAATGAATGACAATAACAGCACCTAAGAGAAACAAGTGATGCACAGTACAATTGCTCACCACATGCTGCCCGATACCCAGCCCGTCCCAGAATGTGTTTGACCCCCTTACAGGTAACTCACCTAGCTGATATACTGGACATGATATTCTATGGTATGGAATATCCCTTTGTCCAGTTTAGGTCACCTGTCCTGGCCATGCTTCCTCCCAGCTTTTGTGCACTTCTTCACTAGCAGAGTATGGAGACACTGAAAAGTCCTCAACTTAGGGCAAACACTACTGAGCAACAACAAAAAGGTCTATCACACGAGTCATGGTTTTGCTCATCATTGCAAGTGTAATTGGACCTTGAATGCCTGTCTCCCACCTCTGAGGCAGGTGTTCTAACACTCAGTTTAGCACTAAGCATTAATGTTGTAGCATGCAGAGATCCAGTGTCCAGATTATCTCTCCCTATTAAATTCAGGAATCCAAAAGTGCAGATAATCCTGGAAGGAATGCAATCAGAAATATTTGTTATCTTTACTGCAGTACCAGACAAACAAAATGGTAGTGTAACACTGAGGACCAGATAAGCTGGTCCTTATTTTCATCAGAGAAGTTCCTGCAGCATGTAGATGTGGCTGTCTTCATAGTGCCAAGTAGTCAGGTGGTTAAACTGAATCAGGCCTCTTCATTGCTCCCTGTTGTCATTCTCTGTATTGACACACTTGTACCACGTGCTGAAATAGATAAGGATAAATTTTTCTTTGCTATTTCCTGATAATCTATTGGTTCAATAAACCCTGAGGTACAGAGTCCCAGGTTTAAGTGGCTCCTCTGTTAGATAGCAAGTAGTTCTACTTTGCCCTTTATTGCTAGGTAATTCTCTCTTCTGTAGAGTTCTGAGCAAATTTCTCAAATCTCAAACCAAACACCTTCTACAGGACCTAGTGAAGTATTTCTTGACTCAGCAGTGGCACGGTGATTCTGTGCACCATTTGTGTTTCTGAATTAGATCACTTTATTGCATTGCAAGGTAGCTGGCGTTGGCATGGATTCTCTCTGTGCTACTTGCCCGCATTGGGCTTTTGGTCCTGCCCAGCACTGTCTGATCTGTTTTCCAGTTTGCTGTGAGGACAGTTAAAACGGCTGGGAAAAAGTCATGCATCTCCCTCCTTCTCCGCTATGCCTACCCGAGACAACTATGGCCTACTCCTTAACCTTCCTAAGGAAACCAGCTCCAGCCTGGGGAGCAAGGCAGGGCCAGGCACAGATGCCGCGCAGGGGCCAGGCAAGGTGCGGGGGGCAGGAGGACGCCGTGCCGGGTTCCCCTGGGCCCGCTCCTCTCCCGCCTGTGCGGTGAGCGCCGGTGGCGGGCGGCCCCAGGGCGCCGGTGGGAGCAGCCCCGTCCCGCGGGGGACTCGCGCTGGCACCGCTTCCCGCCGCGCTGACTACAACTCCCAGCGCTCCGCGGCGCGGCCCAGCGGCGGCCGAGGAGGCGAGAGCGGCTGCCCCGGGAGCCGAGTTCTCCTTCAGGCCGCAGCATGAACGGCAGCGTGGCGGGCGGCGGCGGCAGCTACGCCGAGGAGATCATCAGCCTCACCCGCAGACCCTCAGGTAAGGCAGGGGCGACCTCTCCGCGCCGAGTCCGCGGCGCCTCCCGGGCCGGGGTAGCCGCGCCGAGGCCTGCGCAGCCCCCGGGGAGGCCGGAGCGGAAGCGCGGAGTGGCGGCGGCCGGCGGGGCGGCCGCGGCGGGCACCGAAGCGGCGGAGGGAGGGTCCCGGCGGGGAGGATCGAAGCGCAGCGCCCAGAGTTGCCGGGCCCAGCGGTCTCCCCTGCCGCGGCGTGCACTTGGAAAGGGCCGTGGCGGATACGCTGCCCTGGGAAAAGCTCGTGCCCTGCGTGAGGGAGCGGTGGCTGGGTCAGGGTCGGTCCTCTGCGGGAGCTCCGGTAGAGGCTGGTGTCCCTGCGGACAACTCGCCTCTGGTTTCGCCTCTGGTTTTCCCGGGAAGTTGCCATCTCCGGTGGAGCTCCTGTTGCTTCCAAGTGAGACGGCAGCCGCTGAGCCCTCAGCCGCGCTGGATACCCTGAGTCAGGGGCCATTAGAAAATAGTATGCCCAAGTGGCCATGCCCTGTACTGTCAGCTTGGCGTTCCTTGTGCGGCGTCCCTTGAGAGGCTTTGGGATGGTGAGAGAAAGTAGCATACGCTGGAAGGAAGAGAGAATGGGGCAGTTCGTGGGGCATTTTTTGGGCTTTGCTTTTCATGTCACAACAGCAGGTGCGCTCATGGAAACCTTGTATTTTTACAGGATTTATGGTGCTATTCAGATCACACTTTCAGAAGTGAGGGAAGTTGGCACAGCTCTGAAGCAAAATCCTGGCTATAGAGAATGGCAGGCTCCAGGGGGCTTTTGGAGCTAGACTTGTACTTTGGTGTGTGAGGCTTTCTCTGTAATTAAAATGAGCATGAACGAAAACGTGGCAGCCCTTCTGTTTTGCACAACTGCTGGGTGCGGCTGCTGGCCAGCCTTGGCTCCGTGGGCTCCCCAGAGACCCCCAGCTCCCACGTTGTTGGTGTGCGTGTTTCCTTTCTCTGGGGTGGAGGTAAGTCCTCCGCAGGGCTGGAGTTGGTCCTGGCCCTCATGCTGATGATCAGAAACCAGAGGATGTGAGCCCAGGGAGCAGTCCTTTGCCTCCCCCTGCTCTCCAGATTGGGCTTCTGATGTGAAAGCTGTGTAGCCCTACCAGCATAGCCATGAGCTTAAGCTAATGAAGCTGTGCTTGTCAGTGAAAACTGTGCCAGATGGAGCCGGTTCTGGTGGGAAGGCTGTTTCTGTACATCTGGGGACCTAAAACTTTAAGGAAGATGTAAGGGAATGTTAAAGGGCAGAGTTAAAAATGGTCTTGAATGTGGCCACTGTGATTTCAGTCTCGATTACCATGAGCAGCATTTGTGTAGTCACTGAGATGGGCTGTGCATCTTTAGAGTTAGGTTTCTAACTGTGTTACTTGAGTTGAAGGTCCTACTGCTCCTTATGGCCTTGATGCACTTGCCATGTGAACGATTATTCGTTTCTGTGGTAGGAACAAAACACTGTTATCTGTGAAGTACAATTGGATACTGTAATCTCTTGAATTGCAGTTTCGACTGCAACTTTTAAAATAGGTCTGATGCTAAACATTTCTGGCAAAAGTTTGCATAGGTTGTGAATGTATTTCCAGTGGCAGGACAGTGTATGTATGTCTCTTTTTCAAATTTTCTTGTATTCAATCTCCGTTTCCTAATCCTGCCAGTCATGACTTTTTTTTTAAAGGCCTGTTTGAGGGACTTTTTTAGTTCCAGGGAGAGTAAGTGAGGGATAGGGAGGTCTGCAGCCTTAGGGAGGGTCAGAAGTTTAGCCCAGAGCCTGCTTTTAAAGCTCTGCCATTCTGCTTCTGGTCCCTTGTAGACAAGAGATTTAGTGCTGTGTGCTTTCTTCCTCCCCTTACTCCTTTTCTTCCAGCTGTGCTGCATCTCTCTCTGTGGCTGCATGAACTGGAAGGGAGAGAATAGCAAAGAGCTCAAGGATTGATAGGGAAGATATTTTTAGGCAGAGTGGAAGTCTGAGTGCTGGAAAGGAAAGACAGAATGACAAAGCCCTGTGAATACTTAACTTGGTCTAGCATGAACTGCTGCCTCTTTGTCACGAAGATCTGCCTCTGCTGATGAAAGCTGTGACTCTTGATTATTTTTCCAGTTGTGGGTAAAAAGTTGCAAAGTGTAAACTTTTTTTCATATATATATACCTATTTGAGGGGTTTTATATATGAGAGAGAGAATCAAAGTGTACTGAGACCATGATTCCTTCTTTCTGGCTTTTTAATAAGTGTTGATTAAACCTTATACTTTCTCTAGTATTGATTTCCCCTTTTCCTAGGTTATTGGCTTTATGGCAAATAATTTTTAGGAGCGTGGATTTTTAATTTTTTTTTTTCTTTTCATAATGCTGTTGAAAGGTGTATTACTGTGCACAACTGGCCCTTCTTGGAACAGATATTATTCTAGTTGAAATGTCAGTATTTCTTCCATTTTCTCTTGCTTTCATTTTTTCCCTCACTTGTCTGAAGCTGCCAGGAAGGGAAGGAAAAAAAAGGTGTGGCAAAATTGCTGCTAATATTTCTTTACTTCCCAGCTGTAGATGCACACTTAAAATAGCATGACTCATTTTGTAAATGCTTTGATCTCCTGTGACTAATTTAAAATGCTGCTTCCCAGCAGGCACAAGGTGGTTTTACTTTCATTTGAAACTCTCCTTTCCAAGGTTTCCAGTCCCAATTTTGAGAGAAGATAAGAAAGAAAGAAAGCGAAAACAAATAAATCAGCCTGGCTGAACGTGGGCAGAACTTGCCCTTAGCTGTTCTTGACAATAGCTTTTGGATGACTGGTTTATGTCAGAAAAAAAAAAAAAAAGTTGTTTTTTTTCCATTTACTTTGATTGTGTATTTGATTTTTTTTTCTTTTTCCTTGGCTTTTCTTTCTTTTTTCATTGCAAGTCTCTTAGGGAATCTTTCCTGTCCCTTGTCATGCATTTTCATTTAGAGAGAAACTTAGCTGCATGTGCAATGGGGAATGTGCTCTCGTAATCTTTGGGTTTCCAGACTTCAAATTCAATTTGTTCTTCTGGGTTTTGATGAAACAAGAAGGCTTAACTTTAATCCAGAAGCTGGATCCAGCTTGATATCTGTAACTGAGGCTTCCTTTAAAGAATAATATAAAATGCAAAAATGTGGACATCAGTTCTATTAAATGTATGTGTATTCCTTTTTGTTTTGCTTTAAATTTGTGAACTTTGTTTTTATTTCCTGTCATGTTTGAATTCCTGGAACAGAACAAAGTGATTGTATACGATTTGAAGTAGCTTCATGTAACCTAATCTTATTCTTGGAGGCAAAGCACACCAGTTCTAGCTCCTGAGATGTGGAAGGGGAGCCTTCTGAGCTCTAGGTGCCCTCAAGCTGGTAGCACAGTTCTGCTTGCCTGTTTCCTCATTAGATGGGGTCTAATGCTCCTTGCCTTTCCTTATCCTGTTTCCCATCTCTCAAAATGCTTGTCAGAGGTGATTTCTTGTAGCTCAAAGGTAGTAATTTACTATAACCTCATGTGAAATGCAGAATACTTTTGTTTTCTTTCATCCTGTGCTGAAGAAGTGTATTCCTGCTGAGGGCTGAATCGGTGTCTCAGAAATGATGGCATGCCCCTCAGTACTTCCCAACACCCACCTGAAAACAGCTCACAGGTGTTCTGTGTAATGAAGCATCTGGGATTCTCAGGCATTTAGTGTCTCTCATTTAGTGTTTCAAGACCAGTTTCATGAGAATGACTTTCCTAGACAGTGCGAAGGTGCTTGGCAAGGATGATGCAGATTTGTGTGCTGTGAGTTTTTGTATGGTGGAGAAAGCAAGACAATGTGGGAGGGTGCAGTCCCCAACAAGCAAGACAGCAAGAATGTTTGAAGCTTTGAGCTTTTTCTCATTGGCTTTCTCTTTGGCTTACCTTAGGGTTGGGCTTCAACATTGTTGGTGGGACAGATCAGCAGTATATTGCCAATGACAGCAGCATCTATGTCAGCCGGATCAAAAAGGATGGGGCAGCTTACCTTGATGGCCGATTACAAGAAGGAGATAAAATTTTAGCGGTAAGCCCTTTCTTCTGTTGCCCCGTGTTCTTGGTCAGTGATGTGATATGAGAGGCAGGTTTTCCATCACAGTGCACGGAGAGAGGAAGGATGTGGTGAATGAGTTAGGTGATGCCAAGCAAACTCCATGGAGGAGCTGTCTTGGGGATCTGGGGAGAGCTTTGAGCACTAGGGAGCTGAGTGCCTCTACACATGGGCTTATCTCTTCTGCCTTCTTGATTTGCCACAGAAGTGCTTCGTAGTGCTGTGTTTGTGTTTCCTCTGTGACTTGCCTCCCTAAGGTTTTAGAATCCATCAGACCTTCTCTTGCTCACAGTGGATTATCATTTACACACATGTAATTAAAGGTTTTCCACCTCTTCAGTTTACATTTTTTGATTGGCAATCCACGATTTCTGATCTTTTTGCACAGGGGGATTTTTAGACTATAAAACCTTTAGGCCATAAAATTCTCTTCATTTCAGCTCCTCAAGAATAACATAGACTGCTTCTCCTTTCAGAAAAATGTTTTCAGGTGGCTGATGTTCACACCCACTGATTCTTCAGATAGCTGGCAATCATGTAAGAAATAAGCTTCACAAAGTGATGGGTGAAGAAGTAGCCTGTCCTTGTATGATGCACAACCTTTTTATACTCCCTAATTTTATTTTACACTTGCTTAATATGTTCCACATGTAATCTTTTTAGCCTCTGTAGACTGCCTTGCACTAATTGGAGCCTATTATTGATCCAGAAAGTGATATTAAGTTAAACAGAGAATATTATTCTCTTTTTCCTTGACAGTTTAATATTTATGTACTTGTGTTTGGGGTGTCTAAATATGAAGAGAAAGGAGGCACTGGATGTGATCTTAGGGGATACAATTAGGGGTAATGGGGATGAAAATAAAAAATTAGGATGAATACAATCACGTAGTGAGTGAAATCAAGTAGGTTATGAAACCCTGTGCCATCATATATTATTTTAAATTAAGAAAAATCCTAACACTTGCGAGTGGATGCCCATAAGTATGTAAGTAATTTTTTTTTTGGTTGGTTTTGTTACATCAGTATGTTTATGAATGTGTGTTTACAATACTCTCTCAGAGAGGTTTCAAAGGTACACCAGTAGAGGAAACAAGGGAAGAGACTTAAAATAATAATTTTGCTGTAGCTGCTCTTTTTTTTTCATTAGCTGTCAGAATCACACCTTTGATTTGTTTCCAGTAAAGCAACAACATCAGAAGCTGCTATTGACACAACTGTGGTCTTATATTCTTATTTTGCTTCTAGGTAGTTTTTTTCAGTACCTCTGTGTTTTTGCTTGGAGTTTCTCATGTTCTATCTCAACATATAAAAATACATCTATAAGATGAGTGAATGATTTATTTAATTAATTTGGATCTTCCTGATTATGGTACCATGTCCCAAATGAAGAATTATGTGAAAGATGAAGATTTTTATGTCTTATCCTTCCTATGTTAGCCTGCATTGTTAAAAATTTGCTTGTTTTTACCTTCAGCATCTGGTTTTCCTTTTCCTTTTTTGCTAGATCAATGGCAAAGACTTGAAGGATCTGCGGCACAAGGATGCTGTGGAACTGTTCAGGAATGCAGGCTATTACGTGTCTCTGAAAATTCAGCGCAGGGTATGTTTTACCTGTTTCTTAGGGTTATTTCTGGCCCAGTTTAGACTGGTTTCTATGCTTGGTGGCTATTTCATGAGGAAGAAGAGTATTGTGTCCAGGTGCTCAGTGTGATATGTGCATATAAAAATTTGCTTTGACCTATGACCTTCTCTCGTTGCCTCGGCTGTAATTGTCTTTGTATTACTTTGCAACCATATCAGTGAAGAGGTGAGTTTGGAGAGGTCCCCAGGTCTTTGTTTTGCTGGAGTATGTTGTGTTTGCTCACTGATCTCATTTCTCTGGGGTAAAGGTTTGTGTGTGAAGACAGAATCTCAAGTTGTCCAGTTTTATTTCAGTGGCCAAAATCTTACTGGAGAGAGATGTCCTTTTGTTTTAGAGGCCATCACTCATGTTAGTGTTGAAATGTGTGTGCAGCCCAATGCTACCAGACAGACACTGAGGTGCTGGAATGTGTCCAGAGAAGGGTAATGAAGCAGGTGAAGGATCTGGAGCTCAAGTCTGATGAGGATCAGCTGAGGGAGTTGGGGCTGTTTAGCCTGGAGAAAAGGAGACTCAGGGAAGACCTTATCACTCTTCTCAACTGCCTGAAAGGAGGCTTAGCCAGGTGGAGGTTGGCCTCTTCTCCCATGCAACAAGTGGCAGGACAAGTGGAGACATCCCCAAGTTGCACCAGGGGAAGTTTAGATTGGGTATTAGGAATTTCTTCACTGAAAAGGTGGTCAAGCACTGTAACAGGCTGCTGAGGGAAGTGGTTGAGTCACCATCCTTGAAGGCATTTAAAAATGGTGCAGATGTTGTGCTTAGTTTAATGATAAACTTGGCAGTACTGGGTTAATGGTTGGACTTGGTTACCTTAGAGGTCTTTTCCAACATAAATGATTTTACAATAATAGGAAATATGGATTGCTATAGTTTAAATATACTGGCACCATCTTAGATATAAAAAAGAGATGAATCCTTAATCCCCACCTAGCATGGAAGTGGACAAAAGAAATACTGATCTACCCGAAGCATGTTGGTGGGGAGAGATGGGTTGAGATCCCTTTTCTACTCCCTTAGCAAAGGAGTAAGTCTTCTGGACCCAGTGTATAAAGCAGGCAAGAAAAACAGAGAGAATTACTGATGCCTTTTTTCTGGTAAAGAGAGCAGGAAATAGTATGTGTGTGTCACTGCTTCTGCTGTATGAGGTGTGTCCTGCTCCACTTGAGTCCTAGTTTAGAAAGTGGCAGAGAAACATGAGGGTGCGTGGTAATGACTGGGCACCCTGCAGTGAAGTTCAGTCCATCCAAAGCTGTTTTCACCCTCCCATGTGTGAAGTCTGCAGGTACCTGGGGAAACAATTTTGAACATTCTTACAGAACCACCTGGTCCAGGCACAGAACTGGGGGCTCTTTTGTTATGGGCTCTGACATAAATAATTTTTTTTTCCTTGTAGTTGCAGCCACAGAATGGCCCTGTGGGTCATCGAGGAGATGGAGAATCAGGTGGGCTTCCTCTAGCAGCCATTCTTGTGCCAGGCCTGGCGCTTGCTGTGACAGCAGTCTGGATCTTGCTGAGGTATCGACAGCGGATGTGAAGAGGTCACGTCTGGGATATCACTGCGTGTTTTACACAGCTATGATGTGATTTAAAGATAAGAGAATCAACGATCTTGTCACAGACTGATGCCAGAAAGGATCATTGCCTATCACCAAAGCTGCTGATGATGTTCTTATATATTGATTTTGTTGCAGGGTGGATAGAAGCAGAGAGAAGAAAGGGAAGAGAGAAGACTGTGTTTATGTAAAGAGTGGGATAGCTGTATTTTTTGACAAATCTGAGGAGGTTTTGCCATCCTCCTCTATTTTGCACCGTGAACTTTCAAACACACTCATCTATTCCACATTTTAAGATGTAACTTTTGGTTAAAGGGAGTGGGAGTTTGGGTGGTTTTAAATCAAAAACATTTACTAGAGGCTTTGCCTTGTTTCCACAGAATTTTTTTTTGAATCTAATGAATTCTGTCTGAACAATGAATAAAGAGAAACAATGCAAAGGGTATATTACTTTTCCTATTGAAGTTTTGTTGGTTGTTGCTAAATAAATGCCTTAAGTGTGTAAAATCTGATCTGTGGTTTCACAGGTAAAATCATCAGTGTAGCTGCTGATTTAACAGTAATATGCAGTATTGGTGAGGTATTTTGCCAGTTGTGGAAAGATAGAAGATAGCCTGCTGCTAGAAGAAGATTTTGATTGTCAAAATAATTGCTCATTTTTGGGTCAGGGTTGTAAGAGAAAGCTTTCCACAAAATGCTAGCATACTGGAGAGAGACAAGCAGACAACTGAATCACAAGGATAAGTGGTGGCAAGAGATTTGGGCATTTGCTGAAGCTGTAGAAGAGTCTTTAAATTAGTAGTGAAGCAATAGTTCCTCCATTCATTAAGTGGGTTGAAGTCTGCATCTCTCAGGTTAGAGGTCTGTTTTGGGGGGTTACTTTTTGCACTTACTCTCTGCAGTCAGGAGAATCTAACAATGATTGAAAGGGAGAAGCTGAGAGCAGGCTGGGATTGTCCTGGCTGTTGCTTTTGAAGAGTTATGTGATGTTCAGGAGATAGGCTGTCAGCTTTAAGCCGGGGTAAAGCTTAGCAAGTAAAACCAGAGGGAAAAGACCCTCCTCTGGAAAGCATGTGACTGAATTTACCTGCAGGGTCTCATCTCCTCACTGTGATTTGAATAGTTTTCAATGCCCCAGCTTATAGGAGGCTCTGTGGGGTAAGACCTGTTTCTCTTGTCTCCAAGAAATCAATGTGTTTTGTTGTTTTTGTAAAAGAAAAGCAAAATGTATGGTCTGGTCTGTATGATGCCAAAAAAGAGATCACATATGCAATATATGTTTTCAAAAAACTGGTGTCTTGGTGCTTTACTTACCTTTATTCTCTATTGTTCTGTAGGACACTGCTGATGTATTTGAAATAGTTGTGTTTGCTCAGCACTGTCTGCTGGAGATAGAAGTGGTATGCTGTTGAACATGGCACTCCTAAATCACCACAGAGTTTCAGAGCACTTAGACCACATGAAATCTTGCTTTGGCCTATATAGACTTCTCTAGTGTAAGGGGAAGAAGTAAGAAGGAATTTTGCTCCATGTTCTTAGGGGACTTTGGGAACAATATTGATGTTGACTGGCCTGGGCTAATGTGTGCAGTGACTTGCCTTGGCCTGCAAACCAGTTGTGCTTGATAGCAGAAGGGCTGCTGTGTAGATAGATCTTTGCAGATACAGCGTGAACCAGCTTGTTTGTGACCTGCTCTGAGTATTTGGCTGTGGTGTCCATGTGGAGCACATGTGTTTATTAAGATAGATGGTTAGAAATTGATGCTGTTGTATCACAGCCTTCAGAATAAAGATGCAGACAGTGAGAAAATGGCCTGTCTTGTTAGCCTTTGCCTGAGTTGAGTTTCTGTGATGAGAAGGAGTATGTGGAACAGGCTAGGAGAATGAGGATTTGTGGAAGGTAGTGGTTAGTTTTAGTCATTTCCCACTGAAGTAAGAGAAAGCAAAACCTCTGGGATTTGTTTGTTTGTTTGTTTGTTTAACCTTTCAGCTTTGGGACTTTGATACTGTTCAGACATGACTGCCATTTATATTGCAAGCAGTTTATTAAGGAGGGGGAGGTTTATATCCAATGCCCAGATAATTGACATGGCTTATTAAAAAAGAAAAGGCCCTTCTGGTGCATAGTGTTCACAATTATTGAACTGCCACTCAGTAGCTTTTTCAGAAGTCTGGGTAGTGGTTTTTACTCAGGATTTAAACCATCCAGTCTATAAGTGAGGAACACCTTTGTGTATCTGCCTGATACCAAACAATCCCTTTTCTAATCCCCAGCTACCTCTTGTCCCATTTATTGACACAACCCAAGTGGAAAATACCTCAGCCCCAAGCTCTCCTGTGAACTGTCGCTCATACTACTTTGTCTCAGCAGCCGGACTGTCTCACTTAACCTTTCCATGTTTTTCAAAGTATTTTCCACCATGTGGTTTCTGAAGCCTTGAGTTTCATCTTCGCACTAAATGCTGTATATACATTTTCTATCACTGCAGAAGAAGCAAATTAAAAAAAAAATCTAGTGAGGACAGCTTGCAAATACAAGTGATCAGAGAGAGTTTACCTTTTGTTACAACTTAAATCTCTGGTTTTTTTTAAAAAAGGTAAGTTGAAATCCTGAAGACAAAAAGCATCCTATCTGTAATTTATGTTTGTTTTGTTTAAGAAGTCATTTGCCATTAATACTGAGGGCAGCTGAAACTCTTAAATAGCCATGTTTCTCTCCGATTCTCATCTATTCCCTCAAATGTATTGTCAACTTGCTTATCTGCTGAAGAATGGATTTTCAGGTCCATAATTGAAAGACAAATCTGTCTAGTTTGACTTTCTGTATATTCTAGGCATTCGTGTTTCAGAGTCTTTAGAATTGTATGTGCTAATAATACATATTTTGCTAGGGCGTAACAGTGAGAAAGAGCAGCCAAACTTGATCTGAAGATTGGTAGATGCACTACTTCTGGTGCTTTTTAATTAACACAAACTGGAAAGGAGTGTGTGGGAGGGAGAGGTGTCTTGCTTTCAATTTGCCTTTAGGTTCCAACAACTGGTTTGTTAGCTTATTCAGTGCCAGATTAAAGAGGCCTCTAATAACTGATGGTCCCTCCCTTTGAGGGGATTTATGTGTTGTAATTGCCTTACCTCTCACATTATTTTTAGGAAATGAGGCCAACTGAGCCCTTTCAGATTCTCTGTGTAGGGTACTTTCTCTCTTTTAGTAGTTTCTCTGGCTCTGTGTACCTTTCCAGTTTCTGTATTGCTTTGTAAAATCCAGACACTCCAACCACATGGGAGTCCCACTATTGACAGTGCCAGCGCCCCGTGCTTGGAGTTCTTAATACCATCTTTATCTGCAAACTTTGATTTTTTTTTTTTTTTTGTTAAGATACAGATAAGTACAAAGCACATTTAAGCCAGCTCCCAAGAGCTTGCTTTTCTTAACTAACTTCTACAAGTCTGTTACGAGTGGCATACAGCTTTGCCCTTCTTGCCCTAAGGAATCTGTAAAAAAACACCATTGCCCCATGAGGGGTAACTTCTCTCAGTTTGTAGGTCAAAAGAATGATTCCATTTGGTCCTAGTGTGACACCAGAAGCAAGTGTTAAGTGCCTGTATATTCCAGCTTCTAAATCCTTGTCCATATGCAATGTGACCTTCGTGGTGTGGGGGAAGGTGTCTGACTTTGCATTTTGTTGAATGACTGCACCTCCTGTTTGCATTGGCTGTGCACTGACCAACCAAGATTACTGTCTCTCTGCCTTGTCTGCTGTATTATTTACCAGTCCACTATCATTGGCAGTACTGGTTTTGCCTTCTGCTGGATCATCAACAAAAATAGTGAATGGAGTTTGGTACAGAGGCAACTTCCCCCCATGGTTACGATTTTTCAGTAGCCGTTGGCATCTCTTGATTATCGGATTCTTTGTCTGTTTAATGGATGCATTTTGATAGCGTATGGCATTGAGTTTTTTAAAATACATGTATCAGCATGTTGCATAGTACTAAGTAGATTATGTTTGAGTGGTAAGTAAACTTCATTTGTTCTCTTGCTGACAGAAGCTGATACAAGGGTAAGGATTAGGTCAGGTGAGCTTTATGAGCCAGTCTTTTTCCCTGTCCTCTCTCCTAATTTATTGATGTGGGCTTTACTTATGGAACTTATTTTTCTCTACCCACGTTGAAGGAAAGAACAGATAACTTACTAATGGGACAGTGTTCCACAGGCTGGGGGCCCAAAGGAAGGCTTACACACAGAATTCTGAAGGAGGGCCTTAACTATACCCTTGTTCTCAGGGTTTTCCTAATGACACTTGAGGCAGACTCAGGCTACATCCATGTTGCAATGTGTGGTACATGTCATCTCTGGAGCTCTGTTCTCTTTCCACCTCCACTCCAGGCCTTTCAAAGCTTCCTTCAAGACAGGGCCACATGCGATGAGAACGTACACAGGTGTTAATGAAGAGCAGTGTTGAGCAGACTCAAAACAGCTTTCCTTGTCATATTTGACAGCTTTTGTCCTTGCTGCTGCAGCTGTAACTGATCGCGGGCAAACTTTGCTGTAGAGTGACTGTATTTCTTACCTGGCTGCCCAAACCAACTTTTCTAGGCTGAAACTCTTTGTAAGGAATTGTAAGTGTGATGTTTATGCAGGATAATTACTCAAAGCAGCGTGTGAATGATTTGAGAGTGTTCACCAAGCTGTATGCTCGTGTTTGTGTTCAGGTCTTCCAGCCATGTTTCCATTTGGTAAAGTTCTCTTCTCATCTCTTTTCACCATCTCTCAGCAGCCTAGCATTTGTGCCTGGCTTGCATTTTTTTGCCATGACACATAAGCAATTGTTACAGAAAAATTGCTGCTTTTGCTCTGTGTCAGCAAGTACTGATACTTGTTAATTCAACTGGGTTCCCTTAGTTGCTTTGAGCTAGCTATTGGATTTGGTATCACTTACTCATTTTCTCTTCCATTTGGAACATGAATGTTGGCACTTAATTCTGTGACTGCCCTTGTTCTGTCTGGTTTGTCAAGGAGGACAGATCACCAGAACAGGAGCATGAGCATGTGTGTGAGGGAGGGAGGCTGTACAATTGGAGCAATAAGAGGTTCTGGTCAGCACTGAACTGAGTCCAAAGAAGCCCTGAGAGGTTTGCTCCATGGATAGGGATGCTATAATGAAGTATCTTACTAAGCATCAATATCTTAAGCAGGGTTGTTTGGATTCTACAGCAGTAACAGCTGGATTCCAGCTTTGGGAATGCTTCTGAAGACCTGTGTTGATGTTGTGACAATTCACAGCTTCAGGCCTGCCCTTTTTTGTCTTTACCGCATGTCTGTCTTCCCTTTCCAAGTTCCTGATCATGGTGCTGCTGGGAAAATGATGTTTGTATTTGTTAGGGCTTGGCAGTTGACATTAGACCTGTATCCCATTTCCTGCTATGGGTTGGATATGCAGCATAGACAGCTCTTAGAGTTAACCTGCCAGATGACTGTATCCACCACTTAGGGAAGTGCAGCGGAAGTGCAGCAGAAGTGCAGTTTATGCTAAGCATGTCATTCTGCTGGGACAGACTATTTCCAGGGAAAGAAGGGAGAAAGAAAGTTCAGTAAAGGCATGCAGATTTCAGAAAGAAAGCTGTTCTTGTGCTTGAGAGCAGGGTTGTCTGTTGATCTGTGGCTAACATCTCTGGGAAAAGGGGGTTTTTTTGGAAAGGTAAAGTGGATAAAAAAAAGGGCTGAAGAAAATCTGTTTGTCCTTGTTCATAGTGAATGTGTGAGGAAAGTGTGCTCCTAAAGAAAATGAAATGAGATCTAAAAGAAATGACAGCTGAAGCCGGTTCAGTAGGACTGCTAGGGCTGGGGAGCAGGGAGGGGGAAGCCAGGGAATGCAGCTGGGGCTGGCTGATTGGAACTCTGTTTTCTGGGAATGGAGAAATAGCAGTGTAAGGCATAAGCTGCTGTTTTTTCACCTTTGACACAGCTGCCTACTTCAGCTAACCTAACTAATAGTAAGTACTTGATGAACCACAGAGCTACTCTGGATGCTAATAACACAAATAGACTAGAACCTCTGTTTCCCTGAATCACTTGAAATTTATAGTTCACAGTTTTCAAGGCAGATGGCTGATATTAATTGAAAGACATCAAGTTGTTAAATGGGAAGTAGTCTAGGTTAGATGATTCTGTGGTTATTAACATTCATTCATGCAAAAAGGCCTGGATCCTTAAGGATGTTTTTAAAATTTAGAATATTTGAGATACTAGCAATCTGGTGTTAAGTTGTTAGTATAGAGATTCCCAGGGGAACTAGAGACTATGAAAGAATTACTTGCTTAATTAGTGAGATATTTGCTGTCCCACTTAAATACATAGCCTGTATGGGAGTCCAGATGCAGTACATGAAATAATGGGTTCACAGTTATCCCAAATGGTCTTTTTCAGTCATTGCTCCTCAGCATGTTTTGGTAAACTTATAAATGAAATAATAAAAAAGAATAAGAAAGGGGATAAAATAATTGTAATATTTAGGGCTTCTTTCACTTCCTTCTTTTTAAATATAGCAAGTTAATACAAAGCTTGGGAATATGATTCAGAAATTTAATTATTAAAGGTGAGTAGTAATCCATGATTATATGAATGTTTTTCTTCTTTCATTGCGTAAATAATACTTTTCAAAAGGGGCTCTAATGAATGTCGAGAAGGCTTTATGCAGTTCTGCTTATGTTCCTTCACAGACTATTGTCAGCTGATGCTCAAAAAGGTGTGCTGGTCACACACTGACAGCAAAGATAATGCTTTTGCCTGCAAAGTGCTCTTAGACATGGGAAGTATGCATGTATCCTTGGCTTTGCCATGTTGGGGTTGCATGGGAAGGGAGCAGAAATCGGGTATGGAGTAAAGCCAGAAAAGGCACAGAAGCAAGGAGTGGGACACACTGCAGAAACCAAACTCCTAGGCCCCTTCATCCCAATCCCTGCATCTGTGTGGGCCTTCCAATTTCCAGCTGAGCTGTCACATGCCACATGGCTGAATTATGGCAGGAGTGCCACAAAAAGCCAGTTTGTCTGCCAGGCCAGCACTTGGAGATCACAGTTCTGCAAAGAAATGTCAGTCTGGAGTCCCTTTTTCTTAAATTGCTTGATTTTTTTTCCTAGCAGTGGTCCCATTTTTGCCAGTTAGCTATAAAACACTGGGGGAGCACTGTGTAGGTCAAGCATATGGTCAAGGAATCTGATCAAACTGATAATTTCCTTCTAATATTAATTAGAGGAGAGTGTTTGAATCTGTAGTGAAATTACACAACACAGTGTTTTATGGGCTCCACTGCATTTTGCTCAGAGGTTGAAAAAGGATGTTAGATGTTCTTCCATCGACATTTAGACATGCTGGGATGAGGAGGAGAAAGCCTTCTTCATTCTGTATTCAAGTTCTCCTTGCTTGTCAAGCTTAATTAATCTTTCCTTTAACTGCTGGTATGTCCCATTTCACTACTGAATTTGTTTGTAGCGCATAAATACTTCTAAAAATCCTAAACAGGGAATGTAAGAGCACTGATCAGCTGAATGAGAATATGTGCTCTGAAGCTGTGCTATGAAGCTAGAAAATAAACACAATCCAGCACGTGGACTTCCGTGGCTGTGGTTAAAAAACAAGAAAGCTTAGTCAAAATGCTGCTTCAGAGAAAGCACTTTGCTACTGCTGTCTCTAAATGCTGTTTCAGATGCTGGTGTCAGAACGTGTATGCTGTTGTTCAAGGTGAATGGTGCAGTATGGAGATGTGGGCTGGTGGGAAAGGCCCGAATTACAGAAGATGGACTGGAGAGAGAGGAAGGTTTGGATAACCCTGAGGATTCAACAGTTGCTGCCAAAGGACAAGGTTTGTGCTTCTGTCAATGTCTTGGAAGCATCTGTGCTGATTCTTTGCAAAGCAGGTCCTACTTGCCCAAAATGCAGGCATTTTTTTTTGCATAAAGCCTTGATTTTGAAGCAGTTAAAAGTAAAGGGATTTGTTCTCAAAGGCTTCAACTGACTGAAATAGATTCTGACAGTCATGATATTTAACATTTTAGAGGTGAGATTGTAGGCTGCCCTTTAACAGGGACAACCATTTCTGATGCGGCGCTAAACAACAGAAGATGCAGAGGTTCAACATTTACCGTTGAGAAAAAACCCCCAGTGTTAAGCTGGTGTTCCCGCTGTGATTCCTCTGGCAGTGGGGAGAGGTGGGAGGGGAAGGAGGATGGCAGATAGTTGTCAAATGGCTGTTACTTGTCAAATGCTGATCTACTTTAACAGCACCAAAATGGAAGGCGTGGGACAGGGGTGAACTAGCGGGAGGGAAATCCAAGTGTGCCACAAAGTTGTCCTCCTGAGATTTTGATTCAGAAATTCAAATTGCTTGACATGCCTTTTAAAGGTATTCTGTACATCTCCCATATGGATTAACTCTTAAGGTGCTGAAAGTAGAGTGCTTGCTTTGTGAAACCAGCAGTAATGGCAGTCATTTAACAACTGCCCTGGTAAACGCTTTGCAGTGCACAGTTGCTTTAGCGCCCATACTTTCCATGAGAGTGCTTGATATACTTGATCTATCTGAACATAGCGTTAAGTGTGTAGCAAGGTATGGGTGAAAAGAATGCAATAATAATGTGTTAACAGAAGTGACCCATCTGTACAATCAGTGCTTGTTGAAGGTACAGTCACTGAGCATTAGTGATTCATTAGCAATTCTTGACCCACTGGTTTCCAAGGTGGCAGGATCAAATTAGTGCAATGTTCTTGTTATGTAAATACACATTGATGGTTCTTGTTTTATAGGGAAGGGTCAGAAAAATGTTCCTGCAAGTTGGGAAGCACGAATGCTAAGAAGAATGTAGAGCAAAGAAAATGTGAGATTAGTGCAAATGACACATTGTGCAGATGGTGAAAGGGATGAGTCAGACTTGGATGTGCTAATAGCTGTTATTGATGAAAGAACTCTTTCTGAAACAGTTGTTAGTATGGTTTAAGTTTATCATTTGGGGGCCTGTGTGTTTATCCCCAGCCTTTAGCAACACAGACTGTTCAAGAGCTGGCGCTTGTAGCCGTTTGTTCACAGCTGCTTGCACACATGGCTGCATGGAGATCTTCTCCAGCAAGATGATCTATGCCAGAATCAGGAACTGGCTGTACTGTTATCCCTTGGCTAAGAGGATACATGTCAATTGTTGAAATAACCTTAAAAAAGCAGGAAGAGGGCAGAGAATAGAGAGCTTTAATATTTCACCCAGCACATCTTTAGCTTTACAACCCATAATACGCGGCACACTAGAAATATCTAGTTACACATGCCAGGAGGAAAATCTGCCCATCAGTGGAGTTACCTGGGTTAAAGAGAGGGGATGTTCTTGCCTTTCCCTTATTTCACTGCCTAAACTGCAGTTCCCTGCTTTTAGAAGAGGATGCATTGATTGTGCTTCTTTCAGGATGATAGAAATGAACATTTCCACAGGAGAGATAACTCCCAACAAGGGAACTGGGTCCAAATGTCATACAAATTGCTGGACCAAGTGTTTGTTTAGAGTGGAGAAAAGCTGTGAAAAGCTGATCTAAGTGGACAATGCCATAGCTCTCTAAGCAATAGTTCACAGGCACCAGCTGTTTTCTAGAATCTGATCTTTATCCAAATCCCTGCTGTTTTTTGGTTTGCAGAGCTTCTGTTCAAGTCCTATCGTCTCTCTGAATGGAAGGAACCTTCACACAGATAACTTTGCCTCTGGTCAGCTATTGCAAAAGATGCCTTGGATAGTTATAGGAGATCAGGGAAAGGAACAACTGCCCAGTAACAATGAAGATCTGCTCCCAAGTGGAAAGAGATTTGACTATGTCCCATAGCATCTGTGTCTGGCCACAAATCCTGCTACAATAGCAGCCTTAGAATACTGATGTCATGTAAGAGTCATCGATACGAAATATATATAGGTTCTCTCTCGCCCATTAGTAGCACAACCTATAAAAACACACCATGAAGATCTAGAGCTTTTGATGTCTTCTAGGCAAGAATGTGGCTTCATAAGACAAGACAAACTCTATCATAGTATCCCTTTCATGAAACTCTGTTTTTCTGACCATGGAGGATTAAATTTTTGTCTGAAATGAAAACAAAATTTGGCTACTAGCTTTTCTACCAGGGAAATGCTGCGGGAAGAAGTATATTTGGCTTCCCAAATGGTTCTTGGTTACAACCTTTGCTATTAACAGTATAAAACTTCTTTGCATTTTCTGGAAATTAGTGAGAAAGCCTTATCAAGCCTCTTGGATATTTGAAAAATTTTTCAGTAGGGAGAGCTAGTGGTTGAACTAGATTGGTGATACTCTTTACTAGACTAGAGGCTTAGCAGAAGGGAAAATTAAGTCACTAACTAGAAAACCTTCTAAGACATTTTTGTATTTTAAGCAAGTCAAGTAAAAGGTATCACTTCTCTGTATAAAATCTGTATGAGGGTATCACTTAAAATACTGTTATTGTATTGCTAGTCTCCTCCAGTTCAAATTTTAACAAAATACTTCCAAGTGTTAAAAGTTGATGGATCCTGCTGTTTACCTTCTGTCACTGAGGAAAATTCTTCATTTATTCCTGTTTTTCTGTCCTCAATCATAGCTCAGAATGGTCAAATTTTACTTCTTGCAACTCAAATAAAAATTATTCATTACTCCACCATGAGGAACTTCACTAGATGACCCCCAAAAATAGGAGTTGGTCCCTAGTTCTCTCCTGCTAAATGCTCTATTGAGAAAAGATTTACAAAGATGTACAGTAGAGGATACTTTTTCTTTGTACCATAATCCTTCAGGATGACTTCAGGATTCTGCTTTCTAGGAGCCATTCAGCTGATTTATTAAGAAAGTGAGCAAGGTCTAACTTGCCCAGATTATTATCTGAACCTTTTGAAATTAGGTAAAAAACAAGCTTGTTTTCCAGTTCTCTGGAAGAGTTGCCGCTCTTAATAAGGCTGCATGTTTTTACTGTGTATCTAGTCACTTAAAAGTTCAAAATCTAGGCCTCATGCTTTGCTGCACACAGCCCAAATCCCTTTGGGTTGTTAGTACTAGAGAAAGTGATTATATAATTAGGAATCTTTGATGTTACCTTCTAATTTCAAAAAACTATTCAAGGTCCTTTTCTCATCTAGTACAGCAGGTAGCATTTGTGCTTTTTCCTTGTCTCTTTCAAGGAGTTACCCAGATCTCACTCCAAAACTCCCTGATTTATTCTCCACATCTGCTTGTTCTGTCAGGTTTTTTGCTTTCTTCTCCTACTCTTCTGGTTCTTGTGGTGTTTCTCCTGACTCGTCTCTCACTCTCCTGCCGCTCTGTATGTGCAGCCCTCTACCAAAAGCAATGTAAGCCTTTGGCCCTTTTCTAGAGTGCATGAGTGACCCCAGAAATGCCCTTGTTTTGGACAGTGATGTATGCTCATGTTTGGAGTGCAGACTGCTACAGTCTTTCAGAGAACATACTAAATAATTCATAGGTTTTCTGCTAGTTTCAATATGTACGATGTTGGTTATGATAGATTCTTACCTTTGTTATCAAACTGCAAGTCAGCTAAACTTCCACACATGGAGATAGGCTTCAGGGTCCTGATGTGTCTGGTGATGTGTCATTGAATGCAAAGATTATTCCAAAGAGAGAGCAGCAGTCTCTTCTTCTGCAGGTGAGCTGTGGATAGAGATTCTTGTTTGTTCACTTCTCCATGAACTTAAGGTTTTCCTATTCCTTCACCTTTCAAATTTACCAGAAAGGAAAGTAAGATTCTTTCTGCTTGCAGTTCTCCAGATCACTTCCTGTGCCTTTTTGTAACAATACAGTGTTTTCTATGCTCCTGTCCTCCAGAGCAGAAGCTGATCTTAAGAGATAGTATGATTTTTGGTTGAGATGCCAATGGAAAGCTGTACTAACTCTCTAGTCTTTTTGCTGGTATTTTGCAGGTCAGAAGAGTGCCAACCCAAATGACTCCCTCTGGAAGGAGTTTCTCTTTAAGGGACTCTTCTGGGAAGCTGTCAGTGCTCAGCTCAGTGAAGAGTCACGGACTGGGTTGTGCCTCCCACAAACTCTGAAGCTGTATAGTGTTCAGAGCCAGTCCTTTACAGATGATAGCGCTGAGAAAGATTCAGGAAGGAGTGATCTAGTCATGTTGCAGTGGGGATCCTGCAACACGCATATATCAAACCAGGAGTCCCGTGGAAAGGAAATATATATGGACAGACAGATTCTTGATAGCTGTTTCAGAGATGTTTATTTCTCCAGCCGCATGGCCGGGGCTCTGCTGAGGAACTGTTCCAGTCACGGGACCAAGGGTCCTTCTGCCCGCGCAGGGAACACAAACCAACCCATGGGAACGAGGCTGAGCAGGGGCAGGGAAGCCCCGTGTCTGTGCCCTCAGGGCCCCTCTCCCAGGGCTCCATGGCAGGGGAGGGACCCCAACACCTCACCCGTTTTATTTTAATAAAAGGAGAATGAAAACAACTGGATAAACATAACAAGAACAGTTTCAGAACAAAACAAGCCACCCTCCTGAGTCTTTAAATGTCCAAACAGATTCTCTGGAACATCTTAGGGCTGACAGAAGGGAGACAGAATTCTCTGAGCATGCTTTGTGGGGAAACTGAGGCAGGAGAGGGTTTAACTTCTTCCCTCCCCCTTTTCATCCCCCACTCGGCATTGGAAAGGGATTTTTGGGGAAACAATTGGCAAAAGCATGGTTTTGTGAGGGAAACCATGGATGAAAAAACGGATTGGGAATACACTGGGGGTAATAGGACATAGGGTAAAAGGGAAAGGTGGGATTAGGAAAGGGAAACTGTAGGGGGGGCTTACAATGGAGATATTGTCTAACATGACTACGATTTTTTGCATATATACTGCCTTTTACAGGAACACCATCAGGCCCAGTGACCTGCGATGCTTGTAACCCTTTTCTCCCTAGTACAATATTAAATTCCACCACCTCTCCATCTCCCAAGCTTGGGATGCATTTTTCAGGGTTATTCTTTTTAATAGCAGTTCTATGCACGAATATGTCTTGCTGGTTGTCACACCTTGTTATAAAACCATAATTTTGCTTAACATTATACCATTTTACTATCCCTAAGATCTTAGTTTCTATGATCTTTTCCTTTTTCCGAGTGGCTGCTGTTTTCTGTCTCGCTGCGTCTTTGCTCTCTCTTTCGGTCGCTCCCGTGTTGGAATTGTCGGGGCTGCTGGTGCCTGCGCGCTCTTCCCGGGGTCGCGTTCGGGGCTGCGCGGGCCGGGCCGGGCCGCGCCGCTCAGTTCTCCGCGCGTCGCCTCCTCTGGTCGCAGCTTCGCTGCCAATGCCGGGTGCTGCACCCACGTCTCGGCCGGGCCCCCGAGCGACGACCCCTCCGCGCCCTGCTCCAGCGCGCGTCTCGGCCGGGCGCGGCTCCGTTCCACCGCCGCTGCCGCCAGCCGCTGCCCGCGCGCCTCCCCTCTCAGTCGGGCGTTCCCGGGGCTCGCTCCACCACGCGCTGCGGGCGGCCGGGCGGGCACCGCCGGGTCCCGCCGCGCCTCGCTCCACCACCGACACTGCGGCTCGCGTGGCTCCGCCCGCGCGCGGGAACTGCCTCGCTGCTGCTCGCAGAGCGCTCGGTGCACGTGGCCTGGGCCGCACAGTCCCTGAGCCAGGCTTCCCTTCCCCAGGACACAGCTGACATTGCTCAGCAGTCTCGGTAACTAAATAATATTCACGAAAATATTCTTCCATCGGCATATATTTTGACTCAAATATTAACTGTGTCCAAACGGTTTTCCAAAAGCCCTTGGTAAGAATTAAATCCCATGAAACATAGAAAAAGTTCTTAAACAACCATGCCAGGAAGTGTTTCAGTTCTTTCTGAGCTTGAATCAAGCTAAAATTTACAAATCGTTGTTCAAGAATCGTTTTAAGTTTAAGATAAATGTCCATATGCGGCTCTGAGAGCCAAGAGTCTTCCCACGGTTCCTCCATAGTTTAGATACGGAATAGCAAAGCAAAACCAAGAAGAGGAATCCAAAGTTTCCAGGGTTTACTCACACAAATCAGTCGCTTAGGGATCGGGGATCGTTCTGCTCTCAATTCTCCACCATTTGTTGCAGTGGGGATCCTGCAACACGCATATATCAAACCAGGAGTCCCGTGGAAAGGAAATATATATGGACAGACAGATTCTTGCTAGATGTTTCAGAGATGTTTATTTCTCCAGCCGCATGGCCGGGGCTCTGCTGAGGAACTGTCCCAGTCACGGGACCAAGGGTCCTTCTGCCCGCGCAGGGAACACAAACCAACCAATGGGAACGAGGCTGAGCAGGGGCAGGGAAGCCCCGTGTCTGTGCCCTCAGGGCCCCTCTCCCAGGGCTACACGGCGGGGGAGAGACCCCAACATAGTAATACTGCAGTGAAGCAAGTGGAAGATCTCCTAACAGGTAGTGCATTGTTTTCTGGGACAATTTAATAAAGCTATAGTGACCCTGTAGTGTTGAGGGAGTAATACATACACCCTTTAGAGGTAGTTACCTTATTTCTGTGAAGAACCATGTAATTAGTGGTGTTCTAACAGCTGCTTTCCATTCCCAGCTTCTTCCACTCTTGTATCTTGTTCAGAATTGAAGATCACTTAAGGATATTGGCAGATAAGGTTCTTTTATCCACAAACTGCCCTTTCCTTTCCTTGGCTTTATCTTTCCCTCTTTCAAGCATCAACTGTTATGGCAACAGGAAGGTCGGAGGCAAATAAGCAGCTGGCAGTCTTCCTAATGGGCAGAAACAGAGGCTGGAATCTCTCCTGAATTCAACAGCACAGTGGTAGAACTGCAGTAGCATTGCTAACAGTGGCACAGAGTGCATTTTGAGCTCGCAGGGTAGCTGGATTTAATGAGGTGAGATACTGCTCATGTTAAACCTTCTACCAAAGCTGAACAATGTGATGCATGCAAATGCAGAAAACGTAGTTTATGGTTTTAAAATGGCTTTCCCTATTTATTGGTTTTTCAGAACAAAATGGTAAAATATGGTTTGGGCTGCAAAACTAGGTCTGACCTACTTGCTTACTTGTTGATTCTGGACTACTTCAAGAAGGAAAAAAGAGGGATATTGTGGTTCCCTCTCTTAATCTGGCTTTAATGCAATGCCCTTCTTTTAGCCTCACAGGTTTTCCACAAATTAGAGGAAGTGTGTGTGTGTGGGGAAGTCAGTTTGACAACTATGGAATTAAATACTTGGGTTCCAGGGTTTGATTTCCAATATACTTGTATCTAATCCCTTCTGTTGTCAGTGTCTTTTGTTGGACCCTTACTCTGCAGACTGTTTTTTGGACATATTTCTATTATGTTTCAATCCATTTTCTTTTTGTCTGCTGAGAGTTTCCTTAGCTCACACTGTTCCCAGTTATAGGACAAAAAAAGGTTATTTTACAATCGATTTGCCAGTAAAGTGACAATGTTTGGTAACTAACCTTTATTTAGCCACACATTTAAATGATGCAGATTTACCAGGTCTAATGTGACAGATTCATTCTTGATGTGATTGAAAGGCTGAATGTCCGTAGTTATCTGTGAATAAAGGTGAATACATATTTCCAATCTCAGTCTTACTCTCTTGAACTTCGATTGAAGTGTCAATCCAAACTCCATTGCTTGGCATCATCTGCTTACTAATTTGAAATCAATCCAGAGTTGAAATACTCTCCATGCTTCAGGGCAGTTCAAATTTGAATTTCAAGGAGGAGGAGGATCTGGAGGTAGGAGGAAAGCCAGTGGGGTTCAATAATTACTAGAAGTGTTTTAATTAAGTGGAGTAGAGCTACACAAATTTGATAATCTGAGTTCCTCTTTAGACTACTGCTGTCTATTCGGAGATACCTGCACTGGCAGTGGTTTCTTCTCACAGCAGCACAGTTGTGAGAGCCATTTTAACCTGTCATTTTTAATGGAAGTTAAACCAGGAGTGATAGTATTTGAAGGCTGTCACTTCTGGCTGAGAACTACTTCATCTCCATTTTCATGCCCTCAGCTTTATGTTTATAAGCATGCCCTGCAAAGGTACATCTTCAATATGCGGACTTCTGCATATTTGTATTATAAATGAACTACCTACAAAATCCATTTGTTTGAGAACTATTCAAAAGTCAACATTTAGACATGTAAGGTATGAGAATGTGTGTCTGGGTCTGTGTTTGGTAGCAGACTTTGGATTTAATCCTAAAATACCTTCCAGGTTGCAGCTATAAACACAACTGCTGTAAGCAGCAGCGGGTATGGCCAGCTCAGCATGTGTCAAGCTGTATGGTGGTATGTGTCAATAGAACAGCTCTTCTACAGTCACTACTATTTTTAGTGCTGGGGCATCCCAGAATACTGCAGCTGCTGCCTCTTGCACTGAGATGCTAAAAGCCTTACTCTGGCCCCTGCTAGCTTCTACTCCTGGGATCTCTTATTCCTCCCATATGATGGAATGGCCTCCAATGCTGATGACACCTGGCGTCCCTGGATCTTGGTACCCAGGCATCTAGAAGCAGAGAAGAAGGAATTGGAGCCATTACAGTGCTCTGGGGTTGGAAGGGTGAAGGAAGCAGGGCCTGGGCTGTCTGGAACCATGATGGTGGCAGTGAAAAAGTACTGAATTAATTTTCTGCAGTGTTCAGGGCAAGCTATCACTGTGCCCAGCTTTTCAGGGATGAAAAGGAGTTACAGTCTTTACAAACTCATGTAGAAAGTGTAGTAGTGCTGCTCACATAGAGCCTGTGAATCAAAGCCTTGTGGGAAGCCCATTTGCATGGGGATCAGTAGAGGCAATGACAGGGATCTCCTCTATGGAGCAGCATTTGCACAGTGATGCAGTCCTGGTTGTGTGACACAGAGGCTGCTGCCCAGGGCCTGTTCTGTCCTGCCCCCCGGAATCATGGCCACATCCTGAATCTGCTACTGTCTATAAACAGCATGGTGAGTTCAGCTAGGCTAAGTGGGCATCAGCCAGTGGGCATATGCTGAAAACTGTAAGGAGGCCCAGTAGTAGGGAGAATAGTGGTATTCTTTCTTTTTTTTTTCTGTGAGGAATCACTGGCAATTCCTTTTTAAAAGCATTATATTATAGGAGCATTTTGGCTTTAGCAACCAAAGGCTTGGCACCACAAGTTCTCATCACCGTGAGGAGCCCTCAGCACTTTGCAGAATTGGGCTGCGCCTCATCACCCACGTGCAACTGGCACATGAGCTCTTCCTTCTTTCCCTACATCTTGCCTTACTCTCTGAGCATGGTAGGACACTTCCTCTTTCCCCCATGCCATGGTTCCCAAACCCGTGAGATTGCTCTTGTTTTCTCAGCACTGAAATCTCTTCTACTCCCTGTGTCTTTTGGGTTTGATGTTGCTTCTGAGTTCAGTGAGGCTTCTGTCCATAGTTTCAATATATTGGGAAAACTACATTGTTTTTAAAAAGCAAAGCAAACAACATGAATTCTGAGAAGGAAAGCCCTTTTAAAGTGTAATTAATTTTAAGGCAAAGTGCTTTCAAAACCAAAGAAAAATCCTAAAAAAAGGAATCCTTTAACTACACAAAGCAAAATGAATTTGGCATATTGAACAACATGTTAATAAGCATCTTTAAAACAGATTATGGTTTTGATCTGATTTATTTTTCAGTCCTATGGAGACAGCTGATGAATTATATATGGTTATGGCACTTATGAATTTTAAGTCTCCTCTTGACTGAAGGCAAATGTCAAAGGCACCATGTGTTAGAACAAGATATTTTGCTTGGCAGGTATGGCTTATTCAGGAAACCGGCTTCTGTTTTATACATATTCTGCATTGCTCAGTTGGGTGTATTGGTTCTTTGAATACCCATCCTGTAGCTGTCTCATGTAGCTGAATACCTCCTCCTCATTTAGGTAAATAGCATTTTCTTTGATAGTGGAGAAGGAAGAGGGTATATCAGTGAATCCTTTCTCTTTGGCACTCTTCTAGTAAGCAGTAAGCAGAACATGTCTGTCACCTCTGCAATTTGGAGGTGCAATGGGAGCTGGGTTAGAACTGAGTTGCCATAAGGCAAAATGTTTGTGGCCATGTCCTCTCCTCTCGCTTACTTTGTCTTCTTGCCTGAGTGGGAGCAGGTTTCTCCCACCAGTGCTCAGACCTCTGGCCTGGCCTTTTTCCAGCAAACAGAAGAGACTTCCGACATTCAGGCTGAGCAAAGGACTAATGCTAAGCTTATTTCTCCTGATCTTCCAGGGCTTCTCTGAGAGAGGCAAAAGCTTTCCTAGAAGACCTGGCTCTCAAGTGGTTACCTGTAGAGTTTTCATCTGGTCTCTTTTAGCCTCTCATTTCTATCAGTGCAGAGAGTTTACTCTGGAGATAAATCTATCTTGGTGCTGGCTTTTCAGAGAGGAGCAAAGTGTCCCCTTCTCTACTTCTGACCAGCAACAGCTGCAGTCAGCAAACTTTGCTCGAAAGTGGGTGCTGTTCTTCCCAGGCAGTGTCTGTGTCAATGTGAGCTGGTCAAAGGGGAAATGGGAAGATGATTGAAAACAGCATCGTGCTTGCAGCACTGATAGCGGAGCACCCTCCAGGAAATATGTTGTATCCAGCAGAAACCCAAAACAGAATGTTTTCTGCTGAGCCTATGCCTGTTCTCCCCTCACCTGAGAAAGTAGTGTAACTCAGTGAGATTGGGAGACTCCAGATACAAGGACCATCATAACTTTAAGACTTGTGCATTGCTAGTGTTTTACTGAGTCTGCAGGAAAGAACAAAGTATGGTTTGGGCCAGCGTGATGGAAGGATGGGGTTGGTATGAATGAGAGCAAAGGTATTCATTTCCTTATAGATTGACCTGCCCAAGTTAGACACTGGATAGGGTATGACCCTTGTTGATTACATCTAAAGATGAGATTACCAAAGAATTTTGACTCTGTAACTGTTCCAGTAGAACATACATCAAGGAAAAGTAGAGCTTCAAGGTGTGGCAAGCACTTGTACAAAGATTGTTCCTAACAGTCCCGAGTGGTTGAAGATGCCATTGTGCACATGTGAGACAAGCCTCTGATAGCTGCATCTCGATTCCTGTAGCTCTATATTCTGTCTCTTTCTCCTAAATCCTCATCTTTTGCCTACCTGTTCTACTTACAGCCACTGACAGCCACTTCTCTGCTGTTGTGGTCCTGAGCCAACTTCTGTAAACTTGGGCACTCTGCTGGATGGTGGTTTTGAACTATTTCTACTTTCTGTTTCCTACTATTTCCTACTTGCTTTCTTCTGGATGCTGCATCCTTCACAGATTCTAGAGCTGGGATGAGACAACACAAGGCAGTTTACAGGGAGCTCTTCAGATTACATTCTGTTGTGATTCTTTAGTTCCTACAGAAATTGATTCGCTCTTGCACTGTAGTCCCAGGGAGGTAGGCTCATCTTTCACCAGTGATGGGTGATGGAGTAAGTATAAGGGAGATGGGGATGTAGCCCTGATGAAAATGCTGCTGGAATTGAAAGTAGGATTATTTCTCTGCTGTTACACACCCTATGGATGTCTAAAAGACCTCATGTGAGAGTTTCCTTTCTGCTAGCAGTGGGTTTCATAGATGGACAGTTCAGGTGTTCTGACTTGATACAGCTGTATCTTGGCGGAAACACAGCTGAACTGGTGCAAAGGATATTGTTGATTGTCCCTCAGCTGCTGGGGTCAGGATACATTTCTGGGTTGGATAAGTTTAGTTGAGTGGGAGGGACAGGAGATGCCACTAAGCAGATTTTAAGAAATTTCATTAAAACCAACAGTTTTTAGAATCTAGCATCTGAATTTCTCTTTTCATACCAGGTACAAGGGATATGATTAGCATAGAGATTTCAAAAGCAATGCACTTCGGTATAATGGAAAACACTGACCTGTATCTGATCCATTTGGGATCTTGGTAACAGTTGCAAATGAGGCCAAGCTGAATTCCATCAGCACAGTGAGATTTCAAGAGCCCCTCTGGAGTATGCCCAGAATAAAAAACACAGCCAACACCCCTGCATTATTAGCATGATGTCTCTCGGAGTTGGATGTGGATGTGTGTGACTTGGTAGCTAAAAGGGGGAGTTCCACTCTTGAATTTCTAAGGATTAATTCATTGAGGCCTTAATGCTTGATGAGGCTGGGGTGCTTTTAAGCTGGGGAAGGAGAAAGGTTGATCTCCTGCTGGAATGCCATTTTGCAAGGAGTTCCTTTCTTCATATTGACAAGAGTTGTTCTACTGCTATGTGTTTTTAGTAAAAGCTGTCTTTTTCATCCAGAAGGCTCATTGTTTGGGATCTTTGGCTTGCTTGTTTGTTTTCCTTTTCCAGGAAACATTGTTTCCCCATGCAGTCTCAGTGGGATTTACCAAAAGAAGCAGATTCCCTTCTCCATTTTCCAGGGAGAGACTCGGGGCAGTGAGCAAAGGGATTCTTGCAAAGTGAGAATAACAGTGCACTGAACTCTAGTCAAAAGTTTGTTATGTGTATGTGATTCTATATGTACGTATGGATATACACCTATTTGCATATATATTTCATGAAACCCTGAGCACCTTTGTGGAAAAATGTCCTTGCCAATATTGTCAGTTTCATTAGACTTTCCTTTTCTGTTCCAATAATCCAGGTTCGTTTGGGGATGATCAAAATCTGTACCTGTAACTTTACAGTTTGATTAGTTTCAGTCTCTATGTTGTATTAAACCCATTCATTGTCTGATTGCCTTCTCCCTCATTCTCTGATGATGTGTTGGGCCTATAATCTCTGAATCCTTGTGTACTGAAATTGGTACAGTCTTTGCCATCCCAGAAGAGCTTCCAGAGCAATACAGATGGTAATTTCAGGACAGGATAGGGGAGGCCTGATGAATCTTAATCACACGTTTCTCCTTCATTACCCTCTACCCACCCATTTCAGCATATCTTCACATTGTATCTTTTAAAATTGTTTTCATTTTCCTTTGTTTTCCTTCTGCTGAAGCCATACCCTTGGCTTAGTCACTCTTTCAATGTCGGAAGCATGTCATTCTTTCAGTGTCAGAAGCATGCCCTTGTGTTACAGCAGAGCCTTGCATAGCTTAGTTCTGCTGCTTTGGCACTGGGAGAACTCGCTCTTCTTTTTCACTCAGATAGTAAAATTTCCCATTGGTATAAACAGATTAATTGCAGTCTCTGTTGGTTCCCACTTAGAGTTGTGTCCCAGACACTAGCAGGCTGATGGGTCTGCCAGCCATGGTGCTCTGATGGTAGTGCTAAGGTGGTGTAGTTCTCATCTGCTGCTTTGGTACATCTAAGCCAAAAAAGGGTTTGTACTGGGCTGCTGCTTCCTGCCAGGTATTTTCATCTTTCTTATTTAATGGTGAGCAGAAAATGTATAGGACACACCATTTGGGTCTGTTTCACAAAGAATACAGGTGGTGTTGCTGTAGTGCTATAACTGAGTTTGATAGCTGTTCAAGAGTACCAGAAGCAGTTGGTATTTCCATGGCTACTTTGACATATTTGGTTTCTAGATCAACGAGGACTGCCCATTCAACTCCATTGATTTGCAACCCAACTGATTTATTTTCCTCCCTTTTTTTAATCACTTCTAAAAATAAAAAGAAATTCTGCCAGAAGCCCAGTTAGTTCCCTACCCTTCATCATAGATAGTAAGGACTAAGCAGAGTTTGTAGTGCAAATCAAAACAGAGATTGGGAACAGATAAGAAGCTGAGTCTGGTGTGTCCTTGCCTCTGAAAATCTGAGACATAGATGTGCCAAGACTCTGAGAAGATGGGTGCAAAAGGGGTCAGTTTTCAGCTGCTGCCTCTGCCTTTTTCCCCCTCTCCTTCCCCTTTTCCCATCAGCTTCTCTGTACATCATCTCCCTCTTCTGGCTGTTCCAGGGTTCCAGGAGCAGAAGGCTGCCCTCTGGCCTTGCAGAAGAGATGATGAAATCATCGTGTCAGCATGAGCTCTCTGGCCTGTATTTCCTCTTGGACTCAAAGATATCTTCTATGGCAAGAGGAACCTGGGAGGAAAATGGATAAGACTAGAAAACAAGATATTTTCTCATCTTCTTGGTGAGAAAGGACAATGGTGCTGATTATGGCACAGGGGTGAAATGCAGAGACTATTTCTTCTTGCACACTTCTTACCCCAGGGCTCTGTTACAGACCCTGGGGAAACTATGTCAGCCTGTCTCCTACTCAGCAAATTCTGTGCAAGAAGAGGGGTTTGCTCATTGCCTTTTACGTGCCACAGCACTGTCACATTTTTCTGCCATTCCCCACATCTGGTGGGTGACATGAGGAGTTAGAAAGGAAGAGATGCTGGTCTGGGAATTCACAGCCCTCTGGTAGGTAAAAGGGAGAGGGCTGAAGAGGAGGTTAGCACCTTTCTGCTCCAGTTAGACATATAAAGGGCACGAGTGCAGTCTGGGAATAACTGGTATCTTTAGAGCTTTAGCTTATTTCTTTGAGTGTGATGATGCTAAGTTTTTACTAAATATTCCAGTGTCGCTGCAACAAAAGTGCATATGAACTCAAGGTAGCAGGTGTGATGTGCTTTAAGGACCACAGCATTATCCTGTTGGAGCAGATGAAAGAGCAGATGGCATAATTTAAATTCCCAGGTTCTTTAGACAAGGTCTACTGAAGACTGAAAGGTACAATCCTCATGTCATTGTATGGCATGTCATAATGTTAGATTTAACACCTGACAATCAAAATGCTAGTCATAAAGCAGGGAAGAAAAATTACACTATAGAAGTAGGTGTGTCAAATCTGAGAAGCTGAAAGATTTTTTCTATCTCAAGCTATTATTGTCCTGAAGTGCTATGTCTTGTACTTACCTCTGTTAGAATACCACTAAGACTGTTTTTTGCTTTTCCATAAGGAGTCATTTTCTAAGTAATAATCTTGTAGGAGCTTTTATTCTGGAAACGCCTGTCCTTTGAACTAAGATCTTCACCCTAAATCAGAGGTGGAGATTCTTCCTTGCTGTTATTTTATACATGAGAATTATTGTTGTTATAGAAGGGGAATGTGATTACTGCTGTGCAAAGATGCCAGTAAGGGCAAGGCACACACTGTGTGTTTTTTCAAGATGCAGAAAGGCAAATGAAATATCTTTGTGGAATAAAGTAACCAGAGTCAGGGGGTGGGATCAACAGGCAGTAGATTCTAGGATGGGGTTTGAACAAGGCTGAGGTATGTGGTCTGGGGAAGTCTGAAAATGCAGAGAACTGAAGATGCAGATGTGTGTGTGCATGGAGCATGCAAGACTGAGAGAGAAGGTGTTGGAAGTGATGCTGACAGAGCAAATCACAGGGGAGGATCAAGCCTGCTATGGGATTTTTGCTTTGTTGGTGGAAATAGAACATTGTGTATATTTTTGTGAGCCAGCAGGACCATACGTGCATAACACCTTCACTGATAAAATAATTTTTTTCTTAATAGGAATATAGATAGTCCTCTGATACTGGCATACTGCTTAGGCAAGGTAGGCAATATAGGAAGAAAAATGCTCTATTATTTTATTTTATTTTTAACTTTATTTAATTTTTATTAATGTATTTTTTAACCAGAAAGAAGCAAATGTCACTGTCTCTGCTCAGTTAGGTTATGGCTGTAGTCGAGAATGTGTGTTCTTTAGTGTTCATGATACTTATGTGAGGAACTGGCAGAACAAGCAAACTCTGATGTATGTCTGAAGTGATATTGACTGAAGCAGTATTTTTATGTACTTACTCCATGATGTCAAGTGAAGTTATGAGGATGAGCAGTGGGTTTTCTCCCATTGGCTATTCGTTTCAGCACTGACTTTACAAAATCATGTGCTTAGGCCCATTGCCTTAGATTTCTTCAGTGACTGAGGGTTGAAGAAATCTGTGTTAGCTATGGAGCTTGTTGAGAAGATCACCAAATTCACTTAATTAATTCCTATAATAATAAGCTAGTCCATTAGTCTGCAGTGCCACCTAGCCTCTTCATTCTTTGGGGAGCAGGGAGTATGGCACGAATATTTAGAAAGATAAAAACTACTTGGAAAACATACCTGTAACAATCTTTTCCCCCCTTCATTTAAAGATACAGCTCATTTAAGTCCATCTCATCAGAAGATTTTAATCAACAGTCTGAAAATTGTTGCCCTGATATTAGCCAGTGACAGAAAAGACAGGGAGAATTAGAGATTATTTGTCTTCA
Source organism: Corvus moneduloides (assembly GCF_009650955.1). Lineage (NCBI taxonomy): Eukaryota > Metazoa > Chordata > Aves > Passeriformes > Corvidae > Corvus > Corvus moneduloides. The sequence continues at coordinate 35,283,014 of NC_045481.1, read as the reverse complement.
AAATGTTAGTTCCTTGTTCAATGCAAGTATTACTCATAATTTGTAAGGTTTGAGCTTGGTAAGGAAGCAGAAAGCTGGTGCATGACTATTAAATTTCTTAACAGTGTGATTCATCTCAAAATGATTCAGAGACTATTGATAGCAGTCCTGTCAGGAGTTGCCATCTCTGTGGTGAAGTTGGAGTGGTTAGTGACATACCACTAGTGCTTTGTGGCATTTCATAGCATTCGTGTCTTAAGAATATGCAGGGTAATGAAGGCAGCAAGTGTAGTTCTGCTGGAATGCTGATAGTAGCATCGCTGCCACCTGAAGAAGTCATGTAGAATTGCCTTCTGTCCTTGGGTGGGTCACAGGGCAGATTGTTGGGGAGAGAAATGGCTCTGGGAAAGGGGAACCAAGACTGATGCCTACCCTGTCCATGTATGCCTTTGGGAGCCAGGACTGCTTCTTTCTGATTCCTCCTTTTTTCCTGAAAGGAAATTGGTGTGCTTGGGTTAGGAGAGTGGCTACTGCAGAATAGCCATTTGGCTGTGTTTCATGGAAAGCCATGGTCCTGAAACTGCAGGAAGAGACAGAGACATTAGCAAGGGTGCAGGGTGGGAACAGCATCCCAAAATCTGGCAGGATGAAGTAGGTCAGTGAAGGGTGAGAAACATGTCCTTACATCCATGAACTCCACCAACTTTGAAAGAGGCCTTTGTGCTTCTCCTGGTCTCTCTGCCCTACCTGTCAGTTGAACCATCTTCATCACTGTTTCAAGACAGAATTCTTTCTCCTCACCTTTTGGGTGGCTGGGTTCACATTTTTTTGCTGTTCCAATGATGATCTGACTCTTGTGTTACAGAATTGCTGATAAATGTACGATGGGGAAAATCTATTAAAATAATTAATTTCTGACCAATACATTCCCAAGACATCTGTGTTAGCTTCTGTCTTCTTAAATAACAAATGTATTTAATCTGAAGCTTTGTGTTGCAGTAGCTCTGTAGAAACAAACACAGCTTTTTGCTTTGGCACAGTTAAACAGAATCTCCCTTCATTTAGACTAGTAAGAAATTAGCAGATAGGTCCTTTGTGAAAATCTGCAAATGGTGACTAAACATGGGGCCACTCTCATGATGCCAACAAGAATAGGCAGAAAATGGAAAATGTGCACTGCCACAGGCTGCCTTTGTGCAGCAGGCTCATTTGCCATTGCCAAGTAAGACCAGAGACTAAGCTGAACGAGTGTAGGTGGGATGGGATGGGATGCCATTCCTGCTTTTCTTTGGTATGGATTTCAGCTTACATTATTACAGTGCTCAAAAACTTTGGTAGCTAGAATGGGTACCACAGAAGGCTTATATGATAATTTGAGGGTGGGAGTAATGAGAAGAAAAAACTACTGAGTTTCATCTCCAAATCCTACTAGATTTTCTTATCAGCAGACTTTCCTGCACTGTTTAACAATGCATTTATATATGACTTTTGTTTGAGAATGCACTGCAGTAGGTTTTGGCTTGACTGGAAGAGTCATTTGAGAAGTGTGCATATGTCTAATGGTTAGACACAGCCTGTTTGCTCATACAGATTTCATAAAGGGGGCTGTTAGAGCATATCGTACAGAATTTATTGGGTTAAACAAAACCCATCAGTAAGTGTTGTAAAGCTGTAAAAAGCTATCCAGATTCAGAGATCCAGTGAATCAGCTTAAAAGTCTAACACTAAAGCCATACCTTCTTGCTTTTCTGAGGGAATGAGCTGCCCAGTCTCTGTATCTCACCAAACAAGAGATGAGGAACTCCTGGTGAGTTAGAGAGCTACCATCTTTGCTTAGGCATAGATTGATAGCTCACTCTTTAAAAATAGCAGGGGTTTCTAAGTGAGGAGTTAAAACTAGTAAAAAAAAATCAACTGGCTAAAGCTGGTCATAGTAGTATTGTGGTCATAGTAGTACTGAAATGATCAAAAGGCATTTGTGGATGCACCTGCTGTTGGGTGGGGTGTTTGTGTTATTCTGGAAGCTAGAAGGTTCCTTGTATTGTTGGGATGCTATAATAGCCCCAGAGAACTGCAGCATTCTATTATATCTGCTGGCTAATCATCCAACATGAGTGGCAAGTAAAATAAGGAAAGGGAATTACATTCTAGTATTCTGAAAAAAACCCCAACAACCAACCACAGTGATTTGTAAGGGAATTCATACAATCAGAGAACAGTGGAGCACCTGTAATTACTAACCACTATTAACAAGTTGTAAAGACTAGCTGTTGCAAGCTGCATTTTACCCTTCTTTGAACATAGCATTTAGAAAAGAAATGGAAAAGTTAAATATTAGGACCAATTTTGAAACACTTTTCAATACTTTTTGTGATTTCTTTATTTCCTTTATAAAGGTTCAGGTTCTATGAAAGGGCTGAAAAGGGAGGTTTAGATACAGAATAAGGAATACCTAAATTCTGTGAATAAGCTGCGATGCGTATATGCATCTCTTTAATTAACATCCTGTACCACTAGCTTTAATAATTTTTCTGCAGAATATGATAGCTTGACTGAGAAAGAGACCTTGGGCACTAATCAATAGACAGCTTGAGAGTGCTGGAACAGTGTAGCTTAGTAGCTGGGGAATATGCCTAGGAACAAGTGCTGGAGCTTCTGTTTCCTTTTCTGTGGGTTGTCCTCACCCAGTGTTAAATGCGTAAATTGCTTTGGGAATGGAGCCCAGGCCTCTTGAATCCTTTGTTGTGCGGTGGGCAAGAAGGATGTAAGGTGTTGTGAGAACATAAGACTAGGTTTCCAGTTCCCTCTAATCTAACTAACAGGTGATTATACAAAAGGCATTCAATGACCCCAACAGGGTGTTTTTGAAGGAGCTTGGCCTTTTTTTCAAGATTCTGTGTTCAACACAGTAGGATGCATCAGAGCACATCAGGCAGATTAAGTGATCTGGGGGTATTACATACCACCATGCTGTTTCTCGGGTGTCTGTCAGACTGCAGCAGGAGTGAAGGACAACAGTGCCTTGGCTGGGGTAGCTTTGGACACACTCAGCAGAAGAACAAATATTGTCCTGGTCCAAGAGGGAGGCAGCTTAGACACAGTCAGGGTTAAGCAGGCTCTGAGTTTCTGGATCACAGCTTATGATATCAATTCCTGTCTTCTTTACAAGTGCGGCATTGCACCTCGCTTAGTTCTCTTTGGTCCTGACTATGCAGCAGATTATGCTGTTTGGCTGAAGTCTGGTCACTTTGCTTCCCCATACCTCTGTGACATGGGGTTAATGATGTATCTTTTCTCTTGCCATTCACCTGTCACATCTCTTTAATTACCACTTTTCATTGAGTAGGTGCACTCTTCTCCTCTGTGTTCATACAGTGTCCAGTGCATGGGTCCCTGCCCCCCGCCACAGCTTCTAAGCATTATTATAGCATAATGCAAATAAATAGTATGAAGATGTTGCTGTGGAAAAACCCTCTGAAACTAAGCCTGCTTTGCTTCCCAGAAATACAAAACAAATTACCGTGTACTTTTAACTGCATCCATTGGCTGCTTTTGACTCATGATAGTTTATGCTGTGAATTTTTAATAGCAATAATAACAACAACTACTTTCCTAATCCTTAGCATAAGAACAAACAGGAATGTTTGGCATTTTCATCCCGGTTTTCAGGTTGAAAGTCTCTGTGTACATTGCTTGGCTCTCAGTTGACAGTGGTGCTTTATGTAAACAGAGGAGATAGTCCTGTGCTCCCCTGGGGCCTCTCCATGGCCCAGGAGCACCATTTCAGCCCAGCCTGGGGCCATAAGTCTCTGCCCCTGTGACATACACGGGATACTGGTCTCCAGCTCTGCTCTGCTGGGCCCAATATGTGGGCTGATGTCCTGGCTTGACCTTAGGCCTGCCTTATTCTTATGAACTTCCCTGATGCTCTGGACTTGTGGCTGAATGTGGTGGCCATCTGCAGGCCTGCCCTGCACACCTTGCTCATGGCCTGTAGGACAGAGACCTGGGTAGGGCAGAGACCTTGCCCTGTCAGCCATGTTAGGAGCTGTCAGCCTTCATTGCTTCCTGACAAAGAGCTTTGTATTAAAACGTTGGGAAGTGTAGCTGCAATGAGAAGGGAGATGAAATGCAAAATCAGGATTGACTCAATGAGGAATTCAATGCAAATATTAACTTTGTCTCCCCCTTCTACTAATGCACATCTAGCTTTGAACTACAAATCCCCACAGTCTTGGATGAAATATTTTAAATGATTGAAGTAATCAAATTCGAGTGTTGTTCTTTCCCTTTGTGGTGCAGTAAGAAGTTAAATATTTCACATGCTGCCTTACACAGCGCAAAAGCACATTGCTGGCATTCTGTGTTGATTTTCCCTCCCCATTTTTTCCCATAAGCCCATACTCAAGTCTGACCAGAATCAGTCGGATCCTTGGTATGTGCAAGTGCCTTGGTTAGAACTGAGATTAAACTCCTTCAAACTCCTTAATCAAAATACCTCCTCTCACACTCCCAAAATAAGGTCACAAAGCTTCAGCACCTGTCCAGATGATGATTTATTGCTGTAGATGGAGGACAGGTATTGCAACTCCCTTTTCATTCTTGAACACCTTCCACCATTCTCAAAGATCTGAAAAAATATTGTCTCTAATAGTGTTTCAAAAGCCCTTTTATACTTTCTTTATAAAGGATACTCTTGACTAATGTACTCAGAATGGGATAATAATGACAACTTGACATGCATAGAAGCATTTTATACAATTCAAAATGACAAGTTGTCAGAAAATATAATGGACAACCAGGGGTAGTGTACCTGATGTGGAGAGAAGACCATTAAGTGTCTTGAAGTTTAAACTGGGCAGCCCTGCTGTGAAACATGCTTGAAAGCCCCATTGTCTGCTGGGTTGCTTCTGAGCCTTTGAAAGCACATGAGAGTAGATTAAGGAAAGGTGTTAATTTAAACTAGAATTCCTGACTAGCGACACAAGTAGACAAGCTCTCAGATAGACCATCACTTCTAATGCAGCCATTATTTCTCTGTTGCACAGCTGTTCTTTTGTTCTTGCCCCAGTGGAATGTCTCAGCTCTGTTTGCAGTGCCCAGCAATGCCACTTTTGTGACTCGGACCTGGAGGAGGTGGCTGAAGTTCTCAGCTACTCACTGCCTTGGTTAATGTACCAGGTAATTCCTTAAGGTTGTACCTGATTCTTGTTTTTTTAGTCCACGTTGGATAGCAGCACTATTTTCCTTTTAACCCTTTTCACCTCTTCCTTAATCAAAGAACATGTGTAAGACCACATTGTCTCCTCTAGACACCCATCCTTGAACATGCACACATACTTATACCATAATAGTAAGTGGGGATGACCACAGATAAATACCCTTTAAAGGGAGTGCTAGGAAGTTGGAGAATCTGAGAAAGTTCGGGCTTGCAACAGGCTGCTTAAATGTGAATAAAGGTGCTGTCTAGCTTTAGGTGTATGTGTGGAAAAATGTGTCTGCTTTGTCCTAAAACCAGCATAAGTGGTTAAAAAAAGAATTCAAAATACAACCCAAAGCTCTAGTTCCAGCTGCTCTAACGAGTAGTAAGAAGAATCTCCCTTTCCTCTGTATTTACAATTAATTTAAGTTGTAATGTTTTTACAATGCAAGATACAGGCTCTGGTGCCTGTAGGCAGTGAGGCTATCTGTGGGATTGTACTCATGCTCCTGAAACAGAGCAGTTCACTTTCTCAACTTGTATCAGCCCGAGCTGTTGATGAAACACTTCAATACAGCCCAAAGCAAACTAAGGCTTGTGAAGAGTTTGTGTGACTGTAAAACAACTCATATTAATGAGCCCTTTGAATTCAGACTGATCCCTTCTATCCAGAGCTAGAATAAGTTGTCTAGAATAGAATGGGGTAAAAAAAGGAATTTTCAAAGGATCACTGAAATACTGATGAGACTAATTCACCACGTGGAACAACTTCTTTCTGTGAAGGGGCAGAAAAGGGAGCCTGAAGCAATGACATTTGTAATGTAGCTCTCACAGTTGTTTCACGTTAGAGGGAGGGAATCCAAGTCTTAATGTGCAAGCGACATTTACTGTCTCTCCTACAGCAAAAGTCCTTTAAATAACAAATGCACATTTAGACTGGCTTTGATCTCTTGAAGCAATATGATTAGTTTAAAGACATGTTTCGGTTTTAATCTTCCCCCCTCTTCTATATCTTAAGTTTAGAAGTGGAATTCTGGTCATGTTATTTTTTTTTTTCCCTAGGTGATTAATTTTGAAATGTTTACAGGACAAAACATCAAAGTTTGTGGCTGCCTGTAACTTTTCCCAAATCTTAAGTATTTATAGATTCTGTCTCTGAAATGTGTATCTGATTTAAATCTTTAATTTAGTGAACTCTGAGCACAGCAGTCATTGGAGTTAATTTAGTAAATAAGCATGTGGGCAAGTGTGGGAACACCTTGTAATGCTGCTTTTCTTTTCCAGTTACATCAGTTGGTCTAATATCAGCTATTCCCTCTCCTTTCAAGTCTCCTTAAAACATCACCATCTCTAGAGCAAGACACATCCAAAAGTGACAGTCTCAGGGCATATGTGAGAGTTTAACAGGAGCCTCTGGGTTTCAGTAGGCGGTTTGTCTCACAAGTTAGGGCATGAATGATGCTGCTTAGCTTCTTGCAGAGGAAGCTTTCCATTGCTCCATAGCCTTTAAAATGACGGTGGGGGCTCAGTCTATCCTCTGAAGACTATCTGGACTCTGAGGTGGTAAGGAGAAGGAAGCACCTTTACCCACCTGCACAAACTGCTCCTTCAGACCCAGGCTGCTGAGACAGATGGTTCATGGCACAGTTTGAGTTGGTGGACTGGAGAGCAAGGGAGGGGGGAAAGTCAGGATGCTGGTCAAGTCCCTGTACCATGTGTGTGGAATTATCCAGCCCACTCATGGAATGAAATTCCATGTCCAAAATCCAGATGAAATTACAGTGCTGGAGTCCCTGCCACATTGCATGTCATTGTGCCCAAGACTGAGCTGTGGCTTTGCACTTTCAAAATGCCTATTAGGGCAAAGCAATTCTGCATCTCCTCTGGCACTGTCTGGAGGAAAATTCTGTCTGACTGTTGGGCCGGCACTTAGCTATGCAGGACATGGACTCACTTCCTTTTCCTACTGCCTGCCTTCAGTAGAAATTCTCCTGCACACTGTTTAACAAGTCTTTTACAAGGCTGCAGCTCTGTGGTCTTGTCCTTCCGCTCCTGACAAAGGGAGGTGAGCTCTTCTCCGGACGGGACGGTTCGCATGTGGCTGAAGTCAGGGCTGAGGCATGCTGGGCTTTGCTGATGTAACGGCCTCGCTGCAATTTTCATTCAGATCTGGTTGGCTGTGAGCTGGCAGAGAGCCTCAGCCTCAGATACGCCTCCAACTCAGATGAGGTCATCCCTGCTTTTTTTTTTTTTTCTGCTTTGGAAGTCGGTTGTGTAGCAACGTTTAAGGTCAGAGTGCTAATTTCCCCACCATTGCACATCTCCGGGAGCAGGAACCCCCTTTTCCCCCTCTCAGCTGCACTCTTTCCCAGCACCATCACAGACTCTGCTCTCCCTTTAAAGAGAGAGGAGGAGCAAAAGGAAGATGAATTTACCGCAGTGCATTTTATAATTGATTCTTGCATCCAGGTCAGAAGGGAGTGTTTGCTGGCAAGACATTGCAGAGGTGCACGCTCCTAATACGAGTGTTAAATAGCTCTAGGACGGAAGAAACTCCAGACCCTGCTGCTGCCAGAAGTGAAACTACTCGCCCTGCCCAGTCTCTTGGTCGCTTCCCCGCCCTCCCACCGTGTGCCGTGCAGCGATGCATCCAGCCAGCAGAGGACGGGGTAGGTCCCCTCGGCTGTCAGTCAGTAGGAGCTGCCCGGCTCGGGACGAGCTGATCGCGAAATAAGGACTGGCCCTGCGGAGAGCAGAGCACAGAAAGCTGGGGTGTCCAGCCCCGTACCCTGGCTGGAAGCATCGCCTGTTTGGCATCTTCCTCCCTCCAGCCCCAGTCCAGGTAATCCCGCATCATCTCCCGCGAGGAACTGCCTTCTAACTTCGGCGCTGACGCCAGGTCTGCCTGCACGTCGTGGGCAGGATGGGGGTTGCGGAATCCCCTCTCTGCCCCGGGGGCAGCCAGCCCCCTCCTCCTCTTCCTCCCACCGCCGAGCCCCGCGCTGGAATCCCTTTGGCACAGCCTCTTCACCATGTCCTGCCAGAGGCGGAGAACCCTCAACCGAGTGCCTAAGCGGGACCGGCCCCAGCACCACGGACAGATCTCGGCTCCGAGCCGACCGACCCCAGCACCGCGGACAGATCTCGGCTCCGGGAGGAACAACCCCAGCTCCGCGCCCAGATCCCGGCTCCGGGCGGACCGGCCTCAGCACCACGGACAGATCCCGGGGTGCCTCCGGGCTCCGCCGGCGGGAGGGAGTGAGCTCGGCGCCCGCTCCAGCCCCGCTCCGTGCCTTGGTGACCCGGGTTCCTGCGTACTGCTGGCAGCCCGCTGCGGTAGCGGCACTCCGTGCTGCCGAGAAATCCCCCCGCACTTACTGTCACCCACCTTGCTCACGGTGCCAGAAGAGAGCTTGTATTTGGGGCTCAGAGTCTGTCTTCTGTGGATCGGGATTTTAGAGCTTGGACGGTGCCTGGTTACGGTGGTGTATGAGTCTACAGACTCCAAGGTGCACTACAGAGTTAGAAAGAAACCTTGGATCTGTCACGGCGTGGAGGGCTAAAATAAACCCTATCCAACCAGCAAACCCAACCTAGGCCTTCCTGCCTCCCTGCAACCAACTTTAAACACACACAGACCCAACCGTGAGAATTCCCTCCTTCCCTCCTCCCTCGATGCTCCTTCCTTCAGCGACTGTAGGATGAGGCATTTTCTTCTATCTGGCTCAGGGTAAAATCATACCCTGGGGGCATCAACACACATCTGGCAGGGACTGAAAGGTTTTAATCCAGCCTCTACTGCAATCAACAATGGCAAATGAACCAGTGATTCTGAATGTTTATGACATGGTGAGTAGGAAGCACTACTGGCTGAGGGGGAGTGGGGCTGGGTGGGAGTTCATGCTTGGAGGGCAGGCACTGTACAAAGAGGAGCCAAGCACAGATCCTCAGAGGGGCTGATGCCCTCCCCCTCCCTGTCTTCCCTGTTCCAAACTCCTCATCTAAGCCTGTCATCCTATCATGTCAAAGATGATGCTGACCCTGCTCTTTTTTTGTTGTTTTTTTTTAATGTTTAGCATATTGGGCCAGATTACAGGTATTGCCCCAGATTTTCTGCAGAATCTTTCAGGAGCAGCACTGGGTGAGGAGAGGACTTTTTAATTTCCAGTGCCCCAGTTAAGGAAGAAAATGTGGTCACCTCTGCCTTTGTAAGAGATAATTCTCCTTTAAATTTGAGTGAGCAAGCATTACCAGGCTGTGGGGTGGGGGTCAGGATTTCATTTGAGGAGAAATAGCTGTAGAGTTGCAGTAAGGGCATAGTTTCTAGGCTAATAATCTGGATCAATTCCTTGTATGCGTAAGATTGTAGTTAATAATTTTCTCTGAAGGTTAATTGCAACAACAAGAATAAGAAATCGTCTGGTGAAGTTTCAGCACAGAAAGGTGCATGGGCACATGCTGCTCAGCAATATTTCCTGAAAGTTTACAGGGTAGCAAGTGGTTTTCCTTGACCTCCTCTTGCAAGGGGGAATGCGAGTGGGTGTTTTCTGTGCTAGCAGATCAGAAGGTCCGAGTCTTAGCACAAACTCCCAAAGAGAAGAAGGCTTGGAACAACCTATTTGCTTGCTGGTCTGACAGAAGCTTAGGAGAGGCATGTTCAGATGAGGATTGTTTTGATGATTATGTATTTCACCTTTGCTTTTTGATTACCAACTAATGATTTTTAAAAAGTAGTCTTGAGATCTTCCACAAATTACTTTCTGGGGAAAATACAACTTTGTAAGGCCCAGGTGCTGACTGAACTCTAAGTATCCAGCTCCAGACATTTAAGATTACAGCATACGTTTGCTTTTTATCATCAGGCAGTGACAACTTTTACCAGGAAGCCCACAGAATAGTGTGGGTTTCCCTGTTGGGGAAATCCAGAGAATAGACAGTGAAGAGATTAGGAGTGGGTTGCTGTAAAAGTCAAACGTCTTTTTATCACAAGGATCAAGGGACCTTTTGTGAACTAAAACAAGTGGGTTGTTTTCTGAGGGAAGAGTGAGTGGTAAGAATTATTTAGGTAGGACTGTATCTGCATTGGTGAGCAGTCCAAAAAGCACAAGTACAGGGGGCTGAAGCTGCTTCTTCCAGAGCTATCATTGGTAAAGCTGAGCAAGTTAGTGTAAAATCCTTCTCAAGACTTTGGTCTTCAGTGTTTAATGGTCAGTTGCTTAGCAGCCTGAAGTGTGAACTCTCCCAAGATGTTCTTCAACCAACAGGTGGTCTGGTAACCCAAATAGGTAGTAACTAGTGCCTGATAACAAGGGACTCACATTGCAAATGCATGCACAAGAGTTTATCATTAATCCTTTGAGGAAAATAAAGGAGTTGCATTGTCCTTTTAAAATATCCACTGACTTCCTTGCAATTTTTTTAGTTTGTTCTGCAGCAGACTATGGCCTAAGCTTTCCTCTCTCAGCCACTGTTGATTCATACCAAACCAGTGAATATTTCACAACTGAGCTGAAGAGATCCAAATACTGGATGGACATGGTCTTTACCTTTTTATGTTTGATTGATTCATTGATACCAAAGATGAAGCCTTAAGTAATTAAGGCAGAAGGAGCTTGCTGTTCATGGTCACTGTGTTCTGAGGTGGACACCCAGACACAGTGAACTGAACTGAGGTCATCAGTTTACTTCAGACTGAGTAGTTTTTGCTGCTTAGCAAACCACAAAAATCTTCATGTGTAAGTACTAACTCCATGGGTTAACCAGTCTGTACACAGAAACCATTCTATTTTCATATAGCATCTGTTTGACTACCACTGAGTCACCCGTAGCTCAAGTCCTACATTATGACTATTGAGGCTACACGCTTTTCCATTGCTGCTATGATTTTAACACCACGAAGCCTGGAATGTAGCCATGCAAAATCTGCACTTTGTTACACTGTGGTGGGGAATTGCGGGGGAACTGGGAAATGAGCACATTTGCTTGAATGACTGTTGGAAAACTAGCCTCAATGGAAAAAACCCAACAACAACAAAGAAAAGACAGCTGGGAACAACAATTAACTGGATGTAAAGCTCTGCTTTCCTGACAAAAACCGTGACCCCTGTATGGCAACTGGAAGCACTTACACTGCAGGAAAACTTATCCCTAGGGCAGAAGTTCAATTATGGGCTTTGTGCAACTATGAAATACCCACTCTGTGTAGTCTTGTGTATTCAAAGATTATAGCCATTTATCCTTTTACCCATTGGATATGTAGCAGGCTTCTTAAGGACAAAAAACGTGCTGCTATTTAATGAGGTGTTTTGCACAAATTACTGAAGCAAGTAGATCTATTTGTAGGCTTGTTTTCTTCAGCATGAAATAATGGGGCAAAAATCACTGGGTATTCCAAGTGTTCTGAATATTGTCATCAAAAGCAACCTTCCATCACCCCCAGCACACAGGGTGGTTATATCCTGTCCTATCTCTTGCCAAAGAGCTTGTATGAAGCTTGTACACACCTGGACACTTGGAAAACAGACAGGGCAGGTGGGCTTTGCTGTTCAATTAGGACATTTTAAAGAGTAGATATGCAGAATACTGAACTCTGATTTAATGTGTAAGTGTGAACACAGAATAACAACATGGATCAGGGGGTTGATCATGGATGAATCTCTTTCCCAGTCTGAATCCAGCTCTTGCATGGACTTAACCTAAGTCAATTGTTGGCTGGAGACCTGCAAGAAATAACTATGTCTATAAAGTCTGTGACAGAGTTTGCTCAGATCAGTCAGTTACCACTTCACCTTCAGAGGGATAAATCAAATTCCCTTTCATAACTTGCAGTTCTCTTCCCTCCAGTCTGCCTCAATAAGCTGTTTATCATGGAACAGATCTTACTTAGATCACAGGGTTGACTTTTTTTAGTCAGGATTTTATCCTGTTCCCTCATCACTTTAAGTCTTTATGGCTTACTTTGGAATAGTTTACTCAGTCACTGTACATTAATAAATGTTGCTTACTTAAATCAGGCAGAAGAGTAACTGCATTTATTTCCTGGTTTTAAATCTTTAACAAGCTAAACATATTTCACTAAAATTAGTTTGCTTGGCAGAGATTCAAGTTTGGGGGCTCTCATTATATTTTCAGCTTATTGCATAACACATTCACGCTATCATATTAAAGGCAAAGATATTCATATCACTGTTTTCCCTCTTTTATTTTTATTATTGTTGTCCTGAATTTCCACTGTCTTTGCAGCTGATAACATACAAAACTGTTGTTTTGATCTACTGGCATATTTGATTACTCCTCCTGCTGGGGAAAATGAGCCCCTGAGATGTGTTGCAGAGGAGAATGAGAGCCCTGGTCAGCAGGGAGCCAGGGAGCAGTGATGTAGGGTCCATTTGAACAAGACAGGGGCCCTCTTACTCAGCCTTGTCCCACAGTTATTCCATTGATTCCACTGACATTACTTGTCATCCCCTCTGGAGTGAATGAGAGGGAAATAATATTCAGGTCACTGTGGATGGACTGAAGGAAGAGAGATGCTTTGTACCTCTGTCTTTAGTATATAAGGAGCCTTTGAGTCTATTACAAAAGCAGGAACAGGATTGCAAGCAAAGCACTTCATTCTATGAAGTGATTGTTTTAAAGCACTGACTAGATCATGGAGCATGTCATTATCTGGAGGAAAGAAAAAATCTAGTTACTTAGAAAAATGTGAACATGTTTGTGCTTACTGTAGGTAAAGGTCTCAGATGCTCTTAGCTCGCTTAGTCAGAAGAGTGAAAAATCCTAGTGCAGGTGGTGGCCCCATCTCTGCGCTACTTGTTAGTTGTTTGTGAGCTGCTGTGTGAGGAGAAGCATCACCTGGCTCTATTTGGTATTCCAGGAAGCCACATGGAGAGCAAGAGGGATTTTTTGTCAAGTAAGTTGATAGCTGTGAAATTTCTTGCAGTGATGAGCTGAACAGTTGCTCTAAGTCAATAGTAGAACACATGGTCTTGAAAGATTAAGTGATGGACAGTCACTAGGTTTTCCTTTTTTTTTTTTCCTTACTTCATGTGTTGGCCAAACTGAATGTATTTAACAAACAGAGAGCAAAAAGCAAAATATTGCCTTTGGGAGATTTTACTTAAATTCTGGCAACTCCTTGGCAACCCCTAACAGATATATATATAAAAATGAAATTCTTTGATTTTCCTTCAAATGTTTGCCAGTCATTTCTGTCCAAAATTATTAGCCAAATCTGAATCATTTCAGTTCTCCAAAACACACTGTTCACTCAAAAGTTTGCCATGTTCCTGGAAGGGTGTGGTAGGTGCACCATATTCTTATTTGTTCTGTGACCAGTCACAAAACTCATAAGAATCCCCTCTTCCATGAATAAGAACTGGCTAGGGAAAATCTGGGGTGTTTTAATCTTCTTCATAGGCTTGTTGTGGAGATAAGCTCAAAGATAAATCCTAAAATTCCTGAAGGAAAAGGGGAAGACTTTATGCTTGGAATTTTACTTTATCACTGACTCTTCATTTATCCAGATTCATATTCATTCTTCTGTCTTCAAACCATGTCAAGCACAGGGTACTGGATAGCAAAACAGAATGGTGAGCTAACAGGGGCCTGGTGTCTGCAAATGGGTTCCCCACAGGGCTATAGCACGTCCCACAGGAGTGCTAAACGCTCTTTGTTTCTGGGAGGAGTCAGTCATAGTGCTGCTCAAAAGTGGTAGTGCGAGGAATCAGGTAGCCCTCAGGTGCTTGTTTTATGCATCTTCCTAGAGCTTTGAGTTGGTCTCCTGTTCTGCTTTTTTGTTTGGTTTGATTGGGTTTGTTTCTTTGTTTGGTAGGACTGAGTTCAGGTTATTAAACTATGCATATGCTGCATATAGGTTCAGGGTTTGTAATCACTCTTGTGTCATACTATGATACTTTCTATTATGGGCCCAAAAAGTCTCTGGGAAGACTCTTGGTTAAGGTCAGAGAGACTAAACAGACCACTGCTGAGAATGAGAGAGGAGGGCAGGAAAAGCTGCTCCCTGGATAACAGCAGAGTCCTGAGCCCAAGATAGGAGAAGTCTGTCCAGACTGCTTCAGTTTTCTTGGGTGCAACAATTCCCAGTGCAAATGCTCTTGACTTTGAAAATAAGAAGTCAATAATTTTTTTTAAAAAGCTGTTATGGCAAATTTTATGGCAGAACATTAGAGGTTTCAAATAAATCAGGCTGAGCAGCCTGGCAGTGTGTGCAGGTGAGGAAAACTAGGCTTTGTTTCTACTTCTCTTTTCCTCCTAGACTGCATCAATTTCATTTGAGTGACAGCACGCTGACCTCAGGCAGGGTAGTCATAGGGTGGGATTACTCCCTTGCCCTGCCTGAATGCAGGAGCAGAGGAACAAGGAAAGCAGTTTGGTGATGCTGAGCACTGTGTTCTGGTCAGTGCCTGCTTCAAGCCTGTGAGAAGACAATGAAATGCAGCTAGGCTTCCCTCCTCTCTTGTATCTTTGGAGAGAGGAAATCAGTTGGAGGAAGAAAAGATTAATACACTGAGCTGCAGCTGAGTCCATTCCTTCAAGAAGAAGGAATCCAAACATGTCATCTGATTTAAATCAATTAAGAAGAGAAAGTGGCATGGCCCGGGTTAATAAGTCCAGCAATGAAGTGTGCCCATTTATGCATAATAAGTGGATTTTTGTTGTCTTAGCAACTGCCTGGAGATGTGTTATCCATCAGGGGAACAGTCTGTTTGGATGTTGTCAGGGTGACAAGCCAGCTACCTGTCCATGTTACTGCAGATCTTCTCCAGCACTGCAGCCCTGTCACTGGCTACTGTATGCTGGTGCATGAGATGTTTCAAGAGCTGTCTCTTGACTGTACACAGGGCATTGCTCTCTCCAGCCCATGGCATTTATCTCATCATCAAGCTCACTGAACCAGTGCTCTGTTGCCCAGTGGACTGACTTGAACTGACTCATTCAGGGCAACACGGGAGTTGCCACTTCTGTTAGTCCTGCATGCCTTAGGAAAACTGCCCCACAACATACTCTGCTTTACAGCAGCGAATGTAAGAAACCCTTATAAGTGAGGAGAACCTAGGAAAGCTAACACAGTGTAAAAAAATGTGTGAACTCTGCTTCTGGAGCAAAGCCTCACTGATCCTGTCATTAGCCCACAGTTCCCACATGCGTGCTCTTGAGTTGATTCCTGCAGGTGACAATCTGACTTGGTGTCTCTAAAGCACTCGTTTCAAGGCAGCCTGAACTCTTGCAGAGTCAGGAGTCTCCTGTGCAGGATTTCAGGTGTAAGCCCAGGGGCTACAAGTAAGGTCAGCTCTAACCCAGAGATATGGAAGATCCAGAGTTACTTTTGCTGCTACTGGAAGTTGTTCTCTAATCCCATCTACAGGCAAAGTCACAATCCCCTGGCCTGGCTCTGAGCAGCTCTGAGAGAAATTATTGTTTCTTCTTGAAACCATATGGAAGTTGGTTTCCAGTGATTTTTTCTCTGGTGCTTTTTGGGCTTTCCCCTTACAGAAAGGCAGACTCCTTTTAGAACATGACACTTCTGCCAGCAAGATTTAGCTTCTGGCTCATTAGGCTGTCAAGGTTCCTAATTTTACTTGGCTATTCCTTAAAACAAACAAATAACCCCCCAGACCAAACAAACCCTTCTTACTATTGATGAAAGCTGATGTGTTGACAGTACTGGAGACTGTCATTCTCCTAACAAATTTATGCTAGCAGTAGCAAAGCAGATCCTCCTGGCTTTTTTACCTCATCCCTAGTGTATAGGTTGAACTGCTCTGGTGTCATGGCTCAGCTGGTCATCCAGCTTCCTATTCAGGCAGCCCACAGGGACTAAGTTATACATGCAGTGGGAGCCTCTGTAGGGGAGAGCTGAGCATTAGTGAGCTACTAAGTTGGAACAGCTGTCAGATCCATTTCTAAGTGTAGTGATCGGCAGGTATATAGTTGTGCATTAGTGCAATGAACTGAATTTAAATGAGTGTCTTAGGGCTGAAAGCTATGTTAGTGACCTGAGTTGCCCTTATTGTAATTCTCTGTTTGTTTCAGTCTCTCTTGGTCCTGTCATTATGCCAAGATGACGTAGCTGAAGCTGGGAAGGGAGGCAGAGACCAATCAATACAAAAAATCTGTATTTCTGCTAGGGAAGAAAAAACCCAAAATTCACAGGTCTAATGATTCTTTCTCTAACAAGTGGACTTAAACTGTTAGGAAAGAAAAAATATTTGCTACTGTTCTAGGTAACCACTGGCTGGTTTTGAGTGTGAAAGATCCAGAGCAGAGAAAGTAGGTATCTCCTCACTTCAGAGCTTTATCTATCAGCATGTGAATCTGTGAGACTTCTCATCTCAGAGCAAAATATGAGGCTGCATCCTAAGACTGGAAAATTGGTAACTTAATTTTTAAACAAATAATCTTAAGGTGTCTAGAAAAGCAATGATAAGGGAAGAATAAAATCTGGGAGAAATAAATGATCTCTCATAGGTAGGAATGCTGATCTGCAGAAGCAAGTGTCTGATGCTAGAAATGCTGGAAGTATTTCAGCCTGTTTAGTGCCTTCATTGTGCGTGTCAACACATGAGTCGAATGCTGTGTGACTCCTGATAGATCCACATCTCTGGGAAAGGAGGGCCTGGCCCCTTGTAAGCTCTGTTGATTACATGGTTTGCTGAACCTTCAGCCACAGATCTGTTACTCTGCTTTCCATATGGTCATACTTAAACCCACAAGGAACAATCAACCCCTTTGCTGTTCTCTTCAGTATCTTCTAGTGAGTGACTTACACTGGATCCTGATGCAAGAAAATAAGCTTCCTAGATGCTGATTGCTGCCTCGGGGTTTAGAGTGTATGAGGAGCCCAGTGTAGCCTTCCAGAGTGAATTATAGGCTTTACCATAGGTTAGCTTTCCCTAGGAACACAGTGTTCTTCTAGACATCTGTTCTTGGCTCATCTGTGTGTCTTGCTCTGTTTGGGATTACTTGGAGCTGATTATTTTATAATTGCCCTATATTTGTCATCTCCCCCAGCTCTGGACTAGCC
Organism: Corvus moneduloides; assembly: GCF_009650955.1. Lineage (NCBI taxonomy): Eukaryota > Metazoa > Chordata > Aves > Passeriformes > Corvidae > Corvus > Corvus moneduloides. The sequence goes on along the minus strand of NC_045481.1, from coordinate 35,265,789 downwards.
TGGTGAATGTGAGAACTGGCAGAAAGAGAGGAGCAAGAGGTTAACCATGGGATTGATCCGATAAGTCATTACCTCTGTCATTAATCTCTGCTCTTGGGCAGCATCTGGGGCAAGAGCCTCAGCTATCTGCTCTAGTTGCATAAGAAGAGGTCTAAGTTGTGGGTGTTTTCAGGCAAGACTCAGGTGCTTTCTTAGCAAATCACACATCTAGAAAACGAAAGGCTCTACTAGCTAAGCATCAATATAAAAGGACATTTTAGGGTATTTGTCTGACCTCTGGATTTCTCTCAGGAAGGGTTGAGGTATTTTCCCTCATTGATCCTCTGTTATAGCAATCAACTTTGTAGAGATGTCTTGACTGTTTTAAGGTATTTGAGATGGCATGACATACCCAGAGGTACTGTGAAGAGTGCTGCTTACGTGCTGGGGGAATAGCAGTACTAGTTCTGCATTTGGCTTCTACCATTTAGTGTGCTGATGCATCTGGGGTGACAGAGACCAGGTTAAAATCCCTGGGGCACTCAAGCACAACTGTCCCTTCACACAGGTCTGCCAGAGACGCAGACAGCAGGAAACTCTGGATTTGGTCCATCTCTTGTGTGAAAATATTTCTGTATTGTTTGAAATTCTCACTTAGCAGAAGAGTGAGTATTTCCAGTGAATCCTAGCTGTTCCAGCAGGTTGTCCAGGCTGGAGCCAAGCTATAGTGCTACTCACACTTGTTCTATGGCACACTGAGCATGTATTTTATGTGAAAGGAATCTATTCTCTACTTTATACAATTCTAAAACTGCTTCACCACAAAGGAATGAGAAAGCTGAACTCCAGATACACTATGATAGGGTGACCAGGCTGCTTCTCTCTGAGGTGGGTGGAGAGTCAAATTCCCTCTGGCAGGCTGAGGTGGTTAGAAAGTTGGTTTGTTCCCTCCTGGACAAGTGTCTGGTTATTAGGTACAAGCAGAAAGCACTTCCTCCTCATGGGAAATAAGAGGTTAATCTTGCTCATCCCTCCTCCTACTGGTTTGTTTTCAATCAGGGCATTTTTAGACAGATGTCAGGCTTTGTTGTGCTGAGAGGATCTCTTCTGCCCATTCTTCCTTACCTGTCTACCTAGCCTGCACAGTCAGTTACTTGTGGAGCTTTTTTCTCTGTCCCAGCACTAAGAATACAAGGACTACCGTACCTTTAAAGTAACCCTGTGATGGAGACGTTGTAGAAAGAGGGGAAGGCAGTGCTGAAAGTTTCCAAATCTGTGGAGGCCAGAGCATGTCCCAGGCTGAAATCCCCAAGCTGAAATCCACCCACCATCTGTCTTCAGTTCTAACATTCATTGTTCTTGATTGCAGTGCCATTTGCTGTACTTTTGTTCACTCTAATTTTTTTGGTTGCTTTTTATCCAAGACAGCTGGCTATCTTCTCTTGGCAGCTCTTTGGGATGTGGAATAGACCTATTTTCTGCTACTGAAGCACTGTGCCTTGTGTGCTGGCTACTGTGGGAATGCTGGGGGACAGGGTATTGAGGAATAGGTTGTACTGAATTGAAACAGAACAGATGAATTCCAGTGTAAGCCAAGAAGAAACAGGGGCAAATTAAATGGATCCAGTTCAAGCTTGGGTGTTCTTGGGACCAGAAGAAAGGAAGTACTAGAAATCCTTTTTTCCCCTTATGTTTCTCATAACACAGGCAAGAGCTGTGACTTCTGCTGAGCAAAAGCCTCTGGGAGGATGAAAAAATGCAAACCACATGGATCCACACAAATTTCAGTTGTTTTTATTGTCTGGGTCAAATTCTGACTCCTCCCCCAGGCAGAGTGCTGCTGGCAAGAGATGCTCTGCATCATGGTAGCCAGAGGCCTTGGCAAACAGGCAGGACACTCCTGGGGAACAAGGGAGGACCGACAGGAGTTCATCCCAGCACCGTGTTAATTAGATTGGTTATACATCCCCCTGACTGCTGAGCGTGTACTCTTCTGTCCCTTGCATTCAGGCAGAGCTCATAGGAAGGAACATATCACCAGAGAGCTGAATTGGGAGGTAAAAGGAAGAGGGGATGGGGAGGAAGAGATTCCTTACACATCTCTTTTCCACAGTTTTCAACTGCACAGGATCAACCAAAACTTTTTCAACACTCTTTGAAACGCCCTCTACTCCTGAGAGAAAGGCAGGGATGCAGGAAGCAAGCTGAAGTACAAGTGACATCCTACCATCCAAATCCATCTCTGCAGTAAAGTTATGCTAGGAGGCTCACATGTCCATCTGTGGGCTTTTCAAGTGCTGTTTGTTATATGGCATGTTATTGAAATGCTTCAAGGATTCCCTTTGTAATGTGTAATTACTCTGAGATATGCAGTTCAGTGCCTATTGCAGCTGCTGTTCTGACTAATTTTAATGCAGTTAAAGCCGTTCATGGATCAAAGAAATTGATGCAGAGGAAATTTTAAAGCTTAGTGTAAAGAACAATGTAATAGTCTCTAACACATCAGGTACTTAAAAATCCTGTACTTGGTACCTCTGAACTTGGGTTTTACTTCTCATACCCACAGGACTTTGAAGCATATTTCTAACTGTCTGTTACCTCTCCTGAGATCTCAGAGGTGTCTCATTAAAGCTGATGTTCAAGCCTATTAAATACATGAATGCAGCTTCTAATGATGCATCTCATTTAGGTGAGCTGACACCAGGAATTGGCAGGGATCATTGCTGCTCTGGTCCCCCAGTGCCTGGGATAGTGAAAGCCACCTGGAGAAGTGCAGGATAATACCTTCTTCTGTGTTGGGAGATAAAAGCAAAGTGTCTTAAAAAGGCTGCTGACTTCCAGGGGCACACCAACCTTGTCGCCTTCTCACCCTACCAGCTCTCCTCCCTCTCTCCTGGAAAGTGCAGCCTCAGCTCCAGGAAATTGCAGATGGGAAACATCTGTCCTTGAGCTCTCAGTCTCTCCAGCCAGTTAATTATTAATCATCTCAATATCCCTCATGTCAAGCATCTGAACGGCCCATGAAGCACAGAGAACTGTTTTATCAGTCGAGTCACAAAGGTTTTAGTGTTCTGCCACTCATTATTGTAAATCTGCTGTTCTGTCAAAGAACTTAAGCACCCAGAAGTGCTAGTTATCTCATCTGAGCCCACACCAGATGACCTGGTACTAGCAGGGGCAATACATGTGCAAACTGGGAAAACACAAGAGAAAGTTAAGCTTCTTTCATGGATCTGGCAACAGAACTGGTGCTGTACCATTGCATGTGATGAGAACTGTAATGCTACTGCAGTTACAGATATATTGCCCATTATGAACACCTACCTACTAGGAAAATACCTCAATATTTAGCTCCCTAAAAGATACCTGCCAGGCTATTAAATCCTGGGTGGCACAGCTAATTTTCTGTGACTGTGGGGTGGCTGTTGTGCCTCTGTGTGGTATGCTGCCGCTTGCTATTGCTCTAGAAACAGAGACACACTTGAGGTTGTATGGAGCTCTACGACTTACCTGTGTTCTAATTCATACCCGCTATTCTGAAAGACTGAGAAGAAACAGACCAAAGAGTAGGCATGAAAGAAGAAGAAAACCACTGAACTTGTCTCAATGCACTTCTTATATTGGAAGTATTCAGACATGAGAACCTAACTTCTAGCTGGGACAATTCTAGTGGAAATGGAATGGCACCAGCATTTTATTTCTGGTTTAGGCAATATTACACTTTCCTGCTACCATTTAAAATCCTACTGTGGGAAGCCTTGGGTGTTGCAGGTAAGTGAATCCATTAAGGCAGGATGATACACATGACTGAAATTGTGCTCTTTAGGATCCCTAGGATATGACTAGGTCCTCAGGTACCTCTGTGTTCCACTCTGCCCTTCCTTCTATCCCAGGATGTCTTCATGCAAAGTGAAAGAAATTATAGTGGATCTGATGGTAGATTACCAATAATTAGCTCAGCAAGGGTCAAACTCACCCTTCATTCTTTACAAGATACTATGTAGAAGACCAACTCTTATTTACATGTAAAATAGATGGAGATGTTTTTTCCTCCTTTCAGTTCAAACATAACATTGTGTTCAATGATACCACAATGTTTTGTGGAAAGTACAAGTGCTTTGAACATGTGGGGATCAAAAAGTTCTAAACAGATTGTGTCATGCTGCCAACAAAGTGTGTCCTTGGACTCTGGCCGAGAACAACCAAACCTTCATTTTGAGTAAAGCACTGGATGTTGAGAAAGAGAAATACCCAAACTTTAGTCCTAGTTCCTATCTCAATTGCATTTCTAGCAAGTCATTTCAACCTCTTCGTCTTGAGTCATCTCACCTGTAAGATGCCCTATTTGTGGGATACTTGGGTGTTTAAAAGCCTGACTGCTTTTTGGCACCTGGAGTGTTGCTGCCTGGGTGGGCATGATTCCCATAGGAATGGGAGGCAGTAGCAGGGTTTCTGGGCAGTGGGCTGAGGGGCAGCAGCCCTGCATCCTGCTGACTGCCTGACCTGTGTCCAGGTGAGCACATGCCCTCTTGCCCCATCCCTCCTGCGTGCCCTGACAGCTATCCCTGGCCTTCCCATCAATCAGAGGGTGGTGGTCCCACTTCTTTCTCACCAGAACCTGCCTGGCGAGGGTGGGGATTTTCTGAAACAGTCACCCACCACACCTGCTCCTGGCCTTTACTGCCCTTTGACCACAGACAGCAGATGAAGTATTTAGAGACAGCTGCTATTTTTGTCATTAGCATCCAGACTTCCTAGGAGAAAATTGATGAAATCTGTGACAGCTGAAATCTGAGTCAGAGGAAGCTTTTTACTTCAGCATGTACAAAAGCAAGGGGAGAGTGAAGTAAGGGGGAGGAAAAGAGAGATTTCAATTTGCTATTCATTTAGTTCTGTCAGGAAAGCCCAAGCAACTCAAGACGACGGTGTGCAAATTGCAAACACGCAAGTTGCAGCGTGGTGGATATTGTTCAAGGGATGGACAATGCAAAAGCAGTGGGTAAGAAAACAAGGCAGCATGAGGGAGCTGTGTGCTGTGCTTTGTGACAGGATACATTAGCTCCCCCTGAACAGTTCTGTGCTCTGGACCCTGCTGATGGTACTTGACAATTTAAAGCAAATGTGTCTCTATGCTGTGTTGCTGTTGCAGGTGCTGGAACAGGATACCCAAGGGATCTGCTTAGCCTTTTCCACTCCAGGGCATGATCCTTTCTCAGTCTTCTCTAGGGTACTTCCCATTATTTCCCTGGAGAAGGAAAAGGCTGTTATTCCCAATCTGCAGCTGAGACACTGGCTTGCAGAGAGGCTGACTTGTCTGATGACAGGACATGAGGAATTGAATGAAGCTGTGTCAGGGGAAGTTCAAACTGGACATTAGGAAAAAGTTTTTCACTGAGAATGTGATTGGTCACTGGAACAGGCTCCTTGGGGAAGTAGTCACAGCACCAGTCTCACATGGTTCAAGGAGTGTCTGGACAACATTTTTAGTCATTATAGTTTAGTTTTAGATAGTCCTGGGAGAAACAAGGAGTTGGACTTAATGACTCTTATGGGCCCCTTCCAATTTGAGATATTCTGTGACTCTATGATCGGTAACTTGTTGTTCTGTCTCTTGGTTTTTGATGTGGAGTTAGGATTGTGAGACTGTTCTTACTCTTCTCCAGCTGTGGATGCTGAAAATGCTCTGATTTCTTTTTAAGGACTGTGATAGATGTTTCAAAGCAAAGTGTTTTATTGAGGCTTCCCAGTTGAACTGTGCTCTCCTTTGATGGAGTTCAGATAGCTTCCAGCACCGAAGGGAACTATGGGTCAGAACACTCTTCCAGCACTCAGTCTTTTCAAAATGAAAGTGCAGGCCTCTGTTGTTATCATGATTTCCAATTTGAAAGAAAACTCCTAGGATTACATGTTGTACTGTGATGCCAACAGGATCAGAGGCAGTTCTTCCCAAACTGATGAATTTACAGAGCATCTCTGGTAATACAGTTCAAGAGGCTTTCTGAAAAGATGTCCCTTAGTACACAGAGGTAAATGACCCAGAGCATGAGCAATTAATGCCCCCCCTTTTTTCCCATGACTCTGTATAAGCTTTGGACTGAGATAGGAGGAGGTAAAGGAGAAACAGTCAGTCCCCGTTCTGCCCAATGACTTGACAACAGGATTACATACATGTTAATCCACCAAAATTTATCCTCTGCTTTAGAAATAAGAACAGTTGCTCTAGACAAGCCTGAAGTCTTTATGCTGACCCATTTACACAGGTTATCATTTAATTTGATTTGATTTGAAAATATTCTTGTTTTACTCGGTACTTGACAAAATAAAATGCTACCTAGGATGTTGGGGGGATGAGAACACATTACACACTGGGGTTACAGGAGGTGATGTGGTTAAACACTGCATGCACATATGTGCTCTGGGGACAGCTTGACAGACTGCAGGCTTTTGGAAAGAAATAGTCTAGCCAAGGAGCAGGGGGGGAAAGCATCTGCCAGTAAATAGATGGATAAAGATGTTCTGTGCTGCTTTTAAGGAGCACCAATCATCTTTATAACTTTAACAGGTGGCAGTGGGGCAGGAGGGGAGGAAGCTATTCAGAGAATTGTGTGGGTGGTGAAGAAATTAATCCTAATGAATTGGAAGAGCAAATCCACAGTGGGAAGAAAGCTTTGGATTTCTTCCCTGCTGGATATGGATAAATAGAAGAGAATCCCTTTTGCATGCAAGAGCTAATTGGGCAATTACAGCATAATCTCAAAACCTTTGCTTAAATTGTATCCTGACTACCAAAGCGTGAGGCAGATTCTCTTCCAGGGGTTTATAAGCTTGCCCAGTCTTTCAGACAGGTGAAAGCTCATCTTTGAAACATATTCCTTCCTTATATTTCCAAGGTTTCCTTTCCATGTTTTCATTCTTATTCACAGAAAAGAACACACAAATATAAGAATGGACAGACTGGTTCAGACCAAGGATCCATCTAATCCAATTTCGTTATTCTTCCCTCAATGCCTGCTTGTGGCCACAATTGGGAGATGGAGCAGCACAAGCATTGTATGACACTTCCTTCTAACACTTTCACACAAATTTAGCTCTGGGGCTTCTCTGAGCTTGACATCTGCTTCTTGACTAGTCCTCTCTGGCTCTTTCTTCCATTCAATTTTCCTGAGTAAATGTAACCTTCTGTATTAACAGCCCTTGCTGGGAGTTTGCAGGTGTACTATGTAGTGGTGAAAAGCTAAGTCCTCTTCTGATTTCCTCACTCTTCCTATTCCTTCTACAAAAATAAAAGTGGGAGGTTCCAGCATGGGAATCTCACCAGTTTTATTTTGGTGGAAACAAGAAAACTCTGATGGAAAGACTGAATTTATTTTTTCTGCAACAGTGGGTGTCACGTTTAAGTTCTCCTTTTACAGCTTTGCTATCACTTGGCCCTAAAGACTTCTCTTCTGACATGTTGGAGGAAGGATTGAAGAAATAAATGTTACTGGAGAGGCTATTCTTCTATTTTTTTAGGTTTGTCTAGAAGCTAAAAGTGAAAATGTTTTTGTCTACTTTGGAAAGCACAGGGTCCTGAGACAATTTGAGTGAGGAATGATCAGTAAGAGTGCTCTCTGTCCGCAGTGCTCTATGCTGGACACTCTGGGGTCCTCCCACCCCTAATTTGTGCATTCATGATGTCTAAATCTTTATTGTGACTGCACTTGAACTGAGATTTGAGTGCCACAATGCCAAGCAGTTCCACATGCCAAAGAAACAGAGCATCTGAATGCTTCCAAAATCTTGGCTATTCTTAAGGCTTTAAAACTCAAGACTGATTCCTGTTTACTTTATCAATCTTCCAAAGGCTCACTTGTGACATGAATCACGTTATTCTCCATCCCATCTCTCTGCTGAACCTAATTGGCATTCTTTCTCTCATGAGTGTTTTTCTTTAGGACTGGCACCAGCACAGAGATTCAGCACCAGGCTGGTCTTGCTCACATCTGCTGTGTAGTGCCATCTGATCAAACAGAGAGAAGGAGCATGTGTCTTGCTAGGATTGAGTTGGAAGGGAAAGCAAAGAAGGTATTTGCAAACATGGGTGCACAAACCCCATGGTATTAGTGTTCAAGTGAGGTAGAAACCATGGATACACAATTACACAAAATAGAAACGAAGCTCATGTCACCATAGGTGGTCTTTTTTTACAAATAGAGAGGAAAAAAGATGCATTGGTGGCTATTTTTTCTCTATCCAGTGCTGTTTTCATACCTGGTTACCTGGACATTTCTGCTGTAGGGTAGCAAACCAAGCTGTGTGTTTACTCTCGTTGTTCACCATGTACAAATGCACTTTGGAGCATAAAGTAAGCTGAGAGTTTAAAAATTTGCATCTTCTGTAGTTTACTTGCTGAAGAAGGCTGTCTTCTGAGCAGGCTAATTATTGCCACAGAAAGCAAAGGCATTCCTAGGGATTCAGCAGCACGCTTGTGGAAGTCACCGTGTTCTGGAAGAGGATGATTAGGAAAAAACTGTTCCTATAAGGAGTTTTGCCAAGGACCAATTTGCAGTGCTGCACCTTTGGTGCAATACTGGGCTTGCTTCTAGGCTTGATTACTAAAATAGCATATGTGAAAGGAGACTGATTGTCAGCCTGTCCACGTCCGGCTTTGTACACAGTCTTGGGCATGTTTGCTTATTGCTAGCTGGCCACCTGATGGAAAGCAGAGGGTTAAAACACTGCTGCTCTCTAAGGCTTTGTTGGACACATTCAGCCTGTATTTATGTTTGCACATGTGATGCACAAGCAAATATGTCCTGTTTGCTTGTGAAGTTTTCTCAATGTTCTCTTGTGGTAGGAGGTAATACTCTCCAGCTTACAATATGCTGGTGTTTGCCTTATCCTGCTGTTAGTGATTCATTCGGGATGCCAACTGTGAGCCTCAGCCATGAACTGGAATTCCACCATATTTCACAAAGACACTTCGTAAATAGGAACCAGAGAAAGAGCTCTGGCTCCAAAGAGATTACGAGCTACTTCTCATCTAGATCTGATAGGAAGCATGCAAACAGAGCTTGGTTTAAGAACTCCATCTGGTGACACTAACCCCTCCCGAGATGAGAACTCATGCAAGCAGTCCTTTGGTCATGATGCCCAGTTTTATATGATTTTGGGGATTTTATCCCTTTGTGGTTTCTTCCAGTAAGAGAGGTTAAACAAGATTATTGTGGTGTTAAAGGGAAGCACAGTAAAATGAATTATATAAATGCTACTGAACTCGTACTTTATAGAGCAAATGGAACTTTCACATAAGAGGAAATATATCAGGCTGGGCGGCTGATCTTATTTGTTTGATGAATCTGTTTACCTCTTGCATGCATCCATCTAACTCGGGAGAAGGCAGATATATGGAGTGGGAACTGAATAGTCTCAGACTTATCCATTCATCACTTGCATGACTTTCATTGCTAGAGTGCCCAGATTACTTCCCTGCTATATAGGAATAGAAATCTTTCTTTTCTCTTGGTTTACTGGATAATTAGCTTAATTTTAGGGCTTTATGACTATTTGTATTCCCTAGCTTGCATGAGTGAACTTAAAGAAAAGCCGCTCAAGGGAACTGAAATCCACATCTGTTGAACAACACCCTTAATCACTTGTGTGAGTCGTGTCTGTATCAAAGCAGAGACCAACTGAATGGGGTTTTGCCCTTGTTCTGCACTGTGGATCACTCTGGAAAGAGTGTGATGATTTTTTTAGGTCTCTGGTTCTCTGAGAAGAATTTCTGGGTCAATATGGAATATGGGTCGTGTATAGTGTCTTATTAAGAGTACGTGCTCTTATTTTAGGTAGTAATCAAAATGGGGGTGTGCTTGGAGTGTGCTTCTTCACTTCTAGAAATGAGTTGCAATCTGCTTTTGAGAAAGCTGACAATGGCCCACCTCCTAAGGCCAAATAAGGCTTTTTCTTCAATAGATATCTGGGCATCTAGAAGCTTCTTAAAAGGGCTCGTCTAGGGAGACTGCTTAATCTGAGAGCAGATGTCTTTGATCTTAGAGGATGTTGTGAGCTAGGTGAAGCATCACAGTGCTTACCTCTTTCTCCTACATCAGCCTGGCCACAGCTCAGATTAGATATCTGCTCTGCATGCAGGAGAATTTTTTGGCAGCTCTCTGAGGGATCTGGCAGACAACACCGTTTGTATGCCATGGTACAAATATACAATCCTTTCTCTTTTCACTGAAGCAAATAGGAGCCAAGATATAGTTGCAGTATCTAATGGATTTTTATAGAAATAAATACTAATGGGGGTGGTGAGGAGGAGAGGGAGGGAGAAATATTCCCAGGGAAGCTTGTTACATAAGGCAAATTCTCCTCTTTGGTCTTATTGAAGTATTTCCTTATCTTCCCTCTTCCCCTTCGATTCCTGATCTTATTGGGTACATTTCAGATGTGGAGATACTGTATGATGCAAGTACATGAAGGAAGCAGTTGTCTGAATCTCTTGGGTCATTTCAGATCTGTTTCTAGATGTACACAACATACAGCAGAGTAGCACAGAAGATTTGCTTTAACACAAGTGTAAAATTATTATTGTGCCCAGAAGAAAGGAAATATTTAGGGCAGCCTGAATGCTAGTCCAACATATGCTGTGCTGTTTATGAGGTGGGGGTAAGGAGAAGAAAGAAAGGATAATGTAGTGTTTTCTAAGGAAGCTGCATTGTTAGGTTTGTGCCTCTCCCTGTGCAGTGGTGTGTGACCCTTGGGAGAAGCAAGCACAGAGGCTGTCCCTTTGAAGGGACAAACACCTGCATTTTAATCTGAAGTGGTTTGCACACAAAACAGTATCTTCATGGTACTAAATGCTGATGATTCGTTGCCAGGCACTGCTCCTAACAGCCATCTCTGTCTTTCAGCAAGGGATGGCTATATAAATGCTTTTGGAGCTGCACATCCAGTGTTGCTCATTAAATAAAGACAGAGGGAATCCTTGGGAAAAAACAAACAAACAAAAAAAAACCTCCTGTAGCCCCCAGCCAAACCAAAGCAGAGCACATTACATCAGAGTTAAGACACTCCCACAGCTTTTTAATTTGTTCCCAGACACAGTGGCATGCTGCACGTATTAATCATTCTGTTTGCATCTTCATATGGGGGGGAGCAAAAGTATCCTTCAAACACTTTGTCAGCATGCAATAGGTAAATGCCAACAATAAGAAATGTTTACTCATTTCCTAAGTTATTTGTGTTTAGTATCTTTGGTCTTTTTAAACAGTGCTACAGTCACTCAGCATAGAAGCCCTTGGGTCATGGGTTATAAACGATTTTCTGTCTGAACTTCCCTGATTGGTGTTTCTATATCAGTTTGGTGCCTTGTAGATGATAATTATTCCAACAACCCAGTTTGGCATTGAGCTAGATTATTACCCCTTCTTGAGACAGTGCTCTTCTCAATGAAACATTCCTTGCTTTACTGTTTTGTTTTTTTTTTTCCTTCTTCAGACCAGCAAAAGCAGGTTTTGAGGGAAGATGTATTTGAATCTCCATGGCACAGCAGCATTTTATCATTGCTATATTCACGTTCCTTGCTTTCTGTTTTATCCCTTAAATTCTAATCTGGAGATATCACTGCAATGCGATTCTTCAGTAGTTGTGCTGGAAGAACAGAGAGAGAGTATACAGTTATGGCAAAAATGCACACATATCCATTTACTTATATGAAGTGCAGAGAGATGAGACATTGTATGAAATTGGCACTGTATTTGAAGAGTTCTAGCCAAGACAGGACAAACACTGTAGGGCAAAAGAACAGGTTGCTAGCTGCAGGAATCAGTATTTCCCAGTATTTTTCTAAGCTAAGCTGGTTAGGCACCCTGCCAGCCAGGCAAGGCCCCTGGAATCTCTCCAGGAAAAAATCTCAGCTCACATTGAGAAAGGGTTTCCCCCATCTATGCTGCAGAATAGATTCTCTTCTCAGAAGCTTGGAGACAAATATCGATTTTTTTTTTTTTTTTTTTTTTTTTCAATAGCAAATTAATGTTAGTGGCACACAGTCAGTTTCTCTCATGGACACTATGAGGTATTTGAATATGTGCCACCAAAGCCAGCATGGAGTATAGATTCCTTAGGTGCAAACAGGTCCTACCCTGCTCTTTTCTGATCTGCTGTTGGCTCACAGGACAGGCTCAACTGGTTTTGGCAAGTGAATGGGAATGAGACAGGGAGTGAGAATTTACATGCCTATACAACATGTAATTTTGACCTTACACAGCCTTTGGACAGGGAGAAAATCTAGAGAATATCACATTCTTTTTTTACTTTTCTGTAAGGATCCAGATTCACCCCTGGGTAGGTTTAACTCCTGGCTATGAGGTGCTAATGCTGCCATTAGGAACCCCAGGGTGAGTCCTACTTTGTGGACTTCCAGCAGCAAACAATCAGTGTTTGAAAGGAGAGATGGGATCTTCATCTCTATTGGGGATTCTCTTTATCTGAGTATGGAACTCACACTATAGTGGAATAGGAAGGCCTTCCATTCAGATTGCTGATAATGATGGTTTACGCTTCAGGGTAAAAGGGAATTTGAAGAAGAATTTGGACAATCGCAGTTTTGAATGTGAATGTAGTATCATGCCGATGAAATTTCAGTTTTGGCATGGTCCCAAGTAAATCTGTGGTATGCCCATAGCAGAACAGGGAATATATCTCCAGTCCTTGTTTTGACATCCTAGCTATGGAACTATCCTTCATCTGTTTTTCTGTGGATGTTCAAAGATTACCACCTCCTGTTTGAACCCAAGATTTTTTTTCTCTCCCTTTTTTGGGGCAATAATTTTATTTCCTTTAATGTTTGTGTGCCTCTCATTTTTAACTTTTTTTTTCCACTGAAGATGTCAGCTCTTGTCTAACAAATGTAACCCTGCCAGGCTACAGATTTCTTTGAAGTTGTTTCCTGTCTACCTTGGGTCTCTACACAATAGGTTGAAAACAATATGTTACTGTGCTCTGCATTAATGGAATGCAACAAGAAGAAGTATTTATTCCATTGCCTGTGGTGCTCATGGTCCTTCTGTGATATCATAAAGGAACTTCTTATCCCTTTCTGATGGCTGTAGTTGCAATTACTTTGTTGTTACCTCAGTCTTTTCCAAGTAGTTATCTATGTAGAAACTTGGCAGAAGCCAGAAATTGTTTTAACCGGTTTCTTATACTTCCTTGGTATAAAGAGAGATGTCCCTGCCTTGTGTATCTAGGAGGCTGCTGCCCTTGGTGAAAGCATTAATAAATTGGATTGCAATGCAAATACGGGTATTCCTTCCACTTGGTAGTCATCACTGACAAAAGAAAGTTGTAAGTGGCCTGCATGCAGCTGACCAAAATTTTCAAGGTCGTATGTGTCACAAGAGGGGCTTTGTTAGTCTCTTGCATCCCATCCCTTCAGGCTGGTCATAGCCTGGATATTTTGGAGATGATCCTTCCTTCCTCTACCACTGACTAGATACGGTTAGGAGAAAAGGCAGACTGATCTGAAAAGCCAGAAAAGGCAGGCTTATGATATGAAATGAAGATTGAGTATGTTTGTCTGGATTACCTGACAGGTGTGAGTCACTGTCAGAGGATAATGGAAAACAAAACACCATTCAGGAAAAAGAGTGAGCACTCCATTCCACCAAGCCATGAAGCCTTGTTAACAGGACGAGCAGACAGACTTTTTTGTCATAGGTATTCATTTTCTGCCTCAAAGGCTCTGAAGGCTATGGCTATGAATTGGATCCTGATGAGTAATACTTCATTCCTGAACTACTTATGAATGGAAACAGCACCGTGAAGGGTGTTTCAAACTATACTGTAGCTTGAAAGAGATTAGTATTTTGGATGTTTTCACTAGAAACCCAAGTAGAGACCACAAGAAATCTACCTCAGGTGGTCAGGCATGGACTGTTGGTGTGCCTGGGTTAACCAAAAAGTAGGTATTTGTGTTTGCCCAGGCAGGAATTTTCCCAAGGGGGGCAAGTCAATAAGGAAGAATCAGTGTCATATTAGCATTTTGCTATCATGGAAGAGAAATTCAGGAACCTGAGCAGGGATCTAGACAAGCCTTAGGTAGAAAAGTCTCAGCTGGTGGTTTATTTGGTGGCAAGAATCTCTCACTCCTCTGCTGTTTACATGTGCATGCATCACTTTGACGGAGAAGCTATGGCTGGTGATTTGGGTGTTCATCTTGGAGGTGAAAGACTGAAGTTCAAATCCCTGCTAATAATCTGCCAAAACAGAGAGATGGACTGTGCTTTTCAGCACTTCAGAGATATGCTACAGCTGCTTGTCAATCAGCTGCTCTGTGGAGGACTCAGGGTGCACATTACCTGCACTACTCTGAACAAAGCAGATGCTTTGGCCTAGGTAGGACTGATGTATCAATTGCAGTGTGTTTTCAAAGGATGCACTGAATGTCTGTCTTCTCTCTGTAATGCTGGACATCAGGATGGGGCTAGTCTCTTCTTTGGAGGTCCACAGGTCCACAGAAGACAGCAAAGGATCCTTACAAACAAGCAAAAGGATATACTAATGTTTCTTGGTTAATGTTTCCTTTCTGAGCAGGTCCACAGCATTATTTCACATCTGAAAAATCATTTAACAGCCCTATTTGTTATTACAGTTCTCAGTTACATCCTTTCTGCAAGATGAAAGACAGAGAGCCCTAAGGCTATATTGCTGACCCTACCAGATGTGTCAAGGCCAACCTAGTTTCAGAGCCAAAGCATCTCCACTGTGCTTCAGATAGCTCCTGATGAACCAAGCTGTTGGGTATTTATTTCCCTTGCTTTTTTTTTTCAACTCGCCTGAATCCTATTTGATGGGAAGCCTACTTACTGACAGTCTGGGCTGAGGGCTCACCATGCAGATAGGTGTGTAGCATCTGAAATACCCTCAGCTGAGAATGTTTACAGCCTCCTTGACATTAGCAGAGGAAAACATTTCAGACCATTCAATACTCTGTCTTGCACAGGCCCACCAAGGCTTTCTCAATATCTGGCTTTCAGTCATACAAATGTTTTCTTGTTCTTTTTTGCTGCAAGGAAACTTCTAAGCACTTAGTCAAAGTCTCTCTTCTTTTTAAGCTGAGTATGTTGCTCCTACTTGAATCTTTTATATCATTCTTAAGAAGTATTCTCCCATAATTCATGTCAGCCCTTCAAATGTTTGCAAATTTGTCATTTGCAGTCTTTGCTTTGCGAAGCTATTAGCTCTTCTGAATTAATTCTTGTATGTCAGTCTTGCCACTTCCCTGATCATTTTGCCGCTGTTCTTTTTGAATACCTCTCAATTTGTCATTGTGAATGCATCTAAGACAAAGGTATTATCACTTCCTTAAGTTTCTCACACGTGTGAGTTTCTCAGGCACATTCCATGAGTGAATACATTTCAGTGTAATCCTGCAAATGGATGTGCTTTTTTTCTGGCTTTAGATACTTGAGATGAAGATTGTCATAAAAGTTGTCCAAACTAAGGGGGATACAGCATGTAAAGTGGTGTGCAACAGCATGGATAATCCTTATTCAGCGCTGCTTATAGGATCACTGTGTGGGACAGGCTCTTGGCACTGGCACATGCTCCAGCAACTCCCTCGCAGTGACTTCTGTTTGATGTCCCCAGTCCCACCCTGGCCCACTCAGCTGACTCCTTCAGGCACAGTCAGTAATGAAGTTTAGGGAAACAGGTGGAGGTTGGAAAAATGGCGTATTGCTTCTTGTATGTTGTAAACAGTCTGCTATAAATACCATGTTCTGTACACAGACAGCCAAGATGGGCCATCAGTGTCATGACTGGTGTGACAAACCCTTGGGCTGGTGGGCTGGCTTTGTGTGAACCTACGAACAGAAGAGACAGGAATGGTCATTCTGCAGAGACAGAAAATAGTTGTTTATTTTAGCCAGCAAGTTGCCTTATGTCTCCATTGGTAAGGCAGGTTCCACTCAAGCACTGAAACATGAGTTGGGTGAGAGTTCGCTCTCCTCAACAAGAGAACTGTATTTAACAGAGAGCACACCGGGTCAGCTGCCTTCTGAATAGCAGCTTCAGGTATGCATGCCTTGAGGCCAAAGATACACAGCAGTGAACTTATAAACACCTCACAGATGTAGCTGCAGGAAGGAAGCTCTGCTCAGGACAATGCCTGCCAGCGTTGTAGCAGGGTAGAAAGTGTGAACTGTAATGGAGAAAGCAGAAAATTGTAGAAGACTTCAAGTAATACCAGTAGACTGAGATAGAACTGTGCCTGCCATTTACAGGATGAGGCTGTAAGTGGAAACGCTGGACGTATCCCATTGTCACAGCTAAATCTTGTTTGCAATTTTTAATTAAAAATATTCTGGATATACCCAAAAGTTAACTTCTGAAATGCTCACTGCTTCCTTTCCGCAGAATGATTAATATTTTCTTCTGTCCTTGTATTCTTCCAGTAAAATCACATTGCGTCACAACATTGAAGCATAAGTAGATTTCCAATCTCTCTCAGCAGCAGCGTCAGTTTTTAATCCACACACAGCATTTTAGAAGCCTCTGAAATAAGCTCTTTATGCTTCATGATTGTAAAGGTTTTATTGTTGGCTCATGTATCAGGCAATTCAGATGCATATGACAGTAATGTCTGGAAAGCCACAGTAAACTCTGAAGAAATTTCTCCTGAGGAGACAGCCAAGGAATGTATTTAGCCCAACCTGAGCAGAAAAGATCCTTTGCAGAGCAGAACTTGGCTGAAATAGAAGAGCTGCTAGCAAGAGTTGGCTGCTGCAGTCCCACAGAGGGCTTGGCCTCTCATTCCTCTCAAGGCTGAAACGGAGCATCTTGCCTTGGGTCTCTTCTCTTAGTATCTGTGGGTTTGAATGAGGGAATATGTTTAGCAGCATCAATTTCGAGTATCAGGCTGTCGTTTCCCAGGAAATTCCTGTTTTATTAGAGTCTGTTAACCCGAAGGGTGGAGAAGTATTCTTAGCAGAAGCTCCTTTCATTCAAAATGCAGCAGAGCAGAAGCAATTGCATGCCAAAGGATGCCTTGCCATTTTCTTCTTTCTGTGGCTGCTCCTCAGATGTCTGTTCTTCAGCCAGTTCTCCTGTCCCAGTCTGAGATGAAGTGGGGTCCTTGGAGCGTCCTTGTGTCACACCTGTATCCTGCCTCATCAGAGATATCTCAAGCTCTCCGGCTGCACTGAAGCTGCAGATTTCTCAGTACTTGAATGCTCTCCTGGAAGAAAACCTGTAGTTCCTGAGCTTTATTCAGTTCTGCCAGTTGGGTTATTTGCAAGCAGGCCAATGCCTACACCCTGGGAACTGTTTTTCTTGAGACTTGAAAGTTATTGCCTATTGCAACTGGAGGCTGTGCCTGTTCGTAAACACAGACCTGCTTACTGCAGTATTTTGTTTCTTTAACACTGTCTGGAATTTTAGTTGAAAGTTAACATACCTGACTAAAGCAGGTGCTTTTGGCTGGTTGGATTTGGAGTGACCTGATGTGCTTTCACACCCATGTCCATGACGTGCAGACTGATAGCTTTTGCCAACAGTGAGGAGGACCTGACACGGGATGATCCTCCAGCTGGGAAGAACCATGTTCTGTGTGTGCTGGAGTGAGGGCCCACCCAGGTAGCTTTTCCCAGGTGTGAAGTACCAAAGACAGGTCTGCGTCATCACTCCTCAATACTCTGTTAAGCTTTATTTAGTTGCTGTTCTGCCCACGTGTATTTAAACCCTTTCCCACTTAATCTGTATTCACAGTATATTAGGAAAATAGCATTTTAGACTTGATGAATATACAAACCTTGGACCCCTGGAGAATGGTGTGAGACATGGGTTACACTGAAATGAGCTTGGGTCTCACCCAATTGCTAAAGAAAAACTTGCTAATAGTAGCCATGCTGTATAATTTGACATCATCCCACATGACAGTGAGTTTTTATCACTAAAGCTCCAGGGCAGAGGGGGTGAACAGCAGAAGGACTGGGACATATTGCAGGACTGTGTGTATGCCTGGGGCCGTGGAACATAAGTGAGCACTGCTGCAGTATGACTGAAGCGCCCTGGATCTGCAGGAAGCTCCCTGTCCTGCACGTCTGTAGTTGAAGTAAAGCTTCCTTCACCCCTGCAAGCATTGCTTGGGGAATAATCTGTGATCTGTTTTGGGCCCTCTCCTTCCACCTCTGTGCGCCCAAGATTCTGGATCTTGATTTCGCAAGATGTACTGGGGGAAACAAACTCTTCTGAAGCTGCTGACTATATGCTGTAAACAGATGGGATTTTACTTGCTGGTTTCCTGAAATGCTGTTCTCTAGCTTTCCCCTCCAGTTTTATCTTTTGTGCTCTCAAATTTCTGGATCAATGCATCTCAGAACATAATGCTGAGGTATTACTTTGATGTCCCCTAGCTGGGCTCCTGCATCGATCTGATTTTGCCTTTAAAAGACTGCCTTTTGTGCTGAGATTTAACATTGCAGAGGATTCTCTTGGTGTTTGAGATATGACCGACCAGTGTATTTGTTAGTGCACACAATCCTTTGCCTGTCTTCATGAGGCTGCTTAGGTAACTTGACTGCCGGGGCCAAGCACTGCCCTGGGTGTTCTCCACTTGGATTTGTTGAGCCAAGGGTCTCTTCAGCAAGCCAGATCCCCCATCCTATAAAGAGGCCCTGTAAAGGGCCAAGTACAGTGTGTGACTTGGCCCTCAAAAAGGAAAGGATTAAAATCAAGCTCAGGTGGTAGGGCAGACAGTCTCTTATTGGACCTGTGTTGACATGAATCCCTTAATACACTTCTTGCTTCCTAGCAATATTTAAGTATCATCCTTTACTGGTTTTTTCCTTTTTCCTAGAAGTAAGATCTGCCAGTGAACTCACAGGGAAAAGGAAGTAATCCTTCTGAATTACAAGCAGATGGTTCTTTGAGAAGAGATATGGACAAGTTACTGGTTCATCATCTGCACCCCTCCTCGGTAAAGGTGTCTTGGTCACAGTAGTGTGTGGCCATACCTGGACATCAGAGAAGCAGATGAGGTCAGAGCTGAGCTCTCTCTCTCTAGCCTGGTATCCTGGCTCAGACATTGCTTGTGTGTGATGCCTGATGAAGAATAGAGCTTTCAGCAAGGATCTATGACACTGGGTACTCTGAGTTTGCAGCTATTTATTGAAATCAGATTTAATTAACAAATCCTGGTGCATTTCTTTTCTATGTGTTCATACAGATCATAAAGAAGGAAGGCTTAGCATTTGCTCAGTAGTGAACAGATATTGTGGAGTGGAATATCTAGTCTTATGTGGGTGTGATAAATGGAATATTGCTTAGTGTGTTGGCTGCTCAGAGAAAGTATCAAGTGCACAGAATATCTGAGATACTCACAGGAGGGGTCTTGTCTCCAGCATCTGGGGAGCTGTTTAGTTAAACTGCTTAGCACATTGATGCAGGAAAGATTTTGGTTGACACACTGTGGAAAATAATGAAGTAGGTCTGAAGTAGGGAAGAGAGAGTTAGTGGCAGAAACTTCAATGTTATAGCACAGTATTAGTTGATGGCAGAAGTTTGTGGTAACGTGGATGGGCCTCTTCTATCTGGAAACCCATGTTTCTGGTATGAGTTCCTAGGAACTCCTGCTCTGAAAACTCCCAGGATGATATAATCTGCTGGTATCACATCATCTGCCTCTCCATTCTAGACCTAAAAGACCCATATCAATATAATGAAGCTTTTTAGTTTCTTTCCTTTCTGGAAAGGCTTTTACTTCTACCTCTGTGGGATGGATAAATGAAGTGAATAACACAAAAACTGACTCAGAGTATCTCCCAGAATCTAAACTATCTCACCAGTTATTGTGATCTCTGAACCAAACCAACAGAAAATCAGAGAAAACCTAAATAAAACCTGAAAATTTTCAAATTCTACTTCATCAGGGACCTTCATTAAAAGCTATTAACTTGTACACTACAAACTAATTGCTCAGGTTCCTTTCTGGGTTTGAATTTTGGGTTCTGGGCTATCTGCTGCTGTTATGAAGTGATTATAGCCTGGTTAGCCTTTCTCCCTGCCTCAGTTATTGTCTGAGCTGTTTCTCTGTCTCTGTTGAAGATGGAAATGAGACAGAATACTCCAAGTCCCTCTGTGTAAGGTTTAGGGCACAATTTTCCAGGCAGTATGCAATGCAAGCATGAATCACAACTCCCTTTAAGATACTGCTGTATTCAGTTCCCTGGCTCTTTTCATCTGACTGAACAGGCTGCAGATTTTTGTTTTTAATCTAAGCAATAACCAATTTACTCCAGAGATGAGTATTTGCTGACTGTTGCTGCTGTTCTTATGCTTGGAGCTGCAAACCTCTTGGAAAACAAGGCCAGCTCGTGCATGTGTGTACAAACCTGGTTTAAAAATCTGGCTTGGATTCTCTTTCCAGCTCAGCAAGTGACTGACATGTTCCACTTTAGCATGGCTTCCTCCTGAGACGAGCTGTGGGTTGTGCCAAAGTGCTGTGAGGCGTTCACTGTGAGTTCAGTCACCACTGGAGGCAGATTCTACAGCACCCTGGAGACAGGGGTGAGATAAGGACAGTACAGCCTGATTCAGAGCTGCCTTGCACTTTCCATATACATGATACAATTACATATCAGTATTGTAACAATAGAACCAAGATGTAAATCAGACCCCTGCTTCAATACATCCTTGTGTGATTGCAATTATTTGAAAGAAAGTACTAAATCAGGATAGCTTCTGTTCAGTTCAAACTCAGATATTGCTGAGGTTGTTGCACTTCAGTCCATCATGCCTCCTTTAAAGGAATTAATACTAAAAAATACACCAGTTAAATACAGAAATGCCCATGTGAGGGTCATTATATTGTAACACCTGGCATCAGCCATAGAAACACTTTTGCTCCTCTCTTCTTTATCTATGGTGGAGCCTCCTCATCACTTGTGCTTTCAGACCTGTCCTGAAGCCTGGCTCTCTGCTCCTGGAGTTGGACAGGATGGGTTGCAGGGGCTGAAATTCTGTGCTGCAAACAAGAGTGCTTGGGGGACAGGGCAGGCTTGTGATCTGAGAGTGCTCTGCATGTATGAGGTGATCAGGTCTCAGAACATCACTCTAACAAGTAATCAATCAAGGAGAGGGTTTTTTTCCCTGATTGTTTTCTTATTTGTTGTTTGGATCCAACATAAACTTTTACATGGAAGAAGAAAAAGCTATAGCTGCAAGTGGCTTTCAGTGTAGCTTCCTTGTTTGAAATGCAAAGCCTCATGCAGATGAGGCTCTCCAGATAGCCCTGATTTTGATAACTGACAAGAGTATTTCTAATTTAAAAAGTCTCCCTTCTCTTCCTATTAGTTACTTCTCTAAGCAAAGCAGCTGTCGTGAGCTGGGCATGTTTTGCTTGTATTGTTGCCGTGAGACAATAGCTTAGCCTGGGGGAAGAAGACAACCTACTTACCATATCGTGTGGGAGTTGTTTCAGTAGGACTTGAGAAACCAGTGTTTCTCTGAAGCTCGCTGAGACTGCCTGAGACTGTCTGAGGAGTTAACCCATGAGTGTACCTTCAGCCAGTTTGCAGACAACACCAAGTTGGGCAGGAATGGTGATCTGCTTGAGGAAGGCTCTCCAGAGGGATCTGGACAGGCTGGATCAGTGGGCTGTGGCAAATCATGTGAGGTGCAGTGAGGTAAAATGCCATGTCCTGCACCTGGGTCACAACAGCCCCATGCAGTGCTACAGGCTGGGAGATGAGTGACTGGAAAGCTGCCTGGCAGAAAGGTACCTGAGAGAGCTGGTCAACAGCAGCTGAACATGAGCCAGTGTGTGCCAGTGGCATCCTGGCCTGTATCAGGAACAGTGTGGCCAGCAGGACCAGGGCAGTGATTGTCCCCCTGTACTCAGCACTGGTGAAACCCTTCAAATCTTGTGTCCAGTTTTCGGCCCCTCACTACAAGAAGTATGTGCTGGAGTGGGTCCAGAGAGGGGCAATGGAGCTGGTAAAGGGGTCTGGAGCACAAGTCTGAGGAGCAGCTGAGGGAGCTGGGAGTGTTTAGCCTCGAAAAAATGAGGCTAAGGGGAGACCTGATCGCTCTTTACAACCACCTGACAGGCAGCTGTTGTGAGGTGAGGGTTGATCTCTTCTCCCAGGGGACAAGTAACAGGATGGAAATGACCTCAAGTTCTGTCAGGGGAGGTTCAGAATAGATATTAGGAAAAATATCCTCACGGAAAGGGTTGTCGGGCTTTGGAACAGACTGTACAAGGAAGTGGTGGATTCACTATCCCTAGAAGTATTTAAAAAATGAGTGGATATGGCACTTGAGGACATGGTTTAGTGGTGAACATGGTGGCGGTGCTAGGTTGATGGCTGAATTTGATGATCTTAGAGGTATTTTCCAACCTTAAAGATTCCACGATTCTATGAGGTGTGGGAGATTAAAGAACTGAACTGAGGGGAGACAGGCTTTTGTCCCGTGGTGTCATGTGTGGCTGCCACCCCTATCTTCTTTCCCAGTCAGAGTAGGGATATTCCTGCTGCAGAGAACTAGGCAACAGAGAACTGTGGGGAAGGGCAGCAGAAGGCAAGGGCACCTAAATACCAGGTGTTCAACCCAGGGTTCACTGCTGATGTGCTGTCCCAACTGGCAGAGGCCGAGAGCTACCTGACCCTAAAAACAGGAGTTTGCATAATTCAAGTGAAGAAGTAAATGGAGGTTACACAAGGTTTGCAGAGAGCAGTGGGCAGAGGTCCAGCTGGGGTCAGGTGGCTTGCTGCCCTCTTGCAACAATACATCATTTGTGATTAAAAAAAACTCACAAAGAACAAGAAGCATTACAGGCTTTTCTGGAGGGAAATGGAACTGCTGTACTGCCAGAGGCAAGCATTTTTGGGGACATGGTTTAAGATATCAAGATTAGCCATATATTAAGTCAGGCTTGGGATTGTGGCTTTCATATCAAAGCTACTGTGTTTTTTCACAGTAGCAGTGGTTTTGCAGAAAACATTTTCAGGTGATTTACAGAGCTGCTGCAGTCATCATAAATACATAAGCAAGTAGTGCAAGCACAGTAGCTGGAGTATGCCAGACCTCTGGTTGCCTGACAGCAGAGGGATTCTTACTCACACCATGGCAGCTCAGTGACACCAGACACAGGGAAGGTGCAGCTTATCCTGGTTCCACAAGAAGCTGCTACCAGACTCAAAAGAGAATTTTAGTTTAATGAACCTGTCATGTCCTTGTACAAGAACAAGTGAACAATACTCATTTTCCTTGCAGTGGCAGATTAAAACCAGAATTTAGTTGCTCTGAGTTACTAGAAGATGCATCTCCACTCCGCAGCAGCTGTAAGTGAACTGTAAATATACCAGGCATGGGCAGTTTCCTCAGTGCCTGAAAACATCATTTCTGTAGCAGCACAGCTCTGCAGCTGACCTAATAAACACTGATGCTGAGCAGGGCTAATAATCCTCAATGCATCATTGCCCTGGCATGGCTGTACAGCTTCCTGCTCTGGAATTAGCTTAGCTGGGACTTGTTTGGGTGTCTGCACTGTCCTTCACGGTGTGGTGGAAACAGGCCCTGCGCAGTGCTTGGCAGAGCAGCATCACATGCATGCACTGGACTGCAGTGCTTCTCTGCTCTAAATGTCACAGGGAAGTGCTGGGCTCCAGGGCAATGGAGTCAGTTAAAATCTCTTGAAAATTTGTCTTTGATTTGGATGAAATTTTGGTCATCTCGGACCCTTGTCTCTTCTGAATTCAGTGCTTGATTATATATGGTACTTCTCAGCAAAATGTTGACTAGCTCTGAGTTCCTTTTTTTTCTATAAAGCACTTATGGATGTTAGATAGTCAATTACTTAGGGGTGCTCCTCTGACCTATTGGGGCAACAAACCTCCATATCTATGATGTCTTTGCCTAAAACCTAGCTAATAATAAGTAGGTGTTGGGAGGTGATGTAAAAAGATGTGTGGAAAATAACTGGGGATTCTCTTACTCCAGATTTTGAAAATCAAATAAGGCAAGCGAATTGATAAAGCTGACTCAGTGTCAGGTATTTAGGTGAGAAGATAGATAAATAATCACACATCCTGTAGCAGCTGGGTTTATGCAGGTTCAGGTCCAGTTGTATCTTAATACAGGTTAGTGCCTTAGGTGAAAAGGTTAGATGAGCATTTTTCGGAGAACTAATCCCATCCAGCTGAATAAACAGAGTACCCACTTCTGTTGGTCTGTAAGAGTCTCAATTTGTTTGTCTCAAGATAATTTCAAAATCACTCTGATCCTTAAGAGGAGCTGGGAGATGGGGGATAAACCCTAGACCAAGATCATGTGTTTCTTTTCCACTAATGCTTCCCAATGTGGCTTCTCTCTTACTGTAGTACTGGATAAATGAATACACCTCCACCTTGGGGATTGGTGTCTTCCACTCTGGCATCGAGATCTACGGCAGAGGTATGAAGTATTTCCCTTTTACTGCCTGCAGAACATGGGGACAACTGTATGGCTAGTCTGATATGGAAAAGCACCCCAAACTTACAGCTTTTGGCAAGGAATGTTTTGAGGAATGAAAAACAAAAAACTCAGCCAATTCTCTTTCGGAGGCCATTGTGGAGTATAGGAGGAACTCATGCAGTTCTGTTACGAACCATGTAGTCCTTGCTATTCAGCATGTAACTGCAGCCTGTAAAGGTCGTGCAGGTGTGTAGCAGGATGGCAGATAGGAGGAGCAATGCTGGAAAGCCATTCTGTAGTGAAGGGAGGGGATAGAGAGTGGGAGAAATGAGGGAGAGGGAAGAGAGGTGGATCAAGGGTTGTCCTAAGGCCTGCAGATGTGTTTGTGCTAATTCCCTGTCAGGATACATCTGTTTTCCAGTAATTCCTTATGCGTGCATATGGTCTAGAAATCTTGGAATCTGGGTTTTTAGATATTGGAAACTATTGATTTGAAACAGTAGAGTTACAAAGAAAGGAAAATGTTGTGTAAGACTTTTGAAATTGTCTGAAAGGGGTAGAAGCTGATTAGAGCCACCCATTTCAAAAGTCAAGGGATCTGGAAAACATCTGTAGTGTTGGGAGGGATGAACTAGCATCACAGACTTTGTTTCCTTTTTCAGCATTAAATGGGAATGACTTGTCTGCTCACTCATGGTATTTTTAGCCAGTGCCATGCAGTAGCCAGAACCCCTGTGGTGCCATTTCCATCTTGAGCACAGAGGCTTTCACAGGCCCCGTGAGATGGCCTGTGTGACACTGGGTGGATCACAGGCTGTGTTTCACAGGCCATGCAAGGTGGCCTCTATGACATGCAGGGACTCCCTGGCCTGACCTGTGTGCTGAGGCAGCAGAGTACAATCAGCCTGGCTTTCTGCAAACACTTCCCACTCACTGCTTGTAAATCCCTCTGGAAGATTTGATTTCTCCCTACTCTAGAAATTACTTTTTCCAGCTCAGTAACTGGCAGCCTCTCATAGTTTATCCAGATGCCTTCAGTGCAGAACTTTCCACTGAGAGGAAGCCACCTGGATGGGGACAGACTCGGAGAGTTTTCCTGGTGCTGTGGGAAAGCAGTACATTTAGCATGGAGGGAGGCTGTGAGGGCATCCTCAGTCCAATAGGTAACCAGGCAGTGAAAACAGCTTTCAGAGTCTGGCTGGAACAGATTTTGGCAATAGCCCAGCCCCTGGTGCTGATGTTGAGCCATGTAGACAGCTGCCATAGAATTTTTCCTGACATGGCGTTCATTCAATTACTCACAGTCTGTTTCTTTCCTTGTCAGAGTTTGCCTATGGAGGGCATCCCTACCCTTTCAGTGGGATTTTCGAGATCACACCTGGCAGTGCGGTAGAACTTGGCGAGACCTTTAAATTCAAGTAAGGGCCCTTTTCTACATCTCCCCCTCTGCCCCTGGTAGCCATCGGTGTAGAGGGAGCAGGGAAGTCCTGTCCTCTGGGTCCTCCTTTCACTCTCCCCACTGCCATCCTTCACATGATCCTGATTCAAAGGCAGCCCTGCAGGGATTTTGGAGGTGGATAAGAGAGTGTGTAAAAAGCACACTTACAAAGAGTGCAGTTCTCTTTTCCCATTCTATTCATCTTCTGTGCTCCCAGTTTCACCTGATACACAGAGTCAATGCACAGGGGAAAGAAATAAAACTTCTCTTTTTATGAGTACCCCCTATCTGTGGATACTGCACAGAGTACCTGAAGTCATCACATGTGTTTATTGCTGCTCTGTTACAAGGGACAGACTGGCTGCTAGAGGAGTCTGAGAGGATGCTGCATTCTTGTGTTGTTCAAGATGCTCAGACTGTGGGACTGTGGGTCAAGGAAATGTCCATGGCAGGGGGGCTTGACCTTCCCAGACTGCCAGTTTATGTTGAGGGTCATTTTAGAGCAAGTGCTACTGAGTGAGTATCAGGAGAAGCAATAGGTTTCTGCAGAAAGTTTTCAGTCTGCTCCTTCCTGGCCCAGGCGACCCTCTCTGTTGTAATAGAAATTTCTCTTGTGGAATGATGGGTAGAGTGGGAGTAAACTCCCAGAGCTGAGACTTCCCTGGTGGTGAGCAAGAAGATCTCAGGGCTGTTGCCTGTGTGATAACTTGCTTTGTGGAAAAGCTGTGGATATTACTATGCCATTCTGTTAGTGAGAGTCTCTGATAGCCTTAGATATGCATGTCCATAACATTTCAACCTGTCCTTCTTGCCAGTGTCTGATCATTTCCTTCTCTCTCAGTATGTATCACACTCTTCACTGTATCTTTCTGTTTTTCCTGTTGTATGTTTTGTTTTTAACTAGAGAATCTATTGCCTTGGGCACCACAGACTTCACAGAAGAGGATGTGGATAAGATTATGGAAGAGCTGGGCAAGGAATACAAAGGAAATGCGTACCACTTGATGCACAAGAACTGTAATCACTTTTCTTCTGCTCTGGCTGAGGTGGGCACAAATGGGGTTTATTCATTTATTTTTTACTGTTTCAGATCTGTAGTAATGCTCACAGAAAGGGAACTGGGGTCAGCACACCCTGCCAGGTCAGAACCCATAGCCAAATATCTCTGCCCTTGATATTTCTGGAAGCCCTTTGCTGTTGAAAGGGATGGGATCAGGAGGTAGAGATGTGGCAGGTTTATCACATGTTTGGTCTAAACTGTGTGGGAAATTAGGAGTGCTTGTAATTTGGTTCACTGAACAGGCACTGAGCAGGAATTCAAAGGACAGACCTGGTTAGCATGCAAATATGCATCATTTTTATAACAAACATAAGTAACACTATATGATCTGCAAAGGTATAAAAATGGTATATCAGTGTTCTGGAAACAAAAATTTGCAGTATTCAGAGAGGGGGTGTTCTTTTTCTTTATTTAATCTGCACCAACCAAAACCTATTAAAAAAAAAAAAAAAGATTTTCTTATAGACATCTTCAGTGCTTATTCATTTTCATGTTCTCAATCTGCACCAACCAAAACCTATTAAAAAAAAAAAAAAAGATTTTCTTATAGACATCTTCAGTGCTTATTCATTTTCATGTTCTCAAACCACTGTGAATTACAACAGAACTGTTACTTCTATTCAGAGACAACTGAAGCACAGAGAAACACAAATTCTATTCCATCTGTCTGCTGATTTGGGGTATCTGATTTTTGATTCCCAAAGATGTGATTATTTTGGGGGAAGTTGCCTTCCTCCTCACCTCCCAGATGAGATGGTTAAAGTGTGTTTCAGTTAAGGTGTGACTATTCAGCATTTGTGTAAATCTGATTTCCAGATCTTGACCCAGTGTCAGAAAAAGATGGGAAAAGCACAAAATGGAGGTAACCTTCTATAAAAACTTTCTGTGCTTTCCATACTTGCTTTATGGCAAACTCAAGGAGAGAATATAACTTGTCATGATAGGGTATGACTGCTGTAACAGTGAAACTTTAATTTCTCCCTCTGGAATCCCCATCCTAATTAATCACACATCTCTTGCCTTTCTTCATCATATGGGGCAAGGGTCCTATGCCAATAACCTCTTTTGCCACAAGTGTTCATTCATCCCCAAACAAGCCCATCACGGATCCCAAAGTGAGGTCAGTGGAAAAAGTACTGCATGATTTTGTAAGAAAATACATAGTGAATCTGAGAATCAGTAATTGATTTACAAGGGACCTACTTAGGCTCTTAGGAACACCAATTCTCTATTGGTTCCATCCTTATTAATTATATAGAGTCCTTTCTGTAAATGTTAACAAATTAAAACAAACAGGAAGGAATTGAATTGGTGCAAACAGAGAATGAAGTTCCAAGAAGTACAGTGAGCAAATCAATGTTAGCCACACTACTAATTTGGAATCAAATAATCGAATTACTAAAACAGAAAATAGGAATTTTAAAAATTAAGAAGGAAACCCAGGAGAAAGCTGTGGGATTATTAAGAAAAGATGAACAAAATCCTTTACCTGCAGCAGTGAAATAAAGTCATTGCTTACTATGTACTTTGAAAGGTAAAATGTCTGTCTTGTCTCCAAGCCATAAGCTCAAAGCCATTCTTCCTTGATTCTACTGCTACATATCAGTGTATCCCTCACTGCTCCTTCCTTGTCCAGCCTTCCTAACACAAGTCAAGTAAGAGATCTTACAAAAAACTAGTACTGTATCTTAAATTTTGTTTTCAATATGCCTTCAGTGGGCATCTTTATAGGAGTGGAATTTAGGGTTAAGTTTTCCTGCAAGAGCTTTCTTGGTGGATTCAGAGTGCTCATTCATTGCCCCGTAACCTGTCTAGATAGTAAAGCAGAAGCCTGAATAGCTGGTTCTGACACTTCTGCTCCCAGGAGCAGAATTTACTCGGGATTTACGTCAGTTTAAATAAGCCCTTCATAGGCAAGCAGGATTTTTTGTTGCTGTTGCTCTTCACATATGCCTGTGTTTATCAACCCTCTCTAATGCATTACAAATGCAAACCCGGAGGAGCTGGACAGCAGGCCCAGGAGCAGAATATCCTGGATGGTCTCTAGCACAGGGATACAGAAAATGGGAGCTGAAATTCTTATAAAAATAGCTGGTGGTAAGACACTAAGCAAAAGTCCCAGCATTTCAATATGCCTCAGTCAGCAACATGAGGAATACGTGTGGCTGCCTTACAATAGATATCCCCATCCATTCTTGTAAATAGTCTGGCAATTTGGAGCTGGGTGAGAAGTAGCATAGCTTATCTTGGGATACTTCTGACCTTTTGGAGGAAGACTGCTTGAAATCTATTAAGGCAGAACCTGCTTGAACTGAAAGCAATGAAAGTTTCTATTCTCAACATCTGAATGCTTTCTTTACAGCCTAAGTGATTTTTTCCTCTTCTTCTTGCTGTAGTTCCCATTAAAACTAAACAAACCAAAAACCACCCCATTAGCAAGCTCCAGTCCCTTCCATGTTGAACTACAAGATGCATCCTCACAGTGCACAGAACGTGCTGGGTACATGATGATTGGCTCAACAAGCCTGTGTAGATATGTGTCACCACATAGGGCATATCAGATCACCACATATTTGTGCCTAAAAATCAATTATGAGATGAGTCTCTTTGGTGTTTGTACTGCTCTTTTCTTCAGACTCGTCATCTGTGAAGAAGTAATAATAATAACAACAACAACAAAAATATTTAGCACCTATTTATGTACACTCATGTTCTGTGACAGTTAAAGACAGTAAACTGGAAAAATTATCCAAAGAATTAAAAGAAAAGATGTAGAAATTTTGCTCAACAGAATGAAACACTGGAACTGGGATTTAATTCCAGCCACAAAAAAAAAGAGCCAAGGATTTTTTGTGTAAATTCTTGATCTTTCTGTTGCTGTAGCCCATCTGAAAGGTGATGCTTATAGATATCACAATGCCCTTTCACCCCAGAGAGGGCTTGGGGTGGAGGATGCTTTTTAGCATGAAAGAGGGGATGACCAGCTCTGCTTCCAAAAGCCCTTTAGGCTTTTCTGCTCACAGGCATAAACCATTGTGCACAGTTAAGGAGATGGTTGTTCTGAGCCTCCCAGGTAATACCAGGTGGGTCACATCCCTGTGCTGCGCCAAAGTGTCCCCCCTCCTTGCATACTGGGTTTATTTGCTTCCTTCTAAAAGGGCTCTGAAATCTTTTGATGACAGCTCTCTCATCTGCCAGTGTTAGTTCCTGGTTTTTGGCTTGTATTGTTCTGTTTCAGCATGCGAAACCAGAGACAGAGCTTTATAGCCGAGTGGTGATGTCTGAGTTAATGTGTGTTTACACAGACCTGTCTGGCAGGCCTTGAGGTTTGGTTGTAGGCCCTGTGCTAGGCAGCTGTGTTCAGACACCCTAATTTCCTCAGCTGGCTGTGGGCTTGCTAATTAGTATCCATGCAGAAGTTGTCCCTTTGGCAGGGCTGTGGGTGGTCATATAGACTGAGGGTTAAGTGTAGCCGTGTGTGCTGCTGGCTGGGGTTACAATTCTGCAGAGGGAAGGGAAAAGAGGTGTAAGATTGGCTCTCCTTCCTGGATCAGCTTCCTCAGGAGCATGCTGTGAGACAACAGTCACATATCCAATTGCCAGGACTTGTAGGACAAGTTCCTCATCCTCACAAGGACTGCTGAAACCAGAGGTTTTTTTCAGATATTTTTGTTTTCTTTTCCTTTACCTGTGTTTTCTCAACAAATAGAACATCCATTCAGAAATCTTCCATCTACATCTCTTTAGGAAATATTTTTCTGTCAAATTCCCATTTAAGATGATGATGCCTTGGGTCCCACCATGATAACTGGTAACTTAGTCTTTAAGAGTTACGTGCAGGCTGACTGCTGATGGTTAGAGGCATGTCTGGACCTATGACTGTGACTCTGCCTTTTGGCCATGCATCTTGAAAAATCCCTGGACTATAGGAAGTCCAGCACAGGCAGCTAAGCTGTACTTAACCACTGGGCATGCCTTTGATCTACTATCTGCCTCTGAAAAAACTCACTTTGCAGTGCAATTGCAGCCTTGTTGTTTGCTGTTGTGGCATTGAGCCTCTCCCTGAATCCATGCATCTCTTCTGAGTCTTCTGAACTTCCTGCCCACATCACTTGTAAGCTGCGAGGGGCTTTATTTCTTACTCTCCCATTGCCACTTAGCTCTGAATTTCCTTTCTTCCTACTGCAGACTGTCCAGCATATTTGACTTGCTCAAGACTTAGTTCTCTCCCTGCTTTGCCAGTTCCCTATGGACATGTAATGAGCAGCTATTGGAACAAAGAGGCATTGGTCTACTCACAAAGCTTTCCAGCTTCTCTGGAAAGAAAACAAAGAATGCTGCCATTTCAGCTGCAGCAGTTCAGATTTCATCTTCTCCAATGCCATTTTATGACAGCTTTCTCTGTAAGTGAACATGCTGCATGATCAGGAGTCTCTTCCTGTGGATTCTTCTTCACCAGGATCTTTGGGTTATTCAAGAAGTGAAGAACTACCAGAAAGCATAAGTGTCTGCACAGCACTTTAATTAGCTTTGAAGGAAGTTCTGATGTAAAGCAGGGCAGAATTTCCTGATGGATAATCATAAGAAAGAAATCTGATGCATTCCCTGTGCATTTGCCCAGCTTCAATTTAAGCTCACTGTATACACACCACTTAATACCTCTTTGCAGCCTCCCTTTACCCTCACCATCTATGTCAGTGTGGAAATGTGAGAGGACCTTGATTCTAGCAGTGAAAATCTAGTCAAGGTTGCCTCAGCCACTTGATTCCTGCAACATGGTGTCATGATACCTGTATTTATAAACCTCTTAAGCAAATTGTTTGTGGATTAAAACGAAGAGCTCCATCAACTGGGATTAGCAACTTGCCTACAAAAAGCTTTCTCCTTTCATGTTGCTTATGCTGACAGTCCCCAAAATCAAGTAGTATGTCTACCATACTCTCTGAAGTATGTCCAATAGGATGGGCAATCCCTTTAGAGGACTTATGCTTACAGTTTGTGCAAAGAAAAATCACTGAAGTCATCATCATCAGATCCCAAACTTCCCATCCTGTTCTGAGTTCATGTACCATTCTGTGTTTTAGTACTCCAGTGGGGTTTCATTCTGAGGAAGTTATGCATGTGTGGGGAATTCCGTTAAGACTATGTCAAGATTGGAAAAAGCCCTTCTGTTTGATTATCTGTTTTAAGTTACTTTGTTCCTAACAATCCCCTACAATCCTCTCCAATGTATACTTACAGCAGTACGTTCAAAGGGCCCTTCAAGTAATTGCAAAATATTTATGTTCTTTATGAGTTGTCCTGGCTGATGAAAAGGCTATTTAAACTCTGCCAGATGGTAAAAAATATTGGCTTTTGAACATTAGAAAAACATTTTAAAACAAAAAAAGAAAGGCTAAAATAATTAGTTCTTTCCATGAGGTGAACTGTTGAATTTCCTGATTCTTTTAAAACATGGAGATGTGAGTTAGAAAAAGGACAGAAGTTACAAATTGCTCTTAAGAAGACAGAAAGGCAGGGAAAAGCCAAACTCAAAGAAATTCCTGTACTCTAAGTCCCCCTGTGAGGACCTGAAGGTCTTAGGTTCTATCCTTGCCACTGCTTTGCAGAAACACTTGTGGGCCACAAGAAAATGTGCTGTGAGGTGCCAGGAAAGACTTGCAGTTACACACTTGCTTGACTGTTCTTTGGGCGTAAGGGTCGGAGCATGCAGACACAGGGAACTGTGAAGTTGCTGTCAGAAGGCTCTTGTCAGTGCAAGAGCATGGCTCATGATTTCCCTGCAAGCCTACAATAGAATTTGGAGTGGTGAAAGGCAGATCCAGGGTGAGGCAAAAGCATACTTGGCACAGCTTGTACTTCCAAATACACGTAAAGGTGAAAGGTTGACTGACAGGTTTGGGCATATGAGAATATGAGCCCTGCTGATGGGTGGGCATATGGTGAGTGTACAGTGCCTGAGGACAGCTTCTTCACAGGAGATAGCAGCAACTAGAGGATCAGAGGGAGGATGGTTTACAGTTTTGAGGTTCTTCTCCATTCTGGTGATATTCCTCAGTGTTAAGTGTAAGGATCACAAGTGTCACTGGATCTTAAAGACTCTGGAAAAGCTTTTGCTGCTTATCCCATTCACAAACAGAAGACAACTCATTTGACTTCTCACCAGCAATTTTCTATGCTTCTGAAGTTTTCTAAATAAGCTGTGGAGCTGTGGTCTTACCAGAGTGATGACAGTTGCTACAGCACATCTCAGAAAAGGACAAACCACCATGGGGAGGGAGAAAAACACCTCTGAATCAGCACCATAACTGGAAGATAAGTGAAATGACTCAAGGAAACCATTCCTTCTCCTTTCATTAATGTGATTATCGTCAAGCAACTATCCCCATTTAAGGAAACCCTCCAGCACCTTGCTACAGGACATACAGCACATGATTATCAAAGAAGTGTGGCTTCTGAGCATCAGGGAAGGTGGCCCCTTTTAATCCCCAATAGCCTTACTAGTGGTGGGAAAGCAATGAACTCAGTGGGTCTTATGGGACCTTTTGATAACATATGAAGTTATAATTAAGAAATTAATTGAGAGGCAGTGGTTTGATTTGCCTAAGAAATTGTTCATGTTGGAGCTTTACCTCAGGACAGCAGTGGCAGAAGATTTTAATCTTGTATCACATCTTTCCTTCATCTTCTTGAAAGAGGAATGATTTCTTTTTGATTTGTGTGAGTAATTTATCTTAAGTACTGGAAAAGATCAAAACCCTCTGTATACCCTGAGAAACACCTGAATGGTCTTGTATGAATCCCTTCAGAGTCTTCAAAAGCAGAATCTCATTACATCACTGAAGGGTGATGAAGCACAGTCAAAAATCCCTATTTGCTTCCCAAATTATCTCATCTTTCTCGTATACCTATTAAACCTATTAAAAAATATCAGACCCAACGTGTCCACATTTGATCATTCTTCAGAAGGCTTTTAAAGGTAATTTGGATTTCAGGAGTTAAAAACTCTGAAGGAAAACTGATTGGTATCTCATTATCCAGCTTTCTTTTGTGCCTACTGATCCTTTTCACCCCTTTATTGCTTTAAATATTAAAAGATCTGTTTCCTTATTGCTCAGCATTTCTTGATGCAAATGATTGGATCTAGGGAACAGGGCTCAAAGATGCCATCTGGACAGATGGTTAAAATTTGAACTAATTATTAGAGTTGAACTAGGATTTTTGGAGTAAACCAGGTATTCAAAAGCAGAGCCTTTTAGAAGGATGTGATAGTTTTAATAAAACTATTGCTAGGATATTTTGTGGGTTCAAACAAAACTTCCAGCTGATGAGACATACTCATTCACAAGTAACTGAAAGAGAGAAGCTTGCTGAGGTGCAGAAGAGCAAGTTGGACTAAGGATTTATTTACCTTTTGTCCCATATTTCGGGAAAAGTTCTCCTGAATATTACCCACAAAATGTTCGGAAGCAGGGAATCCCTCAGCCTCTCCTGTGGGAACTGTCCTACCTTAATTATTTACATAAACAGGGAGATAACACATTTCAGCAGGACAAAAGAGAGGCCTAAATCAGAATTATTGTCCGTGTTTTAGAAGCTCATTTTGAAGTTATAGAATTTTCAGAAGTTTCTAGGGAGAGAAAATTATTTTGGAGAACTGGTGATCTTGTTCTTGTACTAAAGTGGCCTTGGAAAAAATAACTGGAGGTAACAAAGTGAGCTGGGCCTATTCTTTGTTGACGAAGGAGGGGAAGAGAGTCTTCTAAGCATTTGACGTGGCTGATGTCAGCCTTGGAAAATTCTTTAGCACCCTAGATGAGGCTGGCTCCTAGAAGGCAAGGATTCTGGACCCTGTCACAATCAAATACTTTTCAGCCAGAATCCTAGAGCTGCAGCACTGCAATATTCAACCTGGGATGTAAATAGCTTCCAGTCTCCTTAAGTCACCAGGACTCTCTCAAATCAGCCTAAAAGGATGGTGTCCAACAGGAAATGCCCTGAAGATTAACAGATGGAGTCTGCACAGTGGATCCTGATGGTTACCGAGGGCTGTAGCAGGCATCTAGCATACCCACAATTGATGTTGACACCACAGGGATATTATTAAACCTGCATGCCAGATGGAAATACTTGGTAAAGCCACACATCTGAATCTCCTTGAGAGGCAGGGGATGATCTTGGTGCAATCAAGTTTGCTTGCAGGTGGATCACTGGGTCTAGAATGGGTGCTAGGGCTTATTTACCCTTTCCTTGGTATTATTAGTCGAGATCTGTCCTATTGACAATAGCAGAGAGAGGCACTGTCATTGCATGTCAGTGTGATAGCAGGAAATCCGCATCTCTTGTGACTGCAGTGCACCAGAAGATACCTTTGTTATTGGCTGTACAGCTCTGTCTGGTGTATTCTTTCCTGATGGTATGGCTGTCCCAGTTGCCCTTTGTCAATGTGGTTGGAGTTTTGCTAGAACAGGGGGATTGTGTTTTACTTATGGAGGGTGTGGAGCTGTGCTGAAGCGGCAGGAGATGGTAGTCAGTACCTATTTTCTCTCTGAATATTCACCCATCCTTTTTCAGCCACAGCAAAACTGACAGCATATAACAAACCTCAGAACCCTGCTTTCTTCAGAGAAGCTTGATTTTCAGCAGATTTTCTGAAATAAGGCAGGTTTTCTGAATCAAGGATCAAATGAGGGCAGTTTTTTAATCATCAGTGAACAATTCAAGACTAAAGCTTTTCAGGTCCATCCCCAGGCGCATGTGACTTCTTATCATCAAGTTATTAAAATCTAGGAAGCTCTCCTTAGCCTGAAAGCTATCACGGAGAAAGGATTAAACACCAGAGAAAGGAGCTTCAGGTGGCATTTGAGTCACAGTCAAAAGCAGCAGAAGTTTTTATAAACCAATCCTTAGCAAATCCTAAGTAGGCAAATAATGCTGACGTCTTCCTTAGTCAACAACTGCTTTTCAGTTGCCTCTGTTGCAGAGGAGGTAGGTGTTTTGTTGAGTGAAAACCTACGTGCAATTCTGTTAATGGCAGGGGAGACGATGCTCCCAACAGACCTCAAAGACAGAAGGAAATGAAGAAACAAACAAATGAACAGGCACAGGACATGAAAGAACATTAGTAAAGCTTTATTTCCTGGTGCCTGAGCCAGTCCTCAGTGAAGCTGATAGAAAGACTGGCTTAGTGCAGCAGCCTTTGAATGTTGTTAGCTCCATGGAGAACAGGCTGTGTTTGTTTTCTGGTTTCTAGCTGCCACATATGTTTAAAAGAAGCTTATTTATTAAGATGCCCTGCACCCATAAATTTATCCTCATGGTTTCAGATGGATGTAGTTTTACCTCTTGTTTCTGCCTGTATGCATGCACAATTTTGACTGCATGTAGTTAATAAACTGCTGTATTGCATTCCTGATATGGTGTCTCTGCAGTGGTAAAATGACGTTTTTAGGTGTAGGTTGCATATAAGTTGAAATTTATGAAGTCTTTGGGAATTCCTTAGAATGAAGGCTTCTATAAAAATATAATTTTTTCCCCACTGTTAACCTCTCTAGCCTTGCTATCCTGAATAGTCCAACAAAAATTATTACTGGGATAATTTTTTATATGCACCTTTCAGCTCTCAGTCCATCTTCTTTCCCCATATCTACTTGTGCAGGAGAATAATATGAGTTGGCAGGTAATTTGAAACAGAAATCAACCCCCCCTAAATGGCAAGTTTTTAGCACATCATTTCAATTTTTTGAAAAAGGGCTGATTTTGTCTGCAGCTATTTTAGGTTTTAACTATAATGTGATCTATATAGCAAAAAAAAAAAAAAAAAAGATTATAAGTGAAGATATTTTTAGAGGAAATTTAACAAAAGAAAAATAACTTGAGCTCTCTGGGGCTGGTGTAAATGTGGTGCGTTTATCCATCTATTTTATTTTATCTGCTTTTTGCATCTGTCTTACCAAACTGAAACCCCCGTTTCCTTATCTGTTATAAATGAGCATAATATCTTGGAGCTAAGTTAGTTCACACTGTCTGGGGAGTTCATTCCTGGTCACACCCTCATGGAGCCTTTTGAGTCTGTGTGTGTGCAAATGCCTGGGAACAGTGCCTCCTTTCCACAAATGAAGATGGCAAAAAATATCCCTGTCCTTTTCACCACTGCCTGATGCTAAATGAAAAGTGTGACGAGTGTAATGAACTGTTTGACTATGTTGATAGGCTTTGAGACTGGAACCTTTTGCTTAGGAGTTGTGCCAATGCTGCCAGACAGAAGGTCTTTCCCCATTCCTACGAGTTCTTGTATTCTCCCTTCTCATTGTATCTCCATCTGCAGCAATCTGCTCCTCACTAATGTTAGGAAACAAGGCTTGAGACTGAAACACAAGATTTTTCTAGTTAGCTATGCAGGAAAAATAGACACTCTGAATGTCTTCTCCTCTATGCATATGGGTTGGCCTGGTCATGCTCAGCATGTCCATAACACTTGAAAGGACAACCTTGTTAAGCAACAGCTGTTCTCAGCCACTGGTCTTGAAACAGCATCTGCTAGGAGAAGGCAATTCCTCTTCATGCCATCATGATAATAGGAATAAATTGCAGTTGTTCATTCATTTGGTGGGATATTCTTTATTTTAAATGCCATTAACAAGCCCAGACTTAATTATACTCAATTTTCCCCAAATGGTCATCCATTATGAGGCCACTTGCTACCTACCCTATCATCCCGCAGCTGTTGGCTGTGCTTATAAGTGCTCCTTACAAAGACCTTCATGCTCAGAGGGCATTGCCATGTTCCAGTGTTGGTACATACTAATCAGTGATGCCACTCAGAATTCAACTCTGAATGTGGTTCAACAAGGTGTTACATTTGCACTGGTGGCTGGGCCAGCGAAGCTGGAATAGTCCTGTGAGTGCTGAGGTGCCATGAGCCATCTGTCTCATTTGACCCAGAGCTGCCTACCCCACCATCTCTGCATGCAGACTGCTACAGAAAGGCAACTCTGCCCTTCTGCCACACATCCACAGAGGTGACTGACACATTTCCAACTAGCATCATAAGGGGAGCAAAACCATGGGTATTAGTCCCTTCGTTCAATGCTTTCCTTTTTCCCTCACTCCTGGCTAGTCTCAGACAGACAGTGCAGGTGCTACCTCTACTTTACAACACCCACAATCCTGGAGAAGACCCATAGGAGTTGCAGTGTCTTGCCCCTTGCAGAACAAAAAAGGATTGCATAGGAGAATGGGGGCATTTCAGGCAGTTGCTTAAAATCATTTAGAATTCCTTTGACTTGGCTGCTACCTGCCTGCCTTTGACTCAGGTTCCTACCTCCCAGAACACAGCCTCATTACTGAGCTCATTTATCCTCATCTACAGTTTCTCAGCTATACCCTTTCCTCTGTAAGTCACAGGCCATTCCTGGCTCTGCTGAACGTGTGCTGCATGCAGCTTCACAGCCCAGTGGCACTTCATCTATTCTGTTGATCCCCACAGGCTAGTTAAATTCCCCAGAGTAGAAACTGTAATTTTTACACAGTAAGTATACTATAAATCTGTTTCAAGCAATTGATCCCAGCATGCCAACTCCACCAAGGTGAGACTGTACCTTCAGGTATGTTGTGAAGGTGGTGACGTCCATTCTCTTTCAGAAATGTTATTTTCAGTGTACACACTATGTGCAGCAGCTGATCAGGGGTGCAGAGCTATAGGGATGTTCCTTGATGCACTCAAACTCCCTTAGCTCTGCCAGCACTGGGTAATTATGCTACCAGGTTAGTTTTTGTGAGGTGGCAAAAAAGATGTCCCTTTGCATTGGGTCACTGTTTTATTCTGGATGTGTCAAAGAACTACATAGATTGAATTGCCATTTTCTCTTTCTATGGATGTGTTTTGGCTGCTCTTGCCTGGGCAGATGTGCTGGTTTGTATCTAATGGCCTTATTCTGAAATTCTGATAAACATAATCTATGCTGTATTATGTAGGCCTTGTAGGAACCATCTTATACAAATACTGTAATGATTCCCCTTGAGCTCTATGGCCTTTGCTGTTAAATTGCTCTGAGGTGTGTGTTAGACTCCTCAGGTGCCAATAAAAACCCTCTGCATTCTCTAAGAAACACCGAGGGAAATACTATACAGTAGCTCAAATCATACATGTCCCATGTGGATGCCACCTCATCTTTAGCAAGGCTGCTAAGTGGAAGAGGCAGTGGGTGGTTCAGCAGATGTTCAGTGCTGAACTCTCCAAGCCTCAGTTGAAGATAAGAATTGAAGTAATTAGCTTGTATTGTTTGAGGAATGTTATGTTGTCTCTGCTCATCTTGATTTTCATGGATTGGTGCCTCTGGGAGGGCTCACTTAAAAAAAATATCTTCAGTGCCTTGAGTTATACTTCTGTGCATGGCTTGAATTGCCCCAATTGCATCATCCAGCACAACACAGAACCTATTACATTTGAGAGCCTTCTCTTAGGATTGACAAGTGATCAGCCCTTGTCTTCTTTTTGAAAGGGGCTCAGCCTGTTGGACTATCTCAGATAATGTCTGGCATATGCCCATAGAACCAAAGCCTTCTTAAAACGCAGCACATCTATAACATTGTCTTCTAGAAAGCAGGAGACTCAGCATCTTCAATTGTTGGATGGCATTTCAGCCCATGTTTCCCAGCTGCCTGGCTGCTCCCCTGCCCACCACAAAGCTTTACAGGGAAGTGTTGAAGCTTTGCCCAGCAGGGACATGTAGCTCCTAGGACACTTAGGGGAGGGGAGAAGGTGCAGGGCAGTTTGTACATTCTAACCAGTGACTGTTTAGTGCAAAATGATACAGCTTAAGATGCTGGGAAGATATTTTTGTATCCCAAATTAGTTGTTTCTTGATGAGTTGAAATCCTGGTGTGGATTTGACAGTTGCCTAGAAAAAGCACCCAAACTGTCAGGTCCCATTTCTCCTGCCCATTTGGCTTTAGCCATGGATGGCTGAACGGCTGTTTCCACTTGACTCTGCAGGTGCCGGCCGGGTCATTCAGAGTTCTTACTCAGAGTCCCCAGAGGAAGCTGCAGCTATGGGAGATTTGGCTTTCTGTCAGCAGGTGCCGCTCAGTGGAAGCTGCAAGTATGTGCAGCCTTCGCCCAAGTGCCTGAAGCGAGAACTGGTCTCAGGCAATCAGAAGTTGTGCTTGCTGCAATTTCTGACCTGTAACAGTTTATTATTTATTTACATCTCCTGTCAGAGTTAGCACATGACCTAGCATAGAAAAATTCATCTCCTTCAAAAGAGAAAACCCCACTTGTTTGGTAAGGAAGCAAAAGAACCCCATGTGAAATCTTGAACTCTAAAACCATCTGAAAAAGGGTTCTGCTGATGGAAGCAATGGGTGGTAACATCATTCAGTGAGTTTATCGTTGCAGTGAGTGGTTTTCAGTGGAGAATTTCTCTTAAGAGCTGCAGTATATGGATTTTTCTGTGACTTCATATGCAGTTGGAAAACACCCACTTCATCTTGCTTGTGCTGTTTTATTTAAACTCAATTGGCTTAATCCCAGGGCAGCCAGGTTTATTTGATGTTTCTCCATTAGCTAAGCACTGCTGGATGCTCCAGCACAATATGCTTTATGGCAAGGAGTAAAAAACACGGAAGCAGACTGTAGTGTTGGTAGCATTCCCTGCCATTGCTCTTTTGCTCCTATTGAACGTTGTGTTCTGCTGTGGAATAGTAACGAGGCTATATGGACAAGAGGTGACATGACAAGCAAGACTAAGGTAAGGGAAACCTTCATCATTATCCTTGAGCTTCACAAACTGCTCTTTGTAGCTTGATGGCCTGATGCCCACACATCTTCATTCTTTTTCTGGCTCTTCCTTGCCTTATTGATTCATTCTGGGTGAAGAAGCTCCTATAAAAAAAAGGCAAACATCTCAGCATTGCTTCCACATTGGGAAATGCTATTTCAGTTGCTAGGGGATCTGCTTAGAAAATAGACCCAACTCTTAAAAACATTTCCATTTCAGGCCATCTTACTGTATGCTGTTCTGTTGTTTCAGCTAATTTTCCAAAGAATCATACCCTGGTTTAGTTGTTCTATTAATATCTGGGAGGAAGACTTTATTAAAACTTTAAACTGCTTGAGAACTAAACTCACATGCATGCATATGTCACAAGGAGCCTAAACTGAGTCATCTTCTGTACCGGCAATATGTTGCCTAAATTCCTGAAGAGGAAGAAAGAGGAATGCTACAAAATCTGAGGGAAATTGTAGTGCAATTTGTGACTTTGTCTCAGGTCAAAGTAGTGTAGTGTAGGTCAAAATGTTTGAGTAGAACACATGGAATACAGTTTTAAACTTCAACAGCATTCTTGGGAAAATTGTCTGATATGTCTGGTGAGAAAATCCAAATGGATCAGCAAATTTTCTATGAATGAGTCTTAAGCATATGTGGAGAGGTTATCCACTTATAGACTCAGACAACAGCTCTAGCAATGGAAACCAGGGAATCTGGATGGAGATAAAAAGTTGTTAACAAAGTAATTGTCCCCAGATTAAAAATTTCAAAAATACAGATTCATATAGCTGTGTCTAAGGTTAAGTGGAATACAGCATTGGTAAGAACTGAAATAAAAGTCCTTGGAGTGTATTAGGTGAAGAACAGTCTATGCTTGCAAGTAATTTTAGCAGCTAAATGGCTCTGCTCATTCTCTGATACCTAATGATTCTGTCTCCAATTTCACACATTGATTTTTAAACAATGCGTGTCAAAATAAAGTGAGTTCCATAGTCAAATTAGCACAGTCACAGGTTTGCTGCCTTCTCCACACCTCATTGGAAACTCCACAGTGCTGGAGCAAGCTAATTCCCTTATGCTCAAGGTGACTGTTGGACTGGGGCTTAGAGCATTCTGCCCAGGCCATATGCATGAAGGACCAGCTGCTCGTCAGCTGTAACAGCTGTAACATGGCACAGCCCGTCCTCTAGAAAATGTTCCATTCTCCCTGAAAACTTCTCGAAACCTCTAAGCCCTCTAAATCCTCTTATTACCTTGCCAATAAAAGACTTCTCACCAAATCATCTTAGTGGACTCCAGACAAACACCATTTTAGTTTTTGCAGTACTTAGTATTAAATTAAGTGTAGTTTTAGTCAGAAAGAAGGTGGGAGGAAGAGCAGAGGAATTTAATATTGGCAAAAGGTACAGTATGGACAACCCTGGAACTACTAATTCATGTAAATTGTGGGGCAAGGTCTGCGGGATGGAGTTTCCTCTCTGTCTCTCTTGCTCCATGGGAAACAACACAGGTAGGGAAGGAGAATTCAGGTATTATGACTACTGAACCTGCTATGGACTTTAGGCTCTAGTATACTGGTGTAGGGCCCTACACACAGGCAGTATATTTACTAAAGACAGGCTCTTAAGGCATGCCTGCTGGTCAGTTCCATGTGTGTCTCTTCTGCATCTGGTAAGGGATATAGTAAAATGTAAAGGGAAGCATTCTTTATGTGGTCTCAGCCAGATACAGCTACTAAAATCTGGCACCTGTATGTCTGAGTGGTAAAATGCTACAGAAGAAAGGGTCTGCAGTATGCAGCAAGTTGTTTCATTGCACTGAATTTGATATGACCTTGGAAAACAAACTCTCTGTGCTAGCAGAGAGTAATCCAAATCAGTGCCAGGAGCATCTGTAATGGAACAGGGCTACTGAGAACCTAGGTTGGGAGTTTTTTGTTGGTTTTTTTCCCATATTAGGAAATACCATATGAGGAGAAATTAAAGGGTGGTATAGTAGGATAGGAAAAGGACCCCCAGCTACTGTAATTTGACTGATCCACTGTTGTCAGCCCAAGGAGCAGCAAGAACAGCTTCTCAGGCATCTCCATCTACCTAGCCATACTCAGCTTCTGGGCTCCTCAAGGTCTGGCCAGCAACAGCCTAAATATTTTTCCAAACTTTTTGAGCTACTTGGGAAAGGAATGTCATTATTTTGGTTGAGAAGCCCCAGCAGGCCTATCCTTTTACCCATGGCCTGCCTGGAGAACAGAGTCACCAATGCCATTGAGGGCCATGAGCTGTCTTTCCTGGTCTCTGTTATGATGCTGACAAGGGCTCTGGCTGGCAGGGGTCCCTGTGCAGGTTGGGCAGTTGTGTGGACATTGGCAATTACAGCTGTTTCTGACTGTAGGAGATGCTCCTTTCTGTTCTGAGCAACAGGGAATTCACCCTGTTGAGGTGGTCGTGCAGATGGGGATGACATTGCCTCTACACATGTTTTGGTGCTATTAACCATGCTCCTTTTTGGTTTACTCCACAGATATTATGTGGGAAAGAGATCCCCCGCTGGGTGAACCGCCTGGCCTACTTCAGCTCGTGCATCCCCTTCCTCCAGAGCTGCCTCCCCAAGGAATGGCTGACCCCAGCAGCCCTGCAGAGCCACATCAGCCTTGGCCTCCACAAGGAGGAACAAGGGGACACAATGGATGAGGAGTCCCCCTCCACCTCTGCAGCCCCCTCAGCCTCAGGCACATCGCGAACCTGTAGACATACCCGGGTCTAAACTGCCCAGTTTTCCCCAAATATCCCTGCTCTCTTGTTCTGTTTATTTCTCACACCCTTTTGCACACACTGGTTTCTCTCTTCAACAGACAACACAGGGGAGGGAAGACCCTTTATACTTCAGCCGGTTTTCCAAGGACTGCCACTACATTTGCTTGGCAAAATGACTGTGAGTTCCAACATGGAACTGAGGATCGTGGCGACTAAACTGCATTCTCTTCCCAGGGCCTTCATGATCCTTGATCTATGGAGAACTGCTGACTCTCTCAGGCATGAGAGCATGTGTATGGGCAGAGTGCACATACTGTGATCTTCCTTCTCTGGAACTGTTTTATCTTTTTATCTCTCCCTCTACCCATTTAAGCCCAGCAGCCTCTTCGCTGTTTTGGCTGGGTTTTCCCATCCCCTATGACAAATCACCTGCCCACACCCAGTGAAGGAACCAGAGCCAGAACTCAACCTTCTCATCTCTTAGACCAGCAACAAACTCTACTCAGATCCATCCCTTTTGTAATTATCAGGTTTCTAACTCATGTGAAGGACAAA
This sequence comes from Corvus moneduloides, assembly GCF_009650955.1. NCBI lineage: Eukaryota > Metazoa > Chordata > Aves > Passeriformes > Corvidae > Corvus > Corvus moneduloides. The sequence goes on along the minus strand of NC_045481.1, from coordinate 35,221,794 downwards.
TGAAAGGTGCTCCTGTTCTACAACCACTGGTTTTCAGTACTCAAATTTAAGAGCTTGAATGATTGTCCTGCTCTTGAAAATAATAACAAAGAACCTAGAAAATGAATGTTGTCACAGTGGCTTTTCTTTGGGGTCAAAAAGAGGATGGGGCCATGGTGATTAGAGGCAGCTACTAAGTAGATGCAGAGATGACTCTTGACCCTATTGGTGCTTTTTGGCACAGACCCCTCTCAGTTCTCCTAATTCTAGGCAGTGTTCCTGGTTTCCTTTTTTCCCCCAGATTCCCTGGGGAAATCTCTCTCCTAGCTGGAATTTGCTGGCTGTATTTGGGAAAATGGCCTTCCTGAGCACAAGAAAGAGGAGAGTGAATCTGTTTGGAAGGTCAGTATTTCCTGCAGATTTTCCTCCACTCGCAGACATAAAATATGGCTTCAGAGCCATCCTTCCCTGGCCTATTTTCGAGCCAACCCAAGAAGGTAAAAAACAAATGGTGAACCCAAAGAATGTCAACCTGTTCCTTTCTCCTCCCTTTCTGGAGGTGGAAGGGGGAAACTTAGGGCCACATCTGGAAAGCACAGATGACCCTTCCAATGCATGGGCCACCATGGTGCCTTCCGCTGTGTGCGCTATTTCAGTTGAATGAAAAATGGGCACAGCTGGCTCACTGGCCTCTCCAAGCTGGCTCTTGACAATAATCTGGTCCTTGGATGTATTTGTGCTAATTCTGACAGCTGATGAGAAAGCACAGGATGAGGAAAGGACAAGTACACTCTTCCAGTCAATCACCTCACTAGGAATTCTAGTCAGAAGGTGTAGGAACGAATCAAAGGGGAAATCCAGGCCCCCTCTCTCCCTTGCAACTTCTCTTGGCTACACAAAGGAGTATGAAAAAGGAACAGGCACTGTGTTGAGAGGGAGTTGCCATTTCAGAAATGCTGTTCTCCACAGCTACTACCAAGTCAGGACTTCCAGCCTGCACCCAGAGAGAACTACAAGCCCTTAAGATGGTGGTTGTTTCCCTTTTTTGGGTCATAAACATGTGCTAAGTCCAACCAGCTGTTTCTTTAGCTCAGGTATACAGGAGAGTGTGCTGTCAGAGCAGAGGGTCTCGGCTATGATGTACATCATGTCTGCATAGACAACGTTTAATGGTTTGTTGTATGTGCATGTCCTGAGTGAAGCAGGAGGCTCTGGAGAGATCTACTAGATGGAAATGTAACTCATAGGACGGCCTCACTCCACTGCCTCCTGAAGTGATGTGTGTTTAGGCAACAAAACCTTTACAATATGCCTCTCATTTTCATCCTCTGTACAAACCGCTGCAAGTTCTGTACTGAACTAAAGTCATGTTCCTTCTTAACCTCGGCTGCCCACAGCCAATGCTGCATCGTGAGTAATCCTGCAGCTTCTGGTAACCAGTCCAATACCAATCTTGATTAGTCTGGCTTGTCCAGGGATGTGTAATAAGATTTCCATCCTGATCTCCATGCCACTGCCCAGAAACCATGTTACATAATGTACTGTTTCACTCTGTATTCCCCTGCAGTCGTGGTCATTGCAGCCTAAACCATTGCAGCATTGCAAGCTTCATTTGTCTGAAGTTCCCAGGGTTTCTGCCAACAGCCAGCAGCACATTATGTGCAGTGAATTTTAAAGGTCCTTCTCAGGGGGAAAGTGAGAAGAGGCTTTCTCAGAGCTTTTGTCCAGGCCAGGGAAACTGCAGTCAGAAACACCTAGTTCCCGTTGTTGTGACAAAAGGCAGCCAGCCATCATCCTTTTGTTTCTGCTCTGCACTTGACCTCCACATAAAGCACCATGTATACATCTAGGAGATGGGCTTCAGAGGCACATTTCACATACTAGGGCTCCACAGGCACATTTCACACAGAAAACCCTCTCACAGTACTTCACGAAGTAAAAAATGCTTAACTGGCTGTGTAGTAACCTGGACAAGAAAACCACATTTAGCCTACTTGGGGACATAAATATATGTTTGAAGTATTTGGAACAACATTTGGGGCAAGCTGTGAATGTCATAAAACCCCCAGATGTTTGTTTGCCCACTTTTATGTTTGTCTATCTGTTTATCACAGTAGGGGTCACATCAAGGAGGCATCAAACCTCTGCTGTAAATCAAACCCATAATATATTCCAATCTTCAAAACGGTTTCTCCTCACCCTTCTCTGTTCAAGGTTACTGATCAACCAATAATGAAAAGAACAAAGCGACACTGTGGAAATAAAATATATACTGATGATGGCTTTACCTCTGTAATTTAATAGCATTTTAGATTATTAAACATGAAGACATTTTAAAATCCTAATTTACTGTTCACCTCTGGCACAGTGTGTTTATTTTAGGCGTTTTTATTATCCTTCCAATTATTACAAAATTATTGTTATTATATAATTAGATTATATTTGTATTTAGTTACACATTTGCTTTCTCTTGCTGCTTTCTCTGCATAAGACCACGTGGAAAATTTTAGATATCAACAGCAGCAGTTATCAATGAAAACAAAAGAATACCTTACGAATCTTAACAAGAGCACCCCATAGCAGTGGAACAAACTCTTAACCCTTCTTCTTACAGCCAAGACTTTTGGTGTTCTTATAAAAGTTGGGATGAGAGGGCACCAATTCTGCACATGGGCATCAGCAGCTGTGAGTTATGTCTCTAGCAGTGACCTAATAGTATTCAGGTGGGGCAGTAAGGCTGGAGGTGAGGTTAACCTAACACTGGAATATTAGAGGTACAAACCAAACTGTTTCCAGGGGAAGCATGAGAGGAGGGGAGTAAGTAATAACCTCTTTGCTCAGCATGACTTTATCTATAGTAGCAACTTCCTGAATTTCATGACATTATTCTTACTGATTTCTTTTTGGTCAGTTGCTTTCCTCTTCACAAGTCTGTGATTTGAGGCCTATTTTTCTCAAACTCTTTAGGAGGGACAGTTGTACTTTCAGAGACCCTGGGTGAGCTGCTTTCCCAGCACTGAGCCTGGACTCTGACGAGTTCATCCCTCAGGCTCAGCCCAGCTCATCCCATCCCCATCAGACCTGTTCTCGTGCTCTCACTGCTCCCAGCTGAGAGCTTTTATCTCTGGAATTCAGACCCATGTTGCCTTTGAGTTACTGAGGTACTCAAGAAGCAGTCATTTCCTGCTATGTTATTTTTTTTATTCTTCAGTTCTGTTTATGCATCTCTAGACAGGTAAGGCTCTCAGAACAAGTTAGTGGACACTGGATTGCAATAATATTAGCTTATCTTCTTCTTATATGTGTTTGATTTTCTTCTCATTTTAGTTTGTATATATGTGCTATCTTACTAACATATTCAGAAAACTTTATTAAGTACCCCCACCACTTCCTCGATTAATGGAGAAGACCAAGGGAAGGGATCATCAGTATTCCATTTTCAAATGTTTTTAAATTACTCTTTGAGTTGAGGCAGCAGTGCCTTGTTCCACTTTGTCCCTGCCCTGCTTGCCATCAGCAATGACTTGGAAGGTGAAAGGGCTGTCAAGTGACTCAGAAGTATGTAAAAGAGGACCTGACATTCTCCTATCTCCACTCTGCCATTGCCACAGGCTACCAGAACAGGGCAGAACCTCTGGCTACAGTAATATATAAAAACATCGCAGCCTATGCCTGAAGAATGGGTGCTCTTGTCTGTAGCAGGTCAGCACTCCACCACCATGCATGTGGCTGTAGCTGAGACGTGTTGGGATGGATGACACAGCACACTTAATTCATAGAAGGTATTAAGGACTATTGGCTCTAAATATCAGAATAAGGCTGTCCACTAGCACTGTTGTAGCCAACTTTGTTTTGAAAAGGTTTTTTTGGTTCATTTTGATTGGGACAAAGAATAACAATGCAGAAAAACAGATGATCACGGATGGCAATCTTCTTTCCTTAGGAAAGCAGGCTACAGAATGAAAGATACGGCTCGTGGCTAAGCCTTCTCAACTGCGTTCGTCAACGAGCTGTGAAGGAAAGCGTGAGGGTGTGAGGGTGGGGGATGTGAGCGTCGGAGCGAAGCGTGTGAAGGAAGAGGCCTGAGCCGCGGCGAATGCCCGGCTGCGCCGCCCGGGCCGCAGCGGAACCAGCGGGGCCGCGCGCGTTGCCGCCGTGGCGGCGGAGCCGCGTCCCGCCGGAAGCGCCGGGGCCGGGCCCGCGGGGCGGGAGCAGGGGATGGAGAAGCTGCGGAGGCTGTGGAGGGGCCGCACGATGACCTTCGGGGTGCCCCTGCTGGTGAGCGGCGCGGCGGGGGCAGCGCGGGCCCGCACAGCGGCGGGCGGAGCTCTGCGGGCAGGCGGAGGCAGAGGCGTGTTCGCGGGTGGGCGCTCTCCGGTCCCACCTCGGCAGGAGCTGTGCGGGGCCGCGGGAGCCGTGTGCCTGCTCTGCCCGGAGGCCTTGGGAGCTCAAGGGATGCTGTTATAAAGTATACACCTAACGATATTCCTAACTGGCAGCTTAGGAAAATGCATTTTGCCGGTGGTTTGTTTTGTTTTGTTTTGTTTTTTTCTTTCTGTAAAGCACCACTTGTGTTTCTTGTCTTACTTTCTTTAGCTTTTCGATGGGTTTTAAACTGTAGTGGCACTGTTGGTGATAATTTGTACATCTAAATAAGTGGAAGGTTTTTGAGTGAAATGAGTTGATGGGTTATAGGTAGCAGCTGTGCTCAAAGTGGTGAGTGAGGCATAACTTTTTAGAGTAGTCGAGGTTAGGAAAGATCAATAATGTCGAAAGAATAAAAGAAAATTATAAGACTCTCTTACACACTTTACATCTGTAGATAGTGCACATTAGATTGCACTTCCCTGTCCTAAATACCTGTGTTCATTAGGGGAAAAATAAAAAAACTCAGATGCACTTATGGATAAAAACTCAGGAAGGAAGACAAAAGCAGCATCAAAGCCAGCATAGTTTCTGTTTGTGCAATTCATGTCTCATTATCCACATATACAATTGGTTTGCAAAAAGTAAGCAAATTTCAAAGTGGATAAATAAGGCAAAGGATAATTCCAACACTTTTATAATGCTACTAGAGAAATCAGTGTCATCTTCCTCAAGCATGCCTTGGAAAAATGGAGTGACCCAAAGAAGGACATTGACGCTTGTTAGTTAAAAAAGTTTAAGGCCATTGTTTTAAAGGGATATTACAGCGGTTCTAGAGTAAGGACTTTCATGGAAGTTATTCATGCAATTGAATACATTGAAGTATCTTTTCTCGAAATATTGATGAAGGCATTCTTAAGAAATGGAAACAGTTAAACCAAACAAACCAACAAAACAGTGTGATAATACCACAACTACACGAATCATTTGCATCAGCAGCTCCACTCCCTGCTGTTGCACACAAACTGTGCCTATAACACCTTTCTTAAAGTGATCAAGCACAGTGTTACAGCTCTTTAGATATCCTGCTGCGTGCATGTATACCTGAGAGGCTGTCCAGAACTGTGCTGCTTTCATGCTCAGACCAAATTTATTTTGGTTTTGGATTTTTCATGTAATTTTTTTTGTGTGCTCTGACAGTATTCTTCAGTTAATTAACATTGTGCTTAGATGTTAAAGGTTGAATATAGTTTTAGCTCACAGTGCTTTTATTTATGTAATTATTTGAGGCTTGCTCTTTTTCTTCCAAAAGCAGGGAAGACCAGACAGTTTAGTATTTTTCAGTTTAATTTTAACTCTGTGGAAGGCCTGAGGAAAATATTATGTGATTAAATAATAGATACTTAGAGGTGGTGACCTAGTGGAGGAAAAAAAATCACCACTGCTTTTAAATAATAAATATATGAGATTAACTGGTGTAGTAAGTGAGGAGATTCAACTGATACACAAGATTCTGATTTTGATAAAACTTTCTACATTATCTTCCTTGTGAGAATTGCATTTCAGAGAAGTATGGTAAAGATACACTTCTTATCATTTATGTTCTCAAAAGGATTAAAAAGATACTATAAAATGTAGTTACCACGTGCTTGTCGAATTAAAAGGTATCTTTGGAGGCAAGGTGGCTCCTGCAGCAATAATGTGGGCTGTAATATTGTGAAAAAACATGAATGTCATTACAAGACTGAGGAACTTGTCAAAAGTAGAGTAAAACATGAAACAGGACTCTTCCAGTGTACTCAGTCCTCAGCTGGAGTAATTTTTCAGCTCTGTGGTGCCATTCTGGAGATGATGAACTGTAAAGTCTAGAGGAAAGCAACATAAAAGGTAAAGCCAACCTTCCACCTTTAAGGAATGCTTGAAGGGATTGACTTCGTTTATTTTAGAAAAGTCTGCAAAGCTCTGTATGTCATACACTGAGTGTGGTGGTTTCTCTTCATCACTTGGGAAAGTACCCCCAAAATAAATGATCATGTGTTAGGAAAATACTGCTCTTTTTTAGGAAAGAGCACTCTGATATGTAACTAGGGTTTTTAAGACGAGCTTGAACAATCATCTGGCAGCAGTGGCATAGGTTGTCTCAGTTCTGCTTCAGTGCTGGAGCCAGGACTTCAGCGTCACGGGCCTTTTGGCCATCCCCAGTGTTTCTGCAGGATTTTCCATATAGGTCATAGCCGGAATTTTTAAGACTGGTTTCTTTGACTTTATACTGCATAATTGCATTCTCTTCCTGTTACGACAGAGCTCTTTCCTCCAGACACAATATTATATAGAGAAACACTCTATTATATTTCTTTCCAGGGTTTCATGTCTCCCTGCCTTAAAATTATTCTCCCTTGTGAATACTTCAGAATGTTTCTGTCTTGCTGCCCAAAGGCTTCCCACGGAGTAAGAAAAAGGAAAATTCATGCAATTGTCAGTTACCCAGCTGTCTATGGAACTCTGAAGGCATCTCTGAAGCTGAACAGATTGTGCTAAAAGATCAATTACAACAAAAATGACAGTGGATCTAGGTAAAGAATGAGAAGGAGCCTGCCTTTGCAGTCCTTTAAGTTCTGCTGGATTTGTTAATAATACTGAAACCAAAGGTTTCTGTTAGATTATTACATTTTGTACATAATTTTTTTCTCACTAGACTGATGCGGGCCTATTCTTCAGTACTGCTGAACTTTTCATCAGTACCATATTTGCTTTTTGGCAGAAAAAGAAATCAAATGGCTTTCATATTTTGCCTTTTTATATTGCATATTTGAATGAAAAATCCCTGTGCCAAAATTGCTAAGGCTCCAAGGTTAAAGAGATCCTAATTCAAAGAAAGATGAATGTCTCATTACACACCCCCCTCCACCCCCTGCAAATATATCTTTACAATATTTATTACTTTTTAGTGTAAATTATCTTGATAGTTTTTTATTTGTTCATTTGGTCTTGGGCTGTTAAAATATTTCAGTGGAGAAGGAATTTTCTTCGTTGATCTTTGAACCTCACACTGACAGCAGTAAGTGTGTAAGTCAGTAAGATGTGTAAATCACAGTTTTCAGTCATACTTTCTCAGTAGCTAAAAGTGTTTCTTTGTGAGCACCAACGAAACTGCAGGGGGTAGCACTTAAACCTGCAGGAGACCTTGATTTGTGAAAATTCCTGTAACTTTGTAAACTTTGCAGATACAGTATCTCTGTGTAAGCATGCAGGAGACAGTGATGTAACCTGGTATGGATTGTCTCAACAGCTTGAGTGTGATCAAGTGAGTAGTCCCAAAGCGTTTCTGAAGATGGTAACATCTGTGGAGATGCTGGGATGAACTCCAGCAACCTTACAGGTTTATCTAAAAATTGCTGTTGCAGTAGAGGGCTTTAAGTTACCTCTGTGGTAACTTAAAAGTCTTTGTCACCTATATTGACATCTGTTTCCTATTTTGATTATGGGAACTCTTTCCTTATCACATGGAGCATAATGTACAAGTCTTCAGCATATGTGGCTCTATTATAAAAGGAGAGCTTCAGTCTCTGCTGCTTTGTATTCCACAACCAACTCTACCTGACCAAAAGGGATGTGTCTGTCAATGTCATATTGCTGAAGTGATGTTTCTGTAAGATCCTGAGAGAGCAAGGCTCCTTGGTCTTGCAGCTGGTGCATCCAGCATCAGACCTTCCTTATGGGACACTGAACATGTAAGGTCACTTCTCTGGTACACTTGGAATGTTTGAAGGCTGCTGGAAGTTTTTTTTCTGGCAGGTTTAAATAATGGCTCTATATCATTAAGGAAACAAGTTTGGATTTCAAAATCGCAAAGTAGTAACAAATGTAGAACACATGTAAAAAACCCCCGTATTGTTTCATATGCTCACACCACTTTCCAAGACTCGCCTCTGTGGTTGTGTTTCCATCTGATTCAAGGCAAGGATTTTTCTAACTCTTTAAGCTGCAAAATGGATGTATAGATGCAGTTCCAGTTCTGTCAGTATGTTACAGGGGAAAAATTATGTTCTGAGTATCTGAAGTGACATTATAGCAGAAAGAAAATAGAGTTTATGGTTCGTTTGATGATTTTTATTGCACTCCTAACGTAAGTATATTGCGCTGTGTATCTAGTAACGCAGGTTTTCAGATTTACACTATATTGCAACATTCTCCATATCTACTGCTCTAGATTTTGACTTCCTTTCATTTTTCTGGAGTTTTGTGGGTTTTTTCCCCCCTCATCCTGTAATGACTGCTTTTACACGTACTTTGCTTCTCCTGGATCTTGTCTTTGGTGTTTTACATGGCATGCCTAGTGTTGCCAAAGGAGAAGGTACAAGTAGCTTGGAGTAGTGCAAGATTTTTCTATTAATAAATACGCTCCTAAAATCTATTTCCACCAGTGATCATTACCACAGGCTGTACTACAATGCCATCTACGCTGCTGCCTTGAACAGTGCAAGTTTACTTTGATAAACATTTCATCAGGGGGCACCAAGAATGTGTGTCATATACAGGACAAGAAAAAAGGTCAGATTAGAACAAGGCCCTAACAATGCTGCAGCAATGTGGTCAGTGCTTCCAGGCACCATTAGAGAAGGTCAGTGGCATCTCAGGCTCTCATTAATGAGCCAGTTGTTTTGACAAACAAAACCAAAACAACTTTTCCAGACATCAGGACATGAAATTACATGTCCATGGCTTAGTTTTGTTCACCGGTGTGAAGTCAGGGTCACCTGGGAGCAAGGACTGATGCCCAGAAATGTTTTGCAGATATATAAAATGATATTTTGTTATCCTGTGAGTTACTTAAAGTGAAAGTTTACAGGATTAATGGGTTAAATTTTCATAGATTTCTTTAAATTCAACATTTCTAGTTCATTTCATAAAAAACTGCTGAATTTGGAGTCCTGGGGTATGCTAAATACAAGGCACGCTTTTCCCCACAGATTCTGGAGGACCTGCCTGTAAAAAAAGGCTATGAACACTGGAAATATGGAAAATTTTTCTTGGGAGTAATCACGATTCTGAGATCTTATTGTTGCTATCAGTGTCTATGAGTAGAAACTGTTATTATATTATCTTCTGATACTGTTTGAAGAAGGATTACTGCAATCAGCATTTTTCACTTTTAGATATGTCAGTGTTATTGCTAACGTCTTTCACATTATTGCCTTGAACAATTCATAATACTGAATTGCAGGACTTTTATTAGTATCTATTACTTCATGTAACTTTACAATAAAATTTGACATATGCAGAACAGTTGATTTAGATGTTAATACATTTTTGAGAGATGAATAGAAGTTAACTTTCACCCATGAGAAGATAATTCTGACTTCTAATATTTGTAGATAAATTGTGATTGCCTGTAAAAGTCACAAGTATTACATTTGCAGCCTAGAAGAGCAATAAATACAAAACTGTTTTTAGAATTTAAAAGTTGTTGCTCCCAATCAGTGAATAACAGAGTGCTGTTTTTATGCTTCAGTAGCCTGTATTATACATGTTGGGTCCCTAGGCCTATGATGAGATACATCTTTGGCTCCTGCTGTGCTTCTGCTCTGCATCTCCTGTTCATCTGTGTGTGTTTGAATCCACAGTGTGGAGCTGTTCCAGACAAAACCACCCCTGGAACTGCTTGTGCTGGTGTGGAAGCCAGAGTGTTCAGGCTGAATGGGCTTCTGTGGACTCCAGTTTGTGCAGTCTGAATTAGCTGACTTCCATCTTTCAGTTGACTGTTAGGTCTTAAAACTTCTGAGTTTTCCTTTCGAATCAATGCCTTAAATTTTTTGTTCTTAATCTTCGAGAACAGTTTTCCAGATACGCGAGACAAAGAAATAGGCACTCTTTAATATTTCAGATTTCCCCTCTGTTTCATTTCAACACATAAAGAGTGTATTTGCTTTGTTTAATGCTGTTAGAATGGACTAATCTGGCACTTGGGGGAACTGAGGTTCTCTGTGGAGCCTCAGAAGAGAAAGATAAGTACAAACTTGCCTGTTTTCACTCTGTGTGTTTAGTCCTGCTCTAGGCCTCCAACTTCTTCAAGGGATTGTGATGGTAAAAGTATAAGATTCATGTTTATTCTACAGAACATTTAATCTTCATTCCCTGTTCAGGATTAGCAAGAGGGAAATAACACTTATTGTGGTTTCTTTTTATGTTCTTTCATGCAGGTTTCAGTTTATTGCAGTTTTGAGCAATAAACATATCAGAAGGACACCAGCTTGCCACAAGATGTAAACACTTTCTCATTGTAGTTTACCTTGGATAGATTTGAATCTGTGAGTAGTGGAAATTATAATTTTAATAAGGAATTGCAATTTTGGTTTTTAGAAGCTTTTGGAGAAAATGAAGGTGGTGTTCAGAAACTGCAGCTTAACCACCATAGCAGACTTGGATTTTGAAGAGCTGCAGCTGCAGAGTGAAATTCCCTTGCTGTCTGACCAGCCCAAGCAATGTGTGTAATGCAAAATGACAATGCTGTGGCTGAAAATGCCCTTTTTTGCTCATGCTCACATTGAGGAACATATGGTTTTCTATCTCTTCTGTATTATTCTTAGATTGGTTTCTGTTACATGCATTTTCTTTGGTTTAAAACATATCATGAACTGGACATTTTAACAAACAAAGGTTTTGTTTTCTCGTAGACATTGAATAGTAAGATTGAAAGGTTATGGACAGGATTTTTTTTTGTTCTCTGGCCTGTAGCCATTCATATTTGCAATCTTTAAAATCATTGCTTTGAACATGCTCTTACACTGAACCAATTAACCTGATACCTTGGGCCAAGTTTAATATTCTGCACATGTTCTACATGCTGTGCAAACTACACTCTGCTTATCAGTCAGTTACAATTGGCTCCAGTTTATACCAGCTGCTCTTCCTGAATGCCAGCATGGTATCCATGTGGTCATCTACTGCTATATGTCATCCATTTTTGAATGTAATGCAGTTCAGCCTTCTACAATGTGTGATTCTAGCATATTCATTAAGTCAGACCATTCGCTTCCTTGATGTGCCTTTGAATGAAATAACTCCTGATGGATGCATGGGTTTGGTTTCTGTTTTCCCCCAAAGGAGACCTCTGGTGCAAACTGAGTTATTTCCATTTTTTGCAGACAAGAAGTAAAGGTAGGCTCTCTTTTGCTTCCATTGAAGGTGAAGAGAGGATTTAGTAAGTTTCTGAGAAGACTTTGCGCTGTTTTTCTCTCTTCTCCACAGTTTCAGTGTTAGAGCCAAGTGCAGGAATGGCTGTAGGAAATAAACTTCTCAGAGTTAGAGCTGGCAGAGGGGGGCGCTTCAGGTTAAGATGACTTGCTTGGTCTTTTCTGGGACTGGCAATTTGCCCTGCTACTTTTATTTAGAGAAAAGAAAAGAGATTTCAGTCTTCTGGACTGCCAAATTGCCATCTTTCACCAGTCGTGCACTGCACATCTGACAGTTTTTTAAAAAAGAAACCCCAAAACTCTCTTTGCTGTGATCACTGCAAACTGAACTAAAATAATTCACTACTGCTCTAGTTTTGAAGCTCATGATGAATAGCTGGAGAGTTCTGCAGCAGCAGTCTTGAAGAAGAGGTTAGAAAATTACCATGTTCCTTCTTTGTATATGTATCATAACATCATCTACCACCACATGATCTGTGTTGCCAGCACTAAACATTGTGATTTGGTTAATTTAGGGATTTGTGGCTTTGTAATAATCTCTTTCACAACTGCTACTGTAGTAGGAATGGCTTTCTCTAACAACAGGGATGCCTTATAATATGGCAAATTGCTGGTGCTGCCAGAGAAACAGTTTCTTATTCTTTTGTTAACCCAATGAAGTGAAGTTGGCCGCTTTAGATTATGTGGGAAGCTAAAAAAGGGATCTGCTGCAAGTTCTGCTGTTACGAGCACTCAGTGACCACCCACTCTAGTTGGTGACAAATACAAGTATTTCCCATCCTAAGATGCAGTTCAAGGGATCAGTCTGATGCCATCTATAACTGATTGCATAACATACTTCCCAATGGAGATGTGAACAAATAGAATTTTAAAAATAATGTTATTAAAGAGAATTTTATGTCATTTTTTTACATAAAATGTTTATTGAGGTTGCTGAGTGTATGTGACAGATGGTGCTCTTATGTCACATCCTATCTTTCATTTTGTTTTGGAACATGCAAGTCTTCCATGCATGCATAATTGCATTACAACATTGTAGGGATTTTTTTGTGTACTCACTGAAATATAAAGGAATAATCCAATGTGGGATCTTTAATGGGGGTTGTGCTAGCAGTGCTGTTAAGCTGTTTGCTTTGGTGTTAAGTGCTGGCTAACTAGTATGGTTAATGATTTTTGCCTCCCTAAGTTAAACTTCTGGTGTAAAGGAAGAAATGAGAAGTTACTATCATTTCATCAATCTGCTGAGAGCATTCAAGTAACTAGATAGATGATGTTCACTACATAATGTTTTTTTCTCTGCATTGTGAAGCAAATAAAATGAATAGTTCTCTCACAATAAAAGAATGCAGGTATATATGAACTTTCCAGCTTGAGTATCCTTCAAATGCCAGTGCCTTAATATTTTATCATGTACATTAAGTATCTGTATGATTCTAAAATTGTAATGAAAAAAAAAATTTAATTTTTAGTATATGTGACATTACTTTTCCCCCTTCAGTTAACAGGAGAGTGAACTTGATCCTGACTTCATTAGAATGTTGCCAACCTAACTTATATTTATTTGGCATCCTGAATAACTTCTACTGTCTCTTTATGCCTAGACTAGTGGATGGAACATACTGGACTTCACTGTTGCTTTTGGGTTACACTGGACAAATTTGTCCATTGTAGTGCTTTTTTAACTGAAGAGCATTTTGCAAGGAGTGTAGAGATTATCTCTGTTTTACAGCTTTGGGAACTAGAAAAGTATGTGAGACATACAGACTGTGCAAAGCCAACAAGCCGATAATGGTGCTGGAAATTTTGAGTCTTACCCTGCTGCTAATTATTTTGACTGGTGACTCTTGCTGGTTCACTGTTGTCTGTAAATACAGCTAACTGAAATTAAGGTAGTGAGAACATCTTCCCTCATAATGCAGCAGAAGACAAAGGAAACAGTTAAAGCCAAGACTAGTATTTCTACTCAATGCACTGTCAGTCACGGAGTCCTGTGCTACCTTTAATGGTATTATAGTTGCATAAATTCATTTATACCTTCTTTTATTGGCTTTTGAACACAGTTTTCAAAAAGGTAATTGACTGAATAGCTGTCCATTGCTGCTCTGGCTTGTGTAGATGAATGCAATTCATGCTCAGGGCTGTCAGCTGACTATATTGACATGCTGTTGGTTGATTAAATAAGTGCTGAATATGACTGATTCTGGTCTGGTTTTGAAATGAATTCAGACATCATGTTTTGTTCTTTAGAACATTGGTAAAGTGGACTTGTAAACATATTATTTATATTCTTTGTGTGTATTCTGTACTTCGCAAAATTATTTAATCTTAGTCCTAACCTTCCAGCATTACACTGTGTAATATTTCAGCAGCATTTGTACTTTCTTACAGCATCAATGTGCTTTGTCTCTGATGGAGCTTAACTGATGTTTCATGGTAAGATAAGTCAGCCATTTCAGTATTGTAAATGTAAAGGCAACTGTACTGGTAATGCTTGCTAAGCCAAATGTGCCAGTTTGCCAGGCTTGTTATGCTGTTCCTGCTGTATGAAGAGCAAAAGTACATCACAAACCAAGTGGGTTTTTTCCCCTTGGTAGTACCAAGGTATTGTGAGTAAAACTGCAGTGTCAGGCCCAAACCTGAATTCCAAACCAGGAAATGAGAGGGGTGTGTGTGTATCAACTTCTTTACTGTGTGTAGCTGCAAATGTAAAGTGCACCGTGTCTTGGATGGTTACTGTCAAACATGTGATAGGATGTGATAAGACAAAATTAGTAGCACGTGACTTAATTCATGCAACAACCTTCAACTTGATTTTCCTTTGTTGCAGTGCACATTACAGAGTTTTAAAGCTAAAGAATGTACTATTTCTTTTTCAGCTTGCAGCATGACTTTGTAAGCCAAAGTCTTCCAGTTGTTCATATTGCATCTCATAACAGGATATACTCCATGCAAGTTGATTGTTGGGCAAATTAATTTTTAATTGATGTCACAAGTAATTGCTGCTTTCTGCCTGGTTTAACAACTGAACTGTTTCTAGTGCAGTTGCTTTTGCCCTGCCGTAGATATTCTTTGACAACATACTAATATGAAAAAAAGGCAATAAACTCTGGTTTGTAACATCCATAAACTTGTCTATAGCATCTCAGATTTGTGTTTATTAGGACTTAAAGTTTAGTAACACAGTGGCTGTTAATTAACATAATACTTGTTAGGAATTAAAGAAGATCAGCTAATGAAAATTAATGCTGAGGCATCAACCATGTTAAAATTCAATTACAGTCTGATCGTTGAGATTTTCAGCATTATGTGCTACCATATCTTCATCTGAAAAATCTTCTGATTTGATTGAATAAATCTTGACTAATGTTCAGGTTCTTTTTAACCATTTTGAACACTTTATGTTCTGCTTTCTGTTATTTTTTCTTACCAAAATACTGATACAAGGAAGACTTTTCTTTCCTCTTTTTTTTTCTACTGAGTATTTTGATGATTCAATATCTGCATTAATCCCTTGAAATGGTTATGGCACAAGTATGAGGCCATCCAGTTTTTGGTCATTCATATTTCTAGTCGCTGGACTTGGTACCATATGATGATTTTCTGATTGGCTTTCTGAAATCAGTGGTATGTGGCCTTGCAACTGGGTGTTCATATTGCAAAATTTGTGTCTATTTGTTTCTAATTATCAGCTAGATTTTAAGGCTTATTGAAAGGGCCAGAAAGAGGCTCTGGAACTTTTAACTCCTGGCTATTAGTGAAGGGTTTCTTCTTCTTTGGACAGAGTACATCAGTTCTGGGGTACCAGTCTGTACCTTACCACCATCTAAGTGTGTGTGGAGAGAGTGTTCACATGGTTGTGAGTAGTTTTACCTGCCTGGTGGGAAATTATGCAGTCCTGCAACTTTGAGAATGAATAACTGTAGAAGGCGGGGTTTTGTTTCTAATTTCTAATTCTTTGTGGCCACAGTGACATGAACTTCTACTTTTTGGAAAGAACACACACTTTGACTACCTGTGCAGCATAATTATAACAATTCTTGGACACAGGCCATTGCTGCAAACCTAATATGTAGTAAGAAATCAGGCAGCAGTGTGTAGAAAACAGCAGTTCAGCAACAGCCTGTAATGAAGGGCTGTAAAAGCAAAGTTGCATGATGAAAGAGGGTGGTGGTGGTGGGTTTTGTTTGGGTTGTTTTTTTTTTTTACCTTCACTCAGGTCCTTAGAGCTTCCTCATGCTTCCACCTTCCTTAGATGTGCGTCTCTAGATGTGACGCTTTTTGGCGTCCTGTGCATCTGCATTAACAGAGAACAGCAGACACTCTGTCAGGTCAGAGCAGTAGCAAGGGACCTGACTTACACAAAGTAGCTAGATTTCTAAGCTAATTTTCAAGTATTTTTTTTTAAACAATACTTGATCTTTGGATAGTCTGTCCATTTCTAATGGTAAAAATACATACACAGTTTTGTGATATCAGTCTGTTATAAGAAAGAATAATATAATGATTTCTTATGTGGATATGAAGCCCCCCCCATTTCTCCATTTATAATTCTTGAGCTTCACAGGCATAGAGGAAATTGCAGGATAACTACGGAGTAATAAAAGGGTAGGTGTGCTGGATATAATTTCTTAGCCTGGGTGATAATATATTATTGAACTATAGCTACACTCACCGTCTGTTCAGAAGCTTGATTAGATCTGTTACCCACAGACATCAGAGTAAGTCAGTGTGGCATTGTTACTTCCCCATAGAGTTTGAAAATTTATGAGAATAAAACCTGTGGCAGTGAGGTAAAGGTTCTTTTCTGTCATTATGTCAGGAAACCACATGGGGAGGGAAAAGAAGGGGTAAGAGGAGAGGAGAGGAAGTCCCTAGAAAGTCTGAGTCATGTAGCAGCTGCCTTTGTGTGAAGGAGGAAATGTGTGAAATCCAGGCCCAGAGAGTGGAAGAAAGCACCCATACTTATCTTCCAGTGTATTATTTTCTTCAGCTCCTGGTGTTTCTGTTGGAAAAATAGTAGAGTCCCTCGGTAAATGAATTGGGTCAGTATGCACAGTATTGTATGTGTGCAAAGCATTCTTTTCCCTAACACATCTGTTTTCATTTTGTTTTCAGCTCTATCTCATTGGAGGATCTTTTGGACTCCGTGAATTTGCTCAGATAAGATATGATGTTCACAAACTACATGGCAAGGTAGTTTAAATGGTTTTCTTTGCTTTTCATTTCATTATGCCTACATGCTGCTTTCTAAAGAATTGATAGGACAAGCAAACTTGGTGTAGGGGGTTTGCCTTTCACTGCTTGGCCCTGAGCTACAGCTGAGTCTCATAGGCAGTAGGCAGAGTAGGTAACAATAAAGGGGCTGACATGATGATGAATCCTTTTACCATCCGTGAAAAAATCAACATAAATAATAGAAACATTTTGTTCCTTTGGTTGATTGTAAGTGGCAATTCTGAATCCTGAGAAAGAAGTGTAGCACATCTAGAAGGAGATTACTACAAGGGTAGTGTGTCCAATTTAGACTAAGAAAACTGATATTTTAAAAGGTTTGGTTTTCAAACAATATCTGGCAGTGAGTATATAATGTTAGATGGTTTGTGGGGCTCAGCTTTGCATTGACTGAGACAAGCAGATACCTTTGACATTGTGCTACATCCTGTTCTTTAAGCCTTGTGAAAGAAACAGGAGCTAGTCTCTACCCATTGTGTCAGAATATACTGTATGTAAGAAGCTTTTCTTTAAATGACCTGAAACCTTCTGTCCGAGGGAAATAACATGTTTGCTAGTGCTACTTACACCTCCAAGTGTAGCACTTATTCCAAATTGCATATGAAATGATCTGAAGGGAGCGTGTCAGTTCAGCAGAAAGTAATGTTGGCTTGCTTTCCCTAGTTTGGTAATATGCAGCTCTGCTATTGCAATGCAGAGAGACTTTCTGGTCTCAGAGCTGCTGACTTGCAGATTGCACAAAGCTTTTTTAAAGACCACTTTATATACAAGAAAAATACTGTGCAGGACTCTGGGTGTTGTGGCTTTCTACTGTGGTAACATCTTTGAGATCCTGAGCTGTTGAGTTTGGAGACCCCCTTGTTTTGTCTTAGACACTTGTGGACCATGTAAATTACTTTAATCATTCCTCATTGTTCTCTGTGTTGCACACCTGGCTATGGCCTTCCATGCATCATGTGGCCACTCCTGCTCAGAAGTGTATATGACAGAACCTGTGGACCAGGGAGAGTAATCTTACAATTTTTTTCTCCAGTGCTGTCTTCTGGGTAGCTTTCTTCTATCGTTTCTAGTCTTTTAGGACCACTTGGAGCCTTTTAAGTTTTTCTCCAACCAGATGGGGATCACAACAGGGGCAAGAATTTGCTTGCTGTGTTTCTGTTAGTTCTTTGGTCAGATTCATACTCAGTGTATTGCATTTGACCCCCGTGATCTGCACTGTGACCGCAACCCAGGGAAAAACAGTGTTAATGGTTATACTAATTCAGATCTATGAGGCTCTTTGTCCCAGCATTTATAATCAAGGGAAGCATCACTGAACTAGTCAGTAGTACACGAGAGCTGTGAGTGGAAGCTACTTCACTGTGGAGTTCTTAAACTCTGGAAAGCTGAAAGAGAACTTCAGAGTTATGCTCTAACCAGTATTACTTAAGTCTGCAGCATCTCTTTTATGTTTTCTTTTTCTTTTCCTTGTGATTTTATTCAGAAGTAGATGACATTTAAGTGAAGAACAGTGCAGTATTGTCTCAGAACTAGCAACACCAACTTTGGGCTTGTTTGTAGACGGGGAAATTAAAGCAATGTGTTCCATTCATTTCTGTTTCTATGTCCATAAAAATAAAGTTGAAAGCCATTCTAATTCACTAAATAAGACAGTCAAGGAGACTAGAATGTATTTTAATGGATAAACAAATCTAGTTTAAAATGTACATGAAACTCAGGAAAAGAAAATTAATATAAGGAATTTAAAAGTGCTGTTAAAACCCTGATGCTTTTCTCATATAACATAGTTTGACTATCGTAAATCCTTATCAGAACAGGGACAGATGGACTAGTGCTCTTTGGGGGGGGGTTGGACAGTTACATGCAAAATGCAATGTGCAATAAAAGAAATAAGATTTTTTTTTTGTTACAGCTGCTCCTTCAGAATAATGAGAATATTTAATTAAATAACAATTTCAATACAAGGAGCTCAAAAGGCTTTCACAGAATTTAAATGAATTAAGCTTCATAGTCCTACTGTCAGAAAAGGTAGGATTATTTTTTACATTTTACTGCTGAAAAAATGGAGGTTGCACAAATTTAACCTATCTTAAAGCAGGCTAGGATTCATAACACCTGAGTGCCTATCTTTTTTGATTATATTTTAAGGATGTGCAAACTCTAGTATGTCACCTTTTGTAAGCATGATTCCTGAATTTGTTTTCTTGCCAACTCAACTGCTAAAAAGACAGAACTTAATCCTTTTGTGGTAAATCCTCTAATACATTTCAGGTGCCAAACCATGATCCTTTGCATTCAAAAGTACCTGTTCTTTTCCTTTTTCACTCTTAATTTCACACTGTGCTTAGAGGGAAACCACATTAACTGCTCAGTGGACAGTGGTATTCAAAGGCAGCACTACAGTAGAACTGCAGCTATGTAGTCTGTGTTTCAGTGACTGAGGGGCTAGCTGCCGCTTTGGATTCTTGTGGCTTAATGAAAAAAGCTGCATTAGTAATAATGACTATGTTATTGATGTCAAACTGAGTTTTGAAGAACATTCCCTGATAAAGGAATTAAAATTCAAGAGAAAATGGTGGTTTGGACCTTTGAGGGAGTATGATTTGGTTGCGATGCGTTGGGCTGGGGCTAGCGTTAGGGTTGGGAGAGGGAGCCTAGAGCTGTAGATGGAGTGGGGCTGAGAAGGGGCTGCAAAAGGATTGTGTCCTCTTGTTCATTTGGGCTGTGTCTTGGGATCTAGGACTGCAGCTCAGCCACTGCATAGGACAGAGAGAGACAGAGCCTAGAGCTGCAGCTGAAGAGGGGCTATTAGTATCTAAAGAGCAGGTATTTCATCCATTTAGAATAACATCTCTGGGTATCAGGGCCTCAGATGTGCCCATCTCTTGCAAAAGCAAAAAAACATTTTGGCTACACTTTGATCTTCTCAGGATACCTAGATCAGTCATATTCCCTCAGCACAATGAATGTCCTGCATTTAAAGGAAGCTTGCTCTGAGGCTCTGGCTGATGTAATGTCTGTTTATGCTAGTCAGAATTCTCCTGAAACTAATCAAGGATTTCTCCATTATCTGTTCTTGCCAAAATGTCCATTAATGGAGAAATCATCAGGTTAGGTAATTGTTCACTTTCTGGGAAGAATTTATGCAGATCAAAATTGGTTACAGAAAACCAGGTATGCTTATGGGAAAACAAGGTGGAATTAACAAAGAAATTAGTAGGTTTGTATAGGCATTGTTCCAGATGCCTTTATTCATAAATGGAAGACTAGGCCCTTTCTTTGTCTTCCCCTGTATGTAATTGGCGATGCTTATTTATAGTTTTTTAAAGAAAATTCTATTTCTTTTAAATATACAGAAAATGGTTTTTTCAACTATATAACAATCATTTTTATTTGCTGTGTACTCATTGTTGTCATTCCAGGTGTTGTAGAGGCTTGCTGATTCAGATTTAGTTTTGGATATAGGAATCTTGGAACATGGGATGTAGTCTGTAGTGTTGGCTAAGTAGAGAATTGAAGGGAAGCGACATATTAACTACGTGGAAAAGTTTATGCTTTCCCCCCATCAGCAAACCTTTTAGAGTAAGAGAGTTTTTAAGCTCCAAAATGACTTTATTGAAGTATCATTGCAAGGCAGGTTCTCAGACTTTCGGGATGGGTGAGGACTGGGTGAGTTCCTCCAGGGTAATGTGTAGCAGAAGCACTTCTAAGAAAGCTGAAATCTCTATACGATTTTGTTAGGAAACAAAACATAAATTAGCATTTGAAGTCTGCAGGTATTTCCTGCTGTGGGTTATGTACGATAGTGTTACATACTTCTCTCTTTACAAACTATGAAGATCCTGTTCACTTTTCCTTTGTCCTGTGCAAAGTGAGCATACCCCAAAAGTAGAATGCTAAGAAATAATACTAATGTTTTCTGTCTTAATGAGGTAGAAAGTAGAGGCAGTAAAGAGCCAAAATGACAGAATTTCAATTTCTCCTCCGTGAGTTTTACCCTCGAATCAGTTGTGCATTTAAATATGTATGACTGTTGCATCGCATTCCAGGAGTTAAAATCCAGATGAAAATGAAAGTTCCTGACCTGTTCTTTCACCATTCTCTATGAGCAATAACACTGTAAACCCAGAAAGAGTATTAAAGGAGTGGTGGTGGTGGTTGGAAGCATACTCAGTAAGCACACTAGGAGTGTAAAGCCTGCTTTATGCAGACTGAAGATTGCCTTTAAAATTTCTTAGCTAGTGTTTTTGGCCAGCTGACTGGCATGTAGTTACCCATAAGGCATTGCTTATTGACACATGTAGAGTGTTAGTGTTGCCATTGTTAATCTTCATTTATTGTACATTTGCTTTGTCTTAAGGTCCTAATTCAGGAAATTATGTAACTGTGAGTAGCTCAGCTTTCATTTTGTGATCCTGGACCTTGAATTGGGAAAAAGAGCACATGTGGTGTGCAAATTATTCTGGAAACCTTGCTGTCCTTTGAAAAGCGAAAGAATGAGGAGTGGAAGAGAAAAGAAGGGTAACATGGTCACTTATGGCACTCTGACTTTTCTGGTCTACAGCAGTTCTCATACTGGGGCTTGACAGTGATGTAAATGCATTAACTGTGTGGTTGGTTATACTTGGTATTATGGGTTTAGAATATTGCTGGTTGGTCCCTAGTGCTGTTCTTTAACATTGTGTCTTTAATCTCATGAGTGGGTGCCAGGTGACCCACAGCAGCACGTGATTTAAGTGACACCCACTGATCTCACTGGAAGTTTTGTATCCGTCTTGTTCAGGTTCTTTCTTCAGTTACCTCCCGTACCACAGAGCTCCTCTCTGCCTATCTCACTCTCTTAGTCTGTAGAATATAGGTAATTAATGCTGCTCTACTTTACATAGGAAATAGGAAAGTTAATTAATTCAAATAAATGGAATTATTTAAATTCATATTAGTATTAAAAAATTTCCTCAGGTGAGATCCACTAATTCAAGTGTTTGGGTCAGGGTGAAATAGCTAGGAAGAGATAGCAGCAGAGAATTGACCACTTTCCATGAGACCTTTATGTCAAGCAGGAGCACACCTGACATTTGCCTCAGACCAGGTGTAGGAAGTCAGTCCAGCATTTTCTCATTGTTATAAGTGGATAGTTGAGAGGTGGTATCTGCCTGTTAGAATGCTTTTGTGTTGCTGTCGAAACATTGCTCTGTTCACACACATAAGTTTCACACTTATGTGCAAAGAGTTTCACACTGTTGACTCGAGATGGTTGCAACTGCAGCAGCAGCACAGTGCTTAAATGAGGTTCGACATCCACCCAAAAAGGGAATACATCGGCAAGTGACTGGACAAGGCCGGGCCTTGTTGCTGGCTGGCCTTAGCTGTCATATTGCTGTCCTTAGGTATACTGCCTCAGGTATGTCTATGGGAGTTGCACGTATGGGCATGTCCTGAAGCAGTGCAGTGGAAATTGCCTGTTGGTCACTGCTTCTATTTTACCTGCCTATGAAGTCCGTCTGGACAGGATTTCTGTGCCCCAGCAGAAGTTTGGTTTGTTTCTTTAGCTTGTTCTGTTGTTTGTTTTCAGAAAAAGAAGCATTACAGAATAAAATGTAACTTCAGTGTTTAGTGTAATTTTAGTATGGCTTATGAATAATGTCATGTTTCTATATGTGGCATCATTTTTTTCTTTAAATAATGTGTTTCATATGAGGTGAAAATTTTAACACAGAATCACTTAAACCTCTGAATATGTCTGTAGTGTTTAAAATTACACAAATTGTGTGATGGGTTTTTTTACTTAGATTTGTGGAATGTCAGCAGATTGTCTCCTTCACTGCACATACCGTGAGCTACTAGCTGAAGCTGGTTTACTGCAAGCTGACTTGTTTATCTTGAGTACCTGCTTCTGTGTTAAAAACAAGTATTTGCTCTATTTGAAAGGCAATCAAAGATACTAAGAATTAAACGGAACTAGGTAGCATGATGAAAAGGTGTGTTTTTAATTTTCTTCCACAAACTCTTCTATTGACTGAAAACTGCAAGATACACTTATTGCAGTTCTTAGTGGATAAGCGTCGGTGTTTGAAATCCTATTACACCTTGGTGTTCCCCAAGATCCTCAGTCTGACCAAAACTTGATGGACTTCACCATTTCAAGGAGTAATGTGGATAGGCCAAGTCATTGTGATTAGACTGGACTGGCAAAGTCCACAGTGTTCTAATGACAATTAATGAACTTAAGGCTTTCAGCCCAGATTGTCCTATGCACTCAATTACCTTGTGTGTTCTGCAGGCTTTCTGCTTTATTTTATTCCAAATGGATTTAGATGAATTTAGACTCATCCTCTAGGCTTTCTGGTGTGCAAACACCCCCTACAAATGTTAAGGTCAATTTAAATTACCATTGTTAATAGTCAAAAGACTCTAAATGGGTTATCTGTATTATTAAAGATAGGGAAGTGAAATTTCAGTATTTGCTCAGTTAAATCTAAATGTACGTTTGTGGTGCTGTGCACTAAGTCAGGGTTTCATCTTGCTCATTTTTCCATTGTCTTAAATGAAATGCCTGGTTTGAGATAGCTATCCAGGCAGTCCATAGAAGAGGTTTGAGAGGAAATGCCCCAACAGAGGTTTAATTCAATTTTAAAATAGATACTTGAGAAATATGTTTTCCTCTTTTGACGGATTGAAAAGTCGAGAGATTGAGCTTGAGATTTTATTATTACCCCACTGCAGTGAGACAATTACCTTCCTTAGTGTATGAATATGAATAACAGGTGAGATAAACCTCTACATAACTTCAAGGTGCCGACAATTTAGAGGTTTTGGATATATATCGTTAAGTGGGACTTTCTCAAGGAATGCCCATCTACAGCTGATGGGAGGAAGAGCCTAAATAGAGACTTCATGCTTCAAGTCAAAAGTTCAGATGAATAAAATTAGGTGAGATGAAGCTCACCCTAGATACTCTTTTGCTGGAGCTTTGTTGACAAACTAGGAGATGGCTTGAAGGTAGAGGAACTCTTATTTAGTTGTTTGTGCCTGAGGTATTCCTGTATTCTGGAGAATCTGATTCCATAGGAGTTTGTATTAAAAACATCCTGCTTGATTTGAGTGTGAACAAAATCGTATCTTCAGTTGGTGTCTGGTGGGGTATTTTGGATGGGATGGGTATCCTTTCTAAACCTCTCAGCCAAGGAATGTGGAATCATTTTAGCATCTGTCGCTGAACTTGGCAGAATAATCAAGTCTTCTCATCTAGCATTTTAGCATTTATTTATTTATAACTGCATCTTCATGTGTTTAATTGGTTTCAGTAAGCTAATTACACAAGCACTGCATGGCAAGGAATTGACGTTGGTGATTTTTTTTTTCTTCTTTTTCTTTTCCTTCAGCAGGTCAGGTTGGCCTGGGTCTCAAGTCTAATGATAAACTGTCTAATTTCCTTGAGTAAGTACGTATAGTTGATTTTCAAAGACTAAATTCATTACTGAGCTTGGCCCTAGGTCCTCCAAAAATTAAGAAAATAATACACTGAAATGTTGTTTGATGCTATAGAGAATGTGAGAGGCATACATTTAGGATTGCTTATAGGTGAGAAAAAAAAAGTCTTTGTCAGTCAATTACCTTTATATCATGAAGCATATTTTACTGAATTAAAGCCGACTGCTTTCAGGCGTGGCCTGCTTAGTGGAGTGGTTTCGAATTGTTTATTTAGTCAGGCAGATTGGCTCCTTAATGATGGCTAAGCAGGTACCCTTTCAGTGACTTCATTTCTGTTTGCAGGCGGAATTTGGAACTTTTGCATTTTTTGACCATGGTTCAGAACTATCCAAGGTAGTAATTTCAGTCCTGCAACGTGGCACAAAAATGACAGGGTAGCAAGAGGTTTTCATACCCAGTATTGTGGTGGTACCAGATGTTCAGATGTTTTTTTTCTCGTTTCAGTTCAGTCCAGAGGGATTGTATGGAAATGAACTCTTTATCCATGTTATTCTTGAAGATTATTTGAGGTTCAGCTGCTAGTGTTCGGTTCATGTTTTTGCACTGATTTCAGCAAAAGCTAATCCATTTTACTTGAGCTCAGATGACTTCTCTACATTGTCTGTGAAGAGCTGCTTACTGAATTTGCTGTGATACCAGACAGAGATGTATGTTTTCTTTTTTCAGACATCCTTTCAGTTTAGTGTATAAACCACCATTTTTCTGTAAAAAGCAAAACCAGAGTGAACTCTGGGATTCAGTAAGATTTTTGTTGCCACATTCTGAGGCTGACGCTGTGTATACTTCTGAAGGGTTTCCAGTGCTTGGATCCACCTAGACACAGTGCTTATTGTACCACAGACAGCTTACAGCACTGTAGGATGACTTGGAGTTAAGATATTACTTCAGATTATTGAGCCTCTTTGTGATGAAATACTTGCACTGTGTATTGTATTAAGAGTTCCTTGTTTTAAACAGAAGCAATTTTTCCATTTTTTACTTCTCGATGGTGGTTCTGTTGTCAAGATTAGATTCAGATGAAGAGAAGGTTATTAACTGGAGAAACTCATTCTGATGCCATTGCAAGTGGAACTAATTTCAGTGCATAAAATGTTGATAGCTTTCAGATATTTACATTTTATATACTACCAAGAATTCTGTTTGGTTTATTTAAATCCTGTCACATTGCCGCAATTAATTACTGGTATTTTTGCCTTGCAATTGAAGTGATTACAAGTGTGTAACATAGCTTCAGGCAGCTTTAAGCCAAAATATAATTTAATATCCAGCTGTTTTTCCCAACACCTCCCTCAAGCCCCAGAAAACATCTAGCTTTCCAGACTCATCTTGAAAAGCCAATAGCCGTGATGTCAGCAGATTGAAGCTCAAACGGAAGTGCTGGGCTCTCAGTCCCAAGGATTTTTTGGACTTCTAGATCACTATCGTTTTTACAAAGAAAATGTTGAAAACCTTTTGCCCAGACATGCTTCCATTTTAAGTGCAATTTCTGTCTAAATGGACCTTCCCTTTGTTTTCCTTTGTGTTTTGAGGCTTGAAGCCTCATTTGAAGCCAAATGGTGCTGTTGCAAACTGCAGCTATATGGCAGTCTGAGCAAGCAGAGCCCAAATTCATATCTAGAGTGAAACCAACTAATGAGAGGGGGGGAATGAATTATCTGTCTCTCTTCAAGTATCTGTCACTGCAGAAAGCATTTATTGGTTTGCTTGTCATTCAGTAGGTGATGCATTTTCCCCAGAGTCAGCACTGAGCCTCCTGTATGTTATGTCAGGCAGTGATTAACTGCCTTTTTTTTTGATGAGGCATAAAAATGAGACTTTGCCTTTAGAACCTTAGTAAGTTCTGAAATTAATGTAGTAGCTGGTAGAGCATCATTCTTGCATCTCTGGAGCACAGCTCAAGGAGGGTAGAAGGTATCTGAGGTTGTATCTTGTGCCTGTTGTGAGTAGATGGGCAGCTCTGAGCTCAAGGAATTCACGTGCTCTCCTTAACAGTGCCTCCATTTCTGAACCCTCAAAGACTCTGTGTGCTGTCTGTACAGCCTACCAAGGCTAAGCTCTGGGATGATTCAGGGCAGCAGGCTAATTGTATATTCCCAGAGGAACCTTCCTTTCTTCATTGATTACAGAGCAAATGTACGAATACAGGCTTTTTGGATACTGCTTAGAGAAGACAGGTGACTTGCCTTACTAATATTTAAAATGAATGAATTAAAATATTCTGTATTCATAATTCCCACTGATTTTAGTTAAATTGTTTTGTTGACGTTGGATGTTAAGCCCTTATAAGGAAAACAATAACTTTGCTATTCATATGTTAATTACACCAGATTTTACCATTGTAACTTTCTCTAATATACCCATCAGAATGTCTGACCCTTTGACAGATAAACATGTTATTTATTAAAAATAGTGGCAAAATACCTTCAAAAGAAAGTACTGTGTGATGTACAAGTGCATTGCAAATTCTAGTAATTTAAAGTATAAGTAATTTGGAATATTAAAGCCTTTTGTAAGTACAAAGTATTAGAATATGATTTTTCTTCTTACTGTAAAACTTCACTAGATGTCAGTGTGGAAAGTATTTTTACTTAAATGCAATGGGAACTGTAGAATGAGAAGTGTTAATTCCTTCAACATGTGCAAATTTTAAGATGACAGTTATTAGAATTTGGTGGTAATTTATTTGTAGAAATGCATTTTCAGAGCACTGAAAACAATTTTGATAAGTTCACACTGGATCCTAAAAATTGTTTCTGTTCAAAAAGACATGAAAAAGCCAAAATTTGTTTCAGTACTTAATAAATTTCTGTAAAAACCAGATATGTACTGTATAAATCAAAATGAATTTTTAAAACATAATTTAGACCATTTTTAGGGTTAAAAACTGCAGACTTTTTTGTTTCATTTTATATTCTTGATTATTTTCAGTGAGAAAAAATGTTAATGTATATTTTCTTGCTGTTGGTTTCTGGAAACTGGAGTTGTTTGTATGGGGGTAGCAAGTGTATTTTCACATGCCTCAAGATAGGGCTTAGGCATTAACTTACACACTAAGAGAAGAAAAGAAATGCATATATGTTTTTAGATGTTTAATGCTGATTAAGGAAAGCATTCCTAATCTGTAAGTGTGCTCGTGCATTTTTTAAACTGTATTATGTTCCTATATTACATTTGAAGGATCAGACTCTGTTCCTGCATGAGAAGGTTGGTTGTTTGGAGTTTTTTGGGAGCTGGGGTTTTTTGAGCACTTTTTGGTGTTATTTTATTGAAGCTTCAGTGCTTTTATTGAAGGTTTAGTCTCCTATGAGATAGACTTTTCCCTTTAAATTAATTCCTTTGTGTTTCTGAACTGACACACCAAGCGAAAAATAGTGGTTTAGATACTGTACAGTGCCTTTGGTTCCACAATATTGTTCAAGTGAGCTGCTGCCAGGAACAGTGTACAGATGAGCCTACTTGAACAGTCCGTGAGCACCTGAACACAGGTATTCCTGCTGATGTACAGAGCTAACGAGGACACCCTCTCCAACCCTCTTCTGTCTGATAGCACAGCAGCGAAGAGATTCAGATGAGATGAGCGCACACTGCTTGCATGCTGCCTTCAGCTGCCAAGTCACGATTTCTCTCTTGAAGTTACTTGCTTTGAACAGAAACTTAAGTGACCTTCATGTTTTTCAGAGCTACCACAAAGTGGTTGATTCTGTGCAAAGGTAGGATATGACTAAGGAAGCCGTAAGGGAAAAAAGAAACCCCTGTAAACTATATTTACATGTTTTCCAGCTCTAACTCGCGTAGTAGGTACATAGCCATTAAAAAGGAATCTTCAAAAAATATGACCAAAATAAATTAACTCTGCTGGAGTTCCATCCAAAGTTGTATTTTGGATTGTTTCTAGCTGTTAAGTATTTTCTATTTAGAGGCAAAAAGGGTGGGTTTTTTTCCTATATACTGGCACCACAAATTTACACCTTTTTTTTATGCCAAAAAGAACATATTTGTACTGAATTTTACTGTGAAATTAAATTTATGCTAGCATATTCAGAGCCAAGGTTTACAGCACTAATTTGGTATAAATCATATAAATAAATGTGCAACTGAAAATCGAACTGGATGTGAAAGCATACCAAAATTAATTAAATGATGAGTACTTTCTTCTCAGAACGGAAAATTCTAGAATCCTCGTTAGTTTTATTGACCTTATATGGGAGAAATCTAGATATGCTTAAGTGTTTGTTGTATTATGGGATAGTTTGGTCATCATTTGACTTAATTGCATTTCCCATGACATTATCACATGAAAAAGTATGGTCCAGAGTTTGGGATTGTAGGTCTTTTTTTGGGATTGTAGGTCTCTCTTTTTGGTCAAGGAAGTACAAGGCACTTGGAAGCAAGTACAAGGTTTGGATTTTGAGAGATCACTGGTGCACCGTGTACTGTAACTCTGGGAACTGCTGCTGTAACAACGATTTATATTGCTCCTTTGGAAATGTCTGCATCGATTTCTGTCAGAGGCTGGATGAAATGTTTTTTTTTTTTTTAACTGTCTGTATTCTATGCAGATCATAGGAAAAAGTCAAAGGACACAAAGCTAGGGTTTACATCTAGTCTCAGCTGTCTCCCCCCTGTTCATAAGTATTCCTATCCAGTCTATATGCTTGGATCCTATCCTATGCAGTATAGAATCACAGAGTCATGGAGTCGTTTGGATTGGAAGGGACTTAAAGATCACCTAGTTCCAGACCCCTGCCACAGGCAGGGGCACTTTCTGCTAGACCAGGTTGCTCTAAGCTCCATCCAACCTGGCTTTAAGCAATTACAGGGATGGGGCACCCACAACTTCTCTGGCAACCTGTTCCAGTGCCTCACCACCCTCACAGGGAAGAAAGTAGCCTTACGTAAGTGGTTTTTTGCGTATTAAATATTTAAGTAATATAGTTGAAGGATTGTTGTGAATGAAGTTGCACAAAAATGGTATGTTTTGCCTTGCCCTTCTCTGTTACCTAAGACTGTATGCCAAAGAGCTTGGCATAAGTACAACCCTTGTTGTACCTTACAATCTCTACAAGCTTTGTTCCTTTAATTTCTTAAGTAGAACAGCACTCAGCTTGGCTGTAGTTTACACTGCATTTCCTGAGTCCTGGTATTTATCCTCTCCTGTCTACAGCTTCTCACTCTGCTCATAAACCACAACTTAGAATATTTATGACACAGACTTTTGTAGCAATTTATGGGAGTCTTCTCAAGGAATATTAAACTTGACTGATCTACTCAAGATTGCTGATTTTCCATATGATAAATGTTTTCAAAGAAGATATGCTATGGAAGAGCTAGAATTAGTGATTCTGGTTTACTCTTAAGTTTAAAAAATGGGTGGGGAGAACAAATTAAAAAATTTTATTTAAACAGTAATTTTGTGGACTATCTGTATTGTGGATACTGCAGGAAAATTGTGTCCCATCCATTTATGCTGGGAGGGGCAATGGAAAAATAAAAATCTGAATTTTAATTCATGTTCATTAGATTCAGGCCACCGTCTTCTCCCATTTCCAAAGCTGAAATCTTTCTCAGTGGGATATTATTTTGTGGAGGATAGGGTAGGAACAGAAGCTCATGTTTTAGTAAAAATAACAAACTAGTTTTAGAATAGAAATATCTTCTACTGTTTTTTGGAAATGCTTGCTAGAGGGAAAGTTCTGTAAGACTTTGGCATACAAGTATTTGGTCAGTACATGCCAGGACACAACTATGCAATGTACTGCACTGACTTATGTGAGAGGAGACTGTTAAAAGCACAATCCTCTTCTCATGACATGGCTGTCTCCTGACAGTTTCCTTGTGTACTAACTGAACCCATCATTTTAGAAGATGTGATACATTCAAGTCTTGGTTTTCTCTAAACCCCATGGCCACAAATAGTAAATGGACAAATAAATAGTAATGTTTATAGCCTAGAAAGACTGCTTGTGAAAATGGGCTATTTGAGTTATGGATCCAGGCATATGTGTACTGTGGACAGTTGGGATGTTACCCTGAAATTTGGAATGTCAGCTTGCTCCTCCTCTCTGAATGCTGAACAGGAGTGACACTGATAATCTGCTTTGTATTCCTGTGTTTCATAGAATCATGTAACAGTTTGGGTTGGAAGGGACTTTCAAAGGTCTTTTAGTCCAACAGTCCTGCAAGGCGGAGGGAGATCTTCAAGTAGATCTGATTGCTCAGAGCCCCATCCAACCTGACCTTGAATGTTCCCAGGGATGGGGGCGTCCACCAGCTTTCTGGGCAACTTGGGCCAGTGTGTCACCCCCCTCATTATAAAGAGCTTTTCTTATACCTAGTCTAAATCTACCCTCTTTTAGTTTAAAACTGTCAGCCCTTGTCCTGTTGCCACAGGCTGCTAAAACGTTTGTCTGTGTTTTTTTTGTAAGCCCCCCTTACTGAAAGGCCACAATCAGGTTTCCCCAAAGCCTTCTCTTCTCCAGAGTGAACAATCGTAGTGCTCTTAGCCTGTGCCCATATGGAGAAGTGTTCCACGCCTCTAAACTTCAAAGGGGGTAGTGATGGTGTTCTTTGGGCTCCCTTGTGGAAGAGCTATCTTTTCCTTATGCTGGAGCTAAAGTTAGTGACATTCACAAATTTCTCATTCACTCTCTGCCCATAGGATTTGCTTCTGAGCCAAAATGAGCTGTGGTCACTGAGTATCAATACAAAATTGTTAGCTGAAGAATTATTTTAGTAGCCGCACTTTTAAGTTTGTAACTGTACCTGAAATACTTGTGTCACAAACAACAATTTCCCTTTACTGAGTGTACATTTTTCACAGGGCACTGCAGGAGTCCCTGTTCTGGCAGGGGCTGCAAGCACCAGGTATTCCTGCTTTGCTATGTCATGAAGCCCCTTGTCTGCACCCCGAGGTGCACCATTTTTAACACCTAGACATGCTGTCCAGGTTCTAATTGAAAAACCAAAATGTCAGCCTTAAAATGAGAAGCATCAGCCACCTTTTAAAAGGTTTTTAGTTACTTACAGCCTCAAGTAGCTGCCGACTAAGATTTCTAAGAATGTTTCTGTGCTTAACCTCTATTACTTTTAGCCATCTAAGAATCTTTTTCAAGTCTGTTTCTTTGGGAACCTTTTGAAGTTAAGTAAGGGTAAGTCTGAAGGAGTGTGAAATGGGACAAAATTCTAATTTGAAACCTGGATTCTTAAACCTTTTCTGAGATTTTTTTATATTGCACTGGCCCTTGCCCTTTCAGTTGATGTAATATGAGATAAGCCTGTATAATGCAGAATACTGAAAATGTTTCATTCATTTTTGCTGCAAGTGCTAAAAAGGAAAAAAAAAACCTACGCCAGAAAAAGAAAAGAAGTAAAGCCTTTGAAAATTGTATTTATAGTATTGGTTTCAAAGCCTTGCAGACAGCATTTCATGAAGGTTGTCTAAATACTTACATCAAGTATTTCAGTAGTCTTTCAGTAAGAATTTAATGTGAAGTTATGCTGTAATTATACATGCACACATCTTTGAATTCTACATTTAGAGACAAAAGTTTGAATTTAAATGGTTCTTAAAGGAGCGGCTGACATTTTGCCAAACAAGAAGAGTCCTCTAGTGTAAAGGAATAGCTTTTCTGTTCCTTCCTGCCTCCTAAATAATGGTGGAGAGGATACTGTCTGGCTGTTACGGCATTTGGGCTTTGTCTGCTGCCATCATCATATCTACTAATACAGATTTGTATCCATAATTTAGCTGAAGATTTATTTGCCAGTACATAGCTGAATGCTTCTAGCTCATTTGGCAATATGTGTTGGCATAGTAGTCATCATGGAAGCAAAATGTATGTTTGTATTTGGATCTTGTGGCAGATGTGTAATACAATGGAGCTACTGCTTTGGCATGGGCACTTTGCTGGCTCTGCCCCCATACGAAGTGTTCCCTGGTTATGATCTGTGATTGTGGCTCATATTGATGTTTATCTGCCTTTTCAGAATGAAAATAGCATCATTCTGTTTTCCTTTTTTGTTGTTGTTGTTCTTGTGGTGTTTCAAAGATAGTGCAGCATCGTACGAACACAGTGGAAACAAAACTTTATAATACACTTTTTCTCAACTCCTATACGGGTTCCTAAAAAAATTTGTAGCCCATCCATCTCATTTGGTAGCTGAAAAGCAGGGGTTGCAGTCAAGGCATTAGAATGTGCAGGTGACTGAATTGCTGTGCAGGCTCAAGTATGTTTAAATTAGTCTATGTGAGTAAGTGTGTATGTAGGGAACAAAAAAGATAAAGAGAAGAGGAAATGCATACTTGCTCCTCTTTTTTACTTTTTTTTTTGGTGGAACTTGGAGCACAAGAACATGTCTTGCAGAGTCACCTTAAAATGTGTATATAGTTTGCCCTCAAAACAGGGTTTAACTACTCTTTTTGGGTAAGTTAATTTGCCGAATAAAATTCCTGCTTCCTAAGAAGCAGCACTCTGTTCATTTTACATTTGCAGGGTATTTTTTAAAAATAAATTTCAACTAGGCTGCTTCATTTCTGCATTTTTCTTTATACTAAAGCTACAGCATCAAACTGGAATGCTGTGTCTCAGTTTTAGCTGTCTTTGTGCAGGCAGAGGAGAATGAAGACAGGAGAAAGACAGGACAGAAAGGGCTGGAAGGAAGGAGAAGCAGGAGTAGCTTAACTGATTATTTGCCATTGCCTTACACAAATGTGGCCATGCAAACACCACACATTAAACAAACACACTAAAAATTGGTAAAATAAAACTTGATAATGGGGATATTGAACTGTCGTTGTAAGTTAAATTCTGGCTGTGGTTAATTAGGTAAAAATGGAGTTTCAACCATGATACTTTGTCTGCCTTATTATTAAATGAAGGGAAAATGTAGGATGAAATAAAACTGTTGCTGCTTACTTACAGGAGCTTCTATTTCCCCTTGTCTATATGTGTATTGTGAGAACACAAAGCATAACAAATAGTGTTTGCATTTAGTTCTGAATACAGTGAGGTCCACAATCACTCATCTCTCTGTGAAAGCGAGCTTCAAAGCCTGTCTGGCTGCCCAAAGACTTTGGATTTCTGCACATGTGATGGATGGGTTCGTTGTTCTAATGAAGCATGGCTGTTGTTGGAGGTCGTGGTCACGGGAGAGAGGCAATCCATCTTTAATGAGGGGCAGTTCTACAGAGGCCTTGAATGCCAAGACAGAGATGGAGCATTTCATTTTTTTATTTGATGTAGAGGGCCAGTGCAGAGACACTATCTTGTTTTACGATTTTTTTTTTTTTAATTACCAAGAAGGTGGGAGCTGTATCCAGTACAAACATTAACCATTTTAATTATTTTGGCTTAGTCCCCAAGTGTAATGAGTCTGGAGATTGCAAATGTGTGTGTTTCTATGCCCAGATCACTGATGAGATAGGGAAATCAAACCTCTGGCCATGCACAGATGGTGTTAGACTTGCCTGTCTGAGAATCCGTACTTAGGAACTGAGGTCTCACAGGCTGCATGCTAAGTAACCGACAGTGTCTGTAATCAAGGGGAGCATTATGGCCTAGGGAAATTCTTCAGAGCAATTCCCGTCAATACAGATAATAGATGTGTGTTTAAAGTACCTCTGATGAGTAGGAACTTGGGTTAGGAGAGGATCCGAAGGTGGATCTTCGCATTGACCAGGCAAATTGTGTTACGTGTATTCTCCCTTTTTGTTTTCTAGACTACTTTTAGATGCTTGATGTTGCTTGTGATGAGGGTAACTGAGCCCTTTTTGTTCAGATCAAGAAGCAGCAAATTAAGAATAACAACTTTTCTTCACTGAATTAGTTGTAGTTGGACTAGTGTACCAGGGGTGTAACTACACACACGACCAGTCTCCTTACACATCTATTTTGGTTTTAAGCTCTAAAAATGAGATTGTTCTGTCATGGTGGATTTATTTGGTATTTTAATTAGTTTGCCTAAGAACTATGTCTGAATACTGCATATGTGGCTGTTTGAGAAGAAGGTAAAATGCTTTCTCTAAGCGTGAAGAATGCTAATTATCTTTTCCCCCTTTGCTTCTACTCTTAGACCTGTGGGAGACAGATGTTATTTAGCAGAGGGAGGGATGAACATCACTTCTTCCGGGCTCAGAAGTTAAAACGTGAAATGTGTCTGCTGTGGTTCATTGACATGTCTGTTCTTAGATTTTTTCATTCAATAAGCATCTCTGAAAGGTGACAGGAAACACCAGCACTGTCAGTACAGAATCAAAACTAGGAAAGAGCTATGTGTTCACCAGAAAATTGGAAATTCAACTCATGCTTAGACTTTGAAAACCAGGATATATTGTATAACTATTCACTGAACTCAGCATTCAGGAGTATAATATGTTACATGATCACAATTTTATCCTTTTTTGCTCGTTTCCTTTATTTAAGTTTTGTTTAGTTTAACACTTTTAAACTAAACAGGGACAGATTTAAGTATCTAAGGTAATGCAAGTGCAGGGCTATAGTTAAAAATGTGTTTTCCTTTGGAGTTTAATAATTTGGCAGTTGACCTGTTTCATTTCAGCCTGATTCTCGTGCTGTGTTCATCATCCTGGTATCTGAACAAATGGCACATAAACTCATTTAGAGGAAAGAAGGGTTTGCATATACCAATATTTAGTTTATTTGAAGTTAAGATTTCTATTAAAAAATCGTCTTAAAAGCAAACATTTTTGCTGTATTTTTGTTTGTCTTTCAGGTTGATCCAGCTTTGAAAGAAAAGTTAAAACAGAACACTGTGACACTGGAATCTGAATATGAGGTAAAATAAATTTGTTGCTTGGGGCCCATAACCTTGGCTACCCTTGATTACCCTGGCTGCTGGTGGGTTGTATCTGTCCCTAACTAAAATTAGATCAACCATCTGCCTTTGACTCACTGATGTCCAATAAAAACAAGGTTTTATGTAAAGAAAGGTTTTTGAACACACAGTGCTTCTTTCTAAACACAGCTTTACTTTGATGTCCAGGCATTAAGTACAGTGGTACAAATAAATTCAGTATTTCTGTGGTTAAACCTAGTTTATAAATGTAGAGCTGATGTTGGCCTTGGATGGAGTGTGTGTGAATGTAAGTCAACACTTCTACTGCATGAATTTTGATGATCTTCAGACAAAATTACAGAACAATGTGCATGATGTGGTTTTATGTTATTTCTTGCTTCTGAAATTTATGAAACAACTGTCATTCCTTTCACATGGTTTCAGAAAATTTTATAGAGAAATAGTTCACTCTTCCCTCAGCATTGCATTTTCTTCAAATACTAGTGAGCTCTAAAATGTGTTTTGACCAGCTTAATACCCAGAGTTTCATAGATTTTCAGGCCTACAAAAAACCGTGTTAGAAAAACTGGAAAAAGTCTCTCTGTGACCAGAAACAAAGAATAAAGCTATTTAAGATTGTTCCTAATGTTTTAAAATTAATTGAATCAAATGTCCAACTAATACTTCATCTGTCTTTGCAGCCTTTATAATGAACACAGGTATTTGTTTTCTTCCCATAGCACATTTCTCTCACGTGCCTTTGAAGAATCTCGATTGCACCCATTGCTCTCGTACTCTCATAGGTGTCCAAATGGCAGTACATGGTCTTGATAATAAAACTTTACTATTCTATTACTCTTTCGTGATTTGTTTGAAATAAAAATAAAACTTACCTTTTGTATTTTCACAGGCCTAATTTCACAAAATATCTGCTAGTTTTTAACATTATTGCAAATAGTTTTGGGCTCTCCCCTGCTATAAAGAATTGTGATTTCTGGTGCAGGGAATAAAAAGATGGGAAGTTCCAATGGAGACTCAAAACTTACAAATCCATTAAGTTCTGATTGCCTCTGGGATTGCTGTCTCTCCGTTTCCATTCAATATACTGTAAGGCTGCTCTGATTTATTTATGTGGAAGAAAAAGTAAAAAGAGCCACAAGCAGTGAAAAGAACCACATCTCAAACTCAATACCAAACCTCAATATCAACCAATCTGTATTCAGACAGCCTTACTTTTTCTTCAGAAGATGAGTAAATAGTTGAAGGACATTATTTAAATAGCCATAACTGCATTATCTTTATGGATAAGTCAATGGTAATAAAATACATCTGGTATAATAATATATTACAAGCCTACTTGGGTAATGAGGCTCTTTTCTGATGGACAGAAATGGCAGAAGCCATCTTACTGTTTTCTTAATCTAAACTGTAGAGAGTTCCCAGACTGAAATTTTTCCAGAGTAGTGCTTGGGTGTTATAGAGGGCAGATCAGTTCAACAAAACAAATGGATTTGCATAATGAAAGTAGATTTAGATTGTTGTTTTGAACTCTAATATCAATATATACTTTACTATGGGCACCAGCTTGAAAGCACATATTAATTTCTTGCTTCAGTGAAACTTATGAAACTACCAGCAGTCATGCACATACTTTGCAGGCTCCACACTGAGTGTGTGACAATTTTAAGTCACTGTTACCTCTGTATTCTGGTGGACAAAATCTAACCAATCACCAAGTTACAGCTGACATTTAGGAGAGTAGTTTTCTGTGGACCCCAGCTGTTCCAGACTAGAGGAGTTTGGGTGGACATTTTTCTCCTTCCTTTATTTTTTGACTTGTCCAAAATACAGCTCTTAGGAACACCTTCTAATTCAATATATAGGTCACATTGAAGGATTACACTGGTGGCTGTTACTAAATATGGTGTGATAAGAGATCAAGGGCAGTTAAAAAAAAGTTACTGTTTTAATATGTGAAGCCTTATTTTACAATATTATTGGCATTATATCTGCAGCTGTTACTGAGGATACCATGCCAGCTCTTTTGAAGCGTGGCTGCCTGATACATGCAAATGTCCTTTGGTCCTCCCCAAGACTTTTAAAAATATCTTACTGTCCTTACAGAAATGTACATATTGAATATATACTGAATTCTTCTAGAATGTCATAATTTCTCCTATAAGCACACATATATGCCCATATGGACATATTGCAAAAAATAAAGACATTTCCAATATTTCAAACATGTTGAAGTCTGCATTTTGTCTCTGATGTGGTGGTGGTGGTGGTGATGTAAAAAGTTATAATCACAGACCTGATTTATTGTGAAGAAATTAACATAAAGACTTTTTCTTACCTTCTAATTTACTAAATTATATCTTCTCAAACTATAAAAAGTTTATTTCATACAGGAGTGTTTCTGGTCAGGATACTATTTTGAGGAAGGAAGAATTTACATGTATAATTCATACTGCATTTCTTGTATCTCAGATCTGTTAATAATGGCATTTATCTTGTGCCTTGGGACATGCCAAAGGAGCAAGCTACCTTTGCCTACACTCTCCATTGTTCATGCATTCCTCTCACACACTTTTTTGTCCTCATATGACCAATTAGTCCCTGCTGCTCCCCTTAGCCTAATAAATCACAGCTCTGTCCACTAGTGATGCTGGTACTAATAATGTGAATGTAGTTCTGCTGCTGAGCTGGGCCTTGTAGAACACACTGTAAAAAATGTCAAGTGTTTGACCTGTGAGAAAAGCCTAGAATATTTTATTTGAAAGGACAAAAATACTGTTTAAAAAAAGAAGATAAAAAAACTCATTCTTACGATGAGTGAAAAACATTCTTGTGGTTGTTTAACAATCATAGTACATTCCTCTTCATGTGTTTAATGCAGTCTAAAAATAACATTCCTTATTCTAGCACTTGGTTTCTATACTTCTGCAAAATTAATGGTCTAATAAACACTAAAAAAGCTGGCCTCAGTTACATCAGACCCCAAAATATAGAATTGTTGTTAAGGGTTTTTCTAGCAAATAAAAGCTTTCTTAAGAATTGACTAACGTTTTGCAATGGAAAAAATCACTGGAGTTTGAATCAAATATGTGATATTCAGTGGGAATCAATAGCAATTGAAAGTAGAGGAAAAAATATCACAATAAATAAAAACATGAAGGGTTGCTATGGAAACAGTAAATGAGTAATTTATAAAGCAGAGAAGACTGATAAAAGATGCTAAGGGCATCAGAGCTGTCTGATAAGTAAGCTGACAAGGATATCAGTAACAGGATGGTGTTGCAGCAAACCAAGAATAAAATAACGAGGATGTAAAATCATGATTAACCATGTTGGCAAAGTAGCAACATTCGAAAAACATATCTGTATTTTTTTTTAGGGAAAAAAGTCCTTTGTATTAGAATCAGATGTGCTTCCAAACCCCTTAATAATCAAACGAGATGTTTTTTAATACCTTCTAGACTCTGGTAGTTTATAGCCATGTTCTAAGAATGGGCTTTGAAGACTTCAGTGGCTGCTGAAAATGTCAGTCTGGGATTGATGGTTCTCTGGGAATCATCACTGGGCAGGAAGGTGATGCTATTGAAAGAGTTCTGTGAGATTTGGGACATATAGGCAATGTTGTGTATTTTTTTCAGTGACGTGAAGAAATTGTGAAATTACTAATGTGCAAGTGATATGAAACTATTGCAGTAGTAAAAGCATGGCAAGGCAGGGACAGAGAGCTGTTCATATTACTTGGGAAGATGGGCCCATTAAAAGTGAAAAGTACCTTTTAGAGTAGCCAGTTATTTATTTAAAAAACTGAAGATGCAGGCCAGAGTGGACTGCATTCTGGAAAAGATTTAGGAGTCAGTGAATAAATAATTCAGCTAAATCTTCTAGTGTGATCTTGTGGCACAAAGAGCTAATTCAGTGTATGAATATAAACAGCAATGGTAGACGACCAGGTGATTTTACTTCTGAGTATGGCACTGATGAGGCTGGGATTGAAATTCTGATTCTTCTTTTGGTAACTGCATTTTGAACAGGCCTTTAAGAATGGATTAGGTTGCAGAACAGGCTGACTATACCGGCTTAGGGCTCTAAAAATGCCTTAAAAGAAACTTGAAGATTTAAATAATATTAAAGGTACTGAGAAGAATGTTACTTCCATATAAATACTTTCATAGGAAGAAAGTGATAGCTATTGAACATTTTTTCATTGCAGAAAATATAGTAAAATTAGAAGTAAGATCCATTATTAGGAGATGGGAACATCATTTGAACACAACAGCAAGAAAAATTAGTCCTTTGTGTTTCAGAATATCACAACTGTAAAACTTTGTAAAGTTTTCCTTCAACTGCTTTCAAGGATGGCATAGTTGATGTAATATGCTGGTCTGCAAATGGTCAGAGTAGAAAATGCTGTTTTCTTGACTTAAAGAGTATGAATATTGAGCAGGTTTTGTTCCTTATAATTTGATAAATCACAAAAAGTCAACATCAGCTCTGGACAGAAGTTTTTTAATTGTTTGCCCTAACAATTACGGCAGAAGTCTGGTAATTGCAGTATTAAAATGTATATTGAGGACAGTTCAAAAATTAAGAGTAGGTGTATGGAGAGGCATTTTGGGAATATAACCTATATATTTACTGTCTTAAAAGAAGAATTTGAATAAGCTCTTCTGAAAAAGATTCAGGCCACTTAATGCTCATTAGACGTAACTTCAGGGATTGTGGTGCCAGCAGAGTGGATGAAACTTTTTTTCAGGGAGTGACAGTGTAGTAACATGGTAATTGCATCCAAGTATGTGGACATCAGGACGATGCCAGTCATTGAAATCTGCAAGTATCTTGTTGCTGTCATTATCAGTACCAGAGGATTACTGATTTTGTTGCTGTTTAAGAATTAACAGATTAGTGTGCTGAATTGATACGCTTCAGTGTCTGTGAAGATACTAGTGGCTAAATGCCTTGAGCTGTTTGAGAGCTGACAAAGATGTTGGGAAAATATCCCCCCTTAGTGACTGTTATGACAGTAAATAGGTTGAGATAAATAAAGAGGTTGAGATACTTTTCTTACCCCTTTAATCACTGTGTTCCTTCCATGCTCTCTTCTTTCTTAGTGCATTGTCCAACCTAGCCATTAGATTCTGACTGCCCTCCAGGTTGTCTGGGACGAGTTGAGTTTCTTGCATTTCAGTTTTTTCACATGTGAAATGGTCTTTTACGTTTTTATTTCATTATGAGTCTTCAACACAATGTTTTGTAGAGAAGTACAAAGTTGTGTTATTTTATCATCAATAGAAACTGCCATGGGAAAGGATTTTAGTTCAAATAGTTTGTGTTAGGCATTTTATTCTGAGTGGATGTACAGTCCATAGCCACCTATAGCTTTGACCTTTTCTTCTTGACATCTTAGTAGTTTCCTGTACCATAGTTCAATGTGTTCAAACTATAAACTATGTTCATAGTTTTTCGCAGAGAAACACAAGAAGGTGGAATTTGGTGATGGGTATGGCACAGGAAGAATCCTAGTAGAAAAGCCTCTTGCAGGAAGAAGGACAGCCTCCAGAGTAAAGTTCATAGGGTATCACTTTTATCTGGTGTTATTTCTGGAATGCATCTCTATTTAATAGTCCTGTAAATTCTTTCCTGGTCATCTCTTAGCACAGGATTTTCCTTAACTGAGAGCTGTTTCTTTCAGTTATGTTGCATTTGCACTTTCCTTATCCAATAAGAAGACACCGATGTCTCATAGATGGAAAACAGGGTGAGTGATTAACAGTCAGACAGCAAACATGGTTGGGACTGTTATAAATAATCTCATCACCCTTTCTCCTCTCTCCAAAATAGAATCCTTAGTACCAGCTTGCATTCCATGCTTGTTTCCTTGGTTTTTAATGCCACGTGAATTGACCGACTCTTACCATGCTAGGGCCAACACTGTGTGTTGTCTCAGTCACAAAAAAACCCCAAAAGTTTGGGTAGGGAAAGTTGTATCCACACATAATGGCTGAATTCTTTAATTTATTGTGTTAAGGAATGCTGCTAGCTTCTGCCAGGCAGCCAGTATAGGGAACACTTTCTTGTGCAGCTGGCTAGGTGGAAATGTTAAGCACTTCTGCCATAATAATGGGCTCTCAGTGGGGAATTGTTGGATCTTTGGTATGAAATATCTCTGAAGTAACTTTAGTGTAGTGTGTGGGAATTTAGCTACACAGCTGAGGCCGTGTATGTTTCTCTCATTGTCTGCTTCTGAAGATGATACAGCAAAACAGATAATTTTGAAGGAAGTTCCTGTCTCAGCAACCAGCAAAGTGACTTTTTGCAAGAATATCCTCCTGTTTGTTTTTCTAAGATTTTTTTCTCCTATTTTGGCCAATTTCAAAAACATTATCTGGAATATTTTGTGATTGTCAGTGTACTTCTAGATGATGTCCACATGGACAATCAAGTCTAAATGTGAAATACTTTAAAAGATTATTAGACAATTCTTGCATGTTCTTTGCTTCTCAAATTATTGTTATTATTTAATGTTCAAACTATACTATAAAAATGTAGTCTGCTTTAGCAAGTTACTGTCAGGGAATGGGTCACAGCTTGTCCTAACAGGCTTACTGATCAAACAGAAAAATGAGATGCAAGATTCTGGTGGAAGCTGACCATGGAATTTGCACATTTCTTAGCTAAATAATCAAACTTCTAAAAATTGAATAGAAAAGTTCCCAAGTTTAACCTATGACTTCATTGTGTGTCTCAGCAGTATTGCTGAGAAGCAGCTTTACTGTCACTGGCAGTATAGTGGGGGAATAACACTCCTATTACTGTCCACATCAATTAGACAGGGGGTGTTAGCCACAGAGAAGGAACAGGAGGATTTTTTTTTCCCTATGAGAAATTGACCAACAGCACAAATCAAACCGTAGCTATTGATGTTACTGAAAAACTATTTATGGCTGAAAGATTTGAAATTGTCATGTTAACATTTAGCCCAAATCATAGTTTCCCCACGGAGAAAAGCATTCTGTTTCAGCATATGAATTGATAAGCAAGTTCTGGAAGAGAAGTGAGTGGAAAATCAGGAGGGCATTGTAGATGAGAAGCAGAAGTCCTAAACTACACTAACTGTGTGAATGTTACCTGAGCTAACTGAGACCAGGATAGACAGGGAGCATGTGAGAGGCAGAAGATTGTGCCCACCAGTTCGGAAGAGTCGACTGTTTGGTAAAGTTGACCGCTGATTTGAAGGAGTGTGGTTACTTTAAAGTAGTTACTTAACGGCCTGGATTTAAGTTTAATTTGACACTGTTGTTGTAAACCTTCTCTAGTTGTTTCTTTTCTTATGCCCACACACTTCTGTTAGTTTCATAGTGGTAACTGATCACTTCTTGTTGTGGTAATCTTGTAGCCCTTTGCTGTGGTATTGATTGCAGCTTTTTCCTCTCACGTAAGAAACCTTGTTTTTCATATCTCTTCAGAAGGAAAAACACCATGTGTGACTCATGGGTCTCATATTTTTTTATCCTGGTACACCTCATCCTTTTTTTATTAGAGTATCTTTTTATCTTTATTAGAAGGACAGACTGTGCCAGATTTTATATACAGAAAGTGAAAAAATATTCCACACTTCCAAGCATTCATAGTCTTAGGAAGTTGTTTGAAAGAACCCATTTCTGTGGTGTCAGGAGGGCTTTCTGGGCTCCAGATAGGGACGTGCTGTAGAAATCTGTCTGCTCTTCTTAGCAGCAGCAGAACTGTCGTTTTTTACTCTTACTGGTCTCCTGCACTGTTAAAGATCACATACTGCCTTCAGTCAAGTTCACCTTTATTTAGCTGAAAAAGTTGCTGCAAACATCCCAAAAGTCTCTCCCAGGCTGCTCCTATTTTAGAGACTTGTGCTGCAGTAACTAGGACATCCCTTTACGAAGTTTAGTATGATATAAAGTTAGCAAGATCAAGCAGTCAGATTTGGGAAATTCCGTGGTCCTGTTGACTTGGCTAGGTCTCCCAGGTTGTAAATGTAGGGATAAATCTTAGTAAGCAGCACCTCTCTTTCTGGGGCAGAATAACCATAGCTTCTGTACGAGAGAAATGAAAACTATCCTAAATGTACTTAATTGCTTAATTAAAAGTGGAATTTGCTGAATTTGGGATGTTTGATCTTGAAGCTGTACTGCTGCACTCATGCTATTATTTATGTTGGACCTTTCTGAGCTTCGTTTTTGCTTAAGAAAAGAAGATTCGCTGAAAGTAAATGACCCATGCATGCGTTCTCTTGACTTTATCATAAATCTTTTGGACTGAGAAGTCCATCTTGGGTGAGCTACAGGTGTAATGCATAAATAGCACTGCATTATCCTCTCAGATTTAATGTGGTTTTTAAGAGATTCTGAATTTTAAGAAGGAAAACTGTTTATAAATTAGGAGGAAATTGTGGCAAGGCCTAATTCCTGATGCAAGTCTGTCTTGTGTTGTTTTCTGTTATGTTAAAAATTCAAGGCTGTGTAATCATGTAGTTTTAACTCAGAGATATAATTGTTTAGTTTACTAAGCACTTTGTATCACTGTAACACCTTCACACAAAACTATGAGAGTACTCTGTGAACAGTAATTAAACTCTGGGACACCTCTGAGGTGGAGGCAAGTTCTGTTTGCATGCTTTGGATCAGGAAAAGGTTGCACAGACAAACTGATGGTATAGTTCCTCAATATACATCTTTTACACATAGTCACTCAAAGATGTTTCTCTTCTCTCTCCACCCAATGTTTTCTTCAGCTATGCTAGTTCAAGTGTTTGCATAGTCCTATGCTTAGATAGGATTTGTTCATAAGCAGTATGAGTTTATTTTACTAAACTATTTTTTTTTTCTGGTCAGAGCACAGCCCCATGTAGTTGAATTGGCATAATTAAAGGGAAAATAACACATGGGGAAAGACTGTCTTAAACCAGTTCACCATAGGTTAATTAATTGTGCCATAGATGAATGCTATTGGATGCCACTGAAGTAAGCAACAAAGCCTCTATTGGTTTTTGCCAGTCTTCAGCAAAGCCAAAAGGAGAAGCAGCTATCTGGATGCTTACATGCCAGTCTGCCCTTCACCCACACCAATTCTTCCCTTAATGAACAACAAAAAAATCTTATTCTGGCCATAGTTTGCTGCTTGATAACTTGTTTGTTTACTAATATCATAAAAACTAAACAGTCTCTAATTGGAAAAAATACTTTTTTTTAAGCTGAGGATTAAATGACTAATCATGGACTATTAAATCCCGGATTATTAAATCACT
Source organism: Corvus moneduloides (assembly GCF_009650955.1). Taxonomy (NCBI): domain Eukaryota; kingdom Metazoa; phylum Chordata; class Aves; order Passeriformes; family Corvidae; genus Corvus; species Corvus moneduloides. Next base: position 35,177,448 of record NC_045481.1, on the reverse strand, counting down.
AATTGCAGATATTAAATTCCTAATTCCTAAGCAAAGTAACACCCAGTTTATATTAAGAAAATGAGATGTCAAAAAGATGGCTCTGGGAAAGAGTTATAAAAAAACCCCGCTAAAGCCGTATCAGTGTGATGATGAAGTTAGGATTTTCAGTCATGCACAAGACAGCAGATTCAGTGTTAGCTGTAATTCTGTACCTCCTCATCTATATGTCATTACAGAGCTCCTCAATGTACCTTTTGTCTCTTCAAGCTTTTTTGACACCTTTAAAAAACAGACTGTTCAATTGGTTTAATTCTTTCATTGCCTCTTGCAGCCATGAGGATATTTTTCCCTGGCTCATCTTTTGTCTGCAAATGGATTTGCTTACTATAATGATGGGAAATAATTTTCTCTCTGTATCAGAGCTATTTCTTTCTGTGGTGCTCCTCACAGAATTTATTTCATCAAGCTGTAAAGTAAACAGGATTCCCTTATCCCTCCTTTCACATGTGAGAAACTGAGACTAAAGCCAAACATTTTTTGCAAGCGGCCACCTTGAATTCACTCAGCCTGAACATTAATAGCTCTAAATTAATTTCTGCAGACTTCAGTTTGTGTATTGTGGCATGAAGACTATCCTGCAAGAGTAGAATTCAAACTCTTCTCAAAATTTTATTTTATTTTAAGGCTGACAGAGGCTTATGAGTTCTGCTTAAGCCAGGCATTTGAACCAGCAATTAAGAAGTCTTTTAGACCTTAAGAAGGTCTTTTTATGTCCTTTTGGGTACCTTTGCACCAGCCAAGCTGTTTAACAAGTCTTAAAAGTCAAGTGTGGCAAACAGTTGAACATATTTTTCTTTTTCACTGTGCCTGTCTGAATAACTGCAATTTTTTCCTTGAATTTACAGCTTCTGTCAGTCCTGTACTCTTAAGAGGCAGTTTAGCTGATTTAGGGAGTGAATCAGTAGATTTAATGGACTATACTGATCTTACTTTAAACAGCTAATTTTCAATATCCTTTGGGCTATTTTAGACAAGCAGGAAAAGTACTGCTGATCTGATCTAATTACATTTCATTGTAGTCTCCAATGATTGACTGTTTATCACATTTGAATTGGGAGAAGAAGTCTTTTGGTTTTTAGCCTTCCAGTTCATATGAATTTCAGTTTAGTAAAAGCTGGAAGTAGTTTAACATGTGATGTGATGTCTTCATAAAGTTAGGTAGGCAGAGTCCAAGTGGCTAAAATGAAAAAAATAAGAAATTAAGAAGACCTAGCCAGATGGAATGAAAGATATTGACTTCAACTTGATCTGAGAGCAGAACTAGATGCTTACCTGAATTCGCACTGTACAGCTCAGGCAATCTGAAGGAGATGTGTAACTTTGCAGCTTGTGCTGCACCTAATTAAGAGAAGGACTGTCAGTCTGGTCTTATTCTCATCACTAAGATGAATTTTAAATGTAGCTATGTGCATGTCTTTAGCCTACATCTAATGTAGCCATTTATTCTGGGGTGATACTGTTGTAAGAATTTTCATGTCAGTGATCAAGCAACAAGGGTAGGGTTTTACTCAATTGTACGTGAGGTGCTGTCCTGGCTTAAGCCCAGCAGCCAAGCCCCACACAGCCGCTCGCTCGCCACCCCGTGATGGGTTGGGGGAGAGAATTGGAACGGTAGAAGTGAGGAAACTCAGATTAAGATAAAAACTGTTTAATAGCTAAAGCATAAGGTGCTGGTGTAAGCAAAGCAAAACACAGAATTCATTCACCACTTCCATGGGCAGCACGTGTTCAGCCATTCCCAGGAGAGCAGGGTGCCATCACGTGTAAAGGTGGTTTGAAAGAAAACTCCATCTCTCTGAATGTCCCCCTGTTCCTCCTTCTTCCCCCAGCTTAACATGCTGAGCATGGTGCCATATGGTGTGGGATATCCCTGTGGTCAGCTGGGGTCACCTGCCCCAGCCGTGTCCCCTCCTGTGCACCCTCAGCTCACTGGCAGGTGGGGTGGTGTGGGAAGCAGAGAAGGCCTTGGCACTGTGTAAGCTGCTCAAGAGTAATGAAAACATCCCTGTGTTACCAACACTGTTTTTAACACAAATCCAAAACATGGCCCTATACTGGCTGCTATTAAAAAATTTAACTCTACCCCACCCAGAACCAGGACAGATATATGTGAAAATAGCTATACAATAGCAAAGCATTGCAGAACAGATTTTCACATCCCCTTTCAGTGGTGGTACTCCTTTTTATGCCTATCCACATGCAACAGGAGTGCTCTCTTATTCCAAAATGCATTGTATCAGTTCAGAAAGTTGAAATGCTTAATCATTCTGCCTTCTGATGACTGATTGCTATCCCATAAACTAAATCTTGCAGATACTGTGCCATGGTAGTAAGGAATTTGCTTTCTTCTTGAATTGCAGTAAGATACTACACGGTGTTTATACGTGACACAAAATGTTAATGATCTCTATAAATATAATGACAATAAAAAATAAAAATACAGTCTTCCTATGTATGCATTAGAATCCTTATTTCTTTAAATTTTAATTGATCAACAGATCTTATCTGTCATCTTGGGCAGTGCCATTCACTGCATGTAACCCTTGGTTGTTTTATTTTGTCAGTGTATCACAGTGTGTTTTCTAGGTACCTTTATGATTTCTATTGGAAACTGCCAAGATACTTTGTGGTACTGGTTTGTTTGGGTATTACAGTTTTGAAATACTTCCTGTTTTTGACAAACCTCCTCTCTGTAAAGCCTTTGTGAAGTTTCAGGGGCAAATTAATATGAACTTTCTGGTGAAGATCTTCAGTACGCATGTCTCTTTTGATAGACTTCTTTATGTAGCCTATCTTTAAATACCACAAGTTTTGTTGTACTTATTTTAAAAGTTGATTCATGTTCAGACTTTGGGAGCCAAACAACTTTGGGAATAGCTGAGATCCTCACAGCTGTGTGATACCTTTGTGTTTAATTAAATCAGCACGCATCCTTTCTGTTAAAGCACAAGGTTATTTTCAGTGTAGTTTCCTTGAAGCTTCCATTAGAATCAGATGTTAAATTCTGAATTTGCTATCAGAGGGGATAGTCTGTGTTGTGTGGGATGATGAGTACCTTTCCTCCTTCTCTCTCCTTCCATGTCAGCTCAGATCCCTTCTGTTTGAAATGAAGTACCAGCTAAGCGTAAGACGTATACAGTAGTAAAGACAATTCTTCAGAAAGACCTATGCCAACTCTACTGTACAAAAAATTCAGTTGCTCCTACCTTGTGAAAGTCTGTGTTTGTGCATGTGTTCTGATATATCTTCTGTAGAGTGTTGTCTAATTTCTTTTGATATCTGACAAACCTCATTGCAATTTCCTCAATTGTAGAAGAGTCAGGAAACTTTTACATAACATGAACTAATAGCAGCAGGTCTATTCTGTTACAGCTGTTGAATTTTTCTGGAACTATTATTCAAGTGCCTGGGTGTTTGTCATTTATTTGAATGATTGATAGTAGACAAATTAGGCCACAGACTCAGGGCAGGGTTAAGTATTTTCTGGTGTATTTTTACAGCATTTGCTGAGATGAGGCCCTGATCACAGATCAGGTTTAAGTCCCACTGCAGTACGTATCATTCATTACTGGTACGCAGTGTTGCCCTGTTCAGTAGCATCTAGGACTACTAGAATAGTCAGTGTGACCTGATTCTGGCAGTGGTGCAGACCCTCTCCTCAGTCTCCCCATCATATCCAATGTGCTGTTCCACAGCTGGCATGTGAGACTTGTCTATGTTCTGGGGAGGGACAGATATGCCTCTGCCAACAGGACGGTGAAGATGCAATACATGTTTGTGTTCTTTGATGGCAGCACATGGTAGGTGAGGTCAGAAGGGTGTCTGTGCTTCATATTTGTTGCCTCTAAGTCTAGATAAATATTTCAGTCATTGGTAGGTCTGAGGGGGGATGATGGGAGTAGGCAAGAAGGTAATTAAATCTAGTTTTTCACTACCTGACAGTTCAGTCAGTTAACATATCTCATGTATGACTTAGTAAGAGGCCTATCTGTGGTGGCTGGGTGCCATGGGAAACTAGTCAGCAGGAAGCATTGCATACCTCTCTCAAGTTAAAACCATATGGATTGAAGGGGTTTGCACCGTTGCTGTCTCTCCTTGTGCTAGATAATGAATCCAACATGCTTTGTATTTGTGCTGACAGGATACTTCAGGTCACTAATTACTAATACTTCTGTTTGAGCTATAGCAATGCTTGTCACTCCTACTACTTCAGTGCTTGGCAGGCTTGCAGTTGAAGAACAGATCTGGAAAACAAGGTGAGAGGAGAAAAAGTGAATACAAGGTGTCTTCAGTCATGTTCAGATGCTGCAGTGCTTCCTGTCCTTAAATGTTACTTACCTGCTGACAAGCACATGCAGTAATGCCTATCTTAGTCATTTATGCAGCTATATGGGTAACTCCTGGGTTTTTTTCCTTCTTGTTGAATTTCTCATGCAGGGTAGATGAAAGTTCATGAACTCAGTGGTGATACTGAGTTTGTTGTGAAAAAAGAATTCAGTTTGGAATCATACATACTTTAAATCATGGATCTGTCAAAGTGACACTGTTATTTTTGCTGTTTGTCTGCAGAAGCTGGAAAAATCTAACTTGGATAATTGGGAGAACATCAGAGGACCCAGTCTGTGGGAAGATTCCAGGACGGTTCAGAAGCAACGGCGGGAGGCTCTCCGTCTCAAGACAGAGTGACTGAGCAAGCCTAATTTGGTGCATCTGGGAAAAAAGTCTCAGGCTGGACTGTCTTAATTTTTAATCCAGTGTCAGGAACAGACATGGGAGCAGTTGCACTGAACAATTCAGCTGTTGTATATATAAGTAACTGTGAGATCAGCCCAGAAGGCGCTGCATTATATGAAGCTCTTTGTTTGCATCCATTTGCGTAGAGTACCACAGGCTGTATATGTTAATTTTCAATTAAAAAAAGCTGATTCTTCTATTGAGAATATCCCATCATTTTTCAATCTCTAACATTCAAAACTGCTTTAGCAAGGAATAACATTTTAAGAGTCACTTGTCAGTACCAGAAGTTGTCATCCTAATGAGAACAACAGTGCTGTCATCTAGATGTGTGTGACCAGATAAATGCTGCTTCAGGGAGCCCCTGCATGACTTCAGGCTCTTTAGCTTGGAAGGGACTCCGCAGGCATATGAGCTGTTCAGAACAGTGACTCCAGTTTTGGCTTAATAATACTCTTGTGTTTCATTTCCAGGGACTGTATAAAGGCATGTACTGTCAGCTGATAATTGGTCAAATAACATTTGTTTAGCTGTGTTTAAATTTCTGTAATTAGTTTATGGATACCTTCATGCAGGCAGGACCTCTGCACTGGAACCTCTCAGTTTAAATTGGAAGAACCTTTCTTGCAAAGAGCTGTGCTGCTTCTCTGTGAGTAAATATTGTAGCAGAATCTTCTTGAACCACTATATAGTGGCAAAGCTCATCTTACATGTATTACTACATGTATATTTGTGCATGTGCACAGAAATTTTTTATGTTGCAATCAGTTCTTCTGAAATGCTTCTCTTTTTATATTTATCTTTGTGTGCTAAACACTTGCTGTTAGAGGACATTGTGCTAACGTTCAGGACCCTTCTGCCGAGAGAGTTCAAAGAAGAAGCATCTAGTCAGTTTTTCAAATGAAATGATGCTTTTGATAAAGTGTTTCGACAGACTTGTGAAACTCCTCATCAGAGGGATGGAGCAGTAGAGCACACATTAACAGTAGATTCTAGTTTCAAAACTCTCAGTGACACCTATAAAATCTATTTGGAACTGTCTTTGGAAAAGGTGTGGCCTTACTTCCCTCTGCAGGATGTGTCAAATGCAATCTGAATGTCCTTTTGGACACTTTTTTAGGGCGGCCTCCTTGCCCTCATGTAAATCTTCTCTCAGCACTTAATTTTCTTTAGTATCTCAATGGTGAGGCCCAGTCTTTCACTCAGGAAGAAGAATTAACACTGATTTTTAGGGACTTATAAAGGAATTCATAAAGCATCGCATGAAATATCTTAGGCATGTTTTGTGCATGTTTTCTTCTTGATCGAGTTGTGAAAACCATCAGAAAGTGGTGGATGAAATCTGGAACAAAGTTGGAGCTGTGTGTTTGTGTGTTTCCCTGTTCAATGTCATAGATATCTCTGCTTCTAAATCAAAGTATGAACAAATTAAACCATCCAGGAGACAAATAAAAGGAGCAATACAAGAGTAGGTAATAATAAATGCTGTAGGGAAACCAGTGAAAAAGTAGAATACAGAGGCATTAAACTGTGCTAGACCTAGACAAGGAGGAAATTGGTTTGTTTTGTCATTAGGCAAATAAAATATAAACATGACAAATAAGGAGTAAGTAGTACTGCATAACTTGTTAAGCACCTTTTCAACTCTTAAATTCGAGTTCAGGTGCAGTTCCACTGACTGCAATATTGATCACTTGAAGGACATCAGAGCTTTGGCTACACTGACAGTGTTCTCTCAGTTGGGACTCTTGCAGCATCACGGCTGATGTTACAGTGAGAGCATTGGAAATGTATCTTTACATTCCCCACTGGTGTGGACTCTGCAAATTCACTGCCTTTTTGAGAGGATGCACATCTTCCTTTTCCCTGCTTTGATTGAAGGACATGGGAAGCTGCCATTGCTTTGCATATGGAGAGGCGTGCTCAGCTGCCAGGCTTGCACGATGGCTCACAATATGGACCAGCAGTGCTCCTGAAATAAACACATGGCTTTCTAAGAACAGTGTGTGTAGGAGAAGCAGCCCTTTCCCCCAGGGGAAGAAGCAAAGATATTTCTCTTGCGTGAAGCCCTTAAGCTTACCAGTTTTCTTGATGAACAAAACACTCACTGAAATAGCCTGTGTATTTTTAATAATTTGATATTCTGCAAAGACCGTTTTGGGAATGGTCATCTTATTTCAGCAGGTTTGGAATGTAGTTGTAAATAATTATTTATATGGAGCAATAACTGGGGTCCTAACTTAGGACCCAGTCTTAGTTGATTGTTTGCTGGTTGTGGGGTCCCCCCACCCTTCCCTTTTTCTTAGGCACTAAATCTTGTTGTTTCTGAGGGCATATTTGTAACTGCCTCTGAAGTGGCCTCTCTGGAAAGTAATGGATTTATCTTAGCATCTCTGAGAAAAAATTATGTGCAGTTGGAAAACTTTCCAACTTGCCCTTCTCTTCAATTTCCATCTTAGAAGGCTATATCTACTGAATGTCCACTAAAATAAAAACCCACCATGTTTTTTATTGCTGACTTATTGTAATAATTTTTTTAATGTTGACTCATTTATGAATTAAAAAAACCCCCGAACCAACAATAGCTAATACAGAAGCTGTACTTTTCATAAAATGGGAAGAGCCATTTCAGCAATTCATCTTTATTGCTATGCACTTGAACAATGGCTTGATGTTTTATGCTGTGCTTTTCTTACCCATTGAATTGGAAATAATACTTTTGAAAGGTGTGTTGAGAGCCAATTAAGTCTCTTAAGTTGTCATGCAACCTGAAGTAGAAGGCACTCCTGAAATGTGGAGAATTATAGTTCATAACAGTAGCAGGAGAGGCAAACTTTAATTAGTTCAGAATTCTTGCTTAGTTTGGCTGCTTATTTGAACTATCCTTTTGAAAACCAGTTAGAGCACTTCTAGTTATCTCTAAGGCTCCTGAAGACAACTTTGTTCAGCTCCTGAATCATAATTCTAAACATCTGTGAGTGGAGGGGTCAGAGGTAATTAAATACAATTGTCAGTCTGAGACACTGATTGACATTTTTGCATCCTCTTTGGTAACTGGGATACACAGGTCTGAGGGGAGTGAACGCAAGGCTTTAGTGAGAGGTGTTCAGTATTACAAAGGTAGAAGAGAGAACTGAAGAAGCCAGATCTTCTAATCAGTGTTGCTGAAATTAGAAGTAAAAGAAGGAAGTCTGGCTAGGTGTCTATGTGGGCTGAAAAATCAGTTCAAAATCCCTGTTCTGACAGAAAAGGAGAAGGTGTTTATCTCTCAAAGGAACTGTAGCAAGGTTGGCCTTTGGGCTCTTCCATAACAAGAAAAGCAGTAGGACATAGAATTGGAGGAAATCTGGGGCACCTGTCTCCAGGGTCAGGGAGAGGTCAGCACAGCACCACAGATACGTGGGTGTCTGCCTGGATGGTTCCAGTGGCAGCTGTCTGCAGCTCAATATGCTGCCCAGACCTCTGTGTGAGATCTGCCCTGTGGATCCTGCTTATTGAGTGTGGTTTTCCTACAGCACTTTGAATGTGCAGACACATGGATGACCCAAAATGCTCAATACCTCAATTCAGCTGTAGCAGATGAAGGAGAGCCTTAGCAAAAGCTGTAACTACTGTGTTGCAAAAAAAGCTTTCAAAACTACTGAATAGCTCAGCAGTTGAATTTCAAAGTTCCTAAATACATCTGGATGGGTAGTTGGACGTTAAAAACTTACAGAATCAGAATGCAACGAGCAATATTGCTCATAGTGATCTTCCAAGGTCTTGAAAAAGGGTCCAGTACCCCAAAAAAGATAGGTTGTGGTGTAATAAGACATGAGTGATGGGAGTTTTAGACCAGAATATAGAATGCAGAAACTTACGAAAAGCAATTTAAATCTATTGCATCATCAGCTGGGGACCAGTCCCAAAAAGCAGAGGAAGAAATCCATTTCTTCACAGAGAAACAGTAACTTAGGGAGATTTAAAGGTCAGTGTTCATTGGATGTTTTACGTGGACACTTCGTGTTTCACTGTGCTTGCCTGTGTATAGGTGAAACTCAAAACAGTAGTTTTCACCTTGTGAATTAACTACACACACCCTTGTAATTCTTGATGATCTTGCATTTGCTCTGACTTGCTGTGTTTGCATTTCCAGCTTGAAGCCAGGGCAAGTTTCATTTTATATTCTGTATTTTCCAGAGGTACTTATTTCTGCATGAACTGGGAAAGCCTAATATTATCCTTTGCTACTATGTCCACTTGAAAAAAAAAAAATTAAATGAAGAAACAGAGAAGGGCATGATTTGAAGTCTTAGGAAAGCAGAATAACTATTTTTACATGAAGATGGTAAAAGCATTTTCCTTAAAGCTTTTATGGTTAGAAGGGCTGCTTATTGCCAGTGTTTTCAGTGGAAAACCACCTTTCATCCTTCAGTGGAGTAAGGTTCACAAAAAAATTTCCACTCTTATTTTAGACTAGCTAACTAGAAGCCTTTACTCGAAGGAAGGCAATTGCTTAGTGTTAGGCCTTCATTTCTTACAAGGACTTGCAATGAGACTCAGCCAACACACAAATAGTCTCTAGACTTAGAAACAAAAACTCCATACAGATGTTTTTCTTAAAACATGTACTCTCCCCAGCAGCCAAAAGCAGTCTTTCATGCCACTGGAATCAGACTGACCATATTTTCTTGTTAAACATGTGCTTTAACTGCATGTGTAACTGTCTTGCTTAACACAGGCAAACCAAGTTTCACCTTCACCATTTCCATGCTGCTTGGGACGTGTGTTAAAATTAAATGCAACCAAAGCAGCAGGTGGTAGTGCTGCAGAAAGGATATGTCAAATATGCATATACATTGCGAATATGAATAGTATAACGTGTCATAGTCACAGGTCCCTCGAGAAAGAAAAAAAACACCACATCACAAAAGTCCTCCAGAAATAAGGGTTTACTGTGTATTGCCAGTGCCTCTGTAGAAGAAATTCATGCCCATTCACCTGGCATATTTGGAGCCTGGCATGATGTGCCTCAGTTGGTGGAGAAAATGACCACAGCTTTTTTAGCATGTATGTTTCAAGGTAGTTGATGAGATCCTTGATGTTCAATACGAACTCCATTGTGTGTGTTCAGTATCAAATCCATTATGGTATCAACCTCAAGGAGGCTTAGTGGCTCCCAGGAGTATGGCTGATCCCTTGAGGATCAGGGGCAAACCCATCTCTCTCCCTTACAGATCCATTCTCCCTCCTCTTTCTGTCCTGTCTTCCGGTGTTCCTCCCAAAAGGTAACAATTCATTCTCTGAGCTGCTCTTTTCTAATGGAACTGGCTGTAAAATGTCACCTTCTTTTTTTGAAGTTCACTGTCTCCATGAATTGAAGAATAGTTGTTTCTAAATGAATTTGAATTCAAGCTCAATGTAAGCTCAGAACACAGACCCAGCATTATATCGCCGTAAGGATGGCACCCAGCATACACTGGGGTCTCTTTTTATCTTCAGATACACAATGCTGTGCTCTCTATTTTATGTACAAAGGAAATTAAAAGTACTTTTTTCTTTAAAAGATGAGATCTTCATCTATCTCCAGCTGTCAGTTCCTAATAATGTTGCCCAGAGAAGTGTTATCTGTGATTTAGTGGCTTTAGTGGACTATCTTTTGTTCAACAGAGGACAGCAGAATAAAATTTCAGCTTAATATAGCTCTTTTCTTACTCCTTCTGAATAAACAGAGGAAAAGAGGAAAGCAAGAGCAAAGAACCTTGGGTTCCAGACTCAATTTTCTTCTGCTTTTTAATAGATAGGGCATTTTAAGAAAGGGAAGGAAGGAAAGTAGAAAAAAAATAAAAGAAATATGGAAAGCAAAAACGCTTAGGGACAAAAGTAGTAATGGAAAACAGTCTTTTCTTCTGACTAGTCCCTCTGGATAGAATAGAAAGGAAAATTATTTCTGTCTCAGGAAAAATGTCTGAGCTCAAAAAATACTCAGGTCCAAATGAAAAGTCGAGTATAATATTTTGCAAGTTAACAGTTTTAGAAATACTTTTATTTGGGTGAAGTACAATGTTTTATTTTGTTGTTCATGTTTTTCCATTCTTGATTCTTCTTTCTCAGGTACCTTAACTCTGGAAATGAAAAACCACCGATCTTAAAAATGTAGTTTTGACTTAAAAGATTGACAGCACAAAATGCTTCAACAGTTTTCAAAACTTTTCACAGAAAGTGTTTTCAATAAGAGTAAATCTATCAAAAATAGGTCTTTCTCAATGAACAGATTGCAAAATGTCAATCAACCAGATTTAAAAAAAAATTGTAAAAGATCTTTTTTCAGCGTTCACCAGTCAGTTCCTCTGTTAGTTGGTGAGTGTTGATGCTGTTTACTGATGAGGATGTGCCTGCACACCCCTGTGGCTGGGCATGCCAGCCTTCTCCCTATCAGGTGTGCACACCTGCATGCAGAAAGTGGCACTCTTGCAGTTTAACAGAGCACTTCACTACTCAGGAACTCGTAAGAAAAGGCCTACCCCCTATTGCATTCAATATTCTGCTGTGCCAGGTAATGACAATGTAAGTTTTACATTAACTGATGAAGTTATCTCAAAAACTAGTTCCTTTTCCTCCCTGCTTTTGCTAATTCCACAACCTAAATTTATTTGTTTAGTTCCTGTTAGATTATGTCACTTTTTATTAGCTATTCAAACAGCATGCTCATATGTCATGATACATTAAGAAGAAACCCAATGTTTTTCCCAGTCTAAAAAAAGACATCACCCCTGCTTACATGCTTGGTTCATGGCTTCCATAATTTTAAGTTACCTGTCTAGCAACAAATTGGCAATCCAAGATGGAAATACTTCAGTCCTACTCATGTTCATGTGTATTTGAAGTGTCTACAGTCCATACAGTTCAGGAGTCATGTCTCACCATTATTTGGTTACCCACCCCACCGCCGCAGATGCTCTTTTGCCTTGCAAACATCCCGGCTCAGATGTGACTAAAGATGTGATTAAAGGTAAACAGACATTTTCAGTACAAAAATCTGAGATTGCACGTTTCCTATAACAGGCCTTTTGGGCTCAGTGCTCCCTGTGAAGTACTAACATCCTAATTGGCTATGCTGGAGTAATAGACAGCAAAAATTGTAGGTTTTTTTTTTTATCATCCCTTAAAGCAAGATGAACTTGAATACAGTTTGATCAAATTTTTAAAAGTTTACCCTGACCCTGATATGGGTTTTTGGGGAAGATTTAAGAGTGTTATGATAGACAATGTTCTGCAACTTGGCTTAGAGAAGTCATTGCAGAGGAACAGCTGGGAATATTCACAATATGTTTCAGTTAATGTAAAACTCCCTATATTTTAAATAATAAGAAATTGAAATGTCTTAAATATTACTTTGAATGTTTGAATTTTAGTGTATCTTCCAAGACCAGCATAGAACATGTCCATTTTTAAGTGGGCTGAAGTTTCTGACTTTGCAAGAAAAAGCTGGATATGGAAACTTGCACTTTGTATGGACAGACCCAGTTGGCTGGGTAGTGATTTGGAATATGAATAGGAGAAGGAGACCTTTATCTTCTATCTTTCATCTATTCAAGAAGATTTCTTACCCCTGTAATGAATTATTCACAACAGAAATTAAAAATTGAGCAGTCTTTGTCCCTTGAAGCTACACAGGGTTGTGCAGTGTTACCTGACAGGTCCATTTTTCTCACACATACTGCTCATGATCCTAAAAGTTCTGTCACTGGTGTGTACTATCCACTTTAACAGCCACATACTCCATACAGTCTTTATGTATTTCCCTTTCTGTGTGTTCAGGTAGTGCCAAGAAACTGGGAGGAGAACAGGTGTTAGTTCTGTGCTCAGCCTGGAGATGCTGTGATCTAGGAACTGCCGCAGCAGTTGATGAAGGTTCCTCTGTGCCTTTTCCTTTTGTCCTTGGGGAAGTTCCTTTTGCCCTTGGAGGATTCAGGACTCTGCTTTCTTTGCGTAACGGGTGTAGCAGAACTGAAATTTGGAAAATACGTAATGCCTAAAGTCTCTTATGTGTTGTCATATAGCTGTAAATTGTTTTTTAGAGCGCCTGCATTATATACCAAATACATGTGTAGATAGAAACACACACACTTACATACTTAGGCAGCCCCAAAGAATGTATTTTCCTCTCTGTACACACACAGTGGAGAGCTGGAGTATAGTGTCCCTTCACCATCAATGCCCTGCCAAGGTGGGGACTTGCAGGGATCACCTCTGAGGGATGAGGATGGTTGCCTTAGCAGGAGCTGGCTCTGTGCAATGATTTCCTGTCCAGATTACACAGAAGAGAGCTCATTTCCCACTGACATGTGGTAGCTCCATAGAAGTCAAGTGTGCAAACGTTTACATCAAGTCACATGCAGTGATCATCTCATTCAAAGGTAGGTGTCTGCCAAGGTGGGTGTTGAATTGTGCTCTGCTGCTTCTCCCCTTCCACTGATCCTGGAAAGCACTTGAGTGGTGAGTTTTGATTGCTTTGCCTTTGTAAGTCCTATTTTGGGTGGGCTGGATCCCAAGAAGTCTCCTTGTTTGGCTTTCATGGATGTTGAGACCAAACTTTGGTATATGAGTGCTTGCAAAAACAGCAAAGGCCTGTGTACCTCTGCAAGTGCTCTTGGCATCTCTCCCTTGACTCTGGTAACAGGGTTCTCAGCTCTAAATGAGTTTGGAAATTTGGGCAACTCTGATGGTGCCATTTTTAAAAAATTTATTATTTTCTCTTTCTCTTGAAAATTTGATGTGTTTTGTGGCAGCTTAAAAAAGGATTATCTCAGTAAATTCTTATTACAAAGGTCAATAAATATCTTAGTGTGTCACACTGATGTTTAGATAGAAATTGCAATCCCAGCCTTGCCTAGTACAGAGGCAATGTGTGTAAGCTACCTTTCTGACAAAATCTGGAAAATCACAGCATGGACAAGGGGAAGTCATATTGTAGGCAGGACTGAATGCAGTCCTGTCTGCTGGGTGAAATAAGATAAGGAAATATATCTTTCTTACTTCAAAGGCAAAGTTTTTCTTAGACCATCCTTCAGCCAAAGCTTATGTTGTATGGGCAATAAGGTCGGAGGATCCACAGTCTCCTCTAAGTCACCAGGGAGCAATAAAGATACTTTCTGCCATTAAAGATAACCTTGTGTACAGCAAGGGCACAAAGAGAGTGTCACCAAACTGGCCCTGTGAGACTACTTTATTGATGCTGCTTCAGGTTTCTTGTAACATGTAAAACAGCATTATTATTACAGTAGATAACTGCAACAGACCTTTCAGGATTACGTGTTAAGAGCAGCAAGTCAAATACCATTTGCCTAACATGAAAAATTCTAAGTATCATTCCAGAGAGATTTGCCTGCATCTCCTCTGCAGAGGACATAAAAGCAGCTGCAAGTCACGTCTATCCTCGGCCCCCTTCCCATCCTCACTTCTTGACCTTTTGGCTAAGATCAATTGTAGTATCAGTTGGACCCTTGGCTTGTACTCTCTTTGGGGACTCTAGCCTGGCTTGGCCTGGCAGCAGGCTGGGCTCAGTGACCTCCTAACTCTTACCCATCTGTAACTGCTATCATTCCTGCTCTTTAAGAGACCTGGCAGCTTTTAGAAGTCAAGTCCCGTTTAACATGCCTTGCAAGTACAGCTGAAATGCATTGCCCTGAATTACTTCTGTTTCAAAAGGCAGGTGGGTCTCAGTGTTCAAGAGTGGGAGAAATTGTAGTGTAGCTTGATTTCTTTCTGTTGAAAGCCACTAAAAACATTTATCTGCAATAGCAGTTTCTTTACTTTTTTTATGATTGCTTTGAGGATATATAACCCCAGCATTTTTGGAAGATAACCACAGGTAAGTCCCTTGAGAGCTTTTCACCCCTGCATGAATGGGGCTCTGGTACCAGGGAAAAACATCTCTGGTGTAGGAAGACCTTAAAATACTGTGATAATATGTTTGTATCTGTCTAGGTTTGTAAACTTCCTAAATCCAGAGCTAAGTATCCACATGGGACACAGTAATTGCCAGCCAGACTTAGTGCCTGAAAACCTTATCTAATCCTGGCTTTTATGCATAGATCCATTAACTTGATCTGCGTGGTTTGGTTTGGTTTGTGTTTTTTCCCAAGTCACTTGTGGAACTGAAAATAATATATATTATCTCTGGAAGAGACCATAAAATGATACAGTGGAACCTTGTGTGTAACTCAATTAAAGGCATTTCACTCCAGCATTCCTACATCAAACACAGTAACTACAGGATATCTTCCAGTCTTTGTGTCGGCAGAGATCACTTAAAACCTCCACCTTTGTCTCTGCAGCTGTCCTTTGTGGAGGAGGTACATGTAGGATACTGTGAATTTGCCTTTCACCTAGGGAGGGCTGGCCACGTGCCCTCCAAAGCCACTTTCTGGGGCAGCACCAGCCAGCTCTTTGCGGAGAGAGGGATGTAGGGGACTTCTGCTGCAAAACCCCTCTGGCTGGCTTTTATAGGAAGGCAGCAATATCTTCCAGAGTGTTAGTCTCTCAGCTGATTTTGTGTCAAAGATCTGTCTGATCTAATGACACAAATTGTGGGAGTCCAGGTTTTGTTCACTGTCTCTTGCTGCTATTTTTGGGATGTGATTTTTCTATTTTGGTTGGCTGGGTGTGGAGGAAGCTATGCTTTAGGGAACACTGCAATTAGATTCACTCAAAACAATAATGATTAATAATTATGACTGGTCTGTTACTAAAAAAGGAAAGGGTAGACATAAATAATAAGCCATGGTTAATTTGAAGGCAATCTCTGGCTCTGTCTCTTTGAAGAGATTTGAGCAGACCTAGGAGCGTTTGGGCTCTCCTTAGAGGATAGGAAGGCTCTCATTTCTGTTCATGGCAGTGAGCCTTGCTCCAGTGTAAGTAATCCAATGAGTTCTCTGATGGAAGAACCTCATTTACCAGTCGGTGACTCTTGTTAGGTGAGTCCCAGATAACTGCAGCATCTGGGCAAATTCCAGCTGTGTTCCAAATAATTAGCAGAATTATTTGAATCAATAATGGCAGGGAAGCCAATGAAACAGCTTTCCCAAAACAAATCGGTGAATAAACACTGAAAATTTTCAGTCCAAGTAAAATCTGTTTACCTAGGATAGCTTATTTCTTCTGTGAGTACATGGCCTCAGGCCTGCGATGTGGAGTAGGAGCTGTTACTACCTGAAATCGGACTTCATTATCCCATCAGAGGATGAGATAGAGAAGTGTCACACTAGCCTGCGGCCCCCTTGCCCCTCCTGATGTCGAGGCCAGGGGATTTCTTCATGTCAGGAAATAGTGCTGAGCTGGGAAGCTGCTGCCTTGCACTGCTGCCTTGGTGCAAAGCCTTGGGCAGGATGGGGTAAGTGATGGAGGCAGAGCAGTGACCCTGTGCACTGGGAGGGCGCTGACGGCTGCTCAGTGGTGGGGGAACACTGCATTTCTGTAGAAATGGAACACACCGTGCAGGAAGGGCCTGGCAGCGCTGCTGTCAGTCTCA
This sequence comes from Corvus moneduloides, assembly GCF_009650955.1. Lineage (NCBI taxonomy): Eukaryota > Metazoa > Chordata > Aves > Passeriformes > Corvidae > Corvus > Corvus moneduloides. Next base: position 35,161,160 of record NC_045481.1, on the reverse strand, counting down.
CAGATGCTGCAGCTCGGTGCCTGGGTCCTGGCAGCACTCAGACAAGCAGTCTGTTCAGGGGGTGGGGGTGCAGGCTGTGCCATCCTTGTGTCAGCAGCTCTGCAGAATGCCTTTGGAGCTTTTTGAGACTCTCTTAGTTTTTATTTATATATACACACACATGCATTATGTAGCCAGTTCAGTTTTGACTTTGTTTCATAGGAGCTGAAAAACTGTTTCAGTTGATTCAAGCACATGTGAAAGTTCTTTAAATAAAGTCATCTCGTAAAGTAATGGATTCTTATAACCTGTAGTTGAAGCAAAAGATCGTCTTCTCTCTGCTTAATTTTTCTGTAGAGAGAATTCTTGTTTCTGATTTTACTAAGGAAGTTGCTTCTATGTTCCCAAAGGAGTAATTCCTTAGCCCTTAATACAAATTCTATACTTAAACGATCTCTTGATCAGTAACTACAACATAAAGTGAATGTGCTGGGTTTGTACATAAAGATGTCTTCACTATGGAGTTGTTATACGAGGCTTATGTGCTGCCACAAAATGTCCACCTCAGAAAGCTTTTCTGATGTGTAAATATCTGATTTTAAGAGAATCAAGAATTTGGGGACAACAAAAACTGCTTTCAGTCACCTTTTCTTCTATGACATTTTGAAAAGTTTGGAGTGTGTATTTAAAGAAGTATCTTTCAATAGTCCCTGCTTTTGTCTGTACAAATCAGAGACCTAAAGACATTTTCTTTTGAAAAGACAAAGACAAGCCAATGTCAGTCTCTGAGTTGTGGCATACTGACAGTGATCCTGAGTAGAAATGTTTGTATTTTCTTAATTGTCCTAATACAGAAATATTTCACAGAATCTGTCACTTGAGGGGAAAATTTTCCCTCTAACAACTGAGGTCTTGTACCAGACTAATGTGTCCTGGTTTTAGATAAAAACAACCATGTTACTGGGTATTCTTTCCTTTTGATCCCCTGTTGTTGAGATTTATTGCCTGCCATTTATAGCATTTGCAGCTTGCAATTAAGGCTTCTATTTTGAATACCTAATGCATAGGCAGGAATTACCATAACTTAGTATTTTGATATATCTTTCAAACCACAGCAAAAAATTAACATGTTTCAGATGTTATATAAAAGCATTTAAAGCTAGATAAAGTTTATAGGGACCTAATGTTATATGAATAAACTGTAATTTTATTAAATTCTTTCCCATCATTTAGAAGATCTCCCCTGCAAAAAGTCTGTTTGATATCATCCATAGGCTGATTTTAAAATTTTTTTTTCCTCAAAGAATTGCAAGTGCATTGAGGATTTGGAGCAAGGAAAGTTTTATGTTTGTATAGTTAACTCTTTGTTTTCTTAAACCCTCTTGGTTTTAAATGCTCAGCTGACTTTGTGCAGGAGAGACTGCTTGGGCATTCATCTCTTGTCTGGAATGAACATTGGAACACCTGATCTATGTATCCATGAGCTGTATTCCCTCAGGAGGGACAACTTACCCAGCCTGTGAGCTGGCCTCCAGGGCTTCCTAGGGGTGCCAGGCAGTTGGCAGGAGCTTTGTGGTGCCCAGCTACTGGGAGGCTTGTGTTCTGGGGGAGTGTCTGGCTGCTGCATGTGTGATGAACCCAGGCTCTGTGTGTCTGCTCTATCCTCAGCCTTACGGCAAGGAAGGGGCTGTGAGGACCTCGGAGAGTAGAAGTGGACAATAGCAAGCACAATTTGGATGCTACTGGGCTGGAGCTTTAATCATGCTGAAGGGATGAAAGATTGAAGGATGGGCAGGAGAAAGGTTCTCTCTCCTTTGGCTGGACTAAGAGAGTGCTAACTAATGGTTGTCCAAAGAACTAGACTGGGCTCTTAAGTCTGAGCCTTGGTTGACAGTGTTGTGTAAAAGAAGGAGATAATGAAAAAAAAGCAAAGGTCTTGTTCCCCCCCCCATGCCTTTCAGATTAAATCACTGTTTGTGGCTAACAGGAAAGCTGGAAATTTTGTTCTACCAGGGACGGGGGAGTGGAATGAAAGCCCATGTGTATTTTTAGCATTCCTTGTAATCATGTCACCTTTTGAAATGAAAGCATCAGTGCATTAGAGCGGAGAAAGTGGGGAGAGGACATCTTCTACCAAGAGAAATGTCAAGCTCGGGGTGGATTGACTGAGTCATGCACTGAATGAGTGATATTTGTGCTGGCCAGGACAGACCCATCTCCTTCCTGCTGCACGCTTCCTCCCCCTTCCAGCTCCTTGGTTTTATGTGGCTTCCTCCTTCATGCATCTCTGCTGGTTGTCTCCTCACGCATCTCTTCCTAGGTGATTCTACCCTCCAAAGTATATCCAGCTGGAATAAAAGCCAGTGCATGCAACATGCTGTGGGATGTTCGCCCAGTTTCCTGCCCAGAGGGTTGGCAGCCCTGGCAAGGTGATGTTACATGCCTTAATGGAAGCTACTGAGCAATGCCTTTTTCTTTTAGATTTTCTTTTGCCTATGAAAAAATCATATCTAACACAAGGAAGGGAGCAGGGTATCTGTTCAACTATGAATGTTTACTTGCTGTTCACCTCTGAAATGCCAATGAGCATTTGTGCTGTCTGGTTTGAACTGACTATTGGCCTTGGAGAAATTACTGATGTTGCTCTTGAATGAAATTGTCCCTCACTTTCTAAGGAAGTAGAAAAAGTCTATCAGTATCTCCCTTTGCAATTAGACGTGTCATATCTTTGCTCTGGTACATCCAGGAAAATGGAGTAATTCCTAACCTTTGCCTAGCCTTCATACAATGGTAAGAAAACAAAACCTAATTCACACTACATAGAACAATGATCCTCTGCAGTGGACAAATTTCTTGGTGCTGATAGCAGGCAGCTCACATGATTAGAGGTCACTTGTAGCTGTTCACTCTGTTCCCCCTGGCTCAGCTTTGCAGGGAAACAGGGGCACCAGCTGTGAGAATTATAGGAGTGGTTGGAACTAGTTTTTAGCACATTATTCAGTGCTGGGTGGGATGCTTTCATCCCTGGAAGGTAAAGAAACATGAAGGATACAAGAACTTGAGGAGGGTTGGCTGCCATATGCCCAGGCCATTCACTGCAGCTCTCTGTGCTTTGGTGAAGGTGTCGTCTGTGGCTCAGGTGACCTTCCTTACTGAACAAAGCGGATGTGCAATTAGTGCTGTAATCCTTTAAAGAGGATCTTTTCTCACACAGCTTCTTTTAGGTGCCCAAAAGTGTCAGGCAACTTTCATCTCTTCCCCCTTCCTCCCTTGAGTGTTGCATTAAATCCCTTCTCCACTGTACTGGCACCAGAAGTGTGTTGTTTCTGCAGTGTGCCACAACTTTGGTCTCATGTTTGTGCTTCCTCGCGCTTCATGGCAGCCACACATAAGATTAATTAAGCCACAGTGCTGGCTTTCTCCTCTTTCTTGTGTATTTTCACTTGATATCCAGCTTCATGACTTGACTGAAGGTAGAAATGGAAACCTTCATGCTAAGAGTATGGAGACACTGTGAGAGCAGCCAGGCCATGAGTCTGGCAAGCAGGCACCAGTGGAGGGAGCTGGGCTGGGCTGGGCAGCAGCATGGTCCCACAACCTCTGTGGCGCCCCTGGAGTGGCTGCTGGGGCCATGCTGGAAGGTGGAAAGGTGCAGAGTTGGTGGGGAGCCTTTAGGGCTGCCCACTGCAGTGTATGGACGGGACTGGATAGCTTTCCTCAGTCTGCATCTGTTCCCCCACCTCCCTTCTTCCAGTAAAAGTGGGTTATTTTCACCCAGAGTTGCTCTCTTGGTGACTTGGGTTCATGGTACAAATTTGGGACATGGCTTTGTCATCCACTTGTGTGCAGAGCAGTATGGTACCTTGCTAAAGCACCCCCAGTGCCACCCAAACGAGGCCTCTCTGGCTCCCCAGTGAGTCTTGGCTGAGTTAGGGAGCAGCCCTGAGCACACATAAGCATTTGCTGTAGGGAGTCACCCATCAGTTAAAGTGGAATTACATGCTTTACTTACTAAATTACTCTAGGCTTTGCTTAAGTATATAATTAAGAATTATGCACTCAAAGATAACCATTTGTAGGGTTGGGGCTTGCTGTCCTGCTTCCATTTCCCTAACAACACAGGAAAGTTACTTGTATTCTTGTCTTGTTCTGCCTGGGCAATGTTTCCAGCTGCTGGGATCAGAGTGTTATGGAGACAGGAGGAGAGACAGCACACAGACCCATAGGAACACCTCATTGCTCTGGGAAGCCATCTCAAAACAAGGGAGCATTTTAGTGGTCCAAATATAGCTGAAGAAGCTTATTCAAGTGTTGCAAAGGGCCAAATCCTGGCTGTCCTCCAACTCAAAGTCTTTCTTCAAGGCATCTTTCCCTCTCTCTCTGTGGGTGGGTTGGTAAGAAACTGGTGGCCATGGTTTTCCTCAGCCAAGCTGCTGGCAGGGCTGTGTCCCAGAACTGCTGCCTGGCCAAGGACTCTGTGGTGTTTAGCAAGCTCAGCTTTGCAGACCAAAGCCCCTGTGTGCCTCCCCTGCCAGTGGTTTCTCCCAATTCTGTCAGCATCCCAGGGGACAGCGCTGGGGCAAGGCAAGCCGTCCCTCCCTTGTGGTTAAACCAGCACTGAAGGCTTTGAACAAAGAGGGCTGACTGGGCACTGCGACCACAGCTCCTCCTGGAGACACCCATCTGCAGAATGAGCCCAGGAAGGCCATTTTGCTGGGATGACAGACAGCAGCAAGCAAGGAGCTCCTGAGTAAGAATGGGTCTGAACCAGTAACAGTCACAGGCAATGTTGTGTATCCATCAGCTCCTACATGCTGGTGTCTCCCAGCAGTGCTTTTCAGCAGGAGAGGTTCCCTAGTCCCTCTGTGGTTTTGGCAAGCTTTGGGTATGGCATGACAGCAGTCAGAGGAAAGCTGTATTGCCTGCTAAGGAAAGGAGTGTACTTTGGTGGTGCCCACCACCGTCCTTTCTTGTCACTCCTCTCACCTTTCTTGTTTAATCTGCATGACCTGTGTTTGTAAAGATGGAGAATGCAGGTTAAGGAGCTAAAACCCATCAAGTGTTTGTGATTTTTTAAATACAAGAGGCAGTTTGGGGAGTCAGTTTTTCCTTATCTTCTAATAATTTTCACTACTTTTCCAGGGCCAATTTGCCACAGCTCAGAAAAAGTCTGATTTGCTTTTTCTGCTTTTTTCTCCCTTGCCCAGACTGGACCTGATGTTTTGTGGTGCCTCTTGCACCACCATCTTCCCTGTTCGGCGCCTCAAGGTGTAATTGCAGGTGGGACGTGGTGGTAGGCAAGGACCACTGCATGGTTCCTCTGGGCAGCTCTTCCTCTGCCCACATTGCAGGGGCAGAAAGATGTGCAACCACCTGAGCAGAGCTGAAAGAGATGTCATGCTGTGCACATGCTGTGCAAACAAATAGCAGGGCTTGTCAGAAGTCCTCTCTTCTGATATTGGCATTGTCACAAAACCTTGGAAAAGCGTTGTACCTCCTCCAGGCTGTCTTCTTACAGAAGCCACACTATCTAAACACATTGAGTAATCCCTGCCTCAGGCTAAAAAACTTCTGCTTGAAATAGTGTAGATGAGTTAAAAATATAAGATATTAATTTTAACATCTTAAGTTACTGAAAGCTAGCCATGTGCCAGAATGCATTGTACCAGAGGCTGGTTGCTCCCATAACTTAACATTTGGGGTCTGACCCTATCCACTTCTTGGCTGCTGTCAAATGTCACTTGTCTATGCAGGTGCTTCCAGGTCTAAAATCCCATGGTCCCCTAGGAGCTTTCTCCTAGGCAAGTCCAGTGATGGTGACCTCCCTTTATCTGCAGAAACATATTCCCCAGTGGTATTTGGATGCTGCCTTCTCCATGGTGGCATGGCTATGGCTAATGAAATCTTTGCTGTGCTCCTTCAGATCTTTTCATTTCCGTGGTGGAAGGACTGATTCTGGGTGGTTTGTGTAGTCTTATGAAGATTTTTCTTTGACTCTTAGGAGAAGATGAGCTGCATCATGGCTGGTACATACCCTTGTTTCTGCAGCAACAAGCTGTTTACAGTTTATTTTCTCTGTACTAAAGTGCTAATCAGCTTGAACAATAATTTAATGGTGTCATCTACAGTATGTCTAGTATCTAAGGAGAATCATACCATATATCTAAAAATGTCTTTGGAGCAGGCACTCACTACAGCCTAAACTGGAATGAAAGATCCTGGCCCAAAAAATGAGTGCTATGTTCAGTGCCATTGGACTAATCTGGTTTTCACAGTAAACCTAAAAATGCAGTTTACACTATTCAAACAGAGGATTACCTGCCCACACTGAGTAATTTCCACTTCTTTTTTTTTTTTTTTTTTTGGTACAGAGATCTCAGTGACAAACTTTGTGTTGCTTCATTGTTATTGTTCATCCTATGCACTCAGTTCAGTCTTCCACAGCATTTAGCAGCACTGTTTGAACACTGCTTCATCCCACATCTCCTTCCTGCATAACTGTTCTGTGAAATAAGCCAGGGAAAGGCAGGTTTGTGTGTCTTTGAATGAGAAGCAGCTCTTTCCAAATTCCTGCCCATCACACAGCTGAGCTGTTCAGCAGCCATTCAAGTGGTGTTTTTTTCCAGAGGCGCCTCCTTGTCTCTGATCTGATAACAAATGTCTCCTTTCATGTCCTGCATCAAGGCTGCTACTTTGGCCTCCTATTCCATTTGCTCTTCTTTTTTCATGCCGTGCCAAACATATTAATGTCAGGCAGAGCTGCCCTGGATCCCTCGGCATAATTCCGAATATAAAGCCCTCCCTTTGCCCACACGGCCAGGAGGGCTCCACGGGGCCGGCTCCGCCCCGGCCCCATGTGTGGGCTGTAGTGGTGGCACCATCCAAGCCGTGGCCTGTGTATTGTCCTGTTTATTGCTCTCGGGCATCCCGAGGGCTGGCTGCCTTTTGGCCCCGCTGGCTCTGCAGCATCCATCTCTAAGTGCATCCTGCTGCCCTCTAGTGAGACCTGCCCGTGGGCCCAGCCCGGCGTTTGCGCCAGAAGGAGAAGGGGCGTCACGGGTCTGTTGTGCAGACAGGGCTGTGCTGTCCGAGCAGGGTGGTGAAGGGGCTGTTGCTGCCCAGCTCCCTTGGGTGTCCCTGCCACCTCCTGCTCCAGGCTTTGTGGGGACTGCTGCCTCCGGTTCACCTGCTCAGCTTTATCCTCAGGCTAAACAGACTGCAAACCCATTGAAAATCAAGAGCAGGCTGACAGGGAGTGGGGGGAAGGGGCAAGATATTTGACAGGTGATTATGGTTAGGGATTTTCTTCCTATTTATCCGGGTGTGGCTGCATGCAAGCCAGTTGGAATGCTCACTACGTGCTCTGGTGACACTGAATTTTGCTGCATTGTCCCATTGCAATACAGAGGGAGAAGCTCCTCATCATCCACACCTCTAGCGCACAGGAGGGGTTTATCCAACCCGAGTGATGCCCTGCCACACGCGGCTGATGCCCAAGTTGTTAAGGCAGGGGAGGATCTGGTCACTGCATTACTGACAGCCCCCCTGGGCAGCCAGAGCACTGTGCAGTGTGACAGCTCTTGCTGGCTTGGGCTTAGCTGGCGATGAGTCACCTTGAGTGCCTGACTTCTTGATAAATCCTGGGAAAAACAGGGCAGTTAAATGTCAGCCAATGGGGGAAATTTTCAGCTGGGGTACGCTAAACTAGTTCTGCAGCTGTCAGGGGCATTTGGCCATCAACCACCCACCTGCAGACAAGGCTGGTTCAAGAGCACTCGTCTACCATGAGTCTGCTGGGAGGAGGCTGGTCAGGTAGGCCACAATTCTTAAGGAAAGCCTGAGATGCTGCTATGGTTTTCTCTCTTCTGAAGCCTCCAAGTTTGTCTTATTTTTGAGGCTGGGTAGGTAAAGAAAGAGGCTTTTTCTTCCCCTGCTTCTCAGGAATGTAGATGAAGGTAAAATGAGAAAATGCCTGGTTTTGCCTAATGTATGGGTCTTTCCAGGTTCTCAGCTGTCTTTTAGTCACTTTAAAAGCTGATAGGAAGTATTGATCTCATTTACTCTCCTTATAGCTTGACTGACTCTTTATTTGGAAACTGGAGTCTTGAGATACAAAGAAATACCAAAGCTCATCTCGTGGACTGGAACAAAACTTAAGAGTATCTGAAGTCTGTCCGGTGGCTTTTCTGTGGTCTGTGTTGAAATACTGAGTCCCAAGAAGCGAGGAGACTGTAACCCACTTCTGTGCTGTGGAGAGGACTCTGGCCTCCTGGTCCTCTAGAGAGAGGCTCTTTTGCTACTGTCCTTGTGTGTTTTTCCTCAGCTTCCCTGAACCTGCAGCTCTGGGGAATGGCAGCTGCTGCTAGGAGAAAAGGAGGAAAGCTGCAGCAGCATTTCTGCCTTTGCCCAGGCAGCTCTTGCCCTTTAGGGTTGATGGTTCTAACTGTGGTGTGAGAGACAGACCTAACCCTTCATTCCTTTCCTTTCTGCAAAGTTAGCTTTCCACAAGCTTCCCTCAGAGCTGTATCTTTCATTTTAGGTCTTTTAAGCGGGCTTGATGGTCAGTCATAAGAGCACTGTGGGAAAGCTCAGTAAAGAACATGGCTGACTCTTTAATGCTAGGAGAAGTGAGAGCCACCTTTTCCAAAAGTTGTGCTCAACAGCGAGAAGTTTCAGATGACTCACCTGCAGGAAAGGAAAAAAAAGAAGTAAAATAATTCCTAATTCTGGACACTTCTTGACCTACTTCCAAGCCATGTTCCTTCCCCACCACCACCCACTGTGAGAGCACAAGCTTTGCAAGGAGAATTGCTATGTGACTGTTAATAGTTAAATGCAGTTTTGTTTATTGGATGTTTTGGAAAACATAAAAAACAGCTAAGTGCACAGACAGACTGTTGCATCCAAAATGATTTACTGCTTTGCCTTTTATAGCTCTTCATTACATCAGGTTGCTGCATCAATATCTTGTCTGTACAGTCCAGCCTGGCGGGGCAGCAAGGCAAAGAATATTGTTGCTGGGTAGTTTTCCAGGTGGTGTGGCAATTAAATTAGCTCTCCTGGGGGATGTAGGGTGGATCACCCAAAGCTGGGAAGCAATTTAAACCCATGCATGTTCAGATGCTTGTCCAGCCCATAGATCTAAAATAAAAATACACTGTTTTAATGAAATATTTGGGGCATTTTGCTTAGGACTGCCTGACTGTACTTGAGCGAAAACCTTGCCTAAATATTTCACTACATCTGTCTTTGTTCAGGTTGCAGTCTAAAAGAACAAATAGCTGTCCATAGCAAGGGATGAGTGAAAGCTGTGAACCCAGGTTTGGACTCAGAAGCCTCTAGAATATGAAACTGTTTGAATCCAGTTCAGAAAAAGGCACCAGTAGCAATGCCGTTCCCCAGGCTGGGATTCACAAGCTTTACCTCCTTCAAATTATCACCAGGGTAGGATCCAGAACTTAGTGCCCCAGTGCCATGTCTGGGCTGTCTTTGCACCTGCAAGTCTCATGGTTCTTGTAGAAGAGTGTCCTCCTGACTGCCCAACAACTGAGGAAGCAAGGAATGGGATTTGACTTAGAGGATCCAGCAAAGCCCACAACAGGAACAGATTCCCAATGTTCTGATATCTCCTGCAAGGCCAGATCTGAATCCAAAGGAGGTTTTTTCTTGTATCAGAAAATCTACCTCTGCCATGTTGTGGTCCCACTCCCTTCAGCAGACAAACCAGCTTTTCCTGTAGGATGCAGGAGGCAGCAGAATAAAGGTGGCTAAGGTGGTATGCTCAGTGTATAACCTCCATAGTGGTCCAGAGCAGCTGGGACAGGAAGGAAGAGGGAGGGAAAGGGGCTCAGTGCACTGAAAGAGCTTTCCTCACAGTGGATAGAAAAAGTAGGGCTAGAAAAGCAGATACTAAAGCAGTTCTCTTGGTGAAAGAGCCAATAGTTGTGACCTTAAGCCCCAGACAATACAGATTGGGAAGGCCAGGAGAGGACAAGGAGGCTCCCTGGTGAAAGCCATTTTCATCAAGAGTTCAATTTCCTACTGTAGCCAGAGCTTGTGCCTGATGAGTGTACGTCTCTAAATCAGATACACTTCATACTCCTGCTCTTTGGCTGTGCATTAGACACAAGGAGTGATGGCAGGAAATTGAACACAGGACTGCATGTCTGCAGCTGTGGGGAATGTGACGGCATTAGCAGCCCGACCAAGGGTCTCTTTCTGGTGGCTCCAGGACTCATGGAAATACAGTACAGAGCCTCAGATCCAATTTCCTGCTCCCCTTTATCCTGGGTGTACATGTCGGTCAGAGCGACCTCCTGTCATTATCAAGTGATCCATCATATTAAAACAAGGGAGAAGGCAAAACCACAGCAGAAAGGACAATTAATGGGTTGCAGGCTTTGAAGTACTTCCCCTTTTATCCTAGCCCATAAAACTTTGATTTAGTTTTGTATCCTGGCTCAAGGGTTTCTCTCTGTCCCAGTGTTCTGATCTGATCAGTCTGGTTTGGACACTGGTGAAAAGCAAGCAGTACCTGCACCTGTTTGTAAGGCAAGTGCCCTGGGGGACTGTCACTTCACTGATGCTGGCTAACACCATTCCATGCCAGGGAAGCAGGTTCATTGCTGCTGCCCCAGTTTTGTGCCCTTCCCCTCCAAGTTTATTAAACAACAAACTGTCAGGGTGTATGCCAGGAAGGATGGTGACCTTGTGCCAGGCTGGTGTGTGAAGGAGGAGGATCTGCAGCATACAAGGGGGATGTAGGCTGTGTCAGGAAGTCTCCATGCATGTTGCACTCTTGTTGAGAGCGTCAGGCAGTGCTAGTGGGACTGCAATAACTTCCAGTCCAGTTCAAGGTCAGGAGCAAACCAATGACCTCTTTGTCTGTGATCTTGCCTTTCAGTAGCAGGCATCAACTAAGCAGTTGTTATTAAAGGTCTGTTGTGCTCCATGAGGGGACTGGTGGCTGTGAAATTCTGATCAGAGTACAAATTTCATTCTGCTTTGGTGAATTCCCCCGAAAGGTGTTGGATGCAGCACGCTTTGCTTTCTGCCCTTCACTGTTCTGCACTGCCTCTTCAGCAGCTCTCATAGAGTGGTGTGCACTATCCTTCTCACAGTGAAAAAGTTCCAGCTGATTTCCGTAGGATCAGGATTTGGCTTGATCTCATCTGTACTTTACTTCAAGGACTTGAAGCTCCCTGCACTGCCCTCCACGCACTGCAGTAACACCAGGCTGGTTGGAAACTTGTTGCACTTTTCTCTGTAAATGCAGAGGGTGACAGAGAGGTCTCACATTGGCAGCTGTGGATATGAGTCAGGATGGATTATCTGCAGGTCCTCCAGCTGTCTGAAGTTCATGAGTTTGTTTTCTGAACTGGTCTCACAAGATGTGGGGACCCTTGACCTGGCCAAGAGCAGCGAATGCTCAGACAATACAGACAATATCTGGAGGCTGAGTCTGGGTGCTTAATGCTCCACAGCTGGAGCACCCAGGCTCAGAGCTCTGCTCTCACTGCTGCTGAGAAGTGCAAGAGCCAGAGAAAATGTGAATGTGTCTTATTTACTTTGTGCTGTTGAGAAATCTGTGCAGGGAACTTCCCCTCTGCAGTATCTCAAGCACCCTAAGACGTTTCAATAGCAAGGACTGGCATTCGTCTGCCTGTTTTCGCCAAAGAAAACTGGTGACCTGGTTTGGACAGCTCTGTCTCATCATTCCCCAGTGGCACCCGGGGTACGGGGGGAAGACTCGGTAGCTGAGAATGAACCCACAGCTGCAGTGCATTCAGAGGAAGGTTTCACATCCCCACCTTCTGTGATTAAAAAACCTCTGTCATAAAATTAATCGGTGACTTCACACCTCCTGATATACTATGAAAATGATTAGACACAGCAGCAGCTGGGGAAGTGATGGGACTCATTGAGGTTTTGCTCCTTCTAATAATATCTTTTTTCTCTTTTATTTTTTTTTCCTTTCTTGAATGCACATTCATTGTTCATGGAAACTGACAAAGGACTTACAATCACAATATACCTACCAAACAAATCCAACAGGGGAGCTGCTCTTGCAGCCTGTCCATACCACATGGCAGCAGCTCTGTCTCATCAAGGCAGTAAAAAACTGTAAAACCACCAATAAAGAAATGAGGAGGAACCTGTCTATGCCGAGGCTAGATAAAAGGTGTTTTCTGGTTTTTGCCTTTCCGAAGGCATGATGAAATAAGCCTCACCTCATGGCTCTGTTGCATGCTTTTGTCCCTGCATGCTGTTACAGGGATGGGATTAAAATCCTTACAGCATGTGGAAGCGGAAGCTATGCCTTGACCTCCCTTGGGAGCAGTGGGTTTGTCACAGACTTGAGCCAGGGAGCTGCTGCCAGGCTTCTGAGGGTAGTAGGTGACAGGTGGCAGCCTTGGAAGCCTGGAGGCATGGCGATCCACGGGATAGTGTTGGGCAGAGGGGAGATGCCAAAGGGATAATGCTCTGCCAGCCAGTGGAGAAGAGGGGAGCATTGGTCTTTTCCCCAGGGATGGCTGTGGCAGCTGATGGCTTTTCTTTCCCTAGTCCACCAGCAGCAGTTGCAGTGCTGTCTGTGCCCTGTAGGACATGGAGCCATCCCTACACTCTCCTTCTCAAGAAAGTACTTGAGGGGGCCCTAGGAAGATGTTAAATAGAATACCATGGGAGTATAACCATATAGAATGAGGTCTCAGTCCATTTCTAGTTGCAGCTGAAACCAGTGAGATGATGGCAGTAGGGACAGCAGCTGAAAGGGGAATGCAGTGGTTTATAGCAGAACCAACTGAAAGGGAATCTAAGCACTGCAGGGTTTACTGTTCTTGCAGTGTGAGCAAAACCGCATGATGCTGGGGAAGGAGGCTGCTTGGTAAGGCTGCCACTCCTGGGATGCCATTTCCCTTGCCCAGTAAATACTGCTTCTGGAATGAGCCACATAATGAGTGTGCTGAACCATGCCTTCATCTTCTGGACAGCATCGCAAACAAGGGTCAAGCAATTAGCCCTTGCAGTGGCTTTGGGAGATCACTAATGCCCACTTGCATTTGAGGAGTTGCCTGGCACTGTTGAAGATCCTGGAGTAAGCCTGGGCAGGGCTGGGACCAGCAGGTCTGACCCTCTCATAGCTCTGGGACTTGCTAGCCTACCGCAGGGAAATTCGGTAGCCAGGAAACAGTTTCCAAAATCCTAATTTCCCAGTTGTGAGCAATTAGGCAGGTGGAAGGAGAGGCTTGGAATGCCCAGTCTGTGGGAAGTACGCGGTATGTTAGGGCTCTACTGTGAGACCTTAAGCGCTGCCAGCTGGGTCTTCTCTGCTGTCAGCTGTGCTGAGTGATGTGGGGTCACTCCTGTTGTGTGTGGCTCAGGTGGCTGGTACAGTGGTGAACCCTGACAAATCTCTTGGTGGCATGTGGAGATGAGGTGTGTTTTCCTACCTTGTTTCTGCTCCTGACCTTTGGGGTGAGGTTGGTGTATTTGGTAAACAACGCTGTGAGCAACTTGTGTGACTGGGATTTCTGGAAGCTACTGCTCTGTAGCTGCAAGATGGTCAGCAGTGCAAAAATGAATGTGAGAAACCACACAGACCAGAGCCTGTGCAAAATGGCCATAGCCTCCCTCTGCCAGGAGCACACTGACAGCCAGAGATAGGCAGCCCAAGGCTCTCCAGGCTGAAGTGCTTCTGCCATTCCAAGTTATTCCCCTTGTTATCTCCAGAGCAAAACTGCTTCTGCACATTCTGGGATACAAATCAATTATCATGGAGAGTTACTCCAAGCTTGCAGTTTATGTGAAGTGTTGGCAAAGAGCAACAGCTAAACCCATGTCCCCACAGGAACAACACAAAGAGGGGCTTAAAGAGGGTGTGTGGTGAGAGGAGCAAAGACAAGAGGTACGTGTAGCTGGGAGACAGAGTGTAGAATGGGGCAGAGGAGAGGGCAGAGACTGAGTGTAGGACTCTGTACAACATACAGGACAAAATACACACTGTATGTAGAAGAAACCCCTCTAGAAAGAAACCCCAGGCTATGAAAGACCACCCTGTTCTTTGCACACAGCTGTGTCTTTCTCCTCAACAAATTAACTTCTTTCTATCTGAATTCTTTTGACTGCTCTGAGGGTGGGTATATAGGTGCTCTAGAATGACCCTGCTTGAGCACAGAGGTTGGGCCAGACCGACCCACTGTGGTCCCTTCCAACCTGGCCCATTCTGTGATAGGTATATGTTGCATGTGCCAAAGTCTTTTTGTGGCTGTGCACTTTTTTTAAAACAAGAGATAATATTCTTGTAAATTCAACTTTTAGGATAACCTGAATAAATTAATATTTAAAGGGATAACCAGTGTTTTATCATCCACTTAATCCCAAAACATGACACATATCAGAAAAATGATTTTGCAACACAACTAGATATTTAAAGTCAAGTCTTCAGTGCTGAGGGAGGTGGCAGGCTTTGTGTGGTGTCCTGATGACAGGCCTCTTCCCAGGGAAACTGTCTCTGTCTTACCACCATCATCAGAGCAGTCTGGGGTCAGACTTTGCACCAGAAGCACTCATCCCATATGTGCTTCCTGGATCCTGCCAGATCTGGACAGAAGCCACGTGTATCCTAGAGACGGATGCGTCTCTCCATGCACAAGCTGCTCACTCCTTTAATTAAACTATTAACTTTCATTAACAGCTGATCTTAATTTACTTTATAGTTCTTTTCCACACCCCATCCCCCACTCCCCCTCCCCATTTTTATAAACCAGGATCAGATCCTCCTGGAGGGAAGCACGGATTTCTGCTAACTGCTCAGGGGGAAGAGACAATCTGGCACTCTTCACTTTGTCCCAGATTTGTAAAGGAAGAGACACTACTCCATAGGAGACTTTTTTTTAGTAGGTCTCAGCTGTTTTGTTAAGAAAATTATTACATTGACCTTAGGGGAATTGTAAAATTTTATTCTATCTTTATCCAGCATTTATTGTTATCCCCATTGGACAGTGCTATCAAGGTCTTTAGCTGTGCTATCTGGTAACATCCCCTGAAGCTGGGGACCTTCAGCTCCAGCATTTTGCACTCTCAAAGTGAAGACAAATCATAGTGTGAAGCCTTGTTTGCCAGCCCACCAGACAGAAGCTGTTGGGAGGTTAGAGGAGGGGCACCCTCAGCCACACCAGCACTTGCTGCCCATGAGCTGAGCACCCACAACCCCATGCCAGGCACTGCTTGTGAAGGTGGGCAGCTACAGGATGGCTGCAGGAGAGTCTGAATTGCTGTGGAAGACCCTTAGGAGGCCAATACAGGGGATGACGTGCTCCTGCTACTGATATGGTGTCCACAATGTAACATAGCCCCAACCATTTTTCATTACAGGACAGTTTTAACCTGTTAGCAAATTCACTGGCCAGAGAGTAGCTTACCCAGAATATGAAGGCATGGGATGCAGAAGGAAGGGTTTGAAAGAGAGGTAAGAAAGCCAGCCTGTGTGCAGTGCATGGCTGAAGCACCAGCTACTGCTCTAGAGTTGCTGTGAATCCTCTGCTCCATGGAGCACTGGCTTAGTTTAAGAAACATGGATTTTTTTTTTTTCTTTTCATGCTATTAGCCAGCATGTGGTGCAAGAAGCAGAAAAAACCACCTTGGTGCCAGTGCTTAAGAGGGAAACCAGAGTGGTGGTGGTGCAATTGATTTTTGTCTTTGTTGGGTTTCAAAATCAATGAAATATGAACTTTTCCCATTGATTTTTTTGAATTCAGAATTATTTTGGGAAGCTGTTAAATGAATTGACAACTTTGTGCGCTAAATCCTCTTCCACGCTTTGTAAGACACGTGCAAGAACCCATCAGAATGTGCTGATGTGCTTACAGGCTTCTTGCCATGTTAATATTTGTTGCTGTCTTCTGTCATACCAAACCTCTTCCTCTGAGTCCAGGTTCCTTGGTCCTCAGTGAGAGTGGAGGAGGAGCAGATCCAATCCGCTGCTGTCATCTGAGCTGCATGTTCTTGTTCTGCAACTGAGAAAATGGGTGTACCCCAGGCACTGTTGGTGCTGGTGGCTCATTACACGTCACTGCAGTTGAAATGGCCTTTTTGAATGTGCCCCTTGTCCCGGCGCATAGCCTGATGCTGTAAGTCACAGAGTCCCATTGGTCCTTCATGGAAATAGCTGTTCTTATAAAAACCCTTAAGAAACACATCACCTAGTTTGTAATAGAGTTGCTCTTAAGCCAAGAGACCAAAGATAAGGAAAGTCTCAGAGCTCCTCAACCTGAGAAGCTTCCCCTGACCACACCCATGGATGGCAGTTAAAACGCTGAAAAAATCTCCTTTGAATGAGTCCTGTTTCCTGCCCCAGGACACACGGGCTTGCCAGACCAAGCCCCCCTGGGTGTTTGTCCTGAGCGGACGCTATGCTCCACCACAGATGTCCACTTCTCTGCAATCTGCAGTGGTCAATCCATGGATCAACAGTTTCTGAAGCCAATGCTAAAATGGAAAACTTTGGAATGGAATTAACATGTGTCCTGGATTCCACCACGATCAAAATCTGGTTGTGGGGTGTACCCTCATTTTCCATTGTCAGGTAGATTCTTTGGAAGATGTCACTCTCATCAGTTTTCAAGGGTTTGACTTGCCCTGAATTCCCAGGGACTGGTTGCTATCCTTTGTTAGGTTTTTTCATTTTTTGAGGGTTTCTACATGGTGTCTGAATGCTGCCTAAAGTTTCTTTAGGTCCATGTTCAGTTGCAAAGAAAACCCTTGGCAAGCCGAGGCCAGGACATGTTTGTGGTATCAGTCACCATATGGGCTTGTCTCTACATTACTCTGCAATCATTTGTGAGAGTGAAGATGACTGCACAAAGAATTGCCCCTCCTTATAAACCAGACCTCAGAGGAAGGTGGCCTCTGACCCCAGGCTTAACCTCTTGGGAAGCTCTGCAATGAGACTAGAGGATCTTATTGCAACCTACAGCTGTCTCAGACACACCTGTGGGTCAGAAAGATTAAACCCATATTTTACTCCTTTCTGAGCAGTGTACAAAGGATACACAAAGAATCCTTATCCGTCTGTGGCAAGCCCCCTGTCTGCTAGGACCTGTGGAGGAATTGTCCCCCGGTTATGGGAAGGGCTGTGAAGAGTGCATGGACTGTCCCAGGTGTCCCATGACTTGTTCAATAAGAATTTGCACACTGTTATGTGTATAAAGCCCAGCTTGGCTTTTGGAGCTCTAACCATGTTTGCAAAACAGGCTTTCATGTAAGAAAAAAAGAACAGAATTTTACATTTGATCTGGGTTCATTTGCTCGGTAATCATGGATAGGCTTGAAGCTGCCTTCTACATGGTGGCTCCTTTCCTCTTTTGCCTAGAAAGTAATTTTTTCTCAGATTTAAAACTTCATTTCAAGGCTCTGAAAATGCATCATACTAATAAAATGTCACATTATCTCATCCCTTCTGACACAAATGTGAGCAGGCACCTGATGAAAGCTGATGAGGGAGGAAAAGCACAGCTATGGAAAAATAGCCCAAAACATAACACAGGTTCACCAAGGTCTAATCTTGAATGAGAGAAGGGGGCTGTGCCAGGCCCTTTCGTACAAACTTGAGGTCAGGAGCAGTCGGTCTGCTTGTATTCAAGGAACAAGGGCCCTTGAACAATATAGTGTTTGTGGCCATTCTTGGGTCATTAGGCCAAGGGCTGAAAGATTACAGGAGGACAGCAATAGTGGGAGCAATTCCTAAGGCCTTTCTCAGCTAGAAATTTTCCAAGGAGGAGCCAAACGTACAGCTCATCATGTATGCCACAATAAAACAATAATACGGCCCTATCCACCTGAAATTTTGGATGGCAACTGTGTGAAATTCTTATCTGTATGTGCTAAGTGCATAGCTGATGAACGAAGGGGAAAGAATAGATCCTTTCAGACTCAGCTAACACATGCCCAGAGTTTTCTCTGGAACTTGTAGGACACTGGCACGTTTTTATGTCAATAGATGCTGTTGGCATGGCAGAGCAAGTCAATGCCTGTTATGCACATTGTCCTTAACAACAGCACTGCTGTTGACTACATTCTGCTGTCAGCATCTTTATTATCAGCATGGTTGCCAGCAGAAGGCTGAAGTCATGGGATGTTGAAGCTATGGATTAAGTTAAGAAAATCTCTAGTTTTAGGCGGCCAAGGAAAGGAGGAGCAAAGCCTCCATTTCTTGTTCTGCTTCAAATCTCAGGAGCTTGGAGACAGGTTGGAGAGAAGTATGAAGGTCCTGATTGTTCATGGGAAAAGTCCCCACACTTTCATGAAGAACTTCTTT
Source organism: Corvus moneduloides (assembly GCF_009650955.1). Classification (NCBI taxonomy): domain Eukaryota; kingdom Metazoa; phylum Chordata; class Aves; order Passeriformes; family Corvidae; genus Corvus; species Corvus moneduloides. The sequence continues at coordinate 35,142,865 of NC_045481.1, read as the reverse complement.
ACTGTGAGGGTAACCGATCACTGGAACAGTTGCCCAGAGAAGTTGTGGAGATATCCAAAAAGCCATCTGTCCTCAATCCTGAGTAATGTGCTCTAGGGGACCTGTGTGAGCAGGGAGGTTGGACCAGATGACCTCCAGTGGTCCATTCTAACTCTACCTGCTCTGTGTTCTTTTAATATACTAGTATTTGGTAGACTTGCAGTGGTTTTGGGTTAGAATCATACAATAGTTTTGAGTTGGAAGGTATCTTTTAAAGGTCATCTAGTTCCAGCCCTCCGCAATGAGCAAGGACATCTTCAACTAGATCAGGTTGCTCAGAGCTCTGTCCAACCTGACCTTTAATGTTTTCAGGGATAGGGTGCCTACCATGTCTCTGGGCAACCTGGGCCAGTATTTCACCACCCTCATTGTAAAAAATTTGTTTCTTATACCTAGTCTGAATCAGGCCTCCATAAGTTTAAAACCATTAGCTCTGGTCCTTAGGTGAGGTAACACTTGAAACATCGAGTGATCTTGGCAGTCATTAAAAACTAATATCCATGCTTGTTTAGTGAGATTGTGCTAAACAGCCCAGGAATTTCCCTGTACTTTAATTGTTAAAGCTAATATAAACAAGAGGTGGTTGGTTTTTTGTGTTGTTTTGGGTTATTTGAAATAGTATTTTTATATAAATGGTTTGGTTGCTTTCATCTCAGGTTAGTACTTTGCAAGCACACCTTTAAGACTAAGGAGATAAAAAATTTCATATACTCCCTCTTGTAATGAAAAATTTCTGCCTGAGCTGAGCAATGTAAGATGAGGCCCATATGGAAGGGAAGGAAAGAGGGAAATGGCTCGGAGCGTTTCTTAAGTGTATTAGGCATGATTTTATGTACTGGGATGAGGTGAAATGAAACATCTGTGTACCATAAAGAGCTCTGTCTGTCTTAAGTTATTGTCAACTGTAAATTTGTGTATTGCCCCCAGGGCTTGCTCCTGCTGACGAGCATTTTGCACTGCAGCTCCTGAGCTCCAGACCCACTCTTGCTGAGCCTTAAACACAAGCAGTTGTTTGGAACTGCCTGATGATGAGCTGTGGGCTGGGAGAGTTTCCCTGTGCCACCTGGGGCGGTTTCCTTTGCTTGGTGTTGGAGGTGACTGGAGAGCTGCCACCCTTGGGGGCTGTCCTCCCTGGCAGGGGTGTGAGGTTTGGAGGTGGCCACCTGGAGATCGGATGTCACTGGCCGGTGCCAGAGTCCCTGCATCCACACAGTCTTGGATATCAGCCACTGATGCTGTGCTGTTGATTTTATGTACTGATGTTAGTAAGGGTTATTCTGCAGCTTGACTGAGACTGCTGGGCACTTTAATGCCATGGGCCACAATGCACATGTGCCTGTGTTCCCCCAGGCACTGGGAAGCCCTTCTCCTCCCTGACATCACACAGGAGCCTCATTCAGGGTTGCAGCCCTGTGCAGGACTGGCCAGTGCCCTGAGGTCAGGCACTTCAGAATATGTTGGATCTTGCCATGTCTTCTGGCCCATGTGCATCCCATACCACATTCCTACCTGGTAAGCTGCCTTGCTGGGTCATTTGAGGACACCAGGAGTGGCAGGTGGCATTTGGGGAGACAAAAGGCTGAGTCTGGGACCCACAAGGTGTTCTGCCACCATCTTTTGTACCTCCATCTTGTACTTATTTGCAGCAACTCTGTCCCCTTGTGGCCTCCTCCTGCTGCCTGTCTGTCCTGCACTTCCATGCCCTGCTCTAACTAATAACAGTGAGTAGCCAGACCAGAATGCATAATTGCTCTGCCAGGTCTCTGCATCCCTTCTGTGCTGAGTTGTGGGGCCAGGGGCTGCTCTTATTATGGAGCCATAGCTATTATGGAGCCATAACTAGAATGTACCAGCTGACTTTTAGGGAGTTAGTGGTCTGTGATGTCCTGCAGGGGACCACAGCCCATTCGCAGTTTTTCTTACCAATTTCTGGCAGCATGAAGCCTGCTCAACTCTCTTACATGTCACCTTCCCAGTAAGTGTTCTGCCCTTTCCTCTTCCCTCTTTGTATGTCTGCTGCCTGTGCCTGGCTGAGGTAAAAGTTCTTGCCCAGTGTAGGACTCAGGCTCGAATTTCTCATGGCAGTTGATTCAGCTGCTTTTGACAGGGATGGTTTGCACTTGCACATGTGCTCAGGTCTCACCAGAAAGCTTCTGGGCCTTCATCACCTCAGGGGGTATGGGGAGTCACTGGGGACAAACGATCTGGGGACAGCTTCTCTCTGGAGGATGAAACAGACCGTTCTTTGGCAGGATAGCTCAGTGTCAGGGATTGTTGCCTTGTAGTACCTGGGCTCTAAAGAAGTGAGAAGCTATGCCAGAAGGTAAATCTCCTGGAGGCACATGTCTGCCCATAACTGCTGTGGCAAAAACAGAGGGGACCCTAAGGGGAGGCAAATGTGTGCAAATACCATGATGTGTCTTGTGTGAGGCATAAATGTACTGCTTTGTTCCATGGTCCTGGAAACCAGCCCCTAGTAGTCTTCTGCCAAAGTCAAATAGCAACTTTGGAGGCAATGTGTATTTTTACCTTAAAATGACTTGCTGTCTCACAACTTATTTGACTTTGGTTAAAAAAATAACTGGGTGGTTTCTGCAAGCACAGACTAAAGCATGCAGCTTCAAATGGATACCAGGACCAACTCTGGCTGTGTAATTATATTGCCTATATTTAATCTCTCAGAAGTGTTTGGCAGATGCTTTAAATTTCAGATAAGCAATCAATATCTTCTTCTCTGAGGCTCGACTACCATGTTCTTCCCCTTCCTTGCTTGAAATACACAAAGTCAAGCCAATATACTAGGATGGCACAGGAGTGATCCCCGCTCAGTGAGTGTATATCTCTATCTATATATACCGATGGAGACCTCATAGAGGTGTGTGTGCGCGTGTTACATGCAAGACGTGCTCTGCCTTTATTTATTTTGGAAAGGGTTTGCCTTGGTTTCACCGTGCCTCGCTTTAAACGATCTGAAAATCCCCCCCTGGATTCGGAGGAATAAATATGCATGGCTTGTAATTCTGTTGCAGCGCTCGCTCCCAGCTGATAGGTGACGTGGAGTTTGGAGGCTCGCAGATTGGCTTTTTGATTTGGCTTCTTGCTGCAGTTGTGCAAACCTCGCTGGCTCCCAGAAATCAGGCTCAGCGCTTTGCCGTGCACCGTAATGCTGGGAAGCCTGCACTGAGCCCCGATGGTGTGAGCGCGGGAGCGGGGGAAGCCCAGCAGATTCAGTGGCAATCTGGGGTACAATCCATTTTCTCTTCCCCCCTCCCTCGACCCCCATTCATCTCCATCCTCCTCGCCCTCCTCCCTCTTCGCCAGATCTCCCTTCCCTCCCCAAACTCCACCACACGGAGCTGAAGATCAAGGCTGGTGGATTTATCAACATTTTACCTCCACCCCCACCCCCTTTTCCAGATGCACCTCCCCGCTCTCCCTGACAGCTGCAAAAGGGAGCACAGGTTTTGTAGCGAGCGAGGCAACTTGGACTGACATGCAAAGGCGAACCCCCCCGTACCCGCACACACCGTCGGTGAATCACCGGGAGATGCGATGAGCTCCCTTTAGGAACCGGAAGGATTTGTGTTGGGGAGCCAGCGGAGCCCCCTCCCCCCCCATCCCCCAGCCCGACCCTCCAAAAAAAAGTCAGGAAAGCCGGCAGAAAGGGTAAGTAAGGGGGTGCCACCCCTTCTCCGTGGGAGACGCGAGGTTGGCGGGCAGGTGTCCTGCTGCCAGTCGGGGCTCTCTGCCTTGCACGCGAATGGCCGTGGAGCGGGGGGTGCCGGGGGAGTGGGGGGACGAGAGCTCTTTGCCGGCTCATCTCCCGGGATAGCGGGGGGAATTAGCGTTGCCCAGGCGCTGGGAGCTCGCTTCATTCCCGCTGCCTTCCCGGCGCCGTGGCGGCTCCGTGCCCGTGTGTGTGTGTGTGTGAGGGGGGTGCGTGTGTGTGTGCGCTGCGGAGGGAGGGCTTTGCCTACGGCGCGGAGCGGGCGCTGCGGGGTGGATGCGCGCCGGGGAGGGGGCGCCGGGCCGGGCCGGGCGCTGCGGGGCCGGGGCCTGGCGGAGCGGGCGGGCTCCGGCGGGGCGTGCGCGGCAGGAGCTGCCCGGTCCCGCGGCACCGCGCGGCCGCCCCGGGATCCCTCCCGCCGCCGGGCAGGGGTGCCCCGGTTCGGCGGCGCGGCGCGGCCCGCAGGGATGCCGGGGAGCCCGGGGGGGTGGCTGTGCCCGGGGCTGCCAGGCGGGGGAAGTGGCTCTCATGCAGTGCTATAAATTTCCTTTTTAAAATCTCTCCCCCCCCTTTAAATTTCCTTAAAAATTTTTTTTTCATTTTTTTCCCCCGGGAGAGGCCGGGCCGGGCCATCCCCGGCCGCGGGGCGGGGGCGCCGGGGCCGCCGTCCTGGGCAGCTGTCGCGCTCCGTCCGCCGGGGCCGGCTTGTTTACCCCGGGTGTCAAATATAGCTGCTACGCCAGGCGCTGCCCTAAATAGGGCACGGGGCCGCCGGCAGGCCCGCAGCCCCCCATGGCAGGGGGACAGGAACTCTACACACACACATGCACACGCATGAGAGCTGACCTAAATGTGGGCTCATTTCATACTCTGCCTCTCTCCCAGCCTTGCTTCAGGGCTTCATATTTTTTCACCTGTGTCTGAAGTATCGATCACCCTGGGTGAGAGATGAAACCATTGCAGTTGGTTTTGGTGTTTTTTACTGTTATTCTAAAACGTGAGGCCATGGCCATTTCCCCCTCTGCCCCCTCCAATGGAGCTGTAGTGTAATGGTTGGGTTCCTGACTTATTGGGTAGTTCCTTGGCTTGTTCTGGGGATTTTACCCTAAAAATCTGTTTCAGATTTAGGGGGAAACACTGAAGGGACAAGGTGAGAATGGGTGCCTTACACACATCTTTCCCCTCTTCATGCTTATATATGTGTGTTCCTTTAATTCCACACATCCCTGTATAAAGCAAAAGGGTGATTTTGTTGAGCTGGTTTTTTATTTCTGGAGATGACAGGGCTGGAAGACTTAGGTAACAGTCAGTAGCACCTTCCCATTCAGGAGTACTCATCCTATGCTCCCTGGGAGACTGGCGGGAGGCCCAGGACAGCAGAGTTGGCTTTGGGGGACACAAGGCACAGAGGCCTTGAAGGTGCTCTGTAGGTTTGGTGCAGCGGAGAAAGGAATCACTCCTCCGCTGCACAAGCATTTCTAGGGAGTCCCTAATCCTGCTCCATCCACTGCTGTTGGAAGCATTTGTTTACCCTGATCATGGTTTAGCTGAGAAAGTCACATTTGGTGCTCATGTTCGTGCTTCTGCGTTCAACTGGAACGAGACTTGTTTCCTGAATAGAGGTAGTGATGTTGAAAAAGAGCATGTCCAGCTACTGCTGAGGGCTGGCTGGGGAGGAGCGGGAGCAGCCCAGGAGCCCTCAGTTCTGCCGTGAGTGTGCAACATGAGGTAGATTGGCTACCCCATGTTGTGAATAGAAGGGTGTAGTATCAACCAGTGTGGGGAAGAGACGACTGATGGGGAGCCTTAGGCAGAAGGTGCAGTACAGCAGTCTGGTGGGTTTTTTTCCCTAAAGCCAAAATGGGTAGTTTAAGCATTGCTCAAATGCCCAAGGTAGGACAGACTGTAGTAATCCCACTGCTGAGGTCCCAAGTGAGGCAGTGGAAATGCAAGTATGCTTCTGGTTTTGCATACCTCCAGTGTACTGCTTAGGTACATTTCAGGTCCCAGGTCTTATTTGTATCACTAATAGTATTTCGCTTCCTGCGTGGGGATTTGGTAAGGACGTGGTTGCAATAACTACTGGGTGAGAGGGAAGGCAGATTTGTAGCTATCCTAACGCCTCTCTGTGTTGCACTTGTTTTTACAGAGATCGTACTCTTGCTCTGCAAAGCTGCCACCTGACAGGGTGGCACCTGGGATGGCAGATCAGGTGGGACAGTCCTTTCATCAGGTGGGACAGTCCTTTCCGTTGCGCTGGGCAGTGTGGGAAGCAGTCTTCAACACTAGCACCCAGAACAGGAGAGCACGTGTGGAGCAGTACCAAGCACAGCCTGGATAATGCACTGTTCTGTGCTCCACAGGCTCTTGCTGGGCCAGTGTAGGGCAGGAGCTGCCCTGTCTGATCCAGTCAGACTGGAGCAGACTGTGTTGTTGGGAGTCATGGAGAGTTGTTCTGCATGGCAATCTTAGGATGCTCAGGGCACTGTTCCTCAGCTTGGCTGGCTTGGAGGAAGGAAAGAGGTACCCAGGGATGAATCCACCCTTCCTGCTCCCTCTGCTTTCCTCTGAAACTGGTAGGTTTGAAGTCAGGGAAGGTCTGAGCTTGGCAGATGCTAGGGTGTTGCAGGTTGTACAGGTAAGAGATTGCTAAGGGCCTAGGCTGACCTGCTGCTATGTTGTGCCTGATCCCTTATTTTCAAAGGGTCTTTCCTGTGAGAGGCATCCTCCATCCCCAAGGCAGGGCAAGGCCACAACAGCGTGTGTCAGCACTTTTATTAGAAACCAAGTGAAGATGTATTCCCTTCGCCAGTATTTTCAAGTGAAGCACTATACAGATAAATGGTCTGTCTGTCAGGGTTTTGTTTGCTTGTTTTAAACAAACAGCACCAGTCTCCTCCCCTAAGCTTCCCCAATGACCAAGTGGCATTGACAAATAGTTCCTTGTTCTTTGTTGCTGTCATGTTTCAGATGCCTTTCATGTGCTTCACAGTTAAAAAGATAGCTTTGATTGCTGGCCAATTTTTTTTTTTATAAACCAGGCAGTAATATCTAATTCTATATTTAAAAAAAAGTGAAGGAAATTAAATTACTATGACAAAAACATCTTCTTAATAGGGAAAAAGAGTCTCTGAAGCCAGGAAATTGATAGTTGTGATGCTCCATCTACCATCACCCACTGTGTTGAGGTATTGTGGCATAGATTAATGCTATTGTTGATTTACCGTTTAGATAACGGTAGCTCCTAAAGGCATCAGCCTGGTTGGGGGCCCATGTTTCCAAGCGCCATACAGATGTCTAGTAAATTGCAGTCTTTGTCCTGAAGAGTTTCATGCATTGAAAGATACATGAGATGATAAGCCGTTCTTGGGGAACCTTTAGAACCCCTCTGCTGCTGAGCTCATGGTCCTGAATTGGCTGATTTCAGTGACGTGGGGTCACCTGTGGGGTTTGGGGCTGGAGCAGAGCTCCAGCTCATGTCCCTGCTTACCTGCAGAATGAGATCCAGGAAGCACCTTAAGTCTCCTGCAGCTTCAGTGGGCTTATGGGCTGCTTGAGGACTAACATGGTATAGACTGTAGCTGGCTGCTCTTCTTCCCCTCTGCCTTAATGCTTTAAGCTGCAAGCTGTGGTTGAGGGCCATCACAGATGTGACTGCTGAAGTTCAGCATGATGGCCTCCCAACCTCCCCACGAGGCACTTCTTTTGCAGGGTTTTGCAGGAATAACAAAGCATGAGGAGCAGGGATGTGTCATGCCGTTCTGAAGGCAGCACCACCACCCCATCTTGTCGGTGTCACAGTGAGACCCAGGTGCCATTGTTCCTGTAGTACAGCATCATAAAGTAATTAGTTTGCCCCATAAGACACATTTATAAATAGGTGATGATCATGCCCCCATGCTCCTTCAACTCTCAATTTTCTGGTAATTCTGTCTTTAAATCCGCTTGCTGGAGCCTTTGATCACACAGTCGAGCTGTCATTGATGTCTCTGACAGTTGACATCATGGGAGAGAAGGGAGCTTAGGGCTCTTAACATTTCTTTTATGATAGCTTGTTTTCTAATGAAACACTCCAATGAGGATTTTCCATCATAATAAAACAGGGAGCTCTTCTAGAGCACTCAGATTTAGGGAGAAGCTTCTGTTTCCATTCACTAGCAGATTATTTCAAGGCTACAAAACTGAGCTTGCTCTGTTTGCTGCCTTCCTGTACTCTGCTGTCTTTTTACCTAAGCCTCCTAACTCAGGACAGCAGCAGAGACAGCCAGGTCAAGAGCAATCAGAAATACTAAATATCCTGTGCTGCTGGGCATGTTTTGCAACCAGTGAGGTGCCAAAGAGTTTTAGAAACTGTAGACAGATGAGACTGCACTGGCATTGCTTTCATCTCCTCTCTCCTAGGCTGGTACTTGGAGGCTGTCTCAAACAGCAGCATCGCAGAATACAGTTTTAATCAAAAGAAGTGTAGTGATGCAGGGATGTACCTGCGAGAGGGCACTTAGATCTGACTGCTGAGGTTGTGTTGAAGGTGACATGTCCAGGAGTGAATGTGGGACTCCAGTGCTGACAACACAAGGTGCCCTGCCAGTGTGTTCATATGCTGCATGCTGGTGGAAGCTCGTTTCCATCCCCGGAGCAGGGGCAGAAGCAAGGGAGGGTTAGAGCATGTCTGCACATCACTCTGCAGTCAGGCTGCCGCTCACTCTGGATGTGTCCTAGCTCCCTTCAATGTGAGTAGTGCCAGGAGAGAGTCTGTCTCCCAGACCAGGGTCCAGGCAGGCTGTGAAATCCACCACTGCCCCAGTGCCACAGCTCCCCCCACACAAATTAGCAAAGGCAGCACTGCCTCTGCCTTGCACTGGTGAGGGTACTTGGAATAATGCTCAGCGTGAAGAACCTGTCCTTTTGTTCTCCATACTGTTTACTGTCAGGAAGATTTGTCTTGGGTCATTAAGGCGTGGATATCTTGGTTTACCATCTTGAGGGAGGCCTTCCTTGTTGGGAAGCAGTATCTTGATGTTGAGCTTCAAGTTCACCGTAATAAGCACCTTTATCCTCCTCTCTGGTTTTGGTTGGGATTATGCAGTGACTCTTGAACACGCATGTTAGTTGGGAAAAATGGATATGTCTCTGCCCTTGTGTTGCACGACAAGGCTGTTCCATGGTCCAAGGGGTGTTACAGGATTCACTGCTGCAAGAGGCAAACCTGCCTCTGCCCATACAGCTAATGCACTTGCCATACTTGTCATCTGGACCTTGTTTTCTACAGCTTTCCCACCCTGGCTGCTTGTTTATGCTCCTGTCCCACCCCTGCAGGATACTGGCACAGTGGCACGTGTGTCCAGGTGGTGAGTTCAGCTTGCTTTTCTGCCAGATGGATTCCTGGTCCTTATTCACGCCCTAGCCATGCAAACAGTTATGCCAATAACAAGGGGAGAGCTAGAGCAGAGCGGTAACAAATGACCAGAGGTGGAAAATGTTCTGGTTGGCTTAAGAAGCCCTGCTTCCACCTGTGAAGCTGCTGCCTGAATTGCCTGCAGCAGTTAAGGCTTGGAGTTGGTTCCGTCTTGAAGTCTGCACTTGATGAAACGGATAGTACTGAATGCAGATTAGTTGCAAAGAATCTAATAGTGATGGGGTCTGCAAAGCACTTCTTAACCTATTAAGAGGCACAAAAAGCAGGAAAAGAAGAAATTTTTTATATAAAATCTTCCCAAGAACATGCACAGGGGTTGATCCTGATTAAAATAAATCAGAGGGTCTAGGCTAAGCTATTTCTCAGATGCAACATGTCAAATGGACTCAGGTTTTTCAAGAAGAGAATAAAATGAGAACTTCCCCTCTGCTCTAAATTCTTTCAAGTCTCTTGAAAGCTTCACACTAGCACTCAGCACTTCATCAACAGCAATCTCTCCATGTTGAAGCCTCCAGACTGCATTCCCTGGGAGTGCAAGTGGGAGCAGTGCCAACTGTTCTATTAGGTTTGCACCCACGAAACCCACTAGCAAGGGAGGACCTGTTAGTGTCCTGCTTGTCCTCACGGGACCGCCGCGGGCTCAGTTTGTGCTGCTGCCGTGCGCTCGCCGCGGGTGCTGCACTTGGCTGGTGTGAGAGTCCTGGGGAGGTTGCTGGCCTCGGTGCTAACCGGGGCCCCGTGTGAGGACCTAGGGACCAGAGTGAGGTGGAGCTCTCAGTGTTGTTGTCTGCCAAGGTGTGGGGCAAGGTGGCTCTCTGTGTACTTTTCCTTTGCGAAGGATTCTGATGAGGGATAATGACTTGATGCTGCTTTTGTTTTGGCAGCCCCTAGACAAGAATGAGCCTTTCAAAGCTTGGGTCATAGGAGGCAGGCAGAGGGAATGCTGCTGGAGTTAGCTGTGATGGGGTATTCTCCTGTGTAAGTGTTTTGGAGATGGGTGCACTAGACATTGGCCTCTCATAAATTATTGCCCACTCTGACTCTTTAAGCCTCATTTTTTCATTTCATTTTAACCTTCCAGAGTAGTTTCAGGTTCACTTCTTCTAGTAAATGTTTCCTCTTCTCTTAACTTAAATAATCCATCTCCCCAAAGCTGACCTGATGGATGTTTCCCCCGCAGTGACCCTGCGCACACAGCACACTTCATGAAACCCTGGCTTCCATGGGGGAATGCAGCACCAGCAGTGACCCTGCTGGTGTCCCAGCTAAAAATAAAGCCTGTCCCTCCTGGCAGTGTTGGGGTTTGCTTTTAAGTAGGTAGGCAGTTTTACCCATTGGCTGCAGTGTGTTCTTGTGCCAGGCAGAAGGCACAGCTTAACCTTCAGAGCATGATGGAGCTGCCTCCCCTCTGGGGAATCACACCAGGAGACTGAAGGTGAGAAGATGCTCTGCTGCACTTGGTGCACCTACGTCACTCCCAAAAATCTGCTGGCTTGCCTGCTGCCTGTCTAGATCCATCTCCTTGCTGCTTTGTGCATCCTAGTGAGTCACACATATCCCTCTTTCCCCGAACCATGGCCTTTTCCTGCCTCTGCTTTTCCTTCTTAAGTATATAGATTTCTTCATGATTCGCAGTAGCTGCCCCAACTCCGGACTTCCCTCAACAACTCCATGCCTTCTGGCTTCCCAGTGTTCTAACAGCATCACTCACAAATTCAATCTGCAATCTGCCACGTATCCTCTGTGCCTGTCTTCTCTCAGGTCCATGTGGGCTTGGCTGCTGGGACAAAGCAAGAGGCTTGCCCAGGCAGGGTGCAGATGCTCAGTTAGGGAGGGCCTTTCCAGCTTTTGCTGTTCACACACATTAGCAGTTTTCACAAACACCAGTGAGGCTGAACTATGCACTGGAGCAAGAGAAGGGATGCATCCTGTCTGGTGGATCTACGGGTATTTTCAGTGTTCTCTGCACATTCCTGAGTCTTAAGAGTATTTAATTTATCTCTTACAGCATTGTGTTCCACAGATTGTGCAAATGCACAGCATAGAGTTAAAGAAGTTTCTAGTGCTTGCTAGATAAAATACCCTGAGTCTGTGAACTTTCTCTTAGTGTTGGCCTTGAGCTTCTTTTGGCTTGGTTGACCACCTCCGTCCCTCAGACCAAAGCTAATTTCCCAAAGAAGGCTGAGGGGAGGGGACATGGGAGTTATGTTGGGTTGTGCAGTATTCCAGAAACCTCATGTACTTACTGTTGCAAAGAGAGCATGAAGAGGTGGTCTGGTCATAATTTGCAAATATCTGTGTGGGAGCCAACAGCTACCAGGTATTGTGGCCTTGCTGCAATCACCCCAGACAAAGGGGCCATGGTCTTGCTAGCTGGGTTTGGGAAGGGACCACAAGGGTGCTGTGGGAGGAGGGGTCAGGGGAATGATCCAGAAGTGTTTCTATGTGTATCTGCAGAGATCAGAGGTCAGGGAGAATGGCCAGAGGAACGATGACTGCTGAGTGGAGGGTTGTTTTGATACAGATCTCAAATTCATTGAGTACCCACTTTTATTCATTTGTCTGCTCACTGAACTCCCACTGCAAAATGGATTAATTTCAAGGCTTTTTATGTCTTGAAAAGTGACCATCATTTTGTCAAAGATCTTTTGTGCTTGTTCTTTTACCTGTTCGTGTTACTGACCTGAATGCAACTAATGGTGGCTCTGCCTGGGATAACACTCTTCCTATCCCATTGCTCCTCACTTGCTGGTGTTAGGGGACTGTTGCTTCTGTTTTGGCAAAGCATTTGCCTGTGACTTGTGACAGGTTTTCCAGATGACAGGAGCTGCTGTCACCAGCAATGTCAGGAAGAGCTGGGTTCAGGACACCACCACAGAAGTATGGCTGGGCATGAGAGTCTTTCTGGGCTGAGGCAGGAGGGGTAGGGCATGAGTGTTTAGCTGGGGTGTGAAAACAGGCTGTTATTCCTGCCTCAGCTCTTGCTCACGTCAGTCCTTCACTGGAACTTGCAGCAAGAGTGGGACCCTGCAATTTTCTTGCTGTAGCAGGGTCTTAGGAGAGATTTGGACTTGAAAGCAAGTTAAACACATCTCAGTTTTAATCTTCTCTTTACAGAAAAGGATGAAAAGATAATTTCTGCTGTCCCTGTCCCCAAAGGGGACTCAAGCTCCTGAGTAAAACTGGTGGAGATATGGACTACTAGCATCCATAATGGAGGCTGTGCCCCTCAGTGGCAGGATAGAAGCTGTCCTCTTTTTTTCCCTGGTGGCTTAAATAGATTGTACAGAGAGTGCTGCATGGGATGAGTGTGTTATTCAAGCACACGCATTCAGCCAGTGACTCCTGTCATTTTACCTCCAGGATATGGCACCTCATGTGCTGATCCAAGGTGACACCGGGCACATGGTGGAGGAGAGAGACTCCAAGCCTTGTGTGCTGCAACCAGGGATTGTGGGGGAAAGGAGAATGTTCTCCTTCTCTTGTCTGGTTTCAGTGCATTTGGCTGAAGTGGTCATCTCCCATGACTCAGCTGCTGCTCCTGTTGGCAGGACTAGTTGTAGCAGATTTGGGGCCAGCATGGAATATTGGGAGGAGGGAGGATCCAGGGCAGGATGAAGAGGAATATAGTTGTATGGAGGAAGTAGGAAGATGCCCCCCAGCTGCTGTGTGTGATGTGGGTTGTGAAGAAGAAATAGATGAAGGTTTCCTTTTGGAGGTTTCTGTTGTATGAAATGTTGCCAAAGTTCCTCAGGCAGCTCTTTCGATATAATAAGCTGGCTCTGCTGACTGGGGCTCACTGAACCTATGCTGATTTACGCCAGAGAAAATCTAGTCCTAAGTACTCTGTTCCTCTTCTCTCTTGCCAGCCCTCCTCTTATGGTATGCAGATTGACTAGGCTGGAAAGATAGTTCTAATTTTTAAGATGACTTTGTGTAAAAACAGGCTTTTGGAGGGGAGGGTTAAGAGGAGGAAGCTGATGTAAGTGCGTGCTCTGAATACCAGGAAAATGCTATTTCTTCACTTTGGAGATAAACAACAGTATGATTATTATATATGTTGCTAGAAAATTCTTCTGATACATGATGCCCTGCATCCAGTTTTCAAATGTTCTGCACTGGCATCTAAGTTAAGACTTGCTGACTGCTGGGAATTGGGAGAGTATCATTGCAGGCATGTTTGAAATGACAGGGGAGAATCTCATTCTTTTCAAACAAAGTGCTTTGTTGTATGCGCTGCCCCCAAGCTGGCAAACGCATATAGGTAATCTTGATTTTTTGAATCTTCTTAATGGACCGAGTCATGAATTTCCCTGGCTTAGCCCTATGACATCTGGGTATGGAATCTGCCAGTGCTCCTGATAGGAATCAAGAAATAAACTCTTTGGAGAAAACAGCAGTAGCCTCTCATAGTCATCTGCTTGATTTTCTGCAGGATTTTTAAATCATGTTTTGGTGTCCAGTGGAAAATCTGTGATTTCAATGGGTTCCAGCTGACCAAGTGGGTTAAAAGGAGCTGCTTCATTAAGCTTCTAACCACCCTTTGAAATGTGATCCTTTGCAACTCCTTCGGGGGGATATCTGAGGCACACTGAGACCATGGATGAGGCAGAGGAGGAGGTTAGTACGGTTGTAATGGTGAGAAAGAAGATGTGGTTATTGAGGGTGTCTAGCTCCAGACAGTATTTCAGATTACCTGCCCTTGGCAGGACGGAGCAGGGCAGCCAGCCAGGGAGGGCAGACCTGCACTTGGAACACAAACTGAAAGGAAAAAGGTGAATCAACCTGTCTGGTAATTCTGTAGTGAAGAACAAATTTCTGCCTGTCTTTGCTGTAGAGATCAGAGTGGCATATGGCTTCATACAGCCCACAGGGAAAGCCGTCAGAGGGTGGGGAGAGAAGAAATGGAGGTGGGGCAGCAGATAGCCTGGAGACTGCTGCCACTTACTGTAATTGCCATAGCAGCTCAGCTTCCACTGTTTGTTGTCCATGTCATCTCTGCAATTACCATATGGTAAATATGACTTGAGTCTCTAGCAAATAACAGAGCTAATATTAAAAGAGAATCTGTAAACAGCTAGTGTATAAATGAACAAAGAGCAATAAACAGCCTGGACTTGTGAAGAATGAATTAATCATGGTGGATGCAAGGGCTTATTTTTTAAGGCAGTTGCAGAATTAGCAGCTGAAAAAACACCAAAGGATTAAGATATCTGAATTGTCAATAAGAGAGATGTGGGGATATGTGGCAGTAAAGGGTGAGGGTGCTGTGTGGAGTCTTATTTGATAACTGTATTCAAATTGGGTGAATTTACAGGTTTTGGCACCTTCCAAGTGAAGTGGGAGGTATTTTGAGGATAACCCATAGCTCAGTGCATTTTTCTTGCCTCCTGCTGTGCTCAGATCTGCAGAAGCAGTGGGCGTGTTACAGTGTATTTCCCTCATCTCAGCTGGAGACCTTGACTTTTGGGATGAAACTCTGGAAATCTCTGTTTTCATTCCACACATGCCAGTCAGCACTGTGCTCCCTGTGCCAGCCCCACTGTGCTGGGGACACACAACAAACAGGTGGAGAGATCTTAAAAAGTGAGCAACACAGAGTTCCTGTATATCAGTCTTGATTCAACCTTTGTAACAGTCCAGTATCTCATGAAAACCTGCTGTACAGCAGAGCTGAGAGGCAAGTTTTCACTGCCTGGGCTCGGCTTTTCCTGTTGCAAAGAGAGCGGATCTGCTGCTGGTTTTGGTGAGAGCAGGCACTGAGCTATGGCTCTCCCAGATACCGGTCTGCTTCTGACTGCCTCAAAGATGGAGAATCAAGAGGAGATGAAGATAAATGATTAAAGGGCAGCCTGGGCTAATTTATAGAGATTAAAATAAATTTGTGTGCTTTGGCCAAAGAAAAGCTGTGGAGGAGAACAGCTATTTACAAGTGTCTGAAGCATGTAAATCTCAGACAGGGAGGAGAATGGTTGAGAGTGCTCCAAGGACACAATAATGAGAACTAGCAGCATGAATTTTCTTAATTTCATCCTAAGTATAAGGAAGACGGCTAAAATCTCCAAGATAAATTACATCATGGTGGAGTCTCTATGGGAAGTTGTGGAAATGCCATGACTTGGATAATTTAAGACTCGGCTGGACAAAGTACTAGGAAATAATGGCCACAAGGGGAACAATGCAGTGGAAGTCCCTGAGGCATGGACCAGGCAACTCTTCTGTCTCTGGTCTAGCTACTCTGAAATAAGTGAAATC
The DNA here is from genome assembly GCF_009650955.1 of Corvus moneduloides. Taxonomy (NCBI): domain Eukaryota; kingdom Metazoa; phylum Chordata; class Aves; order Passeriformes; family Corvidae; genus Corvus; species Corvus moneduloides. The sequence continues at coordinate 35,127,428 of NC_045481.1, read as the reverse complement.
TGTGCTAATTAGGCTAAGTGAGGGCTTTTCCTATCTAATATGACAAACAACGACTTGTTTTTACTGCAGTAGTAAAGATGCTTTCCCAAGTGTAACCTTTTCCTTCTCCTCTCCCCTCCTGGTTTTCTGCCCAGTCTCCCACTGCCCCATTTGCTGCTTCTGCCTCCATTAACTTTTTAAATATTTTCTTTCTTACTGAGCCAGGAATGAGCCCTTCTGAACAGACTTGCGGAGGGCTTATACTTTCTCTTGTATGTGGTGTGGCATTTTTGGTAAAAACTCTTCTTTTTTTTTTTTTTTGCTGTATATAGACAAAAAATAATAAATTTTATTTTTATTTTTCCTTGAAGGAGAAGCTAAGAAATAACAGGCTATTCCAGAGGATGGGAACAGTGTGTGCCCCAGCTCCTGGGATCAGCACCCAGCATGGCTGGCTGGTGGCTGTCCCAAGAGCCTGTGAGCCAGCCAGGGAAGGGCTCCCTGCCTGCCTACTTGTTGCATCAAATCCAGCAGCACAAAACAACATGATTTGTTTTGTTTGCCTCAAATAGGTGTTTTCTGTCGAAAACTTGTATTTTTCTTAACTAAGTCAGGATCTAAAGATGAGGTATGACTACACCACCTCTTCTCTTCTTATGTACCATTTTAGCCCACCTCTATGTGCAAATAACTACGTGCTCTGCAGCACAAATGCACTGTTGACAACAAATCCTAGGGTCTTTAATTGTAGCAGTTGCAGATCTGTCACCAGAATGCTAAAGAAATGTCAGAGTTGCTGCTGTCATCTGTAGGATGCTGTGAGTCACTAGGAGATAAGTTGCACTCTGATGGTGGCACCTGAACCAGCAGTATAATATGTTTGTGAAGCAGGAGCAGTAAATAACGCACCCTGTGTGCTGCCACGGGCAGTACATAAAGTGTCTTTCGCTGACAAGAAGTTTCCCTCACACTGCTGAAATGTTTTTCCCCTTCCCCCGCTGCTCCCCAAATGGTCTTCACTGCTCTTAATAAACCAGCAAGACAGTGTGATGAAAACCAGTGCCTTGAGGGCTGCAGCAGAAGAGCCAGTGCCTGGTGCAACAACCCCATGTGTGTTTCAGGTGTTCCACGTTGTCTCCTTAAGCTGCAGTCCATGGAAGAGGCAGGGGGACCATTGAGTGTGTGGCCAAGTAACTCCACCTCTTTATTTCCCTCAACCTCCTAAACTTAAGAAGAAGAACTTCCAGCGTCTTCACTGGGCCTTTCACATCATGAGCATAAAAGCAGGAGTCTGGAGAATGTGGCTGAAAGTACCTGCCCTCTTAGTTTGGAGCCATTCATACTGGGAAGAATGGTGTGTTCACCTGCACTGGGATAAAAGCACCTAAAGGCTTTAATTGTGTTTAGAAATTACTCTAAATGCATTGAAAAGACCGATGCTTGACGATCTGCCTCTAAATGAGCAATGAAGGCTTCCCAGTGACTTCTGAAAGGTCACAACAGTGACTTTTGCCAAATGCATGTGTCGTTGTCACCAAGGCACTGCGGTGACCTCCCAGTGCAGTTTGTACATGGGGTGAGTTTGCTCTGGGTTCCCGTACACTGACACCTAGATGTGGTGGTCAAAAGCAGGCCTGGACCCCATGGCTGTGATTCTTACTCTCTTACTGTGTGGGTGACTGAGCACGGGCCCAGGTGGACCAGAGAGGTTGTGTTTGAATATCCTCAAATATATTTTTGAATATATTTTGAATATATTCAAAAGCCAGCTGGATGTGGTCCTGGGCAACTGGCTCTGGGTGGCCCTACTTGAGCCAGGGGCTTGAACTAGATGGCTTCCAGAGATCCCTGCTCTCTCCTGTGTGAATTGCCTGCTTGAAAGTCCTGGAAAAACAACAGTGAGATTGTGTACTATTCGTGAAAAGGAAAAAGCTCATCTATATCTGAGCAGATAATACTGCCTTTTAAGCAGGAGGGTGCCCACTACTAATCTCTCTGTCAGCCTAAATACCAGGTTTTGTTTTTTGAATGTAAAAAAGGCTATGGTTCTGGGGAAAAAAAGAGTAACTCTTGCTGTCCCTCAGGCTGAGGAGTCTCAGACATGGATGTGTATGGGGAGTGGAAGAGCAAATACAGCGTGGCTCTGAAGGAGGCTGCACTACCCCACGCCATAAATAAGGATGGCTCTTAAAGTGTGGCTGTGGCTGCCCACTGAAGGTTTTCTGCAGTGTCTGCTACCTCCTATACATGTCTGTGTACAGAGCATAGACTGCAGTTCCTCTATCCATATATCTGCTATCCTATATAGATATTTTTCAGGTCAGGTGTGAGAAAGGAAATAAAATGCCTGGCCAGTCAAGTGCAGTCAGTGGGGCATTGGAAGGGGACAATTAAGTACAGGCATCTTTATGGGTTAGCTATTTATGCCCCTGCTTTTCCAGGAGCATCATGGATACTAAAATACAGAAAAACCAGCATGGACTTCCCAGGGCGAGTTGAGTGTTTGGAGGTTGCTCTAGCTGTACACAGACTTGTGCTCCGCTGGGGCCAGCCCCTGGGATCACCAACTGTAACTGGATCTCATCACTGCAGCATTTCTATAAGGAATTATTAGACTTGAGTTGTTATGTCAATTAACACCCATTTTAGAATGGTAGGTACTGCTCAAATTAGTAGAGACACCAGCTTGTAAATATTAAAGATGTGCTAAGACAGCTGGTAGCTTTTTTTATGGTAGCTTTCTACACCATCTTGAGAGAAAACAAAGGCTCCTTTTGACACATACCAAGGGGATTAATCCAGCTAATTCTGGACTTCGGCATGTTTACTGTGAAGTGCAAAGCATCAAGCACCTACAGTTCTCTGCCATAACTTTTTCATTGAGCCGAACTGTGGGGATCTGTCATGGCCTAGACATGAGTTATGCTGCTGTTTCCCTCATAAAAACTAGCTGATGCAGTAGTAGAGAGGTAAACTACCTATTTGCTGTGTCATAACCTGTGTAAAGTCAGCTTGGGCTCCTTGGTTGTGCTCGTTTCAGATAGGCAGGTGTGTGTCATCATTCTGACAGTTTAAGGCCTAGTCTGTGTTGGAAATTTGTACTTGTCAGACAAAATGGATCTAATTATACTGCTGTGGCTTTTGGCTTGCAGGTACATCTTAACTTGCATTCTGGATACTACTCTTGTAGTAATGAGCAAAGGGCTCAGTAGCATTTCAGTGGAGACAATTGAAAAATAGACTTTGTTTTATATGAAATATTTTGCTGTGCTTTTATTTTGGGGGAGGGAGGAGTGTGCATTAGGTATAATACCTCCTCTGTGAAAACTCAGTTACTTGTGTTCTTTGGCAGAAAGGCTATAATTTCAGTTTTTGCTCATGGTTATAAAAAAACCCTGTGTGTTCAATCAAAAAGCTTTTATGTGCTTTGGAACTGAGGAATGTGAAGTCATGTTGTTAAGCTGAGCCTTATTTCTGTCTCCCCCAGCTTTGGAGCGGGGCTGTAAGATGATGTTGATAGCAGTTCTGTATCTGCTCTGTGTGGGACAGATGCTTGTCAAGTGCATCTTGAGCTATCTCTGCCTGGCCCCAGTGCAGCACCCACGCCTGAGTGGGGCTCACCCCGCGCCAAGATCTAATCAGATGCCTTTCCTGGCTCAAGTCAGGGAGAGAGGATATATGGCCACAGATGTACTCCCATGTCTCATTTATTTGGGAAGTGGGAGGAAGAGGGGAAGCAGAGGAAGGTGCCAGAAAACCTAAGCTTATTTGCAGGTCAAATCCAAAGGTTTTTGTGACGGTTTAAGGGGAATTTTGCCTAAATCAGAAATTTGATGCCTTAAGAGGCCTCCTAGAAACAGAGACTAGAAGGAGTAAAGGATTAAAGGAGGTATTTATTTGAAAGGCCTTCAAAGGTACACCCTTTAGGGACTTAGGGGGTTGCCTTTGGTTTTGTATTTAATGAGCAGTGACTCTGGGAACCCGGCATGTAGAGGTTATGTATTATCAGCCATCACTGTGTTGTGTTGCCTCTTGATTTAATTTCTTGTAAATGCTTCCTTTGACCTCCACTTGATGTCTTACCTTTGGAGTCATGCGAGAAGCTGTATATAAAAAGCTAAATTATAAGGGATCAGTATAGTCTTGCCAGCTTTATGCCAAATACAAATCCACAATAGACAAACCATCAGTCTTCTGAAACTCAAGCTATTACATCATAGAATTGTCTCGTAGAACCATAAAGTGGTTTAGGTTGGAAGAGACATTCATTGTGATGAGCATGGTCCATACTGCCTTCTGGACTGTCTTCAAAAATATTTCAAGACTCATCTTTTTGTTTATGGGTTCTATTTATGCATTTATAGATCATGTGGCCATTGTCAACTCTTGTAGAAGGAGTTCCTTCTGCTAAAATAACTCCTATATGTCTTCCCAGAGCCTTGCTGTTGAATGCTTGCTTATCCTGGTGATGCTCACAGCACTTTGTCTCTCTTTTGCATTGATTTATTGCTTTGAACTTACCCTACCAGACAGGGGACACTTTCTGGTCCCCTAACTGCCTATGCCCTTATTTGTGTGTATTCAGTTTGGAAACAGTATTAGGGCAGAGACCTGTGGGAGAAAATGATGTCTGATAGCAAAGAGGTAGTGGAAATTATGATCCTCATGATCACCCAGTACCAATTAACTTTCTGCTGTTGCCGCAGCCTCCTGTTGTTTGCATCCCGTAGGGCCAGGGCAGTGACATTGCTGGAATGACACCTCCCTGCACCAGATGTGGATGTGTTTTGTCGCACTGGTGTCAGAGGGGTGACACCGTGACGCCTCCTGAGTGCCTAGGAGTGACTCAGGATTGTGCTGCAAGGCCACCTGGAGGCTTGGTGCTCAGAGCAGGTCTCACTCTGAAGGTTGGCTCTGGTCATAGCCAGCCCTGCTGAGTTCAATGCTGCTGCTCAGAGGAGGAGTGGGGGACGTGTCTGCAGCACTCTGGGCAGGCTCTGGAGTTCTCCTCCACTGGTTTTTGGGCTGAGTTTAGTAGATATATCTGAGGGAGAACTTGCACCTTGTGTAAGCAACCTTGCTGACCTGGAGCTACAGAGTGAGTTTTAACTCTTCTATCCTCCATTACTTGAGTGTTAAACTTTTACCTGAATGTTTTCTTCAGAGCAGTTTTCAAATTTAATGCTTTTATTCTGTTATAAAGCATTTTTGCCACAGTTCTCCATAGGGGGATAACCGCAAGAATTCTTAACTGTGTTTTTCAGATTGGTTAGGTTACTGTTTTTCATGTTAATGAACACATATTAAGATCTTATTAGACAGCATGGCTGTAAGCAAAGTTCCTGTTGATCCCACTGGGAAGTTTCATCTGTGACAAAGAATTGCATTATTGTATCATTTTAGAAAAATGATTGTGACCTCCACTTGATGTCAAAGCAAGTGAAAATCAACGAAGAAAAAATGTTCCCAAATTCTGAGATTTTAGTCTGCAACACATAGCCTGAATTTGGAGGTCCTAACACATAAACAGAGGCTACCCTGGTAGAGATTGTCTTTGAAATAATATATTATTAGTTTGATAAATAATAGTAAAATTACCTTCTGCTTAAAATTGAATTAAAATTTAAGCAGACCTAGCAAGGTCCTGGAGTGTCGAGGAATACCTAGCAATAGAAGCCATCACGGCATTGCAGAAGGTAGACAGTGTTAATTACAGAAGTTGTTTGTCCCACAGAGAAGGAGGTTGGTGGTAGCAGTGATTTATTTCAGAGGGCAGTTTAGTCATTGCACTATTCCTAGACAATGCTCTGAATTTAAGTGATAGTTAGACTCCTAAATTATTTTTGAAACCAAATTTAGGTGCTTGAGTCACTTACATGTTCTTGAAATGACTCCTGTCTTTCTGTCAGCCATTTCTACATGGCTGATCTTGGAAGACACAGCACCTACTGGCTGTGGTACAGTTAAATAGGAGCTGGGAGCTGAAAGTGTCAAGAGGTTGGTGGATACCTGCCAGCAGTTGCAGTATGGAAAAGGATGATCTGATGTGCCTGGGGTGTTTTTGGAGCTGCTGTGCTCATGCAGCTGGTCTCTGTGTGCACCTTGCGTCAGAGGCACCTGGAATGTGTCATCTTTGCTGTCGTGTGCACACATCTACCTTGCAGCCTGGAGATCTTGGGCTTGCAGCTCATAGTCACCCTGCGCATGTTCACTGACCCTTTCTCAGAGGTTTCCTAACACCCTGCAACCAGAAAGCTAGGCAAATACCATGTAGAGAAGGAAGGAGGACAAAATGGGAGCATCAAACTGAATCTAAGTCATATGTGCTGGCCAGTTCAGTCCTCCTTGTGACCCTGAGCAGGCAGTGGGGTGTTTTAGCAAGACTTCAAGGCTGGGGCTGGGACTAACAGCCCTCACTGGGGCTGAGGTTCCTCTGATCCCTGGGAGCTCGATCAGTCACTGGGGCTAGGGGAGACAGGAGGATAGATAAATAGGCATTGGAGTGGGAAGTTATGTAGGCGAACGTGGGAGAATCTCACTCTTCTGAATTAGTCCACATAGCATGAAGAACTGTATTGTTTTTTAATATCAAGGGTGTCAGATATGGATTTGTGATCCTGATACTGCATAATCAATTCTCTCCCCTCTGCTGTGCTCTGTCAGGAACAGTTTTGTTCATTTGCAGTCCGTGCTCACGATTTCCGTCCTGTTTTGCTGTCTTTATAGATTTTTATCTGAAAGTTGAAAATGTTTTTTGTTGATATTGGGAAGATTGCACCCGCTTTTGGAAACAGGCAAGCGACACAACATGATGATAAAATAGCCATTTGAGATGCATTTATTGCTGCTGATAACACGATAACGTTGTCTGGAATATTTACAGTTCAGAGAGGGGGGGATCTCCTCAAGTGTTCAGGAGCCAGTTCATGTCTTTGAACTGCTGTCATCTGAAGTTTAGGCATCTGCTCTAAACTACCTGACTGGGCACCCTCTGGAGACAGCGGAGAGAGTTCTGAAGGGACATAATCTCTTCTGGAGATGTGGGTCAAATACATCTTGGAACAGGAAGGATCATCCCCTGGAAATGAGTGTCTCTTTCCTCTGACTACAGAGGGAGCCTGAGAGACTTCGTTTGACTTGCTGCCCAAGATTTGGGTAGTTACAGTAGGGGAAATGAATCCCAGGCCTGCTCATTTGGCAGTACAAACCTCAATGAAAGTTAGTGGGAGTTAAGGCTTTTGAACCTTCCAAGTGCTGTAGATTATGCCACTATTAAGTTTGATGTTTCCTGTGAGATACTTGCCTGTGTCTGGACTCACAAATGTGATTTGCCGGTTAAGCCTGAGATCAAATTTTTCCCGAGGCCCGTTATGAAGGAAGGAGAATAGCATGATCCATGATAATGTGAAGGGTCCAGAATCCAATTTTAAGTGGTGCAAGCCCTACAGCAATGTAGTCTGTAAGTAATAGAAGGTATTATTGGGCAGTGATATGCCAAATCTATGTGCTACATTGATCAGCTTCATTGTTTTTCTATGGTATTTTAGGTTAGAGGTTACTTTCATTTTAGAAGAAATTTGAAAATATATCAATTTCTTAGGGATGCAAAGGGAATGTTGGTGGGTACATGCATTTTGCTCTGTCTTCTGAGTTTTATGAGCACAACTTCTCTTAAATGTGGCATTTTTGTAGGTTTCTGTGACCATTTAAAAGCAGGATTATTGATTTAAAATGTGACTGTCCAGATGGCGGAGGAGAGGCTAGTGATAAATGGCCTTTGGCACTTTGCCGAGCATGAGTCTTCTGCCCTATTTCTGGGTTGAAATCTTTACCTTCTAACATGGAGGCCCTGTGCATCAGAAGCTTGGGGGAGCCCTAGGACCCTTCTGCAGACTCTGCAGCCTGTTAGGAGGGGCTCTTTGTGGGGATGATTTGGCCACTAAGATACTCCATAATTTATAACCGAATTACGTCCTACAAATGAACTTCATTTGGAGATTGCTCAGTGGCCTTAAATGGTACTTTTTGTGTTGCTAGAGATTGCTCGATTTGTTTTATTCCCCGGATTCTGAGGCAGGGGGCTCCTTGGGTTTGACTGTTTGTGCTGAGTTGAAGTGCTCTGTGCTGGGATCACCGTGGCATCACTGGGTGAGTGGCAGCTGAGCACTCAGTTCTCTTGTTGCACATGCTGTAGGTCAGGAACTAGCTATCTTTATATATATATATATTAAAAAACATATATACACTTTTCCTCTGAATTACTTTTCTAGCAATTGATCTTCATCTGCAGGGCATGTAAATGCTGCAGTTTGTTAGAGTCCTTGCTTAAGTACCTTCTTCAGAGTGACAGAGAGACAACCCATGCATCTGTACCAGTACTCTTCAGTGGTGAGATACTGAAGTGCATTTGGGTAAATGTTGCATTTTCCTTCTCTCTCATGCTTCCCTCCCCCCTCTCTGTTTTGTTTGTTTCAGGTTCTCGGCCTTTTTGGATCTACACAGTGGAAGTTGCATCTTGTGTATGGCGTGGTTAAGCTTGCAGCCTGTCACCTCGGCCTTCCTCCATTTTGGGCTGGTTACTTTTGTGCTGTTTTTGCATGGTTTGCAGGTGGATGCTGGCCTGACGGGAGACTCAACCAGTACAGTACAAAACAGCTCGTGTTCAGGATCTTTTGACTGCAAGGAGGGTGTTATCCTGCCAATATGGTACCCAGAAAACCCATCCCTTGGGGACAAAATTGCCCGTGTTATTGTATACTTTGTAGCACTGATCTACATGTTCCTTGGAGTCTCCATCATTGCAGATCGTTTCATGGCATCTATAGAGGTCATTACATCACAGGAGAAAGAAATAACAATTAAGAAACCCAATGGAGAGACCACAACAACCACCATTCGGATTTGGAATGAAACGGTTTCCAACTTGACCCTCATGGCTCTGGGCTCCTCTGCTCCCGAGATCCTCTTGTCCCTGATAGAAGTGTGTGGGCATGGATTCATAGCTGGAGACCTGGGGCCATCTACAATTGTTGGCAGTGCTGCTTTCAATATGTTTATCATCATTGCCATCTGTGTCTATGTGATCCCTGATGGGGAAACCAGGAAGATAAAACACCTGAGGGTTTTCTTTGTCACAGCTGCATGGAGCATCTTTGCTTACATCTGGTTGTACATGATCCTTGCTGTCTTCTCTCCAGGTGTGGTTCAGGTTTGGGAAGGCCTGCTCACGCTTTTCTTCTTTCCACTTTGTGTCGTTCTGGCCTGGATTGCAGACAGACGTCTGCTTTTCTATAAGTATATGCACAAAAAGTACCGTACTGACAAGCACAGGGGCATTATCATAGAATCAGAAGGTGATCACCCTAAGGGAATTGAGATGGATGGCAAGATGATGAACTCTCACTTTCTAGATGGGAACTTAGTGACTATGGAGGGGAAGGAGGTGGATGAATCTCGCAAAGAGATGATCCGGATCCTAAAGGACCTGAAGCAAAAGCACCCAGAAAAGGACTTGGACCAGCTGGTGGAGATGGCCAACTACTATGCCTTGTCTCATCAGCAGAAGAGCAGAGCCTTTTATCGCATTCAAGCAACCAGAATGATGACGGGAGCAGGCAATATTCTGAAGAAGCACGCAGCTGAGCAAGCCAAGAGAACCACTAGCTTGCATGAGGTGCGGCCAGAGGAACCCGAGGAGTTCATCTCCAAAATTTATTTTGACCCATGCTCCTACCAGTGTCTTGAGAACTGTGGTGCTGTTCTCCTGACAGTGGTGCGGAAAGGAGGGGACATGTCCAAGACCATCTATGTGGACTATAAAACAGAGGATGGCTCTGCCAATGCTGGTGCTGACTATGAGTTCACAGAGGGGACCGTTGTCTTGAAGTCTGGGGAGACCCAGAAGGAGTTCTCAGTGGGAATTATTGATGATGACATATTTGAGGAAGATGAGCATTTCTTTGTGCGGCTCAGTAACCTCCGTGTGGTGGAGAGCGAGGAACCTCCAGAGCTCAGTAACTCCCCATACCCAAAGGCCATATTGGCTTCTCCTTGTGTGGCCACAGTGACTATCCTGGATGATGACCATGCTGGCATCTTCACATTTGAGTGTGACATTATACATGTCAGTGAGAGCATTGGTGTGATGGAAGTCAAAGTCCTAAGGACATCAGGTGCGCGGGGTACAGTCATAGTGCCATTTAGGACAGTAGAAGGGACAGCCAAAGGAGGTGGAGAAGACTTTGAAGACACTTACGGGGAATTGGAGTTCAAGAATGATGAAACTGTGTAAGTACCCCATTCATTTCTGTTCTCGGATCTAGTTATGGTATTTAACCCCACATTTGGAGTCCATTACAGGTGAATGCTGACAAGGGACAGGCTCCTTTCTTCAGCTTTCCATCAGTTTCCCTACTTACCTCTTTCAGGCAAGAGCCGACAGCAGGATTTAAGAGCTCAAAACTCTTGTCCCTTCCCTCTTGGGAATGACAAATTGAGGCTTAGAAATACTGGGAACCAGGGGATAGGAGGAAAATATATCATTCTCTGAGGTCCTGTACTAAAGCTAAGGGTTAATGGAGAGTTAAGGTAAGAGAGAGAAGGAAAAGGACGAGGTTTTACTTGGCTGGGCAAATATGGGAAAGCCTCTTTTTGAACACCAAATACAGAGAACACAGGACTTCTTTGCAATCCTTAGATGAAAGGTTTCACAATGATTATTCCCAGGCATGCAAGAGCTGCTCAGTAGTCACGGGGTTTTATTTTCACAGGAGCAATACTTCATACCTGTGTCCCTAGGCTTGCCTGTGCAACTGGCAGGTCTGTGTGGCAGCTAATTCACAGCACAGGCACAGCTGCAAAGCTATTCTGCTGGACCTGAAATTCTTGCAGCCTTTATGACTTTATGGTCTACCCATATTCCCTACATCACCTTCCCTATGATCTCTGTATGTCTGTTCATTTACTACCTGTGGTTTTTCCCCTTATAGAATACCATGGCAAATGGCAATAATGGTCTAAAGCGTTGCAGATCACAGCCTGCCCATGTGGCTCCATGACCCAGTGTTTTCATACAGAACAAAGAAAGGAAGCAGCACCCATGCTATTAGTTCAGCTTTTTTTATTGCTTACTAAGTAGCTGATACTAAGCTAGGAAGTAATAAAGACCAGAGAGGCGATAATGTCTGATTGCTCTAAGTACCTGTTGCTAACATTAGTGAGGAATGAGAAAAATCCCTTAGCTGAGTAGGGAGAAGGACAGATGTTCGAGCCTGATGCTAAAACTCCCGAGTGTTAAGCGCATAGGCTCCTTTTTGTTGAAACCTAATCACTTGACCTATCACAGGAAGAATTGTGCTGACTTGATCTGACATCAGAGAAAGGAAATATTTGTACCAAGCCTCCCAATACTGTACCCGGAAGGATATTACTATATTAAATTTTATTAAATAGGGATGTCCTAATTTGATAGGACCTTCTGTCTTAGCCCACTAAACCATTTAATTCAGCTAATATCCACAGTCCTGATGTTTGATTATAAGTATGTGCTCTTCCTGTTAAAGGAAGAGAAGCTCCTGTTGGCTGGCTTCAGCCACTGTCGGGGCTGGAAGGGGATCAGCTGTCCCAATCTGGGCTTTTTGGGAAGATGGGCCGTGCAGGTTAGTCTCCTTAACTGAGCCACAAGCTGATTTCTGTGGAGAAACTGAAGCAGAATGTCAGGTTTGTGGTTACAGTCTCCTGTGAGCAGGCTACCTAAAATATAATGGGTACTACTTTGCTTCAACCAGGTGTTGAAGCAGAGAGACTTTCCTTGCTTGAAGAAGACCCATCAGTGAAAGGCCAACAGATTTGGGGTACCAGAGAGAAAGCCCATGAGCCATCTTACTCCAAGCTATTACTCCCTTTCTCTCATGTGCTGGAAGACTTCATTTTGTCTTTGAAAAGTGTGACAGAAGGTCAGAGCATACCTATATAGTTGCTTCACTTGGTTTAAAACAAATCACTTTCAGCAGGACCAGGTGCATCCTTGTGGCACAGACTCTAATGAAAAGAAGGCAGTCCAGGAAACAAGTCTGTGTAGGTTGCTTAATGCTGTAGTTTTTGACCCAGCAATGGCCTAGAACATAGACAAGACATTTGTAGTGTACTTAAAATGGTGCCCACACCTGAGTCATTAATGAGACTTTCACTTCTGCATCAGAAGCCTGGTGGGAACAAAGCCCACTAGCCACAGTAGCCATGGAGACCATGTGGCTAGCAGAGATAAATTTCTTTTGAAGCTAGAATTAGTATAGTGGCTCAACACAGCACTTAAACTAATAAGCCTAACAAGGAGGGAGATCATATCAGCCAGCACATGTCTTTATTCACTCCTATTTACTCCTTTATTCATACCTCCAGGAATTACAGGAATTTTGGTCTGGAAATGTGGAGGTAATTTTCAGTAATCAGTCCTTGGCCTTTAAATTCAGTGAACATAGGTCAGTTGCTGCATTTTGCTAGCTCTTCTCTGAGGTGCAAGTTGTAGCAGCTGTAGAAACCTGGAAGCAGTAGTAGATGGGTTTAATATTTTCCTCCTTTTCTGCTTTCTAAATCTGAATGCAGAAAAATAATTTTTAGTAAATATTTAGGCTGCAAACAAATTTGAAGTGACTTAGATGTGAATTTGGAGTTCAGACCCATAATGCTGCTATTCCAACGAACAGTTTGTTCAGCCCCTTTTGGGAAGATGGGTGAATAGGGTGTTTGGTACAGTTTTGCTGACCCAGAGGGCAGTGTATGAGTCACAGTATTGCTTGGTACAAGGCTGTCTGAAGACACTGGGTCACCAAAAAGCCAGAGCATTGTCTGGCTGAATATTTGAGGCTCTGCCTCTTAGATGCCTTGCCACTGAGGGGGGATCCACCACAAGGTACTGACATCCCCTGCACTCTGAAGGGGGAAGCAAGAGTCCACCAAGCCCAGTACAGAATAGAGTGGAAAGCAGGGAGACTAAGATGGTCAGTAGGCAATACTAAGGGTATTGAAAGAAAGCAGTGAGAAATTAACATGCTCCCCACTTCAGCCTACTGATTAGATCCTTGCCTGGGAAAAGTGGAACTTGGGCTCTAGTTTCCACACCGGTATAAAACTCCTACACCAGCATGCCCACCTCACTGCCTTAACCTTCTCAGTCTTCTCATGGAGTCATTTTGATAAGATTTTTTGACTCATGGAGGAGGGAAATTATTTACCAACATCCTGCAAACATGTAAGCCAGTGCTAAGCTTTGCCATGGCTATGCATGTATGCTAAGGATCTGCAGAACTGCAGCCATGGAGGAGCACTGATCTGTGTAAACTGAACTAGAGCAAAAGCTTCAGTTCATGCTCTCAGCTTGTTCTCCATCACAAACTAAAAAACTTGGCCTTGCATTGTGCAGCAGCAGGTGATTTGTAAGCAGTTTGTAGGCTGGCCTCCTGAAGTATAGCAATGGGGAAATTAGTCTGAGGGGCACTGGTTTACACAGCATCCCTGAGATCAAACTATAGGAGTGGCGCTGCCACCTACCAGATCCCGAGGGCCAAGGATAAGAACTTTCCCTGGAAACTAAATGGAGAACAGGCCTTCACTTAGATATAACAAGACAAAATAAACTGTCTCAGGGTTGGTTTTGAGAGGCTTTCCCTAAAATATATGGGACTAAAAAAAGCAGAGTTGATGTGAGCATTACAGAACAAGAGGGAAATGGATCCTGCCAGCGGGTCTTGCTTATTGCCTCTGTGATTCTTTCTAGACTAACACAGTCAAAGTTTCCTTACTCACTTTTGGATGGGAGCACAAGAGAAAGCAGGCTGAGGTGAGGGGGCTTGAAGCAATGCCATTATTACTGAAATATGATCCTATGCAGTGTGTGTGTGTGTGTGTGTATGGGTGTGTTTGAGTGTTGGATAGCTATAAATCAAGCCATGTCATCTTTGAAAAGGGAATTGATCAAGTCTCAAATATTTGATTATGCTGCCTCCTTTTCAATACATTTGTTATTTCTGAACTCTTGCCCCAGTGAGGGACAGATATAACCTAAGCAGCTGAAGTAGCTCTCTTGTTGACTAAAAGGATCAATCAAATCAAAAGCTTCTCTTTTTTTTTTTTTTTTTGACATGGTGACTGCATACTTTTCTTTTAAAAGATTTTGTATGGAAATAAATGCTAGGTTCTTGAAGGTATGGAAAGGTAGAAGAATGATTGACCCTGCTGCTTTATCATGTCTAAGCAATAAAGAAATCATTAAGAGCCAGAAGCAAAAAATGAATTGAGTTTTAAAGGATTTTCTTTTTACATTATAAAGAGAACTCCTATCAAGTCATTAAATTTAATTTAAATTTTCTCTGTTTAAATTGTTTCTTCTGTTTAAAACTGTTCAAATTCGTATGGAAATTTATCTGTGTCTTGTTTTAGAAAGTTTGGGAAGATACACAAGTTACCAGTAGCTAGTTGATATGCTAGCTAGACAGTGAAGTTCTGCTGTGGCCCTGTCACTTGTAGCAGCTGTACTGAGTTAAGGCTTAGGCCAAGAGATCTACTTTGGTACATGCCTTTGTTGGTAAGTTACTTGCAGGATGTTCAGGCTACTAGAATTGCAGCCATTTGCCTTGAGCCTTCACAGAGTGTTGCCTGTGGAAGGAACTGGCTATTGAGAGATGCTGTGGTGTTGAACTGGTATTCAATGGCCTGCAAAGCCTCTTCACAGAGTCAGCATGGCTATACTTCAGTAACACATGGAAACCTGGAGTCCCTTATCTGCGTGTGTGAGGCAGAGCACTTAATATCAGAAGGGCTATTTGCTCCTTTCATACAGAGACTGCTGGAGACAAACATATTAAGCCTGCCTTGATAGACAGTGAGATACTGTTCCTTCCCTTCAGGATTCAGGCAGGATGTTGTGCAAGTCGCATGTTGCTTCTCATTGCCTGCTTCTCCCCAGAGAATCCCCAGGCTGCTGTGTGCATGGCTGGGTCTGCAGCGTGGACTCACTGTGAGTATTGGGCTGTCTCCCAGTATATGCTTAGTTTGGTAAGGCTGGTCTTCCAAAGGGCTGCCATGGCACTGCACAGTGAAAAATCATCCTTCTGTTGGGGGCTTCAGACACTTTCTGGCAGGGAGCCCATGAAATGCGCGTCTTTATGTGCTCGTGGTTGGCTAGAGGTGGTCCTGTCTGGATCAAGGTCACGTTGGTGCTGTGCCCCAAGGCTGCTGGTTAACAGTTGCCCCAGCGCAGACAGCACATGCTGGTGCTGCTGCTCTTTCTCCTGTGTGTCGTGCCACCCTTGTTTGGTAGGAACATCAGTATCCCTCCCTCCTCCTTTTCCCCTCCTGTCCACCCATGCTTGGACACAGGGACCCTGGGCCCTAACCCCTTGCTCATTCTCCTACTGTGATGGCTGTTGGCTTCTCCCAGCAGATCTGGTGAAGGTGATAGTGGAGAAAAGGGAGTGGCGGTTTTCTGGTTGAAGGATGTCACGCTGAGGCTTAGAATCATTAACTGGCCTTCCTTTTTCCGTGCTGTGCTTGAGGAAACTGTCAACTTAATTTTTTAATTTGATCACCTACACAGTCATGGTTGTGTCATTTTGAGGGGAATGCTATGATTGATACTTAGCTCTTTTGCTTGGTGTGTCATCAGTAGGTCTCATAGCACTTTGCAAAGGAGATTGAGAGACAGTATTCCCATTTTGCAGATGGGGAAAAAATACTGAGAAAATGATTTCTCTTCCTTCTGGATTACCCAGCAGATCAAAGGTAAAGACAGGAATAAAAACTGATCTCCCTGAACTGCTGACCTGTGCTCTATCCAGAGAAGGTCTGTGTACATCAAGCTTATAGTTTCCCATTACTCAGGACCACACTGAATTTTTGCAGATTCACTGGCCTCTCTCCAGCCGTTGAGAGTTGGGATGGTACAGGTGTAGGCAGTAACTGGAATATCTCACTATTCCCCCCAGCTGACAACAGGAGCTGCAGTTTTGGATGCTCATTTTCCTAAATTAAGTTCTGGCTACATGACGTGGAGGTGTGCTGCATCAGCAGACTTTGCTTTGTTTATATCAGCTGTGATGACTGCAATTAATGACCAAGGTAATAACAAAATTATTTTGGTACTCTAGTCTGAAATCTTGTTCAACAGCTCTCATACACCATACACTGATCCTAAGGCTCCGGGCTCTGAGAAGACAGCCTTCAAAAAATTAAGACTTATTAGTGGGACTTCAGGCAATGAGAATTTGTTGTGTGAGGCTGATGCTTTCTTTCTCTCAGGACATGCTTCCTTCCCTTTAGAGCCTGTTGAGATTAAATCCTCCAAACTTTTCTCTAGTTCATCTGTGTTAGTGGGTAAGCACCTTCTGGCTCTCTTTTCCTGCTCCTACACTTAAATTAGAAGTTCTTGATCCCTATTTTAATTCACATTAAGGGAAAACAGTAGCAGCTGCCCTCCAGTTAAGCAAACTTTCCCCCTCTATTTCATCAGTGGTTAAAGGCTGTTGTATTTGCTTTTCGCTGTGAAATTCTCCTGTCAGTTTTCTTAGAATTTAACTTAATTCCTTTACGTACATGCACAGATGCTTTGACTTCTGCTACAGTCCGCCCCACTGTGAGGTCTAGGTGATGTGACCTGCAGGGGATTAGTGTAAGGTGTCAGGGGACTGTTTCTGGAATGTCTGTAAAACCAGCCTGCAGAAATGTGAGACCTTGACACCACACTGGGAAGAAGAGAAGCCCTGAGCTGACCTTTACCTTCCCAGATAGTCCTGTTGGCAGGTGTCAGGGGGATATACTTGCCCTCTGTCCATGAAGGACAAACAACATCCTGTCTCAGGGACTGTGACTTCTTGCCCATCAAAGGAGGCATTATGTGACAGTGTTAAACAGGGGAGGCCTGGGACCCTAGCTCAAAAATGAGGCACGTGGCAGAGATCAGCTTTTCAGCAGCTCCTGGGAAGCTTATGGATTCTTCAAGTAGAAGGCTCTTCAAAGGGACATTCTGGGAGGTATAGGAGAGGCAGTGATATTCCTGGTTTAGGGTAAACACAGAGAAATTCACCCTGACAAATGACACAACCAAGTTTGGGGTTTAAAAACAAACAAAAGGCCAGAACTGATCCAAGATAAAACAAGTTTATTGTGGATTTGCCTGCTTTACTCATACTGACTCATGCCTTCCTGAGTGGAGCACCTTTGCAAAATGAGTGACTTAGAGGTCATGCCCTTTGCACACAGGGTTACAGAGGCACAGGTTGTATTTGCTTCCCACATGTAAAGAAGAAGGAGAAAGTACCGTTTGAATGATGCAGCTTCAGGGGATAAGAAGTGATGCTGGTGGCAAGTTTGATGGACCATATATCATTCCAAGTACATGCTGGGATTTTTTTGTTTTAAGTCAACAGTGGGATTGCTACCTACAGCATCATTATAAAGTATCTGTGACTTCTAACAAATCAGAGTGCCAGTAAAGTTTGAGTTAAGTATGGGCTTATCTTCTGTAAATGAGATGAGGAGAAGAGCAGAATCTAAAGTTTCCCCAACCAGAGGTCCTTCAGCACGTTTTTGATGTGATTAAAGAGACGCAGCTCATGCTGGTGCAAGATGGCAGCTGTTTCAAATAAGAGCTGATTGACCTGTTGCTAGCAGTGGGATTTGATTTTTATTTACCTCATGTCAGGAAAAAAGGTGATAAAAGAATTTGCTATGCTAGCTGATTGAAACACCAGGGACCAAGTTCATCCTCCATTTAGCTTCAGTGAAAACAGCAGATTTAAAGCTGGGAGGAATGTGGACTGGTACATATTTACAGCTGTCTTAGCAGATGGGCTGTTGACAGATGAGGCCCCTCAAGTCTCTGCCTGGGTGCTGGGTGCCAGCATGTACTGCTGTGAGCATTTCAGCTGAAGTCAGTCCTGGTGTTGAGCAGGCACTGGCTGCTTGGTGGGTCAGACCCTTTGGGTGGATTGTGCTGGAAGGGCAGCGAGGTGGAATTCTGAATATCAGATAGGACCAGTTCTTCCTGCCAGGGTTTGCAGGAACTGTCCTTAGGAGGCCAGTGGAGATGTCTGCTGAGGTGCTGCAAAGCCTGAGCAGCTCCGTGGGGAGCATGGTGCAGCCCCAGGTTGGACTGCAGTGACTGGAAACCCTCCTCTGGACAGCACATTCCTGACAGACTCTGCTTGTCCTGCCTCTCTGCTTCCACATCCTCATGTGGAGATCTTCTGGGTGTTAAAAGCAGGCCAGGGCTTGATGCTCTACTCCATGTGAGCAGAAGCCATGGCTCTGATCTCCTGCTCCTTCTGTTAAATGGTGGAAAATCTCCTTTGTTGTTTTCAGGTGCTGGGGAGGAAGGAGACTTCTCTCTTCCCTGTTCACCTCTCCAAAGAGTTTCCAGCTCCTGCCTGTGCTGTGGCTGTTTGGCTGAGTGTGTCACTGATGGTTTGTCTGCTGCTGCGCCTCTTTAGTGCTCTACGTGAAAGTATGTTGTTAAAGTGAAATGGATTAGGAATTACTATTTGTGTTTCTGTTTTCTTTCCATGAGATAAGCAAGCCAAATGTGTCCTACCCTCAGAAGAACACTCACCTGAGCACTGTGCTGCTTCACTTCTATCCTTTATAGAAAGAAGGGGGATAAAACTATCAATATTTAACATAGAAATTTTGCTCCACTTATCTCTGCTTTACCTGTCTTCCCTCCTGGGTCGGTCTCTCCTTTATCTCATCTGCTTGAGAGTTTTGGTTTAATACTGCTACTCTGTTTCACTCAATAAAGACATCTACATCACAATGCTATTTAGGAAGGATGTGCCAGGACCAGTGTATTGGCTTTGCAAGACATCAAATGCTCTGTTTTCTAAGGCATTGGAAATGCTTACTTTTGGGGTGGGTTGTGGTTGGCTTTGGTAGCTCACATGAGTTTTCTCATTCTGTGGTGGAGCTGGGGAGAGGGAACATGTGATTTGACAGCTTTTACCAGATGTGTCCTGTTAGCTGACACCACCAGTGTTGGGCAGAACTTTGAATAATGCAGGAGCACAGTGAGCAGACTATGTATGAGCAATAACTGCTTGCCTAGTAGGTGGGCTCCCAGGGTTTCATCAGCTGGATCCTGCAGACCAGTACCTGAAGGCCGTGGCAGGGTGGAGGAGCCTGGCTACTGCTGGTATGAGAGGCTGTAGCACTGGGAAAGCGTGAGGAGCTGAGCACACTATCTCAGTGGCAACCATGTGCCTGTCCTATTGCAAAGTCTTAATTTTCTATAATTAGCAAATTCTTGACATGATTGTCTTTCTTGCTCTTTTTGTGGCCTGAGAAGTGGAGCAGTGCTAGACATGGTCTGTGGGAGTCAGAGCTGATGGCAGCTTCAGTAGGTCATTAGACTTTGTGGTGGGCAGCTGGTGCTGGCTTTCCCTTGAGGTAATGTAAAAAAAAAAAAAAGCTCAGAGGCATGATTAACCCATCCTTTATGTGGTATGAGGCAGCAAAAAAAGGCGTAACAGATGTTACATCTCCCCTGGCTTGACAGTAAGTTGTAGACAGCAGTGGCGGAACAGGAGAGGAGTGTAGAGTGGTTCCCTTGTAGCACAGTGCCCAGAGGAGAGGGTAGAGAGCAAAGGATCTGCTTCCTTTGGTGCTGAGAGAACATCATTAAGTGGCAGGTGGGTTTTTTCTTCTCTAAGCTCTATGGGGAGCAGTAGATCCCCTGTGTGTTCCTGTGCAGTGCTTCTGGCCATCCAGGAGCTGGAGGAGGTGAGGTGCCGTGGTGCAGACAGCAGGGCAGCTGGGCTTGCAAGCCTGGTGCTGCAGCTCCCCTGGAAAGATCTGGTTCATGAGGAATGAGTGGAATGAGTCCAGACTAAAATGGAGAGCAAAATCCAAGGGTTGAAATAGGCCACTGGCTTTGGGTGCCCAGGCAATGGAAACATGGCCAGCCTCAGGGGAAAAAGCTGCTTTGTGCTGGGGTCACACCGTCTGTCTCTGAGGGACCAAAGTGGCCATTCACAGCTCTGGGGCATTCGAAGGCAGGACAAATGGATGAGCAGGCTGAGGGAGGACCCTTCCCAGCATGTGCTGTATTGACTGGAGCCCCTGATTGGCCTGGCCTGGGACAAGGCCAAATGCCTTTGGAGACAGCTTCTTGGGATCTTTTTGAAGGGAGGCTGAGACTCCCTCGTACATGTAGCCTGATGTGTCATACCACGTGTGGCACCGTATTTCCTGTCCCCACGATGGGAATGGAGGCCAGCATTTACCTGGGCAGGGAATGGTGACTGCCCTTGAAAAGGGATTTTTCCCTTGTGGTGTAGGGCTGTCCCAGCAGCAGGCAAACAAGTTTCTCAGGGCTGTGAGGTTGTGGAGGAGAGGCCTGAGGAACAAGTATGCTGCATCAGCAAACTTCTGCTAAGGGTACCTTTCTTCCAATTTGATGGGGGGAGATTATTTTTTAAAGTGAATTGCTGTATAAGGTAATGGCCTGCTCCCTGGAGAGAACATCTAATGGAATGAAAGGGTATCTCTATCTTGTTTTGGGTGGTGAGAGCTTCCTCGAACCGCTGCCCAGAATACTTGTGAGACACCCTATAATTCAATTAGAAGTACCCTCCAGGGAGCATATAATTATATCATATCTATGAAACATAATGACAGCCCCCTCATATCACATGGTGAGCAACTGTCGCTGCTGCCCAGAACCTTTCACCGGTAAGGAACTAATCTGCTTAGCACAGATTGAACTCGGTGGTGTACAGTACTTACCCAAATGCTTCTGAAGGGAATCCCTGCCAGCAGAATAAACCTGTTAGCAGCATGTGAGCATCACTGCACCCACATTCCTCTTCCCAAGCTTCAGACCACTCCAGCCAGGGCTGCTCACCTCTGCCTTTGCCATCTTCTCTAAAGCTTCTTGGGAATTTTAAAGATGGGGAAATTTTCTGTACACCTTTAAACTTGTCTTTTTTGCCCCTTATTGTGTAGTAGTAGCCAGCGATACAGAGTGTGCTTGAAGGGATTAAGCTCCATAATAGGCAGTGTCCTACCTTTCTGCTGATATTTTGTAAGATTTTAATACAAGTTGGGATGTTCTGGGTAGATAAGTAATTGTACTACCAGTTGAGATGCAGACCCCCTGGTGTGAACCACAGCACTGCAGTATCTGAAATGGTTTTAGACTGGAAGTGAGGAACACTGACCACTGTGTAGAGGACTTCCATGGGATACTGTAATTCCAATTAATTCTCACAAGAGGCATCAGCTTCAATCAATCTGCAGAAAACTGGAGAGGAAGGGTGGGGGGAGGGGTGTTGGTGTGACTTTCGAGTACCTAAAGAAATAATGTGGAGGAATTTCCTGACCCACAGTAGAAGTCAGCTGGGAAACAGTGTTGTCCACCTTGTGATTGAAGAATACCCCCAGTCCATAGAGGACTGATGATGTTCTGCCAAGATGGGGCTGCCCTCAATCCCGCTGTAGTTCAGCAGCTTCGGATGGCTCTCAAAGAAAGTTCATCCACCGACGTGAATAAACTCACCTGTCACAGGATTGTAGTTGCTGTGGATTCTGTTGAGTTGCTGTCTGTCAGCCTCAAAGTGTCTTTTTGCCCTCAGATCCCAGAGCTCTGAGCAAGCTGGACACTTCTGGAATATGAGACAAGGACCTTTGAGAGATGGAGACAGTGGATGAGCAAAGTCTGCTCCCATTAGGAAGCAGGAGAACATCATGCTGACCTTGAAGACGATGGATCTGAGTCCCAATGTGTGTCCTTGACTGGCATTTTGGGAGCGAATCACCAAAGGTGGAGCCGAGTTTTGTTTAGGTGGCACTAGGGTGCAGTGTCTTTTTTAGGAAGGAATTCTTCACAGAAGTGGTGATTGGATAGTGGAAAGGGCAAGGGAGGTGCTGGTGTAGTCACCGTCCCTGGAGGTGTTTGAGGAAAGGCCAGTGGAGCTCAGTGCTCTGGTCTGGGTGACAAGGTGGTGTTTGGTCTCAGGTTGGACTCAGTCTCAGAGGTCTTTTCCTAATTGATTCTGTGATCGCTGTGTGATTTTCTTTGGGGACAGTTCCATAGGGAATCACTGGCTATCAGGGCCCTGGTAGGGGTGTGTCCAGTGCTCAGAGGAGCTCTGCTGTGAATTGCTAGGTAATCTGGAGAAAGGCAGATAGCATCATGGTTGGAATGAAAAAAAGAAATGGGTGAGAGTTCCTTGCTAAGAACCATGGGGCCTTGATCTTCTCTTCTAATGTGGGGCTGGGTTTCCTTCTGCAAGGCCAATACTTCAACCAGGGCTTCTTGGTCAATGGGAATGTCTTGGAGATGAATCATCTCCTATTTTCTTCTCCACTAACTGATAGGAAAGGAAATCTCAGTCTTGCTGAGACAAGACAAGGGAAGGAGGAATGGATCTCTGCTCTTTCTGCTGTTTTTACTCCCCCACCCCAGAACAAGAAACAAGAAACTTCGGAGCCTACCTGCTTCCACTACTTATTGCCAGTGAATGGTTCAGCACACTGAGAGGACATCTGTTCTTTTTCAGGCAGTAGTGCTGTTGAGCATGGCTTGGAGTGAAGAGAAAACTAGCATTCTTCCCCATATTTATCTTCTTTTTTCTTGGCGTCTAGGTATCTGTATTGATGATCCCCAACTCCAAACATTGCGCAAGAGTTTTGGCACGACAGAAAACATTGAATCATTGTATAAATCCTGGTGGCTCTTGAGCACCATATCCTTGTCCAGAACAGGAGACATAGACAAACACTTGGGGCAGGCTCCCACTGGCTGCATTTGACTTAGGTTTTCACTTATGGGGTAACTCTCACTGCTCACATATGTTTGTTGTGGTGTAACACCTTGGCTTTCTGTTCCTGGGGAAACCCCTTTTACCAGCTGGCTGATGCTTCACTAGGCCTTAGGAGCAGTTGCATGCTTTTTCTGTAACAAGGAGGTGGGACAGTAGCATGGTCAAGGTTATCTGACCTCCTGTAGGCAGAGTTTTGAGAGGCCCTGAAGAATATTGAGGTAATATTATTTGGTTGCCCTGGGCAGTTTCTCATAGCAATTAAAGATATTTTGTGTTTTTATTTCTCCTTTTGTATGGAGGGAATCCCAAATTACTCAACAAATTGGGCAGCAAGATCATTTTATTTACTGAGAAAAAGTGAGTGCCCATAGGCATGCTGTGTTTGGCAGCCTGTGGTCCTGTGAGGTACCACAGGGCAGGGGGTTACCAGGACTAGGAGATGCTGTGTTGGGCAGGTTTGGGGGCTGGCATGGTCAGCAGTAGCGTGGCTGTCACATGAAGGAGGGGTGTGCTGCTCCATGGGGAGCATGCAATGAGCTAGGTGTGAGCGCCTGGGTGGGGAGTATCCTTCAGTGCTGGATAGGTGATGGGAGAGTTTGTGTGGTGCTCACTTGAAAACACAGGCTCTGGAGAGCAGAGTGGTTGACACGGCTGGGATGCAGGGACTAGAAACCAGACAGTTTCTTCATCAGGAACGCAATCTGCAGATCAGCAAAATCACAGGCTTCCTTCCTACATGGGCACCAGGTGCTGGGGGCAAAGCCTCCCTTGAGGTGGCCTCTCCAGGGTCGCCTCTGAGATGCTTCTGCTGCCGCGCCCAGGTGGGGCACATTGATCACTCTTTGGGAACAGTGATAGGTTGGTGGGCTTTATGGCATGCTGTGGCACTGCTGACCCTGGCTCCCACAGCCCTCTCCAAGGAGCCGCTTGGATCTGAATGTCAGCTATTGCTGCAAGGCTCCTGCAGGGATGGAATGTCTCACCAGAGCCCTGCCATTTAAAGCATCAACCTCTTGCTAACCCCTTAGCAGCTGTGGAACTGTTGATCTCTTTCTGCCTTTTTGCAGCAACTGGGCACACCACTCCCTCCTCTTGCATGCACATCACAGTTTTTGTGCACAGGTGACGCCACTGTTTCTTCTGTTCTTGCTGCCTGTACTGACCCAATAAGGACTTGTTGCCAGACTCTGGTGAGCACCTCTGAGAACTGTGGAACTGAAGTCCCATCCATAAAAGGTGGCAGGGTGTCACTCACAGCCTGTTAGTTAGCTCATGCCAGGCTGTGTGATGTGGGTACATGCCCACCACTATAAGCCCTTATTCACTCAGTACTTTCACCAGAGACTGTTCGGGTACTTTAGCAACTTTAAATTGCTTTTAGCCTTGACTAAACTGAGAACCTACAAGGAAAAGCTTTTTCAGTGAAGTACAACCAGCTGGGAGTAGATATATGCTAGATTGTGCTCCTTCTGGCTGCAGAAGGTGACTGGGAACAGTCAGCATGAGTTTACTGTAGCAGATCATGCCTGACTAACCTGATGGCTTTCTGTGATGAGATGCCTGCGATGGTGGCCATGGAGGGAGCAGCGGGTGATATTTATCTTGGCTTTTGGTTTTTGATGTGTTCTTCTATAGCGTCATTATAGCCAGAGTGGGAAGATACAGCCTTAATAGGCGATACAAGATGGATTAACAGGCTGTCTGGTCTGTCAGACTGAAAAGGTAGTGGTCAGTGCTGTGAGGTTTAATGGGTAGCCAGTTCTTAACCACAGCCTTGAGAAGCCAGCATAAGACCTGAACAGTTCAGCATCCTAATCCATGCCAGGGATGATGGGCTAACATGCAGCCCTGTCCTGGTGAGCCCATGTGCACTGTGGTTCGATAGAAAGGTCGGTATGCTGGAGTGTGGGTTGCTGGCCAAAGGGACATTGGTGTAGAGCAGAAAGGGACCGATGGGCCTTGGGAAGTTGGGAGAGAGAAATGCAGTTCTTGTGCCTGGGATGGGGTAAGCCACTGCCCTAGTGCAGGTTGGGGGCTGGCTGGCTGGGAATGGCTCTGCAGGGAAGGAGCTGTGCTGCAGGGAGAAACTGCTTGGTTCATGCAGTTTAAAGCAAATCAAGATTGAAGCAGTGCATTGATTTATCAGCAACATATAATTAACCAGCGATCAGTGAACTCTATAAGAAGGATCAATATCAGCAACACAGGGAAGAAACCACAGTTCCGGACACCCATGCAATGCTGGTGTTCAAATTCCCAAAAGTCCTTCTGTAACTGACTCCCAGAATTTAGGCTCACATACAGTTATGTGCCTCCATTGTGTTCTGTCTCAATGGCAATTGGTGCCTAGGGTGAGCTCTGTGAGACCCTGGTGGTCCCTGTGGACATCAGCCAGCAGCACAGCATGTCTTAAATATTAGCCAGAGTTGTCACTGCTACTGACTTGGGGTTTTGCAGGTAGTGGCAGAGGTTTGTTTCCTCTAAAGAATGGAAGTGGCTCTGGCCCTCATTGGGGTGTCAAGGGAAGGTCTCCCTGGCATGCCCACCTTCTTCCCTGGTCTGGGGAATTCAAAGCTGGTGAACTTGGAATTTCCCACCCAATGCCCATTTTGTTACTTTCTCCCATCTGAAGTAGGTAAGTGCTCTTAGATGCTGACCAGCTGAGGTGCTATTACTAGACTAGACATGCAGCAGAGCTCCTGGGGAGAGCACAGCTCTGCAGCAGAGCTTACATCCCAGTCTGGCAAGTGTTGTTCTTGCTGAACCCCTGGGCAGTGTTGGAGAACATCCCTTTTCATGATACATGTATGATGTACTCACCATGTGTTATTCATTGTCCACCTGCCCAGGTATACACAGAAATTGTTGGCTGCTGGAAATAGCTGAGGACATGTAGCAACATCCTCTCCTGGTGATCTGTTGCTTTGACCTTCAGGTCTAAATTTCAAGTGTCCATCACACATTGAAATTGTGGGGCAGAAATAAGTTCCCCTGGTCTACACTGTGTGTGAAACTGGCTGGAGACCAGTAGTGGTGACCACAGAGCAAGTTTCTCTTCCAGACACTGGTGTTGTAGCAGATTTGACAGAAAGGGCTAAAAAGCAGGAGAAGCTTTGCAGAAATAATAGTCCAAAAAAGGGCTAAAGACAAGGAGGGAAGAAGCACCATCTTCTTGGTGTCTCAGATAATATGTATTTCATGTGAAGTACACAATAGCCAGCCTGGCTGTCTTTGAACCCTGAAGTCTGCTTGATTTTATTTTTTCCTGTTAACATTCAATTTTAAATAGAGTAGTCCTCTGAGAGCCTGAACTCAAGCATCTCAAATGTAGTAGAAAGACTCCTGCAGTTAGAGTGGGTGGAGGGAGTTGCATTAACCATCTCTTTGCTAGTATTTGCTGTTTTTTTGGCAAGTTACTTCCATGTCATTTGGACTTGATCGGTTGGAAGAGCACAAACCATGCAGTCATGACAGCTTATTTAAAGCTTCCTTTCTCAGGCAGCCCAGGTGTCCCTAGATGGCTGTGTGCCATGACGACATGTCAGTAAATAGCCATGAAATTGGGCTATTTACATGAGATTTTAACCAAGGTCTGCCAGGACTGGAGTGCAAGTAGGAACTGAAATATTTAAGTCCCCTATGGAGTGGAAAGACTTTATTTTCCTAGCTGAAAGGGTATGGAAATTTCACAGGCCCAGAAGAGCAGTCTGTGAAGTATTCTTTGAGAACCTCAGTTTTTAGTGGTATTTCTTTGTGAAAAATGGAATAAAAGGGCAGTTCATACTCTTTTGGCTGCATAGCATTTTTGTTCCTTGTGGTGACTTGGAAGCACAATAGGAAGCCATGAGAAGATGGAGTAATTCCTATTATTAGGGGCCTTTTCTGCAATTGATCCTGCTCTCCCTGGATTTCAGTCAGAGCAGGAATTTGGCTTTTCCATTGGCTTTCTTGACCTGGATGGAAATTGGGAAATTTTCTCTCAAGCAGCTGTGGCTACATACTTCAGTTATTGAGAGGGTTAAATCTCAGTGATTTGGGTTGAAAATGTGACATAAGAGATTAGATCTAGAATCCAGTTTTGCTGGTGCACTGATAACAGGATCTTATCAGCCTGCCGCTCGTATTTGATTACTAACACTTGCTACTGCAGAAACGGAGAGGGAGAAATGGGAAGTGGCTATTGATTGGCAATCAATAGGGATTGAGGTGCTTTCATCAGCCCCAGGGAAGGTGGCACATTCACCTGCTAACTGCAGCCTGCAAATCCCAGAGGGGATGCTCCGGCATGGCATAGCAGCCTGTTGTACTATCAGACCAATGCTTTAAGGGATCAGTCTTGAAATTAGTACTTTTTGGCACTGTCCCTGTGTGAGCTGTGCCATCCAGTGACAGAGCCACCAACGCTCCAGCCTAAGGTTAGGAGTATTTACTGAATTCATCAAACATGCCCTGAGAGGATGCAGAACAACTGGATATTGTACAGTGGGGCTGACTGTGATTATTGCTTGAATACTGATTCTTCATTAAACAATAGGGGCTTGTGCAGTTGGGAATAGGACCAAGCCTCCATTTTTCTTGATAGAAGCCAGATGGAGTTTCATAATCTTTTTCCTCTCTCTTTTTCTCTGTGTATGCTTCTATATGCGTCTTCTATCTCCTCTCCTTCTCTAACCCTCTATTTCTCAATCCACGTGTGTTTTACCTCCAAGTGCACCTCTGCTTCATACGCTTTAAACATCCTTGGAGAAAGGAGTCAGGATTGGCAAGTAATGCAAATATAAGAAAAGGTGAGGAACATCCTGCATAATGGTGGTGTCACCTCCAGTAAGCGAGCTCTAAGGTTTTAGATAGGGCAGTCTCTCGCACAGCCCCATGTGTTCAGCACAATGTGGTGGATACAGACTGGGCCACAGGTGGTCTCTAGCTCATGGTGACTGGGAGCCAGAATACAGAGGGGAGACCATCTCATTCCCTTCTGCTCATTCCTGAATTAGACTTGATGCTGGACAGGACCAAGGTACCTTGTGCCATTGCTAGTTATCCATACAGACCATGAAGCGCTTGCACCCTGATGCAGGACCATTGCAAACAGGGGCATTGCCAGGCCCAGATAAATGGTTTTTAATGTTCTGTACATGTAAGCAGGATGGACATTTGATGACACTTTTGGCATCAGGCAGGGAACATTGTTCTGTGCGCAACGCAGACTCTGGACACAGCTTATTTCTGATATAGAGGTTCATGAACACTGTGTGTTGTTGCAGCCACTCCTGCTTTGCTTCTCCTTAGCCTGCCTCTCCACTGTTAGCATGACTTTTGTTCTGTAGTAAACTGCATGGAGCTGAGCATGGCTATTCTGTGCCCCAGTGACCCACACTGGGCAGGCTGCCTGAAGTGGGAGCTGGGGCAGGAGGCTTGCTAAGGAAATCTGCAAGGGTACACCTCTATCCAGTGGCCTCCTGAGTGCTGTTGTCCAGGGCGAGGATGTGGCATGTCTAATGAAAGGTGTTTTTGTGTGAAAGCCTTCTCTGGGGTGGAGAGGAATACCCTTTATCTTGCACATTCTTCATTTAAACTCAAGGGAGTCAGTTTAAAAAAAATCTAGTTAAGAGAGTGTTCCATTTGCATTATTAAGTCCTAGAAGTCAATAATGCCAAACAGAACATTAATACTGCCCCAGTGTGTGTCATTATAAAATGATATTTAATGACACAAACTGTTTATCTGATTATGAAATGTACTCTCTGCCTTCTACATGCAGAGCTTCATATGTGAAACATCTTGTTGGATTTTTGCAATCCACTGTACTCCCACCAGATTAATTATCCTGATCCTGCCATGTGCAGCTGAATTGACCTGTGCCTAATTCTCTCTTAATTTTTACTGAGTCACTTGTGTACATCTGAAGATGCTCCCGTCACATTAAGAGAGTTACACCGGTATAAACCAGGCGAAATAAAATAAGGAGTTTGTCCCTCTTATAGGAGTTTTCAGCCCTTCTCAGTTTTTGCTGCCTTCAAAATATTCTAGAGGGATATATGAGTGCCTTTAGAAACATCTGACTTTGTCTTATAGAGTACAGACGTCTTGTTTTTTCCAGTAACCTTTTGTGAATCCCTCAGGAGCAGTTGCAGTCTGCCATCAAAATGGCAGGCTGAAAGCCACTGCTCGAAGCTTTTTAGGCAAACGTTCCCTTCCAAGTCAGTGGCTGTGTATTTTGCCATTCACTATCCATTAGCACTTTGCTGTGGAGGGTGAAAGAGTTAACTGCGGAGCTATTTTAGCTGCAAAACTTTGGTGGCCTAAATAAGCTTGCAGCGGTTCTCTCATTATGTGCTGTTATATTTAATTTCTAGTATGTTGTGTAAGAGTAGTGTACTAAGCTCTTTTCTCATTAGGGACTCTGGGAAGTTTGTTCTGTAGTACACAGAGATGTGCTGTACTGAGCAGTATTGCACTGACTGATAGATTATGGCTTCATGGGATTTAAATAATGAGACATGGCTGCATTGTTGATGTCTGCACTGTGTGTGAAGAGTAAGAATTACTTTTGGGAAAGCATCTTTGTCATGCCATGGGACAAAAAAATAATTCTGCCATCACTGTGTTCTCCTTGATATTGCCCCTTAATTTGGTTGATGTAGTATGTGTGCCAGAGCGCTGCTGAGCTAAGGCTGCAGGCTCAAGCTTCACTTTCTGTGGCAAAACCAAATCATGCTTTAAGTGGGGATCTTTTATTTTAAATGGTTGAGTACAGACATCTTTCTCTTGATTTACTGTTGCAATCAAGAAACAAGCGCTTATCCTTGCGCTACAAAATAATAAAATAACATTCAAATGATAGCGATAGGCTGGCATTTAGAAATGTTTTGTGCTGACCAGAGCTGGTGGGGTAGAGCATGACTGCAGTGGTTAATAGCTCTTTAAACACCCTCTAGCTGTATTGGTACCAGCTGTATATTTGGAGTGGTTGAGCACAGGTTATGGTGATGCTGCTCTTCAGGAAGCACGTGGTGGCTCTGTAGAGATGGTGATATGACCAGCAACTGTGGAAAAATTTGAAAAGGAATGAAACCACAGTGTGATGGTGCTGGTGTCTAGGTTGGTGGCTATGCCATGAGCACAGTCAGACTCAAGTCTCTCAAAACCAGGCTGAAGCAGTTATAGTTTTATTGACTGAGCCTTTGTCTGCAGACATTAGTTAAAGCCTGTTAACTCCTTGTGTGGGTGAGCTCATTCCCAGGACCTTACTCTACCTTAATTGCCTTTACAGGAAGATTAAGCTAAACTGAGCTGAGGTCATGTTACTTCAGAGCATGAGCATCAACATAGGGCTTTCTCATGCTTTAACTTCCCATTCCTAATTAATTCAGCTTAATTTTCCAGAGCATCCCCGGGCAGATGAGGCCTTCCCAGTGTTGCTAGATTGTATTTTTCTTACATGATGTTGGAAGCATGCTAAAAACAGATGATGGGGATAGAAGACAGGCTGTCGTAGGTCTTGAGTTCTCAAAGAAACCGGCAAAGACCACTTGGAACTGCTGTCTAGGACTGTGCCATCATGCTGGGGCACCCAGTGGCCCCCCCAAGATCTGGCAACAGTGCAGCTCCATGGCAGTGCTGGCTGTGGAGCACGCGGTTACAGGCACAGCTTGGATTTTGGATTTCAGCCTGACCCGGGTCTGATGTACTGCACTTTCAACACCCACCCAACAACCATCCCTTGCTGCCAAAAAGAGAAATCACACCTTTATTATGGCTTCATTTGCCATAACTGAGTAGACTAGGATTAGATTACACATATTTTCTGTTGGGATTTCTTCCCAGTGGTGATGCAGCTGAGCATCTTTCCCATTTTGGCCATGTTTAATAGCATTATATGATGCAGCTCTAAGGGGAGTAGTTGAGGAAGCATCCCTGCTCACTTACTCTAGTAGTCCTTGCAGCAAAATGATAAAAGGGTGAATGATAGACATCTAGGCCAGCCCAAGACCAAGCTTTGCAGTTTAATTTAAAGACTGCAGTGGTGGTTTGACTGGCCAGACTTGGTGAGCTGGGAGCACTTGCAGGGCAGCTAAGACAGCTGCAAGCAGGAAAGTCTGTTTCAATTGTTTGCTAACATGCCTGTGGCTACTTTAGGTCTGTCTGGCTGATTCCCTTTTTCAACCATTGTTTTGTAACCTAAGATGGGGGAAGCTGTGTTCTCCTGGATCTGCCTCTGATTTGCTGTGCAGCTGTGGGGAAGCTGCATTACTGCTCTGTGCCTCAGTTTCCCCACATGGCAAATGGGGGTAATGTAGCAGCCATTACCTTTTCTAATGCTGCAATATCATGGAAAGTCTCTTGCCCTGGGTCTTGTCCCTGGTCACTGCTTCCTGCACTGCTCTGTTCCTGGGAAGTGTAGGACTGAGCATCTCTGCCTGAAGAGAGGACATGTAAGAAGGATCAGAGTGATTTTGAGGAAGGCTGGAACTGACTCAGAAGAGCTGTGGGTAGGGATGAAGCAAAAGGCATCTGTCCTGCACTGGGTGCCAGTGTGGCAGGACACTGGCTTCAGCAGAGCTCTGTGTAGGGTCAAGTCCTTACATATATCCAGTGGCATGGACTGCACTCAGGGGAATGCAGGACTAAATTCACGTCAGACAGGGCATCTTCAGTGTCATGTTACTGGACTAAGTATCACTTCCTTCTGAGGACCTAATATATTTTTCAAGTACATTAATTGAACTGCACATTAGCTCACAGCTTAGCATCTTTCAGTGGTAATGGAGAAAACTATCACTTTGCATTGGGCTGAATGGTGGCAGGGTGGCAACTTGGAGCCTTGGGAAAAACCCTGAAAGGTTTGGTATGAATTCCCTTGTGGTAGAGAGGTGTCCTGCTCTAGCCTGCTGGAGAAGGGATGGTCCCTGAGATCTGCCCCTTCCCCATGAGGTGCTGGGAAAGCGATGGGGAATGGTATGCTGGCTCCTCCAGGCTTGGTGGCCGGCACTCTTGCTGTGGTGGTGGGCTTTTCCCACTGGAGATGCTCTCCATGCCTGTGGCAGAACAGTTGGCATGATGTTGACTGCATGCTATGGTGTGCTTCCTGAGCTGTGCTGCACACAGGGACACAGGGGACATGATGGATACCAGACTTAAAAAAAATAGTATCTGCTCCCTTCTTTTACCAACTTTCCAGCTTTTAAAGTTTTCCAAGGCCTGGTCTTCTCTGTGTGAATTGCTTCTGTTTGTGCAGGCAGCATGGGTAAACTATTCTCAGTCCTCCACAAACAGGAGAGTATGGAAAAACAGACTGGGATGTCTTCTGGCTTGTCTGTCAGCACCAGGCTTTCCTCTATAATTACAAGGTGTTTATTACCAGGGAAAGCAGACAAGGTCATGTCTGAGTCTCAGATCCTAGGCTGGGTTTGCAGAAGTGACAGTTAAAAGTAAATAAATAAAAATGGTAATCTTTTGACTTGATTCATTCAATCTTGCTTCATGTGGGAACCATTTTAGGGCGAAACCCAAACGTGCAAATACCAGCAACAGCAGCAACAACAAAAATAATAGAGTCCCTCTAACACTGACCATGCTCTGGGGAGCTTAATGTGTCTCCCTCTAATACTCTAGTGTTCAAAGCATCTAATTAGCAAAGCCATGCAGTTACAAAGGAGACCACCAGTCACCTCTGAGCCTGACACCTGTGACTCGCTGGCAGTGTTTGCAAGGTCACCCATTTCCTGTCTTTCCTACCCCGAAACCTGACCTAGCAGGAAGCATCTACCATCCATTTCCCCCTCCAGAGAGTGACAGGAAAGGTGCACTGGGAAGATGAGAAGCGTGACTAGTGGCAGCATTGCTGTGCTGAATTATTGCCTATTGTGTGGGGAGTGGAGATTTGCTTTTGAAATGTTGGACTCTTAAATCATCCATTTCTTTCTTTTAAAGGTGAGCTGAAGAGCTTTGCATGGAGGAAAGAACTAGCCAACTATTTAAGAGCATAGAAAGCTTTGAGCACTTAGTTTTTGAAAATGAGGACTGAAAATCACCTCCTCCTTTATTTACTCTTTTCTTTTTGGTTGTTGCTTTTGTCTTATCAACAGTACCAAATAAGTCAGCGTTGGAAGGGGTTAGAGTATTACTGTGATGGACTTTCCAAGGTACTGCTTGTTCCCTCCTGTTCTCTTGAAATGCAGTCGTCCTGGAGTGAAGTTGCTGTTGTAGCTTGAGATCTTTGAGATGGGATGAGGGGCTGATTGTCACAACCCCAGTGTGTAGCCTTAGATACATTTCATCTAGAATCCTTCAGGGCTTACATGTTGGTTACATGTTTCTGTGTTGTCAGAAAATGCAGGTTTGAATGCATATCTGCATCTGAGACAGGATTCGGGGTGCAGAATAGATTTTAACCAAGGCTCGTGTGCCGCCTTACTGTGTGGAAATCCAGGCTTGAGTTAAAAGTGGTTAACCTCAGGGAACATCTGTCTCTGTGAATGTGAAAATCTCCAACAGTAAAAGGATTCTTAAATTATCCCAGTCCCAGTGTGATGCCCCACTGTGGAGCCACCTGCCCTGGGTCAGGAGGCAGCAGGGCAGGGACCCTGCTGCAGACAGGGAAGGAGTCTGCCTTGCAGACAGGGAAGGAGTCTGCCTTACAGCCTCCATAAGAGCAAGCACCTTCTAGCATTCCTTACAGATCTTGCAGCCTGTTTTGCAGATGAAACTAAGGCAGAACAGCAGTTTTGTGAAGTTAAACCATGAAGTTCTGCGGAGGGGAAGAAAGGGACTAAAGTCTCTAGGGCCACTAGGGCTCTTCTCTGCTACATTACTTTCCCTTCTTCCTCCTGAAGGAGTACATTTTCTTTTTCCTTCTTCTCAGGCTTAAAGGATTTCTCTCCCTTCTTTTTAAATGCAAAAGCACAGCCATTAATGTGACATTACACCATGCACGACATCTGTCCAGGGAGAAGGTTGGTGGGTGCCAGCCTGGCTATGAGGAGCCAGTCTGGGTGCTGAGGGTGATGGAGGTGTGTGGGGAGTGTTTCCCAGAGAGTTTCAGACTGCCAGTGTGTAGGTCCCTGTGTTGGGAGCATGTGCACCTGAAGGGGCTATGTGAAGGAAGGCATTGTAAGCCCTGCATGTTGCCTGCAACAAGCCAGGGAGACCTGATCTCATGCTCCATGTATCTGGGGGTGTTAGAAAGGAACCCTGGGAGCTGGGAAGGAGTGACTGGAGTTTGTAGGAGCAGAGGTGAGAAAAAGGCTCCTGCAGAGGAGTCTTCACCCAGAGATCTGCCTACAGCAGTTCAAGGTGTGCATGTGATTCAGACCCTCAGAGCCACCCTGCACCAGGAGAGCAAGCAGTGCCGTGCCATGGGTGAAGTGCCTTGGTAGGAGTGTGTGAAGTTTTGGGATCAGAGTAATGGTTATCACCATGGCCTGAGCCTGAGATGCAGTGATGGGAGTAGGAGGATGGGAATGCTCTCGTGTGGCTGCTTCTTGGCTCCCCTGCTTGAGCATCTCCCTTCCCATCTGGTTTCTCTTCCATTCAGGGGCATGAAAAGCCCAGAGCCCAGTATTCCCTTCTGTTTGAATTATCTTTTCTAGCCTTCTGCTGGGGTATCATATGAGCGTGGGCTGACATTTCCCTTTCCAGTGGATGAATTGCTTACTGCTGTTTGGTGTGGTCTCTCCCAGAGATCAGCATCCCCCCAAGAGCCTGCTTGGGCTTTAATGAAGCACTGCCTGCCTTGGAGACTCCCTCAGAGCTTTCCGTCTCTTTTGTTTTTATTGCTGTAATAAATCTTCCCAGATTTCTCTAGCTGGAAGGGTGGGAGGGTTGAAGAGGGGAGGTTTCCTGCCTAGTGCATTGCAAGCTTTTATTGACTGCCAGAAGCAGCAGTAAATCTTAAGTGGGAGGTGGGCTAGCATCAATGAGCTGAGCATTGAGTCCCCGATGGGATCCAGCCCAGTCCCCATGGGATCACTGCTGCTCCACAGTCCCCACCAGCAGACAGAGCTCAGCTTCAAGATGGAGCTGGGCTTACAGCCATGGTGCAGCCGAGTGAGACAGATCGTCCACTTCTCCAGGGCTCGGGTCAGTGTGTCTTTGCAGATCTTCAGCAATCTGGGAGCGATACAAATCTGACAAAAAAACCCCTACCCTGAAGTGTCCTGACTGGCACTGATGGAATGCTTGGCCACCTGGCTTCCAGGAGGTTAGCAGCTAGCTGTGTCATTTTAGCCCACTTTTTTTTTTTTCCTAAAACCTACAGCCCCAAAGACCAAATATCTTTGGTTTTAGGCTGACTGACTTTTTTCCTGTTAAAAATTTTTCCGTGTGTTTTTCAAAAGCAGCATCAAGGACTGGCACTGGTAAAATATGTGTTGCCTGGAGGAGGTGGCTGCCAGCACTGCTGAGGGGGTCTTCCAGATTTCCCCGGTGAGATTCCTACCTTTAGGCACCAGCCCTTCCTGCAACATGGAGAGGGAACTGTTTTGGCTGGAGCAAAGTCAGCAGCATCAGTGGTTGTGTGTCCTGGAAGGGTGCAGGCTGTCACTCTGAGAGCATGGCAGGATCCAGGCTGGGCAGCTGGAGGGATGGGAGAGAGGGAATGTTATGTGTAGGTCTGCACCCGGCCTCTCCTCCTGCACCATGCCTGGAGGAAAGGCCCTGGATATGTTTTCAGACAGCATTAATGCAGTCAGACCTCAGGGTCATCACATGGATGTGAGCTCTGAGGATAGGTGTCAACAGTCCTTCCCAGCAGGCTGCAGAGAGAAAACTGTATTCTGTAGTAAATAAGTATTTAATACCCACCAAAACATTGTAACTAGTATTTTAAATACTTATGAATAGCTTTTTTCAGAAAAAGCTATTTTGCTAAATCCAGCGGGGTTCTCTGTGCAGATCTTCCCACTTTGTCAGGTTTATACGTGGGGCTGCAGCGTAACACTGGCACTTCTTAGCTTAGCACATGCATGCATAATTACATACTCCTCTGATTTTATTTCAGAGATGCTTTCTCAGACTTGATAAGGACAGGATAGCAGATGTGTCATCCAGATTCCTTTAGGCTGGGAAGAATGACAGTGTGTCATCTCTCATTTTTGCCATGGCCCATTAGAACTGTGTCAACCAGGTGAAGCCCAGGGATCCCTACAGCTAGCAACATTCTGCTGTTTGGGTAGGGCTAGAGTGCTGTCCTTGGTTGCTGGTAAATGACAAAACCTCTAGTCTGCAGTCCAGGTCAGACAAGTAATAGGCCTGCCTAAGAGATCCTTTGCTTGGATTTCTCGATGCATGTCATTTCCCACCCATCCCACCCCCATTAAGTTCAGCAGGTTAGATGAGAATCTTCATCTCTCTGCTTCTGTGATCTCTTTGCTGCTCTCTTTTAAAGGCAGAAGAATCACAGCTCAGTGTGATGACAGAAGTGGTTGTGGCCCCTCTAGCAATGACAGTCACTTCTTCCTCTGATGTCATTCAAATGAGCATTAGAGTAAAATGTAACTCTAGCAAAGGGACTGTTAAGCTAGAAAGCCCAGCTTTTATAAGTCATGGCATGAAAGGTATTGATGTGGCTTGTAGCTCATCCTTCTGGCTTTAATGTCCTTTAATTGCCACCCTAAGGAACTCTTCAGAATGTGGCTCTGCATCCATTAGGAAGCATCCTTGTAGTCTGGCATCTTCATCCTTGGACAGGAAAGACACACACAGAGGTCTGTATCCTCTCCCTATGCTGCTCTCATTTCTTCTTCCCTACAGATAAATGCTGGACTAGGAAGTCTGTACGCAGGCTCCACACCTAGAAGGGATGTTCCTGTCTTTCTTGTGAAATTTGGATACTTCTTATAGCAATTCAGCTAGAAGCAAGACTATCTTTTCAAATTAGATTTCAGCACACTGAATTTCTAGGCGGGATCTGGCAGTTTGTTGGCAAGAGAACATGGAAAGAAATAGGGGGGGAAGTTTAAAAAAGTCAGATTCTTAATGACGTTTCTAAAACTGGTGATGCTACAAAAATGGACATGGGTCTTAACTCTGTAAAACCAATTCTCACATCCTTAATTCATAGTCTGTCTCACCCGAACAGTGGGGCCAAATGTCTAGGCAGGGCAGGTAATTGATAGCATCTCTACCACAGTGCATGCAGTGTAGTGCTCTGGCAGTCTGAGGTCAAACTGGGTAAGCAAAGGGCTTTTTCATCTCCCAGCTAGCCAGCTCTCAAATTAGCCTTGTTGCTCATCCTTTGTTGGCTCTGGTATTTATAGAAAATGCCACTAGTCTGCTCTTGTAGTTTGCCATCAACAGTCACCATTAATGCCTGCTTTAACTTGGAAGAGATTTCTTGCTTCCCTGCTGCCAGCCTGCTTCCCAGAAGTGGCAGTCAGTGCAGTGCCTGTCTTGTGGAGGGAGTGGACAGGCAAGGAGGCAGCTCTTGGTGAAATCCCTCTGGAGAAGCAGCTCAGTTTGTGGAGTGTTACAAGGATGGCCAACAGTTTACAAAATTCAAGGGATGATCCCTCTGAAGAGAGGAGTATCCCTCTTTTGCTGTCCCGGTTAAGCACAATGACTGTTGGTTGCTCAGCTGAGAAGCATGGGCATAAAAAAGCCATCTAAAAAAAGGTGCAACATCATCTCAACTTAGGGCGGAGCCACTTGCACCTTTTTACTTTCTGACAGATATTTTCCCAGTCTGTTCTTGAAAATCTTTGGTGCAGAGGCATGTACAATACCCTCTAGAAACTCACTATCCTAACACATTAGAAAGAGGTTTCTGATTTTTGAGCTAAGTTGGCCTTGCTCCAAATCCAGCCTCATATTGTTTAGTATCCATCAGGGACATGGAAAATACATTTTCCCCAGATCCTTTCTTTCTTTATTTCTTCCTGAATAGGTCTTTTACATCTTTGAACGCTGTGCCTGAAAGTTGCACTTCCTCTCTCATGTTTTCCTCCTCTGTATGGTAATCCCAGTTCCCTTAACCTTTTTTCAAGTAAACCAACTCTACTTACCATCCAGTTGTTCTCTTTGTTTTTCCATGGACTGGGTCCACATCTCTCTGGAGGTCCAGCACCCTGGACTGAACCTGTACTCCAGCTGAGGCGTTTTAAGTTCTAGGTAGCATGGAGAGATGGATTTAGTCCCAGGATAGCTGCTCCAGGTCTATCTCTGCCACCTTCTGTAGGTCCTGCCAGCTCACACTGGTAGATCATTCTTTCCAACCCTTATTTTTGCCTCCTTTCCTAGGCAATTAAAAGTGGGTCTCATCTGTCTGTAATTAGCACCGTGGTCAGCAAAACTTCCCCTGTTTGATGAGGCTGAAGGCATACCTGCAGTGGCTGGTCTTCCTTCTCTCATCACTACTTCTCAGCTTTGTGCCACGGTTAATTCCTCCTCTTCCTCTTTCAATGCCCTCCAGGATATCTGCTGTCCTGCCTCTTCTGGGTTGCACTGGCTGCCGAGCACAAGCTGTTGTGCCTAGGGGCTATTCACTTCGTGCCTGGCCTACGAGAAGGTGGCTGTTTATCATACTTTATAATCCACAGTCTATTATGAAGCTGCTGGAGTTGTATCTGTCCTTACGAACCTCAATCCAGCCTTAACTGGTGGGGTGGGGTGAGAAGAAGAAAAGGCCTTGACACTGTGGGAGCTCTGCTTGGAAAATAATGAAAATATTCCTGTGTTATCAACACTGTTTTCAGCACAAATCCAAAACACAGCCCCATACTAGCTACTGTGAAGAAAATTAACTCTGTCTCTGCAAAAATCAGCAACTTCCTATTGCATCTTAGGTATCTCTGTGACCCCTCTGGGTGTGGGAGAAAGGACTTCCCTAGTGCCTGTCTAACTCTCTAAATTTATTGAAGAACTGTGAAGTCTCTAACATTCTAAAAATATCCTTTTTCATACCTAGATAATATTTGAACTATACTACTGGTCTGGGGCAGACATCTTGATCCTATTTTTGGAAGGTCATTTGGCTAATTAAGAAGCCTCCTGGTGGGACACAGTATTTCTACCAAGCCTCAGTTTGAAGATGAAGCAAGAGGAGAGGTACGTTCCTCCCTGGACAGAGGACAAGTGGGAGATTATCAGACAGGATGTGCCCTCCATTGCTGT
Organism: Corvus moneduloides; assembly: GCF_009650955.1. Classification (NCBI taxonomy): domain Eukaryota; kingdom Metazoa; phylum Chordata; class Aves; order Passeriformes; family Corvidae; genus Corvus; species Corvus moneduloides. The sequence continues at coordinate 35,088,528 of NC_045481.1, read as the reverse complement.
CACATGTGCTGTCTTGGCACTGGTCCCCCTACAGACCCAGGAGACCTCGGGGTGGGATTTGCACATTCACAAGGCGCTTTTCCCAAGCTGCACATGGCAGGGGGATGGGAAACACTGTGGTGCCCTGTGTGCTTGCAGAGCTGTTGGTGTCTTCCCATGCGGGGGTAGTGCTGGTACATCATTCAACCTCGCTCACAAGGGTTGGCAGAGTCCATCCCTTCCTAGTGCTTCCCCTTGCCGGGGGGTCTTGTCCATTCATATAAGACAGGCTCATGCCTGAGCCCACAGCTCATGGAATCAAAGGAGTTTGTTCCCATGCCAGCAGTACTCCATAGAGGTGAGTTGTCTGTGAGGCCAGGCCAGCATCACCTATCTTCTTTTTCTGTGTCGTGCCTCCCAGTGTAACATAGGCCTGGACAAGTGTGATGCTCCCTTCAGTGAACAGCACGAGGCAAATCCCAAAATTCTCCTGGATCTTATCCCTCATTATTGCTGCCTCCTCCTACTTTTCCTTTCACTCTGTCTCACCCTTGGTTGTCTGTGTCCATGTCCTTCAAGGTTTTGGAGAAGACAAAGCTTAGAGATGGCAGCTGATGAATTCCCACCCCTGATTTAGCTGAGCTACTGACACAGCTTGAACTTAGCTGTGTAGGTCTTCTGAGAACTCAGGGATGCCATCCCTTAGCCACATCCTCCATCCCCAAAAAGCTGGCAGAGTACCTGGAGCAGCAGATATGACTGATCTGTTCTAAAAATCCTCTCAGCTGCCAAGAAGCTGCCAAAATCTTACAAGGAAAGAAGCAAGAGTCTCTTGTTTTCTGCTGTGGTCACCTGAATGAGGTGGTGGCACTGGGTATTTCTTGGAGGAGCCTTTTGTTGCCAAATCTGAATTCAGTATTGTACACCAGTAAGCAGTCAGTTGAAGATCCACTGAGGTAATTGGAAAGAGACTGAAGAGAGCACTGGGGCCTTGGGGAGAGAAGTTAGGGAGAAGATACTTCTTTCTGAAACCAAATGTCTTAGATTGGCCTGTGGATCTGCTTGAGGTCTGGAGGTAGCCCAAGGAAAAAGACTAGTGAAAAAGGATGGGAAGGAGGGAATAGGTGGATATGGTCTGTCAGACAATGCTGTCAGGGTAGCAAAGCTGTGACAGATGGGGCTGCAGCAGGAAGAGACAGCGCGAGCTTTGCTGCAACCTTGTATTTGGTAAGAGCTTTTCCTCCCGTGCACAATCCTTTTTGCTCCCATTTGTGAACAATGTTTCTATGAATTACACATTTCTCTGAATAAGAATAGCATCACCAGTTGTACAAATTAGGATGAAAGGAGTCCTCAAGCTTTCAGACAGGAACTGAATGCCTGCCAGGGCCAGGAGAAAGCAAAGACTGTTTAGAGACCTCTGATACAGGTTGGTGTGCCGCAGGCACCATGCCCAAACCAGCTGGAGTTGGGCACTGCCAGGATGTTGAGGTGGATCAGACAGGTCACCTGCTTGATGTGGCAGACGTCTGCTATTCTGTTGTGGGAGGTAGGGTAAGGACAGGCTCTGTCTAGCACTCTCTGGGAAGTAAGAAATCGAGCTGGCTTTTGCTCTTGGAAAAGCAGGCACAGCTGTTGGTGAAGACGAAGTTGGTAGAGGGATTGCCTGGGATGCCTTCACTTTCTGCCTCTTGAAGATCTCAGGAGGCACTTCTAGGAGACTACCTCAGCAGCAAATATCAGGCAGGGAACTCCAGAGTTGTTCCCACCCTTCTGAGACATAAGGAACTGCACAAAACTTCACTGTGGCTGTATATACAAGATTGCTTCCATGATTATCCTCTAAAAGGTAACTCTTGTATTTTGGTGAAATGTTTGCTTTACACAGCATTTCTAGCATTAGTTATTTTTAACTGCATATCTTTGATATGCTCAGCGTGTCTGAAGCTTGCTCTTTTTTCTGGGATGTCACAGCTGTTTGTTGTATGTGAGATGAACCCCAGGTTGGCCATCAGCTATTAATCTGCCTTCCTAGGGAGGCTGTGTAGGAACCAGCCACTTCAAGATTAAAGTCCCCCAGATCTGCTGGCAACTTCCTGAATTACCAAGGCCCTGGAAAGTGTCCTGAAAACACTCCTGTCTCAGTTCTCATGGTGGGCTCTTACGTGGTCAGTGCCTGAAGTTCAAAGGAGACAATGTTGTATGGTTCATGTCATAAGGTCATGATGGCCCCCGTCAGACCAGGAACTACAGGTAGGAGAAGAGATACTGTAATGGATCTGTAACTGTTTGGTCCCCAAATAGCAACTGGTGGGGAATGATCCCAGCTTTTCTCCCATCCATTCCCTCAACAGGTCCTGCATGGACCGTGTATTTCTGGGTTTTGGGTTGATCCACTTTCAGCTGTTTTGTGCAAAAGAGGAATGCTGATGCCACTCACCTTAGTGCCTCCTAGCCAGGAGCAAGCTCTGTATGAGCTTGAGCCCAAAAGGTTCCCTTTTTGCCCTCAGGAAGTCAGGATTGGGTCACAAAAATGTCATGTCACCATTCAGATGTACACATTGACCTGAGCCTGCTGTTCCACACCTAAGTGCTTCCTCACTTCCTGGAAGGCTGTTAACCACAACACAAATATCATGCCATGATACTCTGGCTATCAACATGATGGAAAATGTGATGGAAAAGGAATTTTGGTCCTTAGTAGGGAGTTATACATCTAGACATGGTCTTTTTAACTTTAATTTTCTAGGTAGCTTGAAATCAAACCTTTTCATTCCTCATCATTCTGCCATATTTCCACTGGCCCCTTGAGCTCCTTCCTCTTCCCACGGACATGGCTTTTGTTGTGTTTAGTGTTTTTTGTTCTGAGACATCTCCTGTGCCTGCTTTCCTCAATGGACACTGATGTGACATGCAGAGCTGAGCTGTCAGAGCTCGGGGGTGTTTTTTTCTCCACCCTGTGATGAGCTGTGACACTCCAGCATCCCAGCTCCACAGGCCACTTCTCTATGCTTTTGTTGATGTTTCACTGTGAATGCAGCAAGCGTCTGAGGGCAAAATGCAGTGGCTAGAGGTGTGCCCAGTTCAGGGGGCATTTTTGAAATACATTATTTTTCAGTTTTACTTGAAGAATCCATAAGGTAGCATTGAAGATTATTCCTGCTCCCTTTCTTCACGATTCTTCTCCTCCTGGATTTTTCCCTGTTACTCTAGATTGTCCCGGCCATTATTTTCTTCCCTCTGCTCCTCTTCTGTGTGGCTCAGGGGAGGGTTTTGTGGGTGGATCATGGGCTCTTTGGGGGAAATTTACGTCCCTTGCTGATGCAAATGAGGAAACACATTATTGGAGTTGGTAGTAGTGAGAAGCATAAATGAAATGATCCCTGCAGGCTTATTTCCATGAAGTAAAATAAGGCTGAATATGAGAAAGAAAGAAGCGTGTGTGCAGCTTCTTTGTTGGATCTTGCTTAACAGCCATTGCAAAGAAGGAAATTTCACTTGTGCCCCATCCTAGGGCCAGCTGGTAGGCTGAGCAGTGTGAAGGCAAGATCTGGGGCTCCAGCCAAGCTGTGGAGCAGGGAAAGCCAGGAGCCTGGGAGCAGCTACCTGGGACCTGCTGAGAAGGAGCAGGTCAGGGAGCTCCTCAGGGATGGAGGGGACAGCGTGGTGCAGGGAGAGCATCCAGCCCCTTTGCTAGCTGCTTTATAGGCACTGACCTTTGGATAGGAGTGAATCCTGTACGCTGATCCTATTAATATTTTCAGCAAAAGCCCCCCTGAGGCCTTTGCCCTCCCATGTATTAAGGCTGAGCTCTATTTCATCTCGTATTGCCTTTGCAATAGTCTCTCTGGCTTTAACCCTTTGGTAGCCTGGTATTGTTTAACTCTGATGACTTGACATGTTGGAGTTTTTCACAGGGGACATGTGATGCCCAATGCCGGTGCATGGAGATGCAGGATCCGTCTGTCCCAGGCAGGGCTTCTTCAGTCAACACTGGCAGAGGTCCTTCTTGGGAAGAGGGCAAGCATGCACTGTGTCTATAGGATACTAACAGGACTGGGTTGCAGAGGATGTGAGGTTGTCTTTGGGACACCCTCTGAGGGGACCTAATATGCAGGGGAGGTTTGATTTTAGAAATCCTGCTGAGCAGTTATACTAAACAGGTGTTTGCATGGCTTGAGCCAGTCATCAGTTTTGCCTGGGACTATTTGTCCCTTTGCCAGACAATCCCCGGAGTATTTTTTTAGAATGGCTGGTGTTCATTGGCACTATTTCCTCTTGCTGCACTGGCACTAAATTGCAGGGGACAATGTTTCCAGTGGGGAAACATTGGGGTCTCACAGGGGAGACGTGGTTATAAAAGAGGCAAGGTTTCTGGCTAGAAACATCCATCCAGCTCATTGGTCCCCAGTGATCCTAGCTGTGCATCAAGGCCAGAGAAGCAGCGAGCTGCAGACAGCATCACAAGTTGCTCTCCCTTTGAGTTGCAGCTTCTAAATTTCAATTTCTTTTGGCTGTGGGCAAGGTCAGAAAGTGTGAGTGGTGCCCTGGTCAGTGGGAGCTGTGAGAAGAAGCAGCCCTTTACAGGGAGCAGGGCATTGCAGGGGGAGACTTTGCTTTTTTTCTCACATAGCTTGGGCAGAACAGGAGAGAGAGGAGAGGGAAGCCAGGGTGTGCAGTCAGATGGGAAAGCAAGATTCACAGTGGAACACCCCCAGCAGGCTGCTGGAAAGGGCAGGCAGGAAAAAGGGCCTTTCCTTGCTCCAAAATCTGTAATTTTTACTTGTAATCCAACTATGTTCCCCACTCAGAAGTCCCAGGCAAGGACTTGTTTGAAGAAACCATGCATCTCAATCGTGTTTCTGAGGGGGTAGTATTGAACAAGATCAAATACTCGCAAGTGTCAGTTGTCATCTGGCAGATGCCCTGGCAGGGAAGCCGACTGGAAATTCTCAGAGAGATTATCCTGATCTCCTCACAAACACTGAAGCATGGAATAGAATAACTTACTTCAAATATTAATGCTAATTTAACATTAATTTTGACTTTGTTAGTGGTGGGAGGTACTACTGTGACACTCCTAAAAAACCAAAATCTTCTTAATGTTACAAAACTGAGATGGGAGGGACAGAACACAGCTTTGCTGTGCTCTTGTGCAAACTCATGGAAAATCTGCTGTTCAGTTGACTATTCATCCACTTTGGTGATTCTTTGAATAGCACAGAAAAGCTTTTAAAAAAACCCCACCCACCACTTTCTTCTAGTGGCGGCTTTTTAATTTTTTTCCAGTTTAGGAAAAAAAGGTGTAATTATTCCAGAGGTAATACTTTAATTTGTTGATACAGCATCTCAGAGGGTTTTCTGCAGGTTTATGTTTCCAGAGTAGGCAAAATCACTTGTTGGCAGACAGGCTCTTCATAAATAGCAGTTTGCACAGTAGCACAGATAACAGGAGATATAAATGGATACTAGGATGCCTAAAGATCTAAGACCTGAACACTGAGTCTTATACTGCTGTAATTATGTTGAAAATATTGCTGAATTTGGAAAAGTAATCTGTAAATTAGATTTGTTGCTGCAGACCCACTGCCAGTGATGGGACTTGTGCTGTGTCTGCAGAAGTTAGGCTAACTTTAGCATTCCTTTCAGTGCACCTTGGGCTGAGCTTGGACTCTGATAACTTTGAGACTTTTTAGTGGATGTTTTGTTGATAAAGCAGGATTGCAGTAATGTGCTAGATCTTGGGAAGGGCCAGGACCTTTTCCTCTGCACTAGCGCACACAGTGCAGGGACTCATCACTAGTTTTGCAGGCACACTGCAGAGCTCAGAACTCATCACAGGTTCTCCCAGCAGCAGAGCAGGGATCTGCTCAGGTTGGGGCATGCTGTTAAAAGGAATCATTACCCTTTGTGGCTTCATTTCATGAGATGTAGAAATACCACTCTATCCAACCCATTGCCTCTACATCCTAACTGTGCTAGAAATTCATCCAGGTATGTATTATGTCAAACTATTATGCAGCCTTGTCTTTAGAACAGCACCTCTGTCTGTCTTGTAGCAGTTGAGAGTTTCTTCAAAGCATTTAGCAGCAAGCAGAACTGACACAGCCATACCAGCATCCATGACTGGGCAATTCCTGCATCTCTCCTGGATGCAGTAATATGTTTGCCACTGTGAATATATTGTGTGATCCTTTTTGTCCCAATTCCATGAATTTTGCAGATTTGCTGATAGAGATAGTTGAAATACAACCAAACTCATATTTGTTGGAATATTTCCTGAGCAGCACTGAAATATCAGGGTATTATCTTTATGTCCTGGCTATGTGGAGAAAAGAAATTTTGAGATACAGCCCTTGACTCCCCTGAGCCTTGTGTGAATGTGTATATGCATGTATTTAGGGATCTTTGCTCTGTGTGCTGTTTATCTCACAGGTTTACTTCAACTGATAAGATTTTACAGACCTGCTGTTTACAGCATGCACTGTAGACAAAAAGGTGATGATACAGCCTATGGGGATCAGACTCTACCCTTGGTCTTGTGAAGTGTGAGGGCAGAGCTGAGCACAACGTTATCCACAGAACACTGAGGCTGAGCTGCCTTTCAAAGTAAGATGCTTCAGATTGTTCTAATGAAAGTAATGAAAAGTCAAAGAAAAATAGAAGGTGACTCCAGGGGCTTCTTTTCCATGCTCAACCAAACCAGGCCTTTGGCTTTTAATCTTGGGGCTATATAACCTCTTCTCCCTCAACCCAGCTATCATGCTTTTGGGATGGCTGCTGATGACCCTGTTTCGCTTTGGCAGGGATGAATCATGCCTGGGCATATGTCAAGCTGTAAGAAACAGCAAAGGAGGGAATGAAGGAGGAAAGGAAAGGTCTCTCTGCTGTAGGGCACTTCCCCACTTGGATTGTCCTGGTCCCTTTCTGCTGGCATCCTATCTGGATGCACGTTTCTCTTTATAAAGTAAAGCTAAAAAAAAAAGCCCTGGTGCAGGTCTCCTTTGTTTGGGCACAACGTCTGGGGTAGAAGTCACAAGGTGCAGTGCCTTTTCAAGGGAAGTCATGTGCCTGCCACTATCTGTGAGCTACAGGGGTTAAGGAGATTAGCTGTTTCAGTGGATTAGCAAGGGGCTGCGAGATCTGTTCGTCTCTGTGTGGCTAGCTGTCTTGCAAGAGGATGTGTTGAGCATCTAAAAATAACTCAATTATTTGTGCAAAATATCTGTCAGGCTTGTTTCCCTCAGGCAGGCACTCGCTTCCAGAGCAGTGCTCTTGCAGAGCAAGGTCCCACCCGAAGAGATGTGGGAGCAGATACCTGCCGCAGCTGTGGAGTGTCAAGCTGCTCGTTCCCCTCTCCTCCTCTTCCCCACAAACCAAAGAGACTCTGCCCCTGATGCTGTGTCAAGCGGTGGCCTTCCCCCTCTGCCCTTCAGCCACCCCTTTGCTGTCTGTTCCTCAATGCTGATGGCTGGGCAGGGTCACTGCCAGCAGCCCCCAGGTCTGGTGCTGCCCTCTCACTGCTGTGACCATGGGGAGCACGTGTGGAGCTCTCCCAGGGACAGGGCAGGCAGCCTGGGGAGACCAGGGTCTCCCTTCTTCTCTTTTGGCTGCTGGGGATGCTTCTCAGTAGGAATGACTCTGTTTCAAGACTCCCAGTATTCGTCTTCTCCAATGTGAGAGCAATAAAAATCAGTGGCCTTGGGTGGTGCGAAATGAACTTTGGAGGCATTCTGAAGCCTTGGCTGTAGATTCTCCACCTGTTTCAGTAGATGAAAAATAATAAAATTTTTATAGATTCCTGAGGCATCTCTTAGGCAGAACAGGACATTTCAGCTTTCTGTGCTGGTTTTAATCCCACCCACGTGTGGCTGCTTGAGCTTAGAGGTCCCTGTGGTGGTATCTGACCAAGGTTAGAGCTGTGGGGTAGCACACAAGGTGGGGAGCAGCAGCTAGGGAATGGGGGTCAGAAGGTAGCAGGATCTAGGATTCTATCCTAATTTTTTCCACTGAGCTCCTGAGTGCACTGGCAAGTTGCTTAGTTCACTATGTCTCATTTTTGCTGTATGTAAATGAGAACACGTTTCACCTCGCAGAGCTGCTCTGAAGCATAATTAAGATTTGCAAAGTGCTTTGGTGCTGTATAAATGCCAGTCACTTTAATTAATAAAATGAAATGGCTGCGCACTCTTGGCTTCTTTGTTTACCTAGGTATGAGCAAGTAGCAGTTAGTGCAATGATGTGCAATACAGCTGATATTCCACACAGTTCTGTTTTATAAATGTCCTGTTTTCTTGGAGGCACCTTGGGATGCCTTACTGACCTGTTAGACTCTCCCACTCCCAGACTGGACATCACGTTTGGAAATAAGGGATGAGTAACATCAAGCCTAAGTTGCAAGGACTCCCTCGCCGCTGCAGGTGGTCATCTGGCAGGGCGTGTGGGAGAATGCAGCAGGAAGCACGTGTGTCTATATGTGCTCCGGTGTCCTGCTTTCTGCTGCCCAGAAGGCAGAACAAGCTGCCCGCATGCGCCTGGAGCCAGAGGGCTCGGTGGTATGTAGTGTCAGTGGTAAACAGCAGCTGCACTGGTTGAGCACAGCCTGGTGATGGAAGAGCTGGGATGTGCAGGAGGAGAGGTCTGTTGTGGTGAGACAGGGACAGTCACGGTCTGAACTGCATTGGCAGCGTATGTGCAGCCAGGCACAGCCGTGATAGACACAACACCTGCAGCGTACTGCTCCGGCAGGGAACTGGGGGCAAGAGCTGAAAAGCAGCTCCCCTCTGAAGAAGAGCTTGAAGGTCCTGGGTGAAGCTCTGGAGGAGAGCTTTTTTGGGGAATCTGCTGAGGCTGCTTCTGGTTTGCTCCTTCACAGCACATCTCATCAGTTGGAGTTCGGGTAAGTGGGAAGTGGGGCAGCTCACTCCAGGTCCTGTGATGTGGGAGATGCAAAGAGAACCAAGGCAGCCCACAGAAATGTCTTTTCTTTACTTTCCTTAGTTTTTCCCTGACCATGTTCAAGGAAGGATTTTGCCAGCTGTGTCATCAGCATCTTTATAGAAAAGGCTTATTTTACATTCATGAGAGCCAAAAATGTCCATGAAGAAGAAGCTAACAAGGAGATTGTTAAGAGGTCTTTTTCTCAGACTTCCAGGTGCCAAATGCTCCAAAGAGTGATCTCAGGTCTGTCCCTCAGTACCTGGCCCAGATCTCCAGCAGTTGCTTTGTCCAGTGCCACAGAAGCCCTGGTTGCTTCATTCTGCAGTGACCCGGTATTGTCCCGTGGTGCTCCAGTAAGAGCAACCCAGAGACCAACAGCCCTACATTTCTGGCTACTATAGATCCAGATCTGAGCATCCTTGCTCTGAAATCAGAAATCAAAACGTGAGATCTGTAGTCTCTTTGAGACTCTAGTAGGTTTAACTCTGCACCTGGAAGATGCATTGTGGTGATCTCTATGAGATCTCTACTCTCTGGGTAACAAAGGGCAGGTTGTTCAAAGAGGAGTCTGAAATACATGACTGTAGGAGAGAAGAACCACCTTCAGGAGTGCTGTCTGTTCCTGGGCAGGCATCCCACATTAAAGTTGGTGGAAAGAGCCCTCTGAGAGACTTTCACTGGAGTTAATAGCCTGATTTTGCCCAAACTCTTGTCTGGTGTAGATTCTGAGGACAAGGCTTCCTCTTCTCTTTCTTGTTTGTTTGTGGAAATTGAATGGTGTTCCCCTTGTGAGGCTGTCATGGTTAAACCCTAGCCAGCAACTAAGCATCACCCAGCTGTTCTCTTTCTCTCCCCTCAGTGAGATTAGGGAGAGAATCGGAAGGGTAAAAGTGAGAAAACTGATGGGTTGAGATAAAGACAGTTTAATAGGGAAAGCAAAAGCCATGAGTGCAAACAAAACAGAACAAAGAATTAATTCACCACTTCCCATGAGCAGGCAGGTGTTTGCCCATCCCCAGGAGAGCAGGGCTCCATCACACACAGTGGTTACTTGGGAGGACAGACACCGTCACTCTGAATGTACCCCCTTCCTTCCTTCCTTCTTCCCCCAGCTTTACATGCTGCGCATGGTGCCACATCCTGTGGGATATGCCTGTGGTCAGTTGGGCTCAGCTCTCCCAGCTGTGTGCCCTCACAACCTCTTGTGCCCCTCCCCAGCCCACTGGTAGATGGAGTGATACAAGATGCAGAACAGGCCTCTTTTCAGCACAAATCCAAAACAGCCCCATCCTAGCTACTGTGAAGAAAGTGAACTCTATCCCCAAACCAGCAAAGAAGTCCAGTTCCTTTTCTGTCACTCAGATCTGTCTCTATCCTCCACAGTAAGAAGGGTGGAGCAGCAGTGAAGCCCCATCTGTATGGTGGTACCACACTGTTGTCTTTCAGCCCTTCCGTCTGAGTGTAACTGCAGCACGGATGGATCTATACCACAAAGACCTCAGACTCTTCAAGTTTTCTCTCCTGCTATTGATTCTGTTCCTAAGATACTAGGCCAAATGGATGGCTTTCTGAATATGCAGGTTTTCTGCTACCCTGTCCAAGGCCAGGTCTGTGGAGACCACTTCGTTTGATGGATCCATGGTCCTTCTGCCTCCTCCTCCCTCTTTCCTCTTCACCCTCACCTCCTGGGCAGCAAGAAGGAGGAAGGAAGATGCTCTGCCTAATGTTCACTTCCCCACCCCAGGATGGTTGCCATCCTTCACCCCTCAGTAGGTGATGCTGCCACCAAAGGCACCGCATTCTGGCACAGCAGCACATCCTCTCCTGGAGGAAACAGTGTGGGCAGGCAGGAGATCCCGTGTCTCCCAGTGAGGATGATGTTTAAGCACGTAGGTATCAGTGTTGGTACACTCTGTTAGGATGCATTGCTGTGTGTATCACCACACCTATCATTTGTACTGTGGAGAAGCGCTACCTCTTATCTACAAGTCTGCACCACAGGGATGAGTAGGCGTATGTGTAGATGACTGCTTTTTATGAGCTGCCAGAGGTTTGTACATGCAACCTGCTGAGGTACTTGTAGTTGAAAACCAAGTGCAGCTCTCTCAAACTTTCCCACCCTGACCCTTTGGGTCAGAGTTTTCTGCATGATTTCTTAACAGTCACCTCTGTGATGGACTAAAACTAACCTTTGGCTTCTGATCATTGCACCGTGGTTCAGGCTTCTACGCAGAAACCCGTATCATCTTTCTGCCCTTGCAGAATATGAGTAACTCAGAGCACAGGCAGCAGTGAAGGATCAGGGTGCTTATGGGCTCTCATATTGCTTCTTACTCATGTCTGTGTGACCCTGCTGTTATGTCACAGCTTAATATGTTGTCTGGAATGTAATGGGTTAGCTCTCAGTAGCAAGTGCTGGAGAGTGTCACAAGATCAAATTAAACTCCATGCCACTGACAGATTTGATTTCAGGAGTGAATTTACAGCCGGGGATGGATATGTAGAGTCAAATTCTGAGACAAAAATGAATTTCAAAAATATAGTTGTGATCTTTAAAGATTGATGGGAATATTTTAATATTTTTATGTTTTACATAGCCATTTCCAGTAATAGTGATCATAGAATTTTAGAATGATGTTAGTCGGAAGGGTCCTTAAGTATCACTCCTGAGGCTGAAATCCCCACCCAAGGTGGTCTTGAATGCTTCCAGGGATGGCACATCCACCACTTCTCTGGGCAACCAGTTTCACTGTCTTGCCACCATCACAATAGAATTTCTTCCTAACATCTAATCTAAATCTCTCCTCTTTTAGTTTAAAACCATTCCCCATTGTGCTATTGCTATCTGCCTGTGTAAAAAGTCACTCTCCCTCTTTTTTCAAAGCCTCATCTAAATACTGCAAGGCAGCAATAAGGTCTCCCCAGAGCCTTCTCCAGACTGAACAAACCCAGCTTTCTCAGCCTGTCATAATACACTGTTGTTTAAATTTAAAAGGGTGATCAACAGTCAGATCTAGCACAGATAGCTCTTAAACAGGTTATTTCTTTTTGCAAATATGAATGCTAATACTTGATTAACCTTGTAGCTTGAACACCAAGGAACAAATAATGTTGCTTCTTTAAAAGTATATGTAAGCTAGGGACCTACTTGATGTCTCTACTGTGGTTTGCACCAGATTTTAACCCCATTTTAATTAAACCATAACAGTTTCTTATGTGGTCAAAGTCAGTAGGAATGAGTACAAACTACTTGGAAGCAGTAAGTGGAATTCTGTGGTGAATATTTCCTTAAATGAATATTACAAGGCTGTCAACACTTCCTATGCAAGATACAAAGGAGTGTGCTTTCCTGGTGATATCTCTGTTGGTGAGAAGGTGAGTGGCTAGTAAAGAACACTCTCTGGGTGCCAGCACAGAGAGGGGGTGAAAGCACAGAAGTTCAGTGGGAGGAGTTAACTCTTTTTAGAGACATCCAGACCTCATAGGGGACATCCTGAGAGGTAGGCAAAAAGCCACACCACCTTTGTCATTGATGGTTCAGAGTTCAATCCCCCTTATCTCAGAAGCACCCTCATTAGAGAACCAGTGATGTACAGTGACTGAGGTGTGATGGAAATGCAGTGGGGACCTCATTATTGCAGGACAAGCTGGTACCACACAAAGCAAACACAGAAGCCTTGGGTTTGGTCCTTAGTGGTTTGTGCTGCTCGGTCTGAAAAGAGCCACTGACTCTGGCTGAAGTCAGGGCAACATAAAGGTGTGGGACATGCTCTTGGCTGCAGAACAAAGACAGTGAGCCCCAAAGGTGATCTCAAAGGATTTGATTAAAAGTATAGGCAGAATTGGAGTGTTTAAATGAGTTCAGGTCTCTTCACAGAAGCTGAGGCTAGAACTTCAAGAGGTCTGGCATTGCCAGGATGATGCTGAACATGATCCTCACACTGCTTAAAAAGCATTAGTCTGCTTAGCCTTTTCACTGCCCAGGCATGGCAATGCAAAGAGCAGTGAAAAGTTAAAAAGCTAAAGAAACTCCTTTGAAATCTCAGGAGTGGACTTCAGTTCAGATGCTAGCAACAAAAGTTCAGAGATTCAGCTATTTTAGTCACAGGAGCATTGGCTGAGAAACTTAAAACACACCATTCATTCACTGACTGTTTTGACTTCTCAGAAATACTGCATGGCCATCCCATCCCATCCCATCCCATCCCATCCCATCCCATCCCATCCCATCCCATCCCATCCCATCCCATCCCATCAGCTGGAATGTCCTGCAGGCCCTGCGAACAGGAGGAAGGTGGCTCCTCCCTTCTGGAAAGTGGAGCCCGCAGCAAGGCTCCTGCAGGCTGCTTGTGGTGGGGACCAACCCTCTGCATATACCCTGGCCCAGACAGCATTTTTTGATGGATGTGTTGACTGCATTAGAGGACCTGCGTTCTTTTAAGACATCTTTTTGGTCACAAACTGGGGTGTCCCATCTTAGTTGCAAAGCTGTGAGCAAGCCATGGGAACGGGAACATTTCCATGATCGGGGAGTTGCGCGGCTGCTGACTCACTGTGCGTGCCAGCGGCACTGCTCTGCCATCCCCAGCATGGAGGGGGAGGGAGACAGAGGCAGTGCAAAGATTGGTTGAGAGATAAGGTCACCTACTGCCTCAGGTCACCAAAGCGAAGTAGCTGGGATTTTCACGATGTTGTTTGCCCACACTGAGAAGAAAGAAACAAAATTCTTTGTGTTACCCACGGATAGATTCCCTTTGTAACAGCCCTAACTTCATTCAGATGCCTGATTTAAAACTACTTGTACCATGACGGAGATTCAAGAATTGATTAGTGTTGAGCCGGCCTGTTTTGGTGTGCCAGGTGAGATTAGCCCACAGCTGGTTGTGCTTAGGCGTCTGAGGTGTTTCACACAGCATTTGCAACTTTGTCAGGTTTGTTAGGCGTAGGTGTCCTCTCCTCCAGCAAGAGGTATATCCCACCCTAGTCCCATGCCCAGGATCAGTAATCTGTTAGAGTGATGTTTGTGGTTAAATTCAGCGCAGGCTCGAGCTGTACCTGCCAAGGTGCTGTGTGGTTTGCTCTGCCAGGCGCAGCCCATGCCAGGCAGTGGAGTCACTTCCCACTGGAGCAAGAGACCTCCCCAGACATTGCCCCCCTCCCTCTATAAATGTGGGGCACCCTCCTGTGGTCAACAGGACCACACAGCAGCAAGTACCCTGAAAAAAGAAAACCACTAAACCCCATAAAGGCAAAACTCTGTGCTGTATCCAGAGCCTTCTGCACCCAGAGCCTGCGGGGAGGAAGGGAGTGTTAATAAAGCACACGTGACAAGCGTTAGTCACGTTGCTTAACGAAGGGCTAGAAGGCACTCGGAGACCCTGAATAGATGAAGGCTGCTATGTGGATTTTCTGGCCCTGAAGTTAAAGAAACGTAAGAGACCTTGTTTTTACAAGATTTCAGGTCAGCTTTTTCTATCAGAGATGCATCTATTCAAGATAACCCTGTAAGGGAGCTCTTCAGAGTGAGCTGAAAATGAAGGGGGTTTGGGAATTCCTGTTCTTTTGCTTTTGAAAATCATCTACTATGGTGGCACCTGGGGATTTCCTTTAGGTGGTCCTCTTGACATTTTTAGCTTCCCCATCATCTTCCTCTCGTTTTCCAGACTCTCAGTTCTTGACCCCATTTCTTCCCTGAGGTAAACAACAATGCCAAGGCTAATTATCCAAAAGGGAAAATTAGTGAAAATCATAGGTAGAGTATAAGCTGAAAATCTCAGAGCAGTGGGCCCAGCTGGCTGGTTAGAGCACCCTGCTGAACATGACACATTGTTTGCTTGCTTTCTTTACAGACCCTTTGATAAACAAGTTGCAGTGCTCCTGAGATGGTTTGTAGTCCTCTGCTGGGCATTTTTGTGGTTCCCTCTGCACCTTTCAAGTCTGCCATCAAAAGGAGCCTCAGGACAGCCTGGTGCAGAGAGACAAGCTAAGATTCTCTTTCAGGCCAGCTGGTCAAAAATAGTCTTGGGAAAATCTGTGAATCTTGGACAGGAGTAGAAAGGGCGGGGGGGGTCCCTGTTTAAAAAGTGACAGATACTTTGTTATTGCAACAGCAGCATGTAGGGACACTCTGCAGGCCACTGGTTCCCCACAGACCATGGTCTAAGAGCCACTGACTACCATATGGATTTTTAATAAGTTGGCTTCCGTGTTCTTTCAGTCACTGAAACATTTAACATCCTTTTACCACTTTGCATTGGCTGTTCTAGTTCAAGATCCCAGGAGGGCAAGGTTTGACTTTTCTCTCAACAATTTTCAGCCTTCATAATGATCGGGGTGAATTTTCCTTTCAGAACAGAGGGATAGGCAGTCATTTCCTTAATCTGCTTGTGGAAGTCCAGCCAGTGGTTTAATCCGTCTCAGAACAAGGGTCACCAATCCTCTTTCCTCTATGGACATGTCACTGAATCAGGGGAGTGGAGAGGAAATTGTTCCCTGTGTTAATCCAGTGGCATAGCAAGCATTTTCAGGATGGAAGGAGGTAGGTACCAGTGTATTAATTAAAACATGCAGGCCAGTGCAATGGAGCTCGCAGCAGAGACATTATTGCTACAATCAGCTTGAGTCTTAGCAGACCTTGCACAAGTCCCAGACAGAACATCAGCTTAAGCATATTCTGCCTGTGATAGTTTTCTCACGGTACTCCCGGTACATGGCAACATATTTGGGCCACTTCTGGTTTGTTGTGCTCTTTGAAGAATGTTTACTCCATTGAAGGGAGGAATCTCACACTGATCATTTCACATTTTGTCATCCTGGTTATTCAGTGTTCACAGAATCACAGAGTGGCTGAGGCTGGAAGGGACCCCCAGAGGTCATCTGGTTTGTTCCCCCTGCTCAAGCAGGGCCATCTAGAGCCAGTTATGCAGGAGCTTGTCCAGGTGTGTTTTGACTGTCTCCAAGGATGTAAACTACACAACCTTCCTGGTCACCCTTGTAAAGAAGTGTTTTCTGATGATCACAAGGAGTCTTCTCTGTTTTGGTTTGTGCTGATCACCTCAGATACACTTACTAGGAGTCACTGACAAGAGCCTGGCTTCATCCTCTTTGCAACTTCACTCTAAGTATTTATATACATTGATAAGAGCCTTTTCTTCTCCAGGCTGAATGGTCCTGGCTCACTTAGCTTTTCCACATAGAAGAGATGCTCCAGTCCCTCAGCAGGGGTGAGATCAAGTGCTGCCTGCTTCAGCCCTTGCTTCCCCGAGGCAGTCATGGTGGTGTAGGCAGCAGCTATGTCCTGACATCAAGGAGGTCCTCCATCCAGAGTTGGCAGGAGCTTTGTATACTCTAGTAAGCAGTCTGGAGAAGCTAAAGCCAAAGCTCTCAAGCAGAAGTAACGAGACTACTATAAATGTGAAGAGGAAGCAGGACCTATGTTCATGTAGCATCCTGGGGGGTGGTTATGGTGCAGAAAGGATAAAACCTCTATTTTAGGCCTCTGATTCTGGAGACATTTGTGCTTGTGAGTGCAGCTTTTAGAAGGAGACCTGGGAATTTTTAAACAGTTTTAAACAGTTGTGGTAACCTGGAGAGCAATAGTGTAAATTAATTTTTCCCCAGACTTGCAGATAGCTTTAGCTTGTGAGGAGCCCTACACTGCTGTGGATATGTTGCTAGCCGCTGGTGATAGCCAACACAAGGAGTTTGACACCACCTATAGCTACAGGAGTGATTGCAGTACAGATGCAGCCCTCAGCATGCAAGCCTGAAAATATTGGCCTGTCTACCCATATGTAAATCTCAGTGCATATATTTATTTCTGTCAAGAACTAAATTAAATAGAAATGGATGGTTTGCCAGGGCTATAAAAATGTCAGGTCTTCAGAAGAGCCCCATCTCTGCAAGAGCATTTGAAATATTGCCTGTGTATTGGAGGAGATTAGAGCCAAATGAGAAGATACCAGATAGAGCAATAAACTCAGCCTTGCTCAGCCTTGCAGCCTGTTTTGTTGGGTCTTAGAAGAACAGAGACTGCAGATCCGCCTTTCGTCAAACAAGTTACTCTTAGGGAATATGGCAGGTTCCCTTTGTCTATGGAGGAGTTGACACAACTTGACTACATTTGTGTGAGGTTTTCTTCCCTCCCATTGAGCTTAACAGACAGGGTCTCTTTCATGAATTCATGCTCAGCTTTTTCAGAAAATGGGCTTAAGGCAGGGGATGGGTTTCTGATATGGGGTAGGAAGTGAGTGTGGGATGCTAGCAGTCATGTGAGAGCTGGTACAAGCCCTCAGACGTGTCTTCTTTAGGGCTTTGAGCTAATGATTTTCCTTTTGACAGTATAGATTTATGGTGCCCCTTTTAATTTGAGCAGTTATACTGAATAGCAAAACCCAAAAGGACAAAAGCAAACCCTCCTCTGGTCCCTAGCCCCAGGACTGAGCAGGCTGAGATAAGAGAACATGTCGAAAGCCAGATATTTGCATAGACTGAATCCTGTTTCTTACTCAGACTGTAGTTTTTCTGCTGTTGCTGCTTTAGTCTTTGTCTTATATTCCCTCCTCTTCCATCACAGAGGTTATTTTTCCTTCCCTTTCACAAAACAATAGCTGCCTGTAGATGTCTTCATTTTGGGTAATAAGGCAAGGCTCAGTTTAGGCACCATCTCTTAGCTACCTTATGCAGAAGAGATGCTTTTATCCAAAACACACACTACACATCTGTCACCTTTGGTGCTTCTGGCAGGCTGTTCCCCAGAGGTGATCAGGATTCAGATTGAGAGAATCACTTATGCATGAGCTGCAGACCAGAGCTGTTTGTTAAACGTGCTTTAACAGGAGCTTCATCTCTAGCTTGTTCTCTAAAATCCGGAGTATGGGAATCAGGAAAAAAAGAAGTGTGATGATTTTATTTTCTGTCTTTCCTCTCCTGTTGTCTGACCCAAATGCAACAACAGCCTTCAAGGAGGGTGTAATCTACTACAGACTTCCCTTTACAGCCAGCACACCAGATTGTGTACCTATTCTTAAGACAAAATAACAACAAAAAAAAACCCTTTCTATCTTTGTGTGTAGCCTTGTCTTATGAGCTCTTGCAAATCAAGCGAAATACAAGGCAAAGTTTGACTCCTCCTTGCCCACATGTTACTAATGTTTGAAAAGCAGTGAAGTAGAAGAGATGCTTTTGCAAGGGGTGCAAAACCCTGTAGAACATTCTCCAAGCCTTGGGCCCAGCTCTGAGTGCTCCACTCAGAGAAGCAAGCTGCCCAGTTCTCAGCTGGTAAGTGTAAAAACATGCCTGTTCAGTAAGTTCAGCTCTAACTCAGGTGGTCCTGGCTATACCAGGTTTCTGCCCAGGAGCCAGCCTCACCTGGCTGAGAGGGGTTCATTCCTGGAGCAGCCAGGGGAGCCACGCATGCTTCTGATTTATGGGGTGGTAGTTTCAGCCACCAAAATCTCTCTGGACAATCTGATTGAAGGCATCTGGTTGAAGACCCTACCAGTGTTCAGGCATCCTTTTCCATCCCTAGGTGCCATCTTTAGCAACCCTTTTCTAAGGGTTCTCCCCAGACAGGAGCCAGTAGCCAGAAGCTCTGTGGTGCCAGCTGGACACCGTGGTTGGGAGCCACAGCTCCTACCTTAATTCTTCCTTTAGTTCTCATCTCATTGGCATGCTGCAAGGGTAAATGCATGAAAGCATGTGAGACATTAGGACATGAGGGGTCCTGTAAGAGACCATATTGCTAGAAATGACTGTGGCCTTCCTATTCACAGCAAGCCTGTAAGTGCTGCCAGCAAGCCTCATAATTGATAACAAGCAGAGGTCTAAGGTTCCGTGGCTAGGTTTTATCACTCTTGACAGATCTGCTGACTTCTTGGTTTGTGAGAGCCGAGGACACAGCAGGGCTCCTGTAATGGACTAAGGAGCTGAGCCGACCACAGCCTTCATTCGGGTTATGTGCCACATGTCCCTGTCTCAGTGTCCTGCTGCTGGACACCCTCCTGCCAGCAGAGAGAAGGTCCATGGAAGCCAAGCTTGTCCTGTCTTGACAGCTTCATCTCCTTTACAGGCAGCTCTCTGCCTGTCTCTGCACCATTGACTAGTCCCATGTTGGTCCTCCTGGGGATCCAGAGAATCTTGCACAGGAACTCCTGGGAGTGGAGCCAGGAAGGGTGGGAAGAGTAGAAAAATGGGGCCGGTGTCCAGGAAGGCTGCCCTGCCAAGAGCATCCCTAAGGAAAAATCCTGGAAAGGGAGAGAACACGAAAAAGCATGGAGAATATCTGAGGCCAGGTGGCTGAGCTGCCTGGTGAGGTGGAAACCTGCCAGAGTTCTCTGCCTCACAGTGAGGTGTGAAAACAACCCATGTGCAAAGCCTGTGGGAGTTGCTTTGGGGCCAAAAAAGGTGTTATCTCGTTTTGTATATGTAGTAAAGCAAGATTTCCAGTCTGTCTGGGAATGACAGCATGACTGGAGGAAGGCAGGCAGGAGAGGTGGTGCTTTGGGATGTCCCCTCTGGGGCATCCTCTCTGCTCCCATCCTCCAGGGCAGGGCTCTGGGCTCTGAAGGGGAGTCTGTGGGACAGGTTACATGGTTCCAGTTCCTGCAGTGTGACTGCTCATCTCCAAACATATTGTGCTTTTCAGATGTCCTTGGTAGACTTACCTGGGGTCTTGCTCTTTAGAAGAGACCAGGACCAACTTTGTATTTCTTAAAAGCTAGCAACTGCCCTTGCTGTGAGACTGAGGTCAGTCTTACAGGAGCTTGTCTCAGGCTCTCCACAGTCCTGGTGAGGACTGAACAGATGTTTAAGAGCCTTCTGAAGGGCTTGGCCCATTAAGTTCCGTGTCTTGCCATTTCCTGCGGGTTAGCGTTTGTTTCACCAGGTTGTATGAACTTGTTTAGCAAGGTGGATGGTTATAGGACAAATCATCTCTCTGTGTGCTGCCTTCCCTATGACTGGAGCAGCAAATATAGTGAGATAATAGTGGAATATATTGTTGCAGCAAATCTTGTCAGTTTCATCTTAGGTTGTCTGAAGCCAGAGCTGTGGTGGAGAGCCCAAGTGTTTCCAGAAGAAATTGAGAATGCCTTCTTATTGCTCTTACTTTTAAGTAAGAAGTTAATTAGCTGTTTATGTTGTTGCAAGCTGTGATGGCCTAAGGATATAAGTCTCTAGGGAGAGGAAACTTGAGCCCAGCTGATTGGTATGAGTTCCATGGAAAAGACAATTTAAGGCAATAGAAACCTTTTTATACAGGCTCAAACAGAAATCCCAGTTTTGAAACTGAGTATGTTTTAGGCACAAATCCCACGTGTTAAGAAGTTCATAGAACAGTAGTAGTTGAGCTAGTAAAGCATATTACTTCTTTTTAAAAACTTTCCTTCTATTTATTTATGCATTTCAAGTGTTCTCTCCCCCATAATATTGAAGTGTTTTGAAATATTAAATACACTCATGCTTATGACATGCTTCAGAGGCAAAGGAGCGCTTGTTCCCATTTTACACGTGGGGAAAGAAGTGACTTTCTTAGAGTCACAACTGAGGACACTCTCAGAGGCAGAGCAAGGACTGCATGGTGGCATCCCCAGTACTGGGGGATGCATTTCCTTTGATTAGGGAAATCTAGGTTAAGCTAAGGAGCTTGAGATAGACGAGGCCTCTGCTCTCTATGTGCCATTCATAATTTAGCTCCACATTATGGGGAATGATAGTGGATCATGCTGTAATTTTAAATGAAAATTTGCCTTCGTGTAGGTAAAGGCGTGGACTTGGCTGACTTCCCCATGCCCCGCTGGTGCTGCGCTCCTGCATCACAGAGACCTCCTTTGATCAAGAAGATGCTGAACTAGCTCCTCCTTTGCATTGTCATCTGTCAGTGCAGAGAAGGGAGTATACAACTTTGATGGCTGCTCATTTATTTCAGAACTCAGTGGGGTGATGAGATTGGGTTTTGAACTGCATTGCTGTACAAGGCAAAATGACTCTCCAGGCCTATTTCATGTCAAAAGTTATTTTTAGTAGAGTTCTCAAGGGAAAGGAGAAAAATCATGACATGTGACCACTGAGGTTCAGACTACAATATCCTGAGAGAGCAGGTTTGTATGGTCTAACCTGTGCATCCATCACCTTTGTAAAGAGGAGATGGCACAGAGACCAGAATGAGCTCCAGTGACCAGCTGTACTGAATTGGCATGAGCTGTGGTGCCACAGGGGAGGGGAGATCTTGCAGAGCCCTCTGTGTGCACCTTGGGGGAGACTGATGGTGAGGTGACAGCCTCGCAGCCTTGTGTTGTGAGGAGCAGGGAGGAAGAAAGGAGGATACCTGAACAGACAGTATTTTTGTTCCAGCTTGATGACCACAGGTGGTCAGGACTGGGGCTGCTGCTGTGCTGGAGATGTCTCTGCCTTAGCAAGTGGCTATGGACAGTTTTCTGCACGGGTCCCTTAAACTTTCCTGGTGCTTTTGACATCTCATTTTGTGGTAACAGATTTAATGCTGTGTGTAATTTAACACAAGCCATGTTTCATCCTAGCAGCAAGCCCTTTCCATGGGGCAAAGATGATTTTCTATTATGGTTTGTGAAATGCCTCTTGTTGTGTTTCGGTAGGCTTATAAACATGAACCTGGTTTAGCAGGAGAGAGGTAACAGATGGGAGCTAATGTGTAAAAAATCAGCTTCTATATCAGGGTTCGGTGCCTCCAAGTGATGACGTTTCACATCAACAGGAATGGCTTGTTCTAGAGAGAGGGGTACTTGGGAGACTGCTTTGAGTTGAAGGATGTCTGAATACAAGGACCTGAGCAGAAAGAAGAAGAAAACAGTGATTTTTAATTTTAACATTCAGATATACTGGCTTCAAACCATGTTTGGGTGCCTGGCTGGGTGGTTTGATTTAGGGGTGCCTTTGTTCAGAAGCACCTGATATTGCCAGAATTTTCAATAAAAAGCAGCAGTTCTGAGGGCCCTGATTTATAAGTTCCCAGTGCCAAATACGTAGATTTGAGCAGAGGTTGGGCATTTCTTTTTCCCATGATATTTTATCATGCCTCAGTTTCTCAAGACTGAAGTGAAGATGTTGCTATATACCTTTATTTTTTAAGTTGCTTTTATTCTTGCTAGTACTTAGATAGGAAGTAGTGTCTCAGGACAAGGGGGAATATCACTGTGTGAAGGAAATAAGAGGAAATTCCTGTGGAAAAAAAAAATCTGCATTTTGGAAAAATACTGTGTCTTTATAATGGAAACTGAGATTTTGGTCTGTGACACTCAGCAATGTCACCTTCTGAATAGCAAATTTAATCTGACTAGCAATAGGCTAGCTTGTCCAAGGTATTTTCCACATTTCACAGAAATAATCCATGGATCCATAAACACCTGTGAGCCACAGGACAGCAGCTGCTGATCTAGTACTTAGAGCTCTGCACACCAAAGTGGGGTTTTGGCTGGCATACGTCCTTACTCTTGCACACAGCGTATGAGGATCAGTATGGAGGAAAGGAGGCAATAATCTCAGTTTTATTCTTCTTTGAAAAGCCATGCTTGCAATGGTTTTTTTATCCCAGATTTTTCATCAACAGTGTTGATTTTTTACTGTGTTTCCCCGCCCCGTGCAGTGGCACAGAAGACGTCACCCATGAAACATAAACCAATACCACTTCCTCTGTGACCTTAGCTGTCCCCAGGTCTCCTGACTGTACCGGCCAGTTCTACCGCTACATTTTGTCAACTCCATGAGAAACCCACTTTTTGATGAAAAAGTTGTTTATAGTATTGGTAGACTGAAACAGCCTCCTTGATTTATCCCTGTTTCAACATTTCTGCCTGTGGGTGACAGAGTTTAATTAAGGCTGACTAGGAAATATTTATTCTCTTGGCGGAAGTAGGTCCAGGTTTGTCTGTTAAAAATACTACACAGCTTGCCTCTTTGACTGCAGTTAACTGAACCAAACACTCCACAATTTTATTAATATCAGCAAGGAAAAACTCTCAAACCCCACCGCCACAAGCTTTTAACTGTGCAGCTTTCCCCCAGCCAAGGAGCACTTCTCCCCCCAAGCATCCCTGTCCCCTGCATCCCGGTCCCTGCCGAAGTGAAGCCTGTTGCCATGGAAGCCTCATTAAATCTGCATCTCGCCTGGCCGGGGCTGCAGGGGCTGCGGCTGTATTTTTAGCCGGCGGTGGTTGCATAAGGGGGACCGGGATGTGCCTTGTATCTTGCCTTGATGGAAGTCTGCCAGGAACCAGCACCAGCCAAAAGACATGTCCTGCTCAGGGGAGCTCTCTCAGGCCAGGCAGCCCTTGGCAGCCCCCAGTGTTGCTAGAGGTGAGCACGGGGAAGATGCAGCAAGGCAGAGTTTGGCTTAATGGCCAAGCAAGCTTTAGGGTGGTGGCATAGTTCTGCCGGGGGCTCCAGAGAATGAGGGTCTCTTTAGATTAGACTAAAGATAAGAAATCTGTCTTGACTTGAGCAAAACCTTAACACCTGGAGGGGTAGGAAGAAACTCATCAGAGCGCAGCTGAAGAGCAGCACTGCACTCCTAGCCATGTACATTTTGGGGAAAACAACGCCACATCTAAGTGCATACACCCCAGAAGAAGAAAATGTAGCTAGATGGTGTCACAGATGCTCAGGGTGAATCCAGTCTTGGGTGCAATGTTGCCTAAATCCATTTTTGGAAGGACTGGATTTAAGCCCATCTCCCTGTTTGACAAATACATGACACTGAATGATCTGAAATCTGCTCTTACTGTAAAAGCAAAATACAAACACACCCCAAAAAACCAAACCAAACAAAAAAATACTAAAAAAAAAGTTAAAGAAAACCCCCAAACTGCCCCACATGTTTGTTCCTTGTCATTTCAAATCAGAGTTGCTGGAAGTAGAAGACAAAAAAAGAGGTTTTAGCATCTCTGCACTATCAGGATTTCTTGGCTCAAAACATGGAGCTAGGCGCTCTCTCTCTCAGCACTGAATCCCAGCAGTGCTAAATGTTCCAAAAATCAGATTTTTGTCCTGAATTACACCTGGGCAATCTTTCAGTCTTTAGTGGGTCTCACAGATAGCCAGGAGAGCCTTGTTTAGCCTGCAAAACTATTATTATTTGTGCTGAGGCATGAGAAGGAAGGAGTCCAGCTTGACTGTAAACGAATAACTCTTGCCTCTAATAAAAGCCATGTCTTTTGTTGGAGGCTGTGAAAATTTGATCTGGAGCAGCTGGGCTAAAATTAAACAGAGCCCAATGCTGCTATCCTGTACAGTCACACTCTGTCAGAGCAGAGTCATATGTGAAGCTCCAAGGGCTAGTAGGGACTGTTACTATCATTGCTTTTTAAAGAGATGGCAATATTATTAGTAGCCTGTTTTGTCCTTCTTCCAGTCGCAGATCTCCAAATGCCTGTCCCTGCAGGAGACACCAACTGGTAAATAAATGTTTAACCACAAAACCAAAAAAGAAAACAATAACCTCAGAAAACCCAAACCACCAAACCCATCATGATTTCTATTTTGCTGTAAGTGGGATGCCACCTGGTTGTCTGTAGGTAAGTATGCCTGACAGAGCCAGCTTTTGCTGCTGCAGGCTTCCTCTGGCTGTAGAACATCTCTAAGTCTTTCATGGGGAGTTATTTCCAGCCTCAAGGCTGGCTTCACAGACCTTTCTCAACACTAGGACCTGAAAAAGGTTTGCAGGAGTTCACAGGGACTCCTTTACCGTTGTAGGACATGCAACTCACCTTCAGTGTTGCTATGAGATTAGGCCAAGCAATGTTTTGCCCAGGCAGCCTCATTTCTCCTGATTCAATATCATGATTGTGAGTCTTGCACAGCTCAAGTGAAAGTAGGCTTTTCAGACTACTTCTAAATTATTTCCTCTGACCCTTGCTCAGAGCCTGACTCTGGTTTCAAAGACGCAGCCTGGTAAGCTCCTGCTTGGTAGCACCCACCAAACGAGAAGGGCGCACATCGGTACCTGGAGGGCCCAGGGCACTCCTCGTTGGGCCCTTGCAGCAATGATTGTGCAGATGGACAGAAATAGCTGCTGTACTGCAGCCCGGGGCCAGCGCCACTCCAGCAGCAGCCCCGGGTGCCAGGGGTGTTCCCTGGTGGCCGGAAGGCCAGGCAAGTGCCTGGAGAGCCAGCGATGGGGGGAATCTCAGTTGTGTGTTTCATTCCCATCTGCTCCAGCTGATTGCTGCCTGTGAAGCCAAGCAAGTCTGATATCCTCTCTGCTTCAGCTCTGCTTCTGGAGAGCAAAGATAAGTGCAGTCTACCCACAGGTGAGAAGCCAGGGGAGAACCTCAGATGAATGAGGTGCACATTCAGGTCTAGTTTATGGCTGATTGGCATCAGTTTGAAGGGCTTTTAACATTTAGGGTTTCTTTCTCAGCATATATTTTTTTCCACTGCCTTTCTAGGGTGGCAAAGAAAGCATGGGGCAATGCGATGGCAAGGAGCAAGGGACAGCCTCTGAAAAATAGAATAAGCCACTGATAAACACAGACAGACACCCTAGTAAACAGACAGAGCAGAAGGCTCCTGCTCCTGCCAGTCTCCCTGGTGTGTAGCAGTCTCCTCGTAAGAGCACTGACCCTCACTGCAGGGCACGTGTGAAACGAGCTGGAAGAAAGCAGAGGCTGGAGCAGGGAGGAAGCGGTGCTCAGGCACCAATGGCATTGCAACCCAATTATGCTCTGGCTGGGCAGAGAGCTGGGATGGGACCTCTTCTCAGAAGAAAATCAAAATCAGCTCAAAAAAACTCCCTCACACCTTTTCCTTTCTCTTCAGAAGATCTTTATCTTGGGATTTCAAGTCCTAAAAAGTTTTCTAGGTCCCATAATGGGCAAAACTCTTGATTGAGTCATGACATTGCTTTTTTTAAAGTGAATGGGCTAGGAGGGCAAAGAGGGAGCCCATTAAACAACAGCCCTTCCTCTGACATCACACAGGATTCACCTTTGTGAGGTTTTAGCCTTCAGAGCAGTTGTGTCTCAAACCCTGAGGACATGTTTACTGATGCTGGGGTGAAGGGTGCTGCTCCTGCCACCAAGCTGGATATCATATTAGGGATGAGAATGATTTTTTTCTTATTAGTTGCAGTTCCAACTGCAGATGGAGACAAGTATGTGAGACCAGCCCACAAACCCAACATTCAGTGAGTGTTTGATATATGGCAGAGGGCATCAGAGTTGTGGCTGGGCTTTGACAGGACCAGCCAACTCATGCAGTTGTTCAGTGGCGTTACCAAAACTTGGAAGGCAGAAGACAGAGCATCATTTATTAAGGTCTGAGGTGTTGAGGGTGTTCTAGTGAGAGGGCTTAGACAGCAAGAACAGGAACAAGAGTTGAGGGGCATGTTGGAGTAAGGGTAGGCTAAATTTTTAGGATGGGTGAAGGGCCTTGGTACTAACTCTTGCCACATAGAGAAGACAGGAGGAGATTCTTGCTTGTCAGCCAGGGATCCCAGGACGAGTTTAGCTGTCTCTCATGTGGGTCATTTAGCAGCTTAGCTAAAAGCAGATCGAGGGCAGCTCTGCCAAGGACTTGATGGTGCTGGTGCATGAGAGGCAGTGTGCACTCCCAACCCAGAGAGCCAGTTGTGTCCTGGGCTGCATCCAGAGCAGCGTGGGCAGCAGGGAGAGGGAGGGGATTCTGCCCCTCTGCTCTGCTCTGGTGAGACCCCACCAGCAGTGCTGCATCCAGCTCTGGGGTCCCAGCACAGGAAGGACATGGACCTGGTGGAATGAGTCCAGGGGAGGGGCACCAAGATGATTAGAGGGATGGAGCACCTCTGCTGTGAGGAAAGGCTGAGGGAACTGGGATTGCTCAGCCTGGAAAAGAGAAGGCTTGGGGTGACCTAATTGTGGCTTTCCAGTACCTGAAGGGAGCTTCCAAGAAAGATGAGAGGGACTTTTTACAAGACCATGTAGAGACAAGACAAGGGCGACTGGATTCAAACTGAAAGAGAGTAGATTTAGATTAGATATTAGGAGGAAGTTCTTTGTTGTGAGGGTGGTGAGGCACTGGAACAGGTTGCCCAGAGAACTTGTGGATGCCATATCCCGGGAAGTGTTCAAGGTCAGATTGGATGGCTCTGAGCAACGTGATCTAGTGAAAGGTATCCCTGTCCACAGCAGGAATGTTGGAACTAGGTGATCCTTAACATCCCTTCCAAGCCAGGCCATTCTGTGATTCTGCAGGAGACCAGCTGGGTGAGTGAATGCTGTGCAGGCCACGGTGTGCTTGGTCTGTTGGATGGGGTCATGCCAGGGTGCAGCACTCCCCCTGTGTGGCTGAGCCAGGCTGTCCTGCCAGGGCCCAGGCTGTGGCAAGGCAGGGAGGAAGTGCGGCAGCCCGTCTCCCTTCGAAGCTGGGTCATTAATCGAGGCTTGAGGGTTGCACTGCTCCTAGATTTAACCCTTCTGAAGCACTCTGGTTCACTGCAAAGCTGGCTAATGACGTGATTTTTGTTCCATTTATGGACAAGGAGGTGGTTTTTTAATGGTGCAAAGCTCTGGATTCTGAAAGTAAAAGCCCAGCAGGGCTGGCCTCCTTCTGGGAATCTGCAGCTTCTCCCAAGGCATGAGCTCCTGGAAATTCAGAAAATGGTCCTGTTTGGTTTTCCCAGTGTGGTTTTTTTTCCTGTAAGAAACAAATAAAACAGCCCCAAAGAGTGAAATGAAAATGTTGTAACTGAGTATCCTTTGCCCTATTTTCAGTGCTACAGAACAGAACTGTGAGCCTGATCAAATGCACAGGGCCTTGGATAAAGATGCAGTATCTTGGCTCTATGTAAATGGTTGGGTATCCAACTTCGATTTTGCTGTGGCAATTCATTGTGCTGCCCCTTATCTTGGTCACAAGAAGCCTGTGACCGAAGCCAAAGCACCCCAACTCCAGCTCCAGCTCCTTTTGTTCATATATAATAATTGTATCTGCGGTGTGCAGAGCGGGCTCGTTTCAGGCTGGCAGCTGCACAGTGTTGTTTGCAGCTCATTAATTTCCTACAGATTTCTGCCTTGCTGCTTTGGATGTAGTGCAACTCCAGTGGCTGAGTGCTGAGTGCTGTCCTGCAGAGCTGAAAGCACTGTCTGCGTGGGTGTGTGGGAAGAGCAGGGTGAGGGAGGGGACAGAGGGACTTGTGAGGCTGGTATCTGGAGGCGTCTGTGATGGGAAAGTTGGCTTTGCTCTTCACCCTTTTTGATGTGCTTTGAGCACTGAAATCTGTGGATGCTGTCACATGCAGGAGCCAGAAAAGAGAGGGTGTTGAGATATCCCAGCTTCCGTGCTGGGGACTGGGGGGAGTATCCTGACCCTTCTTGAAAAGCTGAATTTCATTGCCGGTGTTGTCCCAAAATAGGTTCTTTCACCTGGAATGCAAAAGGTCAATCCATACACTGAGATGAGGTATTTGACTGATTTACAGTTCTGTGCAGAAGGGGGTGCTGGGTGACAAATCCACAAAGCTAGCACAAGGACTATAAAAACTTTTCACTATTTATACATTTTAGCAAACAAAGGCATTAATGTTCATTGGCTACAAGTTACATAGTGCTCTTATTAATTAGTATTCTGTTGTCTATTGGTTAAATTATTTCAGTCCTCCGCTCTACCAGCTTTTCATTACTTCTCATGCTAATTAGTCCACATGTTCAGTCTTTCTCTTGAGTCCATTGGTTTCCTGAGTCAGTGCTTCATGAGTTGGTGGTTGCAACCTCCCCATGTCAAAATTACCTTTTGCTCAGTCAGAGCTGATTTTAGCACAGTTGCTGAGTTGGTTTTATTAGTTTCTTCCTTATCTTGGGATTTCTGCCAGATGTCCTTGTGGCCTCTAAATCCTGCATTCTTTGTGTCCACTATCAATAGTACATGCTTCTCCCCAAGCTTTGTTAACCTCCCTCTGGGTTTGAGATCACTGAAGCGTGTCAAGCCCCAAACTTTTAACAAGCAAGTTCTGTCAACAAGTAATTTATCTTTCTAACACCTGGACATCAGCAGTGTAGTAATTGTAGGACAGCTCCTTGTCTGCCTCTGCTGTTGGCAGCAGAGACAAAGCCGCCCCAGCTATGGCAGGAGCTGACCAAGTATGGAGTCACTATGAACTTAAAAGCAGCATGGCAGCAGCAGGACATTCATGGAGTTCCCAGAGTTCTGTTTTGGCAAGATCAGGTCAATGGGGCCACACTCTCCCAAAGGAGCAGTGCTTGAAGGCCAGCCCCTTGTGTGTCTTCAAACCTGCCATGACAAAGCACTGAGCAATGTGTGGCAGGGTCATGCTGTGAGGCAATGCCAGAGGCTCATTTCGGCTAACAAGCTCCAGCAGTTCTTGCCCTAGGAGGAATTTAAAGCCTTCCCAGGCTGGCGAGGGTTGTTTTGAATCTAGTATTTCTCATTCCTCAACTTCCTCTCCCCCTCTGTCCCCACCTTCTCATCCTCACCAGCATCTCCATGGCAACCCTGTTGCTGAAGAATAGAGAAGACATCTAAATATAGCTTCCAAATCTACATGCCTTGAGTGAAATGTCTAAAACCAGGGGTGACAGCCAATGACAAGTGTCTGTCTTGCAGGTGGAATTCAGGAGCACTGTGGTGGGACAGGGGGTCCCCTCCAGCTGAATCCTAGTTTTGTGTTTGCTCAGGATATCTCAAGAGACTTTGAGGTAGTCCAGCCTACCCTGTCCTGTCCAGAGCACTCCCGGTCCTGCACCCTCTCAATCTTTGGAGCCATTCTCTAGAGCAAACAAAAGATCTCTAGTACTTTTTCTTGGCCATTGATACTCATGATGGACTTTGATATCATAGGCATTTATTGTGGTGCATTATACTCAGATGGAAGCAGTAAAATTCAAAGACCTTTAGTAAGGAATAAATGTCCTTCCTTCCTTCCTGCTTTCTTCTCTTCCTCCCTTTCTCCCTCCGTCCTTCCCTCCGTCCATCGCTCCATTCCTCCCTTCCTCCCTCCCTCGCCACAGTGTGGTTGTGGCTGAAGTTTTGCTCCTTCTAAAATTCCTTTCTAAGAGGAAAAGGGCACAGAATCTCCTCACTGAAGCTGTTTCCCTGGGAACCTGCCCAAGGTAGGGAAGAGAGAAATCTCTATGCCCAGGGCCCTGGCGATGCTTTGCACCTACACCAGCCTGATACCCACCTCAACTGTCTGGTTTCATGGGCTGCCAAGTTGAATTATTGCTTGTACCAGACATGTACTTATTGTACAGACCTCAACAAACAGCTCCAGAGGCTGTTGAAATTTTGTCTGCTCTCCCCTGGCCCTGAAGCATCAAATCTCATAGGGTCAGCAAGAAGAAGCTGACTTGGAGCAGGCCAGACGAGGGCCCACATGTGTCTGTACACACAGCTTCAATATTTGAACCCAAGCAGCTTTATTAAACTGAATAAGGAAAAGAAAACCTGTGGAGCTGGGCTGTTATGCTTGTACAACCCAACTTAAATAGCTCAGCTGATCAGCAAAAGGGACTCAGCTGAGAGGGGGGGGAGGTTTGACAAGCTCTGATCTTTCCTTTTTTTTCAGAAATTCTTAAAAACAAACTGTGGCATCTTTCCTTGAAGAACCCTGTATATTAGAGTATTTTATCATGTTTCAACTAAGTGAAATATAGAGTGCTTTGGATATCTTGTCTGGCAGGGCTGACTGCATTATGGAAGCTCACGGAGCATTCTTTGGTGCCTCCCTACCATGCTCTTTCCAGCTCTTCAGGGCTTCCAAGTTGAGTGTGAGACATTTGCCGTTCAGTAGCTCCAGTGGTGATTCCCATGGCTGACACATGGATATACCACATCTCTTGAGCTGCCCTGAATAACATATTAGGCACTTAAGGATTTTTTTTGCATGGCACGGAAGTGCTTAATGGGCTCACTTGCAACTTAGCAGCTTTGATTTCTCATTGCTGGTGCAGTTATTTACACTGGTACAACGTAGGTGTGAAACACTGTCATGTGATGTTGGCAGCGTTTCATGTCTCTTGGCGCTGTTGGGTGGCAGTGGGAAGCGAGGGCTGGGCTGCTGTGCAAGAAACAGGCACAAACTGAAAGATGAAGATGACCAGAAAGACAAAGAAACTCCTTTAGTGTTGTCATCTGGGATAGAGGAACCACAACAGGCAATTTTTTTTTTTTTAATTTGGATTTATCTTTTTAACAGCTATCACTATAAATCTTTCACTGGTAACACTTTAAAGTTTTCTTATACAAGTAAAGACTAGAAAATACAGCTCTTAGCCTTGGCTATGTCCCTTTAATTATCATGTGTCAGCTACTAAAGCATTTTCAATAGTTCTAATTGAAGCATGAGCCAATTTACTAATTATCCAAGATTACGTGGGGAATACACAAAGGGAAGATGCCTTTCCGTGTCAGTATTTCCTCCTTTATGCCTTAGGAGATCTGGTGTGATGGGAACAAACTACACTACTAACAGCCAACCAGGCAGAGCCCCTGAGCTCCTGGTGGTCCTGCACATTGTCCCACACAGTCCTGGGGAGCAGGCATGAAGGGTCACACAAGGTTTTGGCCTGGGGTTGTAGTCTCCACCTCAGGGTACAGCCACTTCCTGCACAGTGTCTTCTCCAGTGAACCTTTTCCCCTGTGCCTGTGAGCTGCTGGAGCAGAGCTGGATGTTTCTGGCCCTGGCTGTTGCAGGAGTGGAGCAGAAATCCCTTGTGTGCTGCATGTGTGGCAGGGATAGAGGTTTGCAGAAGGGCTCTGGGTCTCCTGGGCCGGTCTCAGACCCTGCCTGTGCAGGAGGAACAGCAGGGACACAGGAAGCCGCTCCAGGGGGCAGTGCCAAAGGCTTCTTCCCCCTCCTGCCTTGTCAGTCTGGGTGGACATTACAAAGGGCTTTCTAGGGGTAAAGAGTTGAAATATGGGGAAAGATTGTCCAGTAAACCATCTTTATAATGTGGCTTTTAGGAAGCAGTTGGGCAACACCTACTTGTCAGGAATGGCTTGGTGAGAATGGCTCTGCCCAGAGGCAGGGTGGTAGTTGTTTGCAGACCTATTTTCTGAGGTCTTTTAGTTCCCTTATGACCTAAATAGACTTCAGCAAGGAAGAGGAGGTGCCCTGCCGAAGTGCACAGCTCCTTCAAGTGGGAACCACGTCAGATGAAGCAGAATAAGTTGATACTCATATGAAT
This sequence comes from Corvus moneduloides, assembly GCF_009650955.1. NCBI lineage: Eukaryota > Metazoa > Chordata > Aves > Passeriformes > Corvidae > Corvus > Corvus moneduloides. Next base: position 35,056,459 of record NC_045481.1, on the reverse strand, counting down.
AAGTGATGCTTCCACCACCATTTCAAGCTCTCTCTGCTCTTTTCCCTTATCTTCTTTCTGGCTGCATCACTGTATCATCTGCCACCTTAGGAGTTCAAAGCAAGTAGGGACTGTCCCCTATCAAGTCCCTGTGAGAAATAAGGATCACAGGCACTGCATAGATATATAAACTAAAGTATGCAAGTATCAACTGACTTGCTTGTATGGCTTCAGGCTTGACAGGAGAAATACATAGGTCATATAGTGATTAGCTCTGCAAAGAGGCTTGTTTTAATGAGAAGATGATAGTTATCTGATAATTTATCAGCTGATTTTAATTAAAAGATAACTAGTTACCATCTGGTTAGCCCATAAGCCAACTTGACAACAAAAGAGAAAACACGGAAGAGAAAAAACTCAATTTCTGGGGATAGCTTTTGACTGTGTTACTTTATAGCTGACTGGCTGGTCGTGAAACTGTTCGGGCTGTCCCCCATGTGCTTGCTACACAAAGTAGGATAACTCTTGCACAGCTGCTCTTCCAAGGTCCTCACCAGCAACACAGCCAGTTCTTGGAAACTGGCCTGCCGTGGCTTGTCTCCAGCTTCTGCACCAGTACGAGTTCTTCTGTAACTCAAACATCAGCAACATGCACATCAATGATCTGCTTGAAACTGTGTTCTGACAGTTCATCTATCCTGTTGACATCTGCTTAGTTAATTGGTACCAACATCTAATCTGACCTTAAAGGCACCTTCAGTTCTGACCTTTCTGCTAGAACAAACTGTGACTATTCCCAGTGGCTGCAGCTGGAGGCTTGAAAAGCTGTTCCCCCTCTCCATAATCCCCATGGGAATCAAAAAATATTCTTTCATAAACAGGATCTTAAGACCAATGTGCAACCTGCCTGTATTGGTCATAATCTGGATAGGTTCTTAAATTACCATGATTTTTTCTTGAAATTAAGATCACTCAGCATCTCCTTGGTGAGTTTAGTGAATCTGCTTTTGGATCTAATGATTCTGCCCTTCAAACACTTCCTGTCTTTGTCTGTCCTATATGACTGCATAATTTTTGGCTTTAAAATTGCTCAGTTTGTTACTCTGGGTTATTGATGCACAACCTCATATAACCATGGACATCAAATCAGGCTTCTTTTGCTGGCTTCTTCACCTTTCCTGTGAGCACTGTCACATTGCTGTGTTAAATATCCACCTCCCAGTGAACTGGGCAAAGACAGATCCCCACTATTCATAACCTTATTTAATCCCTTCTGGTTTGCCTGAAGCACACAGCATTGCCAGCCAGTCAAAGCAGGCAGTTTTCCTGCTCTCCCCTGCACTAGGTGGCATAATCTTGAGTCCTGTGTGGAGTTTGGGGCACCACAAAGTAAAAAAGGCATTAAGCTATTAGAGAGTGTCCAAAGGAGGGCCATGAGGATGGTGAAGGGTCTGGAGGGGAAGCCATGTGAGGAGCAGCTGAGGTCACTTGGTCTGTTCAGCCTGGAGGAGACTGAGGGGAGACCTCATTGTGGTCTTCAGCATCCTCATGAGGGGAGACGTCAGGGCAGGTGCTGATCTCTCCTCTCTGGTGACCAATGACAGGACTTGAGGAAAAAACATGATGCTGTGTCGGGGGAGGTTTAGGTTAGATATCAGGAAAAAGTTTTTCACCCACAGGGTGGCTGGGCACTGGGACAGGCTCTCCAGGGTAGTGGTCACAGCACCAGCCTGACAGAGTTCAAGGAGCATTTGGACAATGCTCTCAGGTACATGGTGTGATTGTTGGGGTATCCTGCCCAGGGCCAGGAGTTGGCCTCAATGAGCCTGGTGGGTCCTTTCCAACTCAGCATATTCTATGATTCTATGACTTCTCTATGAAGTCTTCTAGCAGAGCAGGTAGGCCCTATCTGTTGCTTCACATTGAAACCCCAACCCTGTGCAGAGCTCTGGGGAAGAGTCAGACTGGTACCACATGCTTTGAGCTTCATGCTGCAGGAACCTGCACCCACAGCAAATCAGATGAAGATGTGGGTATATCAAGATGTGTCAAGAACACAGTGGCTTGATCCAAGGTGTATGCACTAATGATTCACATTAATAAGTGACTGAACATCTCCTGGTACATTTCACTGCCCCAGGGATGTTTACCTTGCTATGCTTTTCATCCTGGCTAACAGCATCCCACCAGGGACTCTAAACTGTGCCCTTGCACAGCCCTGCCTGTTTCAGTGGTATATACTATGTGACATCTCCTGACTTGCACTGTTTTTAGAGCTGTTTCACATTCCAGAGTCACACAGACACACACAGACACATCCTCTTAACCTTCTCAGCAATAATTCCTGCAAATGAGAGCGTCCGCACAAAGAGATACTCAGTATTTTCTAGCACATTAATCAAATAACCATCCAGTTGTTGCCTTATGTGTTGGAAGTGGACGTGTTGTCAAATAAAATGATTTTATAGATTATCTTCTGTACTTCCCAGATGAGGAATTTAGGAACATCATGTGCACAAGGTCCTTTAGGAGAAGATCGATGTCTATTCATTTTATCTTCTGTTGCTTACTCAGGGAAATCTCATTCTTAATGTTGCTCCCCAGAGGAGCTTTTCCATCCCTAACTTCTAAAATCAGTGGTTGTTTCTAAGTGCATATTGTAAGCAGAGCCTGGACTGCATTCATCTGAGGACTATTGGGTGGCAGCTTGCAATGACCTCAGAGAAAAAGAAGCAAGTGAGCAGCTATCCTGACCTCTGTATGGCCAGGTGTTCCCTGGGAGTGCTGGCTTTTGTCTTGTCCTGCTGTGTCACAGGCCAAACTGAAAGCATTGCTCAGTCTGCTGAAAGCTCCACCGAGGCCTGAATTAAAGAGCCCTTCCCATCACTGTACTCATGCAGGTGTTGAGATCGGACTGTGCTGTGGCTTGGTGCTGGCAGTGGGGTTTCGTGTTTTGCAGAGTGGCTCCTTGCTGCCAGGAGAGGTTTTTGGGTGGTCTCTGTTGTTCTCTGCTTTTGAGCTGTCTGAGTATGTCTTGGCCCCAGTCAAACTGTCAGAGACAGTGGGGAAGGCTGCAAAGTGTCACACTTCATCGTGTGAAGTGGCCAGAGGCTGGGGAATGAAAGCTGCTCAGCTGAGCAAGGTAGGCTTCAGATTCCTTGCTTCCCATTGTGGTGAGCATGCCCATCAGGGCTACTGCACTGCCAGCCCCTCTCGTGCCTGCCTCTGCCTCCATTAATTTCAAGAAGCTGTCATGATGTTCTTGCAGCAAAATGTTCCCAAGCCTCCCGCTCCCACACGCTCTCTGCCTCTCGGTGTCCTTCTGTCACATCTCTCACATTAACGTGATGTCTTCCCGGGGCAGTGTTAAACTCCAGCTCTTCTCTCCATCCATCTCCTCTACTCTTCGTGCCTTCCGAGGAGGCAGCTCTCGGTGTGGCTGCAGGTGAGAGATGAGATTGTGTGGGAGCAATCGGTGTTTTGGCCTCCAGACAATTTCTGACAGCTCAGGACGCAGCTGTATTTATTGTTGCTTTCATAGGCCTGGAGAGGAGCGAAATGCTCGCAGTGGTAGGGAAGCTGCGGAGCGGGGGAAAGGGCAGCCCTCACCAGCCATAGCGGACTGGGAGGGGTGGCCTGATGGGCCACCACAACCCCCCCTCTGTCAGCACTGACTTTTCTGTGGTGACAGGCATGGGAGCAGCCAGCCAAGAGAAGGGCACTTCCCCTCAAGGGTGCAAACCCAGCCCTGTGCCCCTATCTGTGCAGGCTGCAGAGTGGCCCAGGAGCAGGGATGCCACTCTTCCCTCTGCCACAAAATCCCAGTGAAAGGTTAACCGCTCCCTGTTATGTGGCACTGGGTGTGTGAGCCCTCGCCTGCCTCCCCCGTCACTGCACAGTATTTGCCAACTTCTGCCCTGCTCCTTTCCTCTTTGCACAGGGAGGTCTGGCAATGCACTGACGCTGGAGCGAGAGCTGGCAGTGGCTGCAGTTTGGCTCCCATCACCCCCCATCCCACCCCACCTGGGTCCCCAAGCATCACCTCCAGGCTCCTGCTGTGTTCCCAAGGCTTTAATGGGGTGGAGAACCGGCTGGGCACTCACCACCTCTCAGCAAAGCTGGGAAGGTTGGGTGCCACCTTCTTTGGGATTCAGTCAGATGGGGAGAGGGGGTGCAAGGCCCAGCCTGTGTCCATGGAGGGCACCTGTAGCTTTGATCTGTCACTTTGATCTGTCCTTCACCTCTTGTTTAAGAGCTGAGTAAAAGGTCCTTTTCTCCTTAAAAGCTTGTAGCAAACGAGGAAACCAGGAATTTACTCATTGGTCACCATATTCAGACTCTCTTTTTGGAAAAGCCACCTGATGCTTGAGTATGTGGTCATGGTCCAGTTTGCAGCAGAGCTGAGTTAGTCTAGGAGCCCAGAATGTTTGCGTTCCTGACTCAAGGGGACCTGCTTTTGCAAAGCCAGCATTTTGCCATGCTAGCCTCTAGGGATCCCCAGCAAGTCTTTCTCTTTCTTGAACTGTTTTTATCTTTTTTTTTACAATAAAAAGAAGACTACTTTAAGGAAATCTCAGCACTGTGGAAGTGCTTAGTAGGGCACATAGAGTTCCTTGTGCTTAACAAAATGTGCATGCAGTGAGGAGAAGGGAAGGGAAGGGGAAGGGGAAGGGAAGGGAAGGGAAGGTTGTATGAAAGAAAACTCAAATGGTTTGCATGCATAATATTAACTGTATAAAGCCTTAGAATAGCTTTGTCACAATAAGCTGACCCCCAGGAAACAGGGTCTGTGGTGTTTTTTCCAAATTTTTGCAGACAAGCAATACCGAGTATTTTGAAGCTCCTAGAATGGTAAAACCATAAGCAATGGTAGTTATGAATAAGATTTTTAAAAGCAACCCACGTCTGGGAAGCACTGGCTGCTTTTGACAATCCCACATTCTGTTTTGTAGTAATGAGCAAGGAAAAGATCAGAGCTATGAATCAGCTGTAGGTTTACCTCAGCAAATTGAACAAGCTTTGCAAAGTATCAGGGGCCCAGATAACATCTGGTTCAAAAGCCAAATTCAACATCTCCAACAAAAATGCAACAAAAAAATCATCGTGATGAAGTCTTAACAGAGCAGCAACATTTACACAGGAGATATACCATTTAAAATCCTACATCCTTATGGCTGGATTAGCTGAGATTGAAGGAGTCTAGAGAGGGGAAAGGAGGCTTGCTGGCATTGGTGCAGAGTATGGGTAGAGCAAGCACTGGCAAAAATAAAGCTAATTTAGCTCAGAGAGAAGAACTGGAGGTGATTTTTCTTGCATACTCCTGCACTGGATAGGGTAGGCAGAGGTTGTCCAAACTCTACTCCTACCCCTATGCCATCATTTGAAAGACGAGGGTTGGGACAAAGATCAAGACCAGAGTCAGCACAGGGAACAGGATTTCCACGGCCAGAGTGCAGGAGCAATTATAACTTGAGGGTCAAATTGTAGGATGACCGAATAATTTTGTGGTCATTAACGGTATCAGTAGGAGTGCAAGCTGCAGTGATGATGCTCCCATACTGTGCTGAAATGGTGATTTTCCAGAGGCTGCTGGCCATGGCAGCATCCCCAGGGTGGGGATCACAGCGTCCCCAGGGTGCAGGGCTGGACTGCTTATTCTCTGAAACACTGTGGGATCAAAGATACTGGGTATATTTAATGCCAAAGGCTACAGGCTGAGCCACATGGAGATTTGAATTTGGGTCTGTTTTTCCAGATTATGTGATTGCCAGTCCTGCTTTTCTCTTCCTTCCCATTGCCAGTCAAGACTGATTGTGCACAGCGTGCACCTGGGGCTGATCTGACTGCTCACAATGGGCAGGAAGAAAGAGGAGGTTGTAGCTGCAGGGCCATGTGTGGGTACAGAGCTGTGGGAAGCAGGGGATCTTTCACTGGCAGAAGGGGCAACTTGCCTGGTTGCTCTTGGGGCAATTGTTTTGAGGTAAGGGAAATGCTTTTTATGTGGAACTGACTTCTGCTTTAAAAAATGCAGTTCCAGCTTGGGGTTGGGGTTAACTGGAAGTCCAGGAGCCCCAAGATGGCCAGCGTATGCCTGTTCAGAGGAGTTACATGTGTAGACAGTGTTGTATTTAAGAGGGTGTTACACCAGCTCAGAATCAAAGCACCAAATCTCTTCAGTCACAAGCAAGGGATGGGACTGCAGGAAACTTTGCAGCCACTGGGAAAATGAGGGGAGTGCAGGGGTCATTTTGAGCTTGCAACAGTCAGTGCAGCCTGGCTGTAAGGAGGCAGTGGGTTGGCAGAGTCTTTGACTTGTTTCTCTTGTTCCCCTTGCATGTGAAAGTTGTGGGACAGTAACCTCTGCATAGGGCATGCATTTGTTGTGAAGGAAACCATGGCACAGTGAGCACTTCTTTTCCTACAAAATGGTCCAAGAACTTGTAAGAAATTTGCTAAAGGAGAGACACAGGATCTGCTGCCCAGCTGCTCCAGCAGCCAGCACTTCTCAGAGCAGGCCAATGAAGCTGAGGCAGCAGCATGGTGCCAGTGGGGTGTGTGTGCTTGTGTGGCTGCTGTTGTACGTGTGTGTGTGTGCACAGGGGTAACAGGGTGAGGGGAGCCTGCCTCTCTGCTGGCATCAGACCTCACTGCTCACAGGATGAGCCCTGAGCCAGTTTGCTGGGGGATTGTTTTTGTCTAACTTCACTTTGTAGTTTGGCCTGCCATTCTGCCCTTGGGTTAAACAGAAAATTGGCCAGTGTCACTTGCAGAAGGGGGGCTTTAGCCTTTCTCAAAGGGTCATGTTGAGTTTGTTCAGTGGGTGAGAAAACTTTGACTCTCTAATGTACCCATTTAACTCCTTCCTTCCTTGACTTTTGCTTCTCTGTTCCCCTCTCACCTTTATGACCCTTATTATTTTTCCGTCCACAGCAAAACAGTTCACATCAAGGTAATTGATGATGAGGAGTATGAAAAAACCAAGAATTTCTTCATTGAGCTGATGAGCCCCCGCATGGTGGATATGAGTTTACAGAAAGGTGTAGTACTGGCCCTGCAGACTAACATTAACGTTCTTCTTTCCTCCTCTCTTCCATCTCCTTCCTCCTCCTCTCCTCCTCTTCCTCTGATGTCTCTCTGTCTCCAACTGCTCTTCCCTAAATACTGCTGTGCGCGCACACTGTGTCACATGGTACCCATGGGGTGGCATGGGGAGTGATGCTGGGGCTGCTGAGAGGCAAAGTGGTGAAGGGAGGAGAGAGAGCAGGATGGAGAGCAGTCCTGCTTGTCCATATTTCTGTGGTGACATGAGAGGAACCTTCTGCCATCCCCACTGGAGGGTCCAAACAAATTTTGTAGTGTCAGTGGGAAGATGCTGGCTAGAAACACATCCAGCATCTCAGGAGACCATTGCCCAGCCCTGGTCCTATGGGTTGTTCCAGTCAGCCCTGTGTTAGAAAGAGATGGGAATCAAGGCCTGGCAGAGAAGCAGCTCTGTGACTTCTGAGAAGGTCTGGGCAAAGGCTGTGCAACCCCTGGTCTGGTTGCCACAGAGCAACTCTGGGAGCAGGAGCTGACGACAAGGAGGAGCTGATGTCCGCTTTGGTTTGCCTGGGGGCTCACAGCATCTGTGTGCATTGCAGGGGTACTGGAGGGAGCCACATGAGCTGGCCTCAGGGAGAAGAGGCTAGCCCTGCTCCAGTGCCCAGGGCATTTCCTTTTGAGCCTTGGAGGCATTGTCCCATTGTGTCCCCTGTGAGGTCCCAGCAAAGGTGTCCGTCCCCTGGGAAGGCTTTGTCCTCATTTGGGGAACAGGAGAGGAGGATGAGGTAGATACTATCAAGGAGAGAAAGCAGTAAGATGTGCCATTTTAAAAATGGGAGTTAGAACCATCAGCCTCCCTTGCAGCTGGTGGAGTTGTAGCCACTGGCAGAGACCTACCTCACCCCACTGGGAAATGTGTCTCTCTCTTCTCCTCTGGTTCCTAGCCCAGAGTCCTTGCAAATTTATTATTAATCATGAGGGTATTATTACTGTATTTATTATTAATGGTAAGAAGAAATTGGTCTTCCAGCTAAAACACAGTGGGTAGCTCAAGGTGGTGGTCCCTGGCACTTTTCAGGCAGCCAGTACCCTTTCCATTACCATCTGACACTGAAAAAAATGCGCTGCAGAAGTCACCTTCCACTAACCATCAGCAAGGTCCTCCTCCCACTTTTCCCTCCCTCCTCACTCCCTTGCCAGCCCCCTCTGCCCTAACACCCCCGCTCCCGAGGAGCCGCTGCGAGGATGCCGTGTCCGACAGGCAGGCCAACGCACACCGCCCCAGCGGGAAGGGGCTGCGTGCCAGGAGCCCGCGCCGCCGCCGCTGCTGCTGCCGCCTCACCTCCAGCCAGCCGACCCGCTGTACACAGTTGTCTCTCTTGTTGTCCCTACAGGAAGACCATAAGGGTTAAGATAGTAGATGAGGAGGAATACGAAAGGCAGGAGAATTTCTTCATTGCCCTTGGTGAACCGCAATGGATGGAACGAGGAATATCAGGTGTGAGATCCTTTATGAAAAAAAATGAAAAAAAGAAAAAAAACCAGAATCAAGTATCCAAACCCCAAATCCAGAAAATATAACCTTCTTTCTCCTCCTTACCCTTCCTCCTTTTCTCCTCCTCCTGTAGAGGGATCGACTTTTACTCTTTGCCCTCCTGTATTCTTGCTCTTACCTGTTTCTGTGTGATCTCTGCCTTAAGAGCCTAGCTTACTTCTGATCCTCCTTTTGTGCAATGCTTGAGCCTCGGAGGCTGTGTTATTTTGATTGGGTTTCCTTGTCTTGATCTGTTTTTTGTTCTGAGCACACCTCTGCTGTTCTCCCTGCTCCTGCTTCTTTGCCAGGACCTTGGGGAATGCAAAAGGCAAGAGAAGAGTGTAATGCATGGCTGCCCCTTTCAGCTCCTCCTGTACTCCCTCCTGTCCTTCCCTCTGTTGTTGCCTCTAGTGGCATTACTTTGGTGCTCTTGGGTCCCTATGAAGCGTGGTGAAAAGCCCACAGGAGAAGAGGGAAGGTGTGAAGTAACTTGGCTTGCTTTTTTTGGGAAGTGGTTCTTCATGTCTTCCGTTTGAAAACCCCTTTAATGTGTCACAGACAATCACAGTCTGTCATGTAGAGGGTGTGAAGCTCTGCTGAGGTCCTACTTCATCAGCCGTGAGAGCCAGGATCTCCCAGCAGACCAGGATTCATAGTTGGAATAAACCCAGACTTATGGTTGTACCTTGCCTCCATGCATCTTTGGCCTTGTCCTATATGGTTTGACCTCTTTCTCACTGAGTCTTGCCACTGGCTTCACTAGCTTTGGAGTGGCCTGGGAGGGCCAAGACTTAAACAGAGGCACTTTACAAAAGGGAATTCAAATCCACCTTCTGGGTGCCTGTTACAGAGTAGAGCCAGATGTGTGTGGCCACAGGCTTATTTCTGCTCTCAGGTGCTGCTGTCGGTGATGGGACACCTGGCAGCTGCCCGTGCACTGCACAGCACAGCTTTCCCTTGCTGAAACGTCTTCTGTCTCTTACCTCACCAGCACAGCAGCTGCCCTCTGGCCAGTCCAAGCACCCATACACAGCTCCATAGGATGTTCAGGATAGACACAGGTTACGTTAGCTTGTCAGTATCATATAGCATCCGTGGACTTGTAAAATGTAAACCCATATTTTAATGCTGTCAGACTGCTTCCTGCAGCCCGTAGGCAATGAGGGATATCAGGTTTCACTTCGTCAAGCACAGGCCCTTGGATTTCACCAAAGTCCAACTGCTCTTGAGCAGAAGCAGTGACCAACCTTGCCATATCCCATAGGAGTATGTCCCAGCAATCAGTTGCCCTCCAAGGTAAAGATGTGAGCATGGCTGCTAGGTAGAAGTTGTCTGGCCTCAGCTTGTAGCCACTAGTTATTTTACTGCTTTTTTCCCATCATATAAAAGAACTATATAGTGCCACAGCTTCCATGTAGGTATCTGCTCACTACACCCATGCAGTCCCTTCCCATCCATGAGTCCAGGAGGTCCAGGAGGAAAATCACAGGCCTCTGGCCTTCTGCTTACGCACTTGGCAGCTTGGAGCAACACCGTGAATTTTTTCTCAGCTGTCTGTTCTCTGTGAATCCTGAATCCTTTTCTAAACAATGAGCAGAATAAGGATACAGAGACAGAATTGGGCTGTTTCTATGAAGTCCCACATTTCTTTTTCCTATACAGATTGTGTTGCACCTGGCTGAATAAGAAAAAGTGTTTGAAAAAAATCCAAATGGCCCCTGAAGTGGACCAGTTGTAAAACGTCCTCATTATTATTAGGACTACGAAGCCAGTTTGCTGTATCATGTATCTCTTATTTACATCAATATCAGCTGGAGTCAGTGTGACTGAGTTGCAACAGGCAGAGAGGAGATCAGAGCTGGACTAAAGTGATCTGCAGCACAGAGCCTGTGGGCCAGGAGGTGAGGGCACGCCCTTGGACCCTCTTTTGCCTGGAGGAAGTAAAGGATCATGCTAGGGAGGAGATGCAGGGCCCTGGTTGACCTCATTAGAGAAAAGTCAGAGTGAGAGCACCATGGTTTTAAAATCTAAGAGGCAGAAGATTAAACTGCATTTGTAAATGTTGCTGGCACAAGGTGGCACAGTCGCTACACTAATCCAGGGCATCTGGAAAGATCCCCAGCTCCATAGCGCTGCACATTGCGGCATCTCTGATGAGCCTACCTTGTGCCTGGTATGAAGAATGAGGAGCTACGTGAGGCTTTCCCATAGAGAGCATTGACAGTGATCAAGAGCAGACGCTGTGGCCAGCAGCTTCACGGAGTGCATGCATGAGCAGCTGGCTCCCGGCGGAGAGGAGGCAGCCCAGGCCGTGCACAGGCCGGCACATGCTCGGGCATCGTGCGACGTGCCATGTGGCTTGGGGAAGGGGTGCTCATGCTGACTGCAGCACACGTGTTCCTGCCAGCATTGTGCAGGTGCTGCCATTGCCCCGCGCCCACAGACAGGGAAAATCCCACACCACAGTCCCCTAGCTTGGCCTTTGCTGGGGATTTGCTGTGGTGATGGATGTGCCCCCACGCGACTCACGTGGCAAGGGCAAAGCACAGCTTCTGCCTCTCCTTGGGAGTTCAGGCCTGGTTGCTCTAGAGGTAGAGTCTCTATGGGTTTTGGCTACCCATGCATTTGTTCCCTGTGCTGCAAAAGATGTGGGTTTCTTGACAGTGTGTCCTTGTTTTGCTGTTACTTCCCATTTAGCTGTGTCACACTGAGCCTGTGTCTAAGGAGCTGTGGAACTGTTGATGTTCTCAGCTATTCACAGTGTCTTCAAAACCTCTTCTGGCTCCTCTGGAAGCAGGGTAGCGTTGGGTGCCTCAGATGAGTGGCGGTCGTGTTGGATGTAATCTGCAATCCAGGTCACTCAGAGACAGCCAGTTGTGCCTGCCCTGCCATAGCTTTGTGCTGAGGGCCTGTACCAGGCCCAGGACCTCTCCATGCAGAGGGCAGCTCCTAGCTGACCTTAGGGATACAAACTGTGTGGCAGTGATGAAATCAGGGGTGAAATGTTCCCTGAAGTGATGGCAGAGCTGATGACAGGGAGTAGTATGTGCTTTTCAAACCAGCTTGGGGAAGAGTTTGAGTGGTTTATTTTGAGATGCAGGACTTGGTCTGGAGCCTGGTGCTATTCAGACCCAGTGTGCTGTCCCTGAGGGTACCCACACTGCTGCAGGCTGCGGTGGCAGTGGTTCCTGACAGACATGCAGTGGAGGAGGATGGCAGGTGCGAGCAGGGCTTGCTACCACATGGTTGATTTGCATTGCTGTCTGTGCTGTCCTGTACACCTGCCAATATAAAGCAGTCACCTTCAGTCAAGGGAATTTCTCCTTAGCCCTAACCAGAGCTGTGGGGCACAGGGGTCTCCAGGAGGGTCTCTGTGAGGGTCAGAGCTCAGCATGAAATTCATCCTGTTGCTCTTGCTCTCTGCACTTGCTAGTACCTTACTGGAGGAAAAATCATCTCTACTCAGAAGTGTTTCTGTGGTGATCCAAATGCAAATGCCTGTCTTCAGGTTGACCAGGGCTTGCAGAATGCAGGACAGCCACTGATACAGCCTTTTAACAGAAACATTTTGCATCATCTGCAGATGCTGCTTCTCACTGTTCACCCCCAGTTACATCAGTGTCATGCTGCTTTGAGCCTTGGGACACTCAGTTGTTAATCCTTGCCGTAAGGAGAGCTGGCCACTTACTCCTGTTACATAAATGCTACATCTACTTTGTCTTGCAGGTCATCTGTTCTTTTTCACCAATCACTTTCTGCAGCTGGAGTTTTTCGAAGTCTTTCTGATCATCCAAACAAATCACATCAAGTAGTTTTACTATAGCAGCTCTTTTTGTTGACATGCTCCAATAATTCAAAGAGATGAGAACAGATCTGAGATTGGTATCTTGCCAGCCTGGCCTGTGATGACGACCAGTACTGACTCAGTAGTGGCATATCAGATGCACAGAGCACTGGCAAAGATGGCACTTGCTGCAAGCTTGTTATATTGAAATGAATGAGTAAAAAGAAATCAAAGAGAGAGACTCACATTCTTTGCTTAGCCAAGAAGGTAAATGTTGCTTTTCTTTATCCTGCTGGCAATTTCCCAGGTTTCCTGACTTTTTTATCCTCTCTGTTTCTAAAAAATTAATCTTCAAATCCTTCTTGTCTCACCTTTCCTCTATATGCACAGTCATGTAAACTGAATCCCTGTTTACTGAGCGCTGCAGGGTTTTGAAGCCTCCCAGCACCTTGAACCACATTTCTGGACATCCTTTTTTCAGCACCTGTTTAAAGGGTTCCTGCAGTGAAACGAGTCTCTTCCTTTATGACAAGATGCTGTCTGTTGGTTTGACTCTTGCTCTCATGGCAACTCTGCTATTGTGTCAGCTCACAACTCAGAATGAGGATTTTGCTGCTGTTCCAGCAGGATTTTGGAGTAATACTTTCTTCACACATCAGCTTTCACACTTTTTTCCATAGTCCTGGATTACAAGAGAAAAACTTGCTTTGTGTTCCCTGGATGAAGTTGCTCTTCTGCTTAAGTTGTGGCTAATCTTAAGTGCTGATACAGCCTGAATGGCAAGGGAGGCTACTCCGGGAGATTTCACTTGATTGCAGATAATGGTGAAAATAGCATTTGGAAAAATATGTTACATGAGGGTGACTGGGAATCAGCTTGTGAGAATTCAGCTCATGGGACAGTGGTGGAAGATTCAACCTCAGGGCTGATGCTTGAAGGCTGAGTCTTGAGGGTTATGTTTTGTAAAAGAGACTGACAACCTTCATGCAAAGTTTTGCTTCAGAAAGCATGTCTCCCACAAGATACGACTTTGCTGGATGTGGGAGTACAGATGGCTGGCAAACACTATTAACAGCTGGTTGGCATGCCCTGGCTTGGGAAGATTTTGTCTGAAGTTTTCTCAGCCCTGCCAGCACAGAGTCAACTGGTGCAGACAAATCTCATAGCGCATCTCCTTCTAATGGAGTGTCAGCACCTCTGATGGGAAAGCTTTGTGCCCGGGGGGAGGATGTGGCTGGGAGTCACAGAGGAAGGATTACACTGCAAAGAAGGAAGAATTCCCAGCTTGGATTGATCCATCAAGTTACCTATATCAAAATATCGATGGAATTATTTGACTTGGTACAAAGATCCATACCTGTTAAAGATAAGCTGTATTGCTACATGAGCACATGTGCTGCAGTTTTCTGAAGTGTGGACAGATACTAAGAAACTCCTTCTTCATCAACTCCCATCAGCTGCTGATGAGAATAGCAAAAAAATGTTAGATTGCTGTTACCTCATTCCCTCAAGATTTAATAATTTCCTCTCAGCTCTGTGATTAAGCTGAACGCTGCTGATTCTCCTGATGGAGAGGAGTCTCTTAAGAGTCTGCAAAAGCTTTGCTATTGACTTCAATAATAATAGCGTTCAAGTTAATGCTGCAAAATCTCTGCCTTGTTTAGCCTATAAAAAACCCCATGTTTACAGCTCTTCACAATCTATTAGGGAAACAGTTTGCTCACCTCAGTGAGCAAATCTGGAGGCAGAGCCTGTGGACAGTTTCATCTGAAAGATGGAGGATCCTTATCTCTTCGGGGAACTGAGCCTGTGTTTTATAAGGTCACTTCTTGGTCACCTTTGAGTGGGCAGGGGATGGAGGCCGTGTGTTCGCTTTGCCTTGGCTTCCTGTGACTGCCCTGCTGTGCCACTGGGAGTCTCCTCAAAATTCATCCTCCCCTCCTTCATTTCAGCTCACTGTCTAAATCCCAGGCCTTTAACAAGGATCCTCTTAGCTACACAGTGGCTTCTCTGAGTCTTTAGGGATACTGATTAGAAAAGATTTATGGTACTGAAGAATGAGTCCAGAATAAAGCATGCATCATAGTCTGTGAGGTAAAGAGCAGAGAAAAGTATTTCACTGTTTAGAAAAAGGTTAGGACATGCATTCAGTACATCAGGTTGCTGTAAACACAGGATTGCTGGATTGCTCATCTGCTTCAGTCCCAACCCTGGTTCCTCTTGGTTTAAGCTTTTTGGAGTTAAAGCAGGAGGGAATGAAATTCCTGATCTCTAACCCACACCAACATGCATGTCACAGCAGAGTCTGACCTCAAACTGTATCAAAAGCATGCAGATGAAATGGCTTATTAGTAAACAGATTTTTTAGCAGCTTTTTTAAATTCAGGTTTAGATTGTCCAGTTTCAGGGGTGGCAGGGGAAGCAGAGTTCATGCATGCAATTTTGACTTTACCTAGTCAAAACCAAGCCTTCAAGGCAGAGAAACCCCAGTGAAGGAGCAACTGGGATCCAGAGCTAAAGGCTCTCCTGGGTGAGTCAGCATCACAGCCCCCTTATCTGCAGGCACATGTGTTTGTCCACAATCACACCATGCAAGGGTTAGGTAAGGGATACTGGGGATTGCTATTTTGGATTTGGCTGCGGAGCTAATTTTAGCAGTTCCCTGTAAGAGTACACATCAAGCCTCTGAGACTACCTGAGATGCCAAGAGCAGTGAGGTGGCCTGGCTTGGCCCCATAAGGAGCGTGATGTGCAGAGCAGCAGTGCAGGAGAGGGAGAGGTGCCCTGGAGAGGACTGGAGGGATGCAGCCCAGGCTGGGGAGAGTGGAAGGAGGCTTGTGGGATGGGAACAGCACGGAGGCCATCAGTGAAGCTGGTACAGGTACAGCATCCCCAGATGGGCTGTCAGAAAACATTACAGGTCAGGGCTAAGGGCACATTAGCAGATGTGTGTGCAGGAAGAAAGCTGTAGTCCGTGAAATCATTTTCTTGCTTGCATGCACAGCATTCACTCAGAAATATAAAGATAAAATAATCCTTTGGCTTTCTGCATGCTGTATTCTTGATGTTTCATTCATAGCTTTGTAGGCTTCTTCAAATATTCATGTATTATATCATAAGTGAAAGGGAGAAAAATTGTTCTTTTTCAGGCTCACAAGCAAATGGGGAAAAAAATAAACTCAAATCCCAGAGTAGTATAGTAACAGTTTTAAGAAACTTGAGGAGCCAATGATTTTTTTAATAGCCACAGTAGCTTAGGGTCCCAGTAATATTTCATTATATTACATTTGAACACCAAATCGACCCATTGTACTGATGCTTGTAATTGCAAAAGGCAAATTAAATTTCTGCACATTGTCTGGAGAACCAGAAGACCATGGAATAGTAAGGAGGTCACATGACAGCAGGAACTGCAGCAGGACAGAGCTACAAGGAAACTCCAGATGCTACCAGGGGCAGTGATGAGCCTGTTGGAGACTCCAGGAGAGGTGCGTGGATGACAAGAGGTGGTGCAGGCAGAGCAAACATCCCATTGCATCTTGTGGCTCAGTGGCACTGTACTTAATGCAGAACATACTCATGAATGGTTTCCCTAAAGTTTTTGACTCTCAAAAGGAATTGACCCTGAAACAGAAGGGATGCTCAGCAAGGAGCCTCTCCATTTTACCTTCCTCTTTCACTGTGCCTCTACCTGCCCTCATGGACAAGGGAGATCTCTCGGATTGCCCACAGTACTTCCAGCTTGGGAGATGGCTTGGTGGATGAAGATCATGACTGGATCAGTGTCTCTCTGCAAACTGTTGGGAAAGCTGTGCCCATGGTTGCTGCTCAACAGAGCAAGGAAGTGACTGGGTGTCAGGACTCAGGATTAGTTTCCCTGGCTCTGCCATGGATGCGCTGTGCGACCTTTGATAAATTGCTTAGGAAATCACTTTCAAATGGCACAGATACAATTGGGTGCATCTGTATAAAAGTCCTGCTTTTCAGAGGCTCGAACCAGCAAGTCGGGGAAAATTAGCACTTTTGGACTCCAGCCCACTTCTGAGTTTGCAAAATGTTCCCTTTAGCTTCTTTTTTTTTTTTTTTTTGGCTTGCTTCGCCATCTGTCAAATAGGGCTGTTAATACTGACTCAGTCTTTGTACAGAGTTTTAAGCTTCTGAGACTAAAAGCGCATGATAATAAGTGTTAGTAGTAATTACAATACTGTCATCACATGCAACCAAGTCTTCAAGGATTGGTTTGCTGTTTGAAAGACAAGTAGAAGTTAAAGCTAAGGTACAGACTTGGTGCTTGGCCCCTCTCAAAGGCCGTTTGAGGTTTTTTGCTATACGGACTCTGCTGTAGCTAGTTTGATACCTGGATGTAAGCTGTGGCTGTCTGTGGATAACACTTAAGAGGGATCCAGTCAGATGTTTCTTTGTGACAGCTCTGGGGAGTGGGGAAATCACGAGAGGAGAGGGTCAAGGGGTCACTGCCCAAGGGGCTGAGCTGTGTCTGTATGGAAAGCCAGGGTCAGGTCATCCCTTGCAAGAACCTTCGCCCCTTTCTCCTCCTTTCCTCCCACCTCACATCTCACAGGACCATGCAGTCACATGGCCTGTGTCCATGCAGCACTGTCAGGCAAACCAGCAGTTTGGAACAAAGAGAACCAGGAGGACTCAAGCAGTGATGCTTTACATGTGCCTATGCTCCTCTAGGCACCCTGACCCGCTGAAAGTGGTACCTGTGGGATGTGGGATAGGTGTAGGTGAGCCAGGGCATCATCCTGAGGGATGATGCATGGCCATGTTACCCCCTGCCCCTATTGACACTGGAGGCTGCCTGTTTTATCAATGCCTCCTGATGCTGCTGACCTCGTTGAGCTGCCCATCAACCTTCTCTTCTCAGTACCTACAAGTTTATTGGGGGTCCTCAGTTGTGCCAAGCCCCGCCACAACCACACCTACCCGTTAAGCAGTGGCACCTCCCATGCCTTTGGGTCAGTTAGGGTTGTATCAGGCCCCAATGGCAAGAGTAACTGCCCTCCTTGCTCCCTTTCCCTTTCCCTCCTTGCCACTTCCCCCCAGCTGCATCCCATCCTTCTGCCTTTGCTTGGGGGGAGGGGGTGACTTTGGGGAGCCAGTGCTCTGGTGCTCACTGGAGCACCCCAGTCTCTTCTCCATCGTGCTGCTGTGGTGTCTGCTCCCCAGCCTGTTCCCTACATGCAGCCCTCGTGAGCTCGCACACTGCCTTGCACCGTGTCCATTGCTCACTGACAGCCTTCATCTGCAAAACAGCTTTTCCCCATCAGATACTAACTTTTTCCCTTTTTTTCTTTTTTCTCTCTGTCTTTCTCATGTTCTTCTCTCACCACAGCCCTACTGCTCACGCAAGGTAAGTGCTTTTTCTCCTTTCCTCTGGCTGCTCAGGCTCTCTTTTTGTCCCCTTTGGTCAGACCCCCCATGTTTGTGTTTGCTGTGTTGTAGACAACCCTAGCTCATGGTGTTTGTGTCTAGCATGAACTAGTTAAGAGCAGTACAATTAAGAAAATAACAGCAATTGATTGACATCTAAGAGCGTTTCCCATATTCCAGATTTTTCCTTGCAGTTTGGGGGAAATGATCCAGACAGAGTTGCAAAGCAACACATACAGCTGTGCCTGGTCTGAAGCTGTGACTCGAGCCTCTCTTTAGGCAACTCTGGTGCTTGGGTTGTGCTGATGCACTGGGGAAGACAGGGATTTCTGGAGGGAGGTGGCATCCCTGCAGTGTGGGACAGTGTTGCCTGGGGTGGGCAAGGGTACAAGGTTGTGCAGGTGTCCCCTTCCCATGGAGGGTCACATGTCACCCCTCAGTGCCTTCACCCATGTGCTCTCCACCTCCCATCCTGGGGGGTCCCCAGGATGTGCCCAGCGCCAGAGCAGTACTACCAGAATATGATCAGCACCAGCACCATTTCCCTCCTCACCCTCAGCTCTGGCTCTGCACTCTTCATCTCCTCTCCCTGTGTCAGGATTTCATGTGTATTAATACTGAGCCCCTCTTCCTTGCCTGAAATCCCCATTACACTGGTCTGTCTCTATCCCACTGTGGTGCAATGTACGCCTCCTGTATTGTCATTATTCCTTCAATTCCAGATGTGATTACTGTTGAATTTGCACTAAGAAGCATTTCTTGGAAGATAAGGGTGGGCATGCAGGGTGCAGAGAGGAGCTCAAAATCCCACAGGTTTGTGAGCAGAGCTGAAAACCAAAGCATTCATGATGCCTGAGCTGTGCTGCAAATCAAAGGAGCCACATCTGCCATGCAGGCTTCAGTCCTGCCCCTTTTTGGAGGATGCCAAATCTGCTGCACAGGGGATGTCCTGAGCCCGTTGGCTATTGGACTAATTAGAAAATTGCTAGTGGCAGGCAGAAATCCCCAGTTCCCCAAATACCAGCTTAGGGTGTTTATGGAAAACTCCTCAGAATGGTTTGGATGGTTTCCTTTGTTACCTCTTCAGATCCAGGAGGACTAAAAATAAGTTGAGCACAGCCTGCTTCCCAGTAATTTCATTGCTTTAATTCAGTAGCTGCCTAATTTGATCAGAACCCCGGGAACCAAATAATTCCTATTAAAATAACATAACTTTCCTCCCTCTGTTGTGATCCAGCCTGATTGCTTTTGGCAGCCGTTATTGGAGAACTTGGTCACCAGCAATGAAAAGTTACTTTTCAGTTCATAAGGGAGAGCCTTCTGTCTGGTGAGGGGTCCCTGGGGTTCCCCCCTTGCCGAGCTGCCTCAGGGTGCCCTCTGTGCATGTGACGTGTGTTGGGCTCGCGGTGCTTGGCTCCCACATGTGCCTCAATCCAGCAGCAGGCCGGCAAGCAGGCACGTGCTGGAGTGTCACTCAGCAGCAATCACAGCTAATCAGCAGGGAGACAAGCAGCATCCTCGTTTAGTCCGTGTCATGTTAGATTTAGGTTACACAGGCGCGCGGGAATCTTTGTTTAAAAACTGCATTATTGAACGTTTCAGTGGAATCCGTCACTCCTGTGCTTCATCCCTTGCCTCCTGGAGCAGCTTGCACAGCTCTTCCTGGGCAGCATCCCATTCCTAGGGATGTGTCTCTGGGACTGACTGCCCTGGCTCTCCTCTGCAGCCCTGTCCCCAGCCATGGCAACGCTTTGGCAGCCCCTGCAGGGCCAGCACCTGCACAGCCCCCGCTCACAGGAGTGATCCCTTCTCTTCACAAAAGGTGTGGGTGCCCTGATGGATGAGGCCAAGTGGCAATGCCTCTCTTGTCCCAGGAGTCCTTACCTTGGGTGAAATGAGGGATCCTGACTTCGGCCCCTCAGCCCTGCAGGGCCCTCCCAAGGAAAACAATGCTGTGAATTTTACACAAGGTGAAGTAATTAGGCAGGGCACAGGTTCTTCTCAGCATTTATTTCTTCCAAATGGGCTCTTTGAGCCAGATTTGCAAGGCCATGCAAAGCTTGGCCATGTGTCCAGCACCAACTGTTCAGGCTTCAGAATAGAATGGGGTAGCTGAGAGTCTGGGGGTTTTTTAACCTTCTGTTTTGACACTGGCAGTGTCAAAGAGTATACAGATCTCTCTGTATACTCTTTATACAGGAAAATACTTGATACCAAAGTGCATAGGTGTTCCAGTTGTCCCTGCCTTTGCCAGCAGTGGAAGATCTGTTCTGCAGGTCTTTCCAGCCTTTGCAAAAGTCACTGAAAGCCTGAGCACAGCCTTTGCTTGAAAGTTCTTGGGCTCAAGTGATCTAAATCTTTGAAGGGATGTGGAATTATCTAAATGGTAGATACTTCTGTATCATATTTTCTATATATTCATCCAGTTCAAAGAAAATATTTCTAAATATGTTTCTTTATTTATGCATTAAAACTCCCATGTCCACTTTGCACTGGGAAAGACTGGGGAACAGAGATGCCAATTGTCTGGCCAGTCGGGGGTGGTTATGTCAGCAGCAATCTCAAGGCAGGGCCAGGAGGGGAGTAATGCTCAGTTCCCAGCTCTGTGCCTTAGCCTCCCTCTCATGAATGTGCAGCATTTCCCAGTTAGCATTAAGGAACACTGGGGCATGTATACAGGATGTATCATGTCTCAAAAATAGCTTTCAGGGCTAAGTAAGCAGATTCCTTACATTTTAGAAAGCAGCCCAGGCTGCCAGTGCTTGTATGTGTGCATGTGCTTCCATAAAGGGCATATCCATATGCTAATCTCCAAAGCCAGAGTGTCTTTTAGCCAGAAGTCTTCCCCACTTGTGACTGACAGCTTGACAGTGCTCTGGAGAGAGGAACTCATTCATGCCCACTATTTACTTTGTTTAACCAGGATTATATCATATTAAGCCCCAACAAAAAAAACAAGATCCCATTTTAATTGTTGTTTTAATTTCTTCCTAGCAGCACAGTCCCCAAAAGGGGTGACCTTCATGCAGATATATGACCACTCCAGAAATGGATGGAGACAAGATTAACTCGAGGAGTGTGAAATGGCCTTCACAGCAATCTTTCCTGAATACATTGCTGGTTTTAATCCAATTTATTCAGCAAGTGTCAGGGAATACAAACTGGTCTGTGGTTGTTTGGTAGTCTTGCAGCATTGCCTAGGTGATGAGTATCTACCTCTTTGATGGTGTTACAGGGCCTTCCCATTGCCCTGTTTCAGCTCAAAAGATGCAGGGGCCAGATTACACCATAGAAATGGTCTTTATCTAACTTTGATTTATAATGTGTCCAGGAAGCCACAGGCAATGTCTAGTTCCCATTTGATTCCCCCCAGTCTGAAGGTGGTTGAGCGGGCAAGCAATGCATGATGTGGGAGCCCAGTTCAGTGCTCCCCTTTCCCTGTAAGAAATATAAGGAGGAGGGGATATGCTTACAGTATTTCGAGCCCAAGAAATGGCCTCTCATGTGCTGGTCTGAAAGCGCTTTGCAGATCACTGCAGCTCAAGTCCTGGGATGGCCCTGCAGGCATAAGTTGAGAGAGACAGACTGAGACAGACATGGGGTGAAAGCTGAGCAGTGAGCATGGCAGGGACATGCCCAGGGCTGCAGAGCACAGCAGTGGCAGGACCATAACCAGGAGCTGCTGAGCCTCCTTGTCTGTCATAGCTTTAAAGGTCTGAACAAAGCAGAATGAGAGCATGGAGTGGTTTATCTAAAAACCTCTCCTTGTTCCTTTCCTAGTGGGTATCAGCTGTGGCCGTTGCTACAGCCCAAGCAAAAGCGGACTTCATCCTCATTCCTCCCATCCAGGCTTTGATTTTACCAGACCTGTTGTCTCACCTGCTTGTAGCATATTCTCTCTGACCCATTGGCTCCCTGGCACCAGGAGCAGGGTACCTTGGTGCAGCAGCTGGCACAGCAGCCCCAGCTTGCCTGGCCTCAGCAGCCTATGTGTGCTCCTGCAGCCCAGAGAGGTTCCTAACACTCAATGGTAGCACATACCTAGGTGCCAGAACAGGTAGGGTCTAGGGGACCCCTCTCTGCCCACCTTATTCTTCCCAAGGAGGAGATGGAGGCAGTCCAGAAGGTCCTGGCAAGCTCTGTTCTCGATAGGCACAGCCAGACCTTATCAGGCTTATTTGGAGTTGACAGCAGGGAGTCCAGGGTGCAATCCGCATTGAAAAGTAGGTACTGATGCAGATACAAACAGAAATCAGGCTAGCTAATAATTAAGCTGCAGCTTGGCAGCATTCACCTTGACAGACTTGACCTTGCAAATTAAATATCTGTCTCCCAACACACACACCCCCCATCCTCACTGGTTTATTTGTCTTAGCCCTTGGTAGTCTTCTTTGCAGGCTACCACACTGGGGTGATGTGTGACACACCTCACAGATGTCCTGTCTCTGCTTCCTGGAGGAGCCCTCCAAGACCCCAGCCCTATACCAGACTGCATGGGCGCATGTTCCACACTTGCTGCAGGGGCAACCTCCTGTGGCTCCACAGGCAGGATGATGTACCCTGTGCTGGCTGAAGCACTTCCCTGAAAAGCAGGAACATTGGGATTGTTCTCGGCCACTGGGTTGGTGTAAGAGTTTATTCCTTTTCAGCTGTTGGGTCAGTACACACAGGGTCAACTCAGCCCTCAGCATCCCTTTGAAACAGGCAGACCCAACAGGCCTGGAACAGGTTGAGGATGGGATGTGGTGTTTTGCAGAGGTTGGCACTGATTCCTGCCACAAGATGCTCATGTGTCCTAAACAGTAGGTGGGCAGAATTGGTGAAATCATGTAGGTGCTTCATATCACTCTTTGAAGGTGCTTAGCTCCCCCCCTTAACTGTATGGCAAGTATAGTTTGGGGCAAAAAAATGTCAGCTGTGCTCCTAAATTTGTCCGTCCTGCCACTGCCTTAATTTCAGAGGACAGTCAGCAGCCTGGTATTTGGCATCTATGGGTCACTTGCACAAGTGCATTGAGCAAGATCCAGCACATACCTGACATGGGAGTCCTGATCTGTGTTTGTCTCCTACATTAGCATGGAGCCTCAGTGTAAATACAATGGCAGCTTAAATATTTTCAGGTGCACCTTTGAAATTTGTTAGGTTTTTGTGCTTTGCTTTCCTGTTGCACATTCACAAATGTGACTGCATTTTAATGAGACATTAAGGAATTACCTCCTTTCTTCCTTATCCAAAAGCTTCCACTATTAATATTTCTATGAGGTACCCATTAGGACGTGCTCCCTGTGCCTGTTCTCCTGTGGTTTGCTTGCAGCTGACATGGAAAGACTTAGCTTGGCAGTCATGTTCAATCATCTGTCCCCATGGGATGCTCTTGACATGACTTCTTGGGTGCCTATGTTCTTGCCTCTGCACCCCAGTTCCCCATACACATGGCAGAGGAGCTGCATGGTGACATCAGGGCCTCCATTATTCATGTCTCCGTGGATGTGCTGTCAGTAGGCTGAAGGTCTCCATTGCCAGTCAGCTTGTCTCTTCACTCCAAGTGGCCTACCTAGGGCTTGAAGGTGCCTCTGGTGGCACTTTGTCGGCTGGCAAGGTGCCTTCTGGAATAGCAGGACTCCCACCACCTTCACTTTGTGGGGTGTCTGGTCCCATGCTCATGCTAGCATCCAGCCCCTAGGCTGACAAACACTCTTGGACATGGTTGTGTTGCTTGATTTACTCTAAGAGCTGCCTGGCAAGTGATTGCCTTGCTCGTTGAATCAGCAGGTGATCCACAGGTAGCTTGTGGAGACAACAAAGCCATCTGCTAGAAGGTGCAAGGTCCTGAAGACACAGGCATGCAGCCTGCCCAACAGCCCTGGACCTGGCACACCAGAGAAGAGACGCAGGAGATCTTCCTCCACAGGGAGGGCTTCAGATCTTGCACTGTCCTGCCTGGTGCAAGTACATAAACTAGCGTAAGAAAGATGCCAGGTTCTGGGATAAAGCTCTCTTGGATACCACTTCCTCTGGAGATAAGAAAGCTTGCTGCACTGCATGTGCCTACAGACCTGCCTGCAGTTCAGCCTCGCCTAGAGGCATAACATTTGCGTGAGGCTCTGTGTTCTCTTACCATGCCAAAGGCTTTTGTCAAATCAGTTAGATTGGGGACTGAGGTTTCATTGTATCATTTCTGCTGGAGTTGTTAAGCTGAGGAAATTCTGCCTGATCCTCCCTTTTTCCAGAGCATCTCCTCAGATTCCAGACATTTGCTTTCTCCACTCTGCAACTGCAGCCAGGGAGTGGGAGCCTAAGGGACTGCGCTCGCAACTGTGACTGCAGCTTTTCAGATGCAGTTATTCCAGGGAAGGCTGTAGCGAGTCAGACTGTCACCAAGCCTGGGCTTTGCAACCCTGCTGGGATGGCCATAGTGCTTTTGCTCAGCTCTGTATTGTCAGCACATGCCAGCATGCGCTCAGCTCATCTGCCAAGCTGGGCTTTGTGAAGCGAGGGTGCCTTCGCCCTTGACCTTCAGGTTATGGGGAGCTCAGACAGAAGCAAAGTCACATACATATGTGCCATGTGAACTGATGTGTGAGCACCAGCATTTTCAATGGGCACAGCTTGTCATCTTCACACACTCCCAGGTAGAGGAAGAGACTGGACTTTCTCGTTCTGTCTTAGAAAAGGATGTACATTATATCTGACTCCTTGTCCTATATTCCTTGTCCAGTGAATATAAGTACCTTGGATCTTGATAATCTTGATAATCATCAGTTCATGAGTCCAAGTGTAGTGTAAAGCAGAACATTTTCATAGAATCAACCACTCATAGAATCATAAAGGTTGGAAAAGACTTCCAAGATCGAGTCCAACATTTGACCAAACACCACCATGTCAAAACCATAGCGCTAAGTGCCACGTCCAGTTGTTTCTTGATCTCTTCCAGGGATGGTGACTCCACCACCTTTCTGGCAGCCCATTCCAATGCTTAACTACCCTTCTAGTGAAAAAATGTGCCCCCTGCCCCCCCAGCATCCTGCATTGCCCTTCTTCTCCAGGTGCTGTGCTGCTCTGTCTCTGTAAATTTTTTCTAAATTTACGGGGATTCCTAAATCCAGACTATGGTGTCTTGGAGCTAGGCAGTGATGGTTTTGATGTACATCATTGATTTCAAGTGATGGATGGAACTTTCCTGTTTCTGTGATGGGTTATAATAATGTCACCTGCCACATGAGTTATTGTATGTTTTATAAAATCTGCAGGTCTTGCAAGGTTTACAGTCTTTGCAGTCAATCTAGCCAGGCAGTTGAAGAGAGAAGTCAAAGTTTATAAATAGATTTCGCTGGGACTGCATCATTTCCATGTGATTTTTGGTGTGAAGTATGAGATCTGCTGGAGTCCACATGGAATTAATCACATCTGAGGCATTACCTGGGCATTTGTAACCTCTGCAGGAAATCTCAGGTAGCATCTGACCCACTGCTTAGCCAGAACAAGATGCTCTGCCTTTGTGATATGCCCTCCCAGGTTGTTAAGAACCTCCCAGATTCTTAAGAGCTCCAGCTCCCACTCCCAGGCTCAGCTGGACCCCATACTGCAGCTGTACACCCTGACTGGTCATGCACAGGAAAGCCAGGGGAAACCCAGCCCCTTTCTTGAGATGTCCAAGTTTTACAGAGGGCACATCAGCGTGTGCCTACACTTGGGCATGTGGGTGGAAGAGGAGATCTGGGTCAGGCCTAGGGACACTGCCAGGGCACCCTTCCAGCTGGTTGGGATGCTCCTTCCCATGTGGGCAACCACGACCCTCTTGAGGCACTTTGCTGGGTTAGCTGGGTCACCAGCAAGATTGAGCCTGACACAGGGTCATCTCAGCATGCTGCTGACCCGGGGTCCTGGTTTGGTTTCCTTCAGCAGAAACTAAATATAGAATTACAGAATGGAATGTGTTGGAAGGAACCTTAAAGATCATCTGGTTTCAACCCCCTTCCCATGGGACACCTTTCCTGAGGTTGCTCAACACCACATCCAACCTGGCCTTGAGCTTCCAGGGTTGGGGCATTCATATCTTCTCTGGAAAACCTGTTCCAGTGCCTCAGCACCCTCACAGCATTATGAAAGGATAAAACTACTTGTTTCATTACTTCTTCTTGTTAATTTTTCCAGTTCACATGTGGTTTACATGTGGTTGTGACTATCTGTGTCTTGAGTGTCAGATCAAGCACTGCACTCAGTGCGCAAGGTGCCAACCATGATTTTCTACTCAAAGGGGGAAAAAAGGGTTCTGTCTCTTGTTATTCAAATCAGGGAGCATGTCAGGGTTTTAGAAGCATCTTAAAGGGCACTTCTGCCAAATGGCAGAATGATTTGGTACCTTGGTCTCACCAAAGCTGTGGCTGCTGCAGGGGTGATGGGAGGGTGTGTGTCAACCGAGAGCACCAACGCAGACTGAAGAAACATTCAAGGGTTTTGGTTTTTTTTAATAAATTAAAAACAGATTGCCTATGTTCTTGGTGACTGGTATTCAGAAATCTTGGTCCTTTGTTTCTGTGGTCACCCCACCACTGCCCCCCACCACTGTCCCCCAAAGTGCTGCATGAGCTCAGCAAGCTGTGAGGGCACTGCAGAAGCCCCTGTTCAGGCCCTGCAGACAAGCCCCCATGGTGCCCTGGAGGTGCAGGCTGCTGCCCACAGCTTGGTGTTGGCCTTGCTTTCACAGAGGTGGCTGAGAGGAAGATGACAGTTGAAGAGGAGGAAGCCAAGAGAATTGCAGAGATGGGCAAACCAATACTCGGCGAACACCCCAAACTGGAAGTCATCATTGAGGAGTCCTATGAGTTCAAGGTCAGTAGGTGTCCTAGGGGTCTTCCAGGAGGGGAAAGCCCTGTGGCACTGTCAAGCAGCCTCAGAGAGCAGGACTGAGGGGGCAGGATGTGCAGAGAAAGGGCTGTTGAAAGAGGAAAAGAAGTATGTAATGGAGTAAAGGGTCGGTGAAGTCTACAGGAAATGTCAAAAGTAGCAGCTGCTAGTTGGTTGGCGGGGGTGGAGGGAGAAAGGCAAGAAGGTCCTGCTGGAAGCAGAAGAAGCCTGTGGGCAAGACAAGGCAGGAGCAAAGCTGGCTCTGGTGAGGCAGGGTTGAGGGAAGAAGAAACCTTATCAGGATTGAGGTGTGGCAAACAAGCTGGCTCTGGTGAGGTTTGGGTCAGCCAGTCCAGGGAGGAGGTGGGCTCAACTCCAGTCATGGACATATCTAGCTGGTAGGAGAGTGCTTGTGACACTTCCACAGTTTCAAAAGGGTCTGTGAGACCACAGTGCACTGCAAGATCATCCTTGCCCACTAGCAGCTGGTTTAATTGCTGTGCATCTTTATTCCCACCACAGAGCACCGTGGACAAGCTGATTAAGAAGACAAACCTGGCTTTGGTTGTAGGGACACATTCCTGGAGGGACCAGTTCATGGAGGCCATTACTGTGAGCGCAGGTGAGGGGAACATCAGAAAATCCACATGAACATCCACAGGGTTCATGCAGCCTGGAATGACAGCATCTCCCTGGTCAGTGATGCTTGGCTATGGTCACCCATCATCAAAGCCAGTCCAAAGAGCTCCTCTGCTCCAAATATAGTGGGCTTTTTCAGGTGCATTAGTGAGGAGCCTGGGAGATCCATCTTCTGGTGCAGAGCCCTCCTGAAGGCCAGTGTTCAAAGACTGCATCAGCTGGCAGTGCTCCTGCTGCTTTGGTGATGTGATGAGTAGTGTACAGGCAGCAAAATCCCATCCTGGCTGGGATCCTGGCCAGTGCAGGCAGCTCCTACTGGAAGATGTTCTGTTCTGTCCTGTCATAGCCAGTAGAGTTCCTGGGAGTAGGGAGGGTTATCACATGCAGACTGGAGATGTTGCCTCATGAGGCAGCAGCTGGTAAAGGAAAAGGCCCAGAGACCTGCCAGCTGTTGCCTGAGAGAACTCACTGCTTTCAGAGCCAGACAGCTGTGGGGAAGGTATTTTAGGCACATCTGTGCCATTAATTGCACTTGGACATCTTTCTGAACCTTTCCTCGATGGTTTGGCATCTGCCCCAAAGGGGTGTTTTCCACCCAGCTATAGAGGAGGCAGTGGATGGTCCAGCCCATGCTCTGGAGCAGGAAGATCAAGAGATCTCTCCAGTTTCCCAATTCTATTATTTTCTGCTAGTTTTGGCCCAGAACATCACTTGCCTGTGTAATTTCTTCATGCCACTCAACAGTGATCTCCACAGGATGACTACCTCCTATGTGACTGCCTGTGGATGGGCACAGGGCTGGCCCTCTGTGGGTACAACACCCCACTCCATCACTCCCCATCCCTGCGGGGTCTGGGGTGGCTGGAAGGCATTCTTTTTGCCAAGCCTCACCCATCATTGAAGGACCTGCTGTGGCTTGAATTTACTGTTATGGCCAGTGCCATACCACCTTGTCCCAGGAGAGCAGAATCCCTGGAGCCCTGGGGTGGAGGAGACAAGCACGAGCTGTCCCAATGGAATGAATGCTGGATCTCTCCTTCCATGTTGTTTGCAGCAGGTGATGAGGATGAGGATGAGTCCGGCGAGGAGCGCCTGCCGTCCTGCTTTGACTACGTGATGCACTTCCTGACCGTCTTCTGGAAGGTGCTGTTTGCCTGCGTGCCCCCCACTGAGTACTGCAATGGCTGGGCCTGCTTCGTCGTCTCCATCCTCATCATCGGCATGCTCACAGCCGTCATCGGCGACCTCGCCTCCCACTTCGGCTGCACCATTGGCCTCAAGGACTCGGTGACTGCCGTCATCTTCGTCGCCTTCGGCACTTCTGTACCAGGTAGGTTGGCCACAGGGAGGGGATGGGGTGGGAGATGAGTCCTCTGGAGATACTCCTGGTTTCGGGGGAGAAGCTGTCATGGGATGGGGTTCAAGCTGGGAAGGGTATCCTCAAAGCCCTGTCCCCAGGCAAGGTCTGCACCATGCTTTGTTGCAACGTGGGATCTCTGAACCTAGGAGGGGATTGTGCACCTCTTGGTCTGCATCCTAACCTGGTCGGTGCCACACCTGAGCCTCCCTTGTTCCCCAGACATGAAGTGTTGTCTGTTTCTCCTGTTGGACCCCCAGTGATTTTTCCTTCCCTTCTCCCTCAACCCCAGACACCTTCGCCAGCAAAGCTGCAGCCATCCAGGACATGTACGCTGACGCCTCCATCACCAATGTCACAGGCAGCAATGCTGTCAACGTCTTCCTGGGCATCGGGCTGGCATGGTCAGTGGCAGCGATCTACTGGGCGTCGCAGGGGCAGGAGTTCCAGGTGTCAGCAGGCACCCTGGCGTTCTCTGTCACCCTCTTCACCATCTTCGCCTTCATCTGCATCAGCGTCCTCCTCTACCGCCGGCGACCCCACCTTGGGGGGGAGCTGGGCGGCCCCCGGGGGTGCAAAGTGGCCACAACATTGCTCTTCGTCAGCCTCTGGCTGCTCTACATCCTCTTCGCCACCCTGGAGGCCTATTGCTACATCAAGGGGTTTTAGGCGGTGGAGGGACGGTGCTGCCAGGGGAGGGACCCCCTCCTCCGTTACCTCACCGGACACCAGTCCTGGAAGCGTGGTTTCACTGGAGGGTATGGCTGGCTGTGGGGGCTGCCACTGCCCAGACGGTCGGACAGCTGCGTGCCAAGAAGAGCAAAACCATCAGAGAGGGAAAAAAAGAGACAAAATCCATCTAAAAATGGTACAAAAGAAAGCAACAATGGCAAGTGTTGAAATAAAACACAATAAACCCAGACACTGACCCTATTCAATGAAATTATGAAGTTTCAACCATCTCCAAAGGCCACCTCTCCCTCAGGGGTCGTCTCCTTTCCTGCTGAGCACCCCTCCACTGTAAGGAGATGTTTCCTTATTTTTACTGGTTGAGAATTACAGAAGTCTGGTTCAGGAATTTGTGGGTTTTTTGTGGTTTTTTTTTCTGTTTGCTTGTTGCTTTTTGGTTCTGGGGGAACACGCTGATTGATTTTTTTTAACTACTTAATCCGAAAAATGTTACAAATTTAAACTCAAAGCTTCGAGCTGCCGTCAGTGCTGGAATTGAACATGTATTTCTGAAGACACACAGTCGAAAAACTTTTTCACTATGACCCATTCCCTCCCCTGCCGCCTTCCATTTCTTTCTTTTTTAAGAACATCACAAGACTGATATATTTTTAATACAAACACAGACACACAGTCACACACATTTAGTGACAAAGGCTGGAGCATGTAGCATCTCAATCACCTGCCTGGGCTAAGAAAAAAAAGAAGGAAAAAAGACCCCCAACCCTCTTAATACAATACGTGTCATGTATATTTTGACTATGGCATTTCTCTTTGTATAATTAACTTTGAGCTTGTGGTACTGCAGGGACAGAAAATGATGTTAATTTACAACTGTTAAAGAAATAAAACAGCCTGCTCTGGGGGGAGCAGCGCTGGTTCCTTGGGATGGTGGTGGTGGCAGGTTTGCTGCATGGTCCTCCTGCTAAGAGGTGGAAATGAATTCAGGAAAACCTGGATAGCGTTCCCATATGTTCCCAGCACCATCCCACCCAGAGCTGTGGTGTGGCTGCCCTTCCATTCAGTTGCTACCCCAGTTTTCCCAGCACCCGCACCTTGCAGGTGGTCTCCAGGCCATTGACAGGTACAGGCTTAAAAACTGCCACCCACATCAGGACTCCTGCGTCATCTCAAGTACCTTTTAGGAACACCAGACAAACAAAAAAAGCATAATTTTAATTTGAAATGCATTTCTTTTTAAGGATAAAGAAGAAAAGCCACCACCACCATGAGAGTATGTCATGAGTTACATCAACAGCTGCAAATTGAAATGTTGGGTTGGTAATAAAATAAATAAAAACTATACCTATATCTATATAAACAGTGCTATCTAGACACATATTTCTTAATTGAGGGCCCTGGAAGAGAACATTAAAATCCTAC
The DNA here is from genome assembly GCF_009650955.1 of Corvus moneduloides. NCBI lineage: Eukaryota > Metazoa > Chordata > Aves > Passeriformes > Corvidae > Corvus > Corvus moneduloides. The sequence continues at coordinate 35,025,772 of NC_045481.1, read as the reverse complement.
TCTTTGTAAAGTGTTTTTGAGATGAAGATCATTTCTTCTGTCAAGAAACAGGTGCTGTAAAAGGGAACCATTTTCATCAGGTTCCCTAAAATAAGCCGAAATTTGGGAGGCAGCAAGTAAAGAGAAGGGCTGCCAAAAGATACAGTTCTGCCTGCTGTCGTGCTTTTGGCTGCCCCAGGAGGCAGGGAGGAGGTGCCCATGGGTTAGGGAAACAGCAGTGGGAACAAGATTGTCATGGACAAAAAGAGATGTAACATAGCAGGTAACCAGATGGAGGCAACGATGGTTCTTACCACACAGATGAACTATTTATTTTCATACAGAATGTTTACCAGATATCTCTATCTCTATCTAAATGTGTATGCATGAGGCAGAGAAGAGGGATCCTCCTCAGATGAGCAGCCAGAACTTTGTTGGTGGGAGCCCACAATGAGTGAAAGCCACTGGGTTTGAAGCTAACAAGCACCTGACATCTGCCTCCTTACCTCCCTTTGCCATGCCTTTTGGGAAGGGTCTGAAAAAGATGGACAAGAGACCCTGAGGCCAGGCTCTCATTGAGCTTGCTGGTCCTTCTGACTGCAGTAGTGCCAGCAGCCACCAAGAGCAGCTGCTGCCACTGCCACGCTGCCCATCAGCCCCAGAGCTCACATGTGGGACAGTAAAAGAAAAATTACAAGAGTCCCCAAATGTTTTTTGTGTGGGTTTAAAGTGCAGCTCTCAAGGGGAGATTGTTACTGTTGCACCTTTTAATTGGGACATAGAGAATCTGCTGTACTTCTATTTTACCCGTGCCACCATAGCCATCCTTGGCTAAAGGCCGGCCTGCGGCGCTGCTGTGCTCTTCTTCTGTGCTTGTGCTGTATCCACCGTGTGCTTTTCATCCACTTCCTTCTCCAGCTGACTGCAGGGAAGAGGAGGGGGGGTAGGACTGGCTGCCATGAGGGAACTGTATGGGGCCCCTGGTGCCCTCCATGCAGAAGGGTGATCTGCACCAGGCTGACATCTATGGCATGTTCCTTCTATTTTCCTTTTTTACTCCATTAAAAAACATGCAAGCTAAAAGAAAACCCAACAGGTTTGGTGCCTTTGGGGATTTTTTTTTTTTTTTTCTGAAGCTGTTATGTTTCATTTTGGGTCTAGCTATCTGCTTGCTTCTGTTTTCCCTGGGGCAGCTGCCTGGACTTGGTTGCAATGGCTCTGGCTGGTTTGCCCCCCCACCTCTCGACCCCAGCCCTCCAGTTGGGTACTACTGGGAGGACCCTGGAGCACTTGATCCTCCCTAGCTGGCAGAGAGGATGTTTCACTGCTGTTTTTGTTGCTGCTGATCTTTCCCCTTTGTTTCTCCCATCAGCTTCCCATGGCAGCCTGCAATAACAGCAGCTGGCCCCTCCCAGCAGCCCTCGTGCTTTGGGCTTTGCACATCTTCCCTTTCTGCCTCCTCCCCTGCATCACTGCTGTGGTTGAGAGTAAATAACACATCCTGACATCAGGAGGGAAAAGCCAAGGCAATCAAAGGAGCTGCTTTGTTCCAGAGGCCTACCACAGTACGGGGACATCCTCTAAGGGCCGTGCATGGTGTGGGGCTAGTGGTACCTCTGGCTGCCTTCCCATCACTGTTGCCACAGAGGGCACCCACAGCACCCCACAGGTTTTGCTGGCCTGGTGATGCTGCACTGCATGGGTGCTGGTCAAAAATCAGCCTTTGGGTAAAGAAGTGTTTTGCAAAGAGGAGATACTCACCTGTCCCCCAAAATCTCTCCAGGAACTGTGTCCCAGTTTTGGTCAGTACCATGCTGCCTCTTCACCCAGCATCATCACTGACTTTTTTCCACTTGTATTTGGACACCTGACCATAGAAGTGCCCTTTACAGTGGCCCTTTAGCTAGAACTGTTCTTACCTGCCCTCTGCAGCATAGGGGCAGCTGGTGCAGCCCATAACTGCAGACTCCCATCTTTGCCTGACGGCATGGAACCCACTTATAGGGTTCCAGGGGAGACAGCGGGTTGGGCACCTCACAGTGCAATGCCAAATGCCCAGCTGCGGGTGGAAGGATTCCCGGTTGGGCACTCGTGCAGTAGGAAAGGCAGCCCCGGCAGAGCAGCCGTGGGAAGGCTGCCCTGGACATTGCTTCCTTGGGCAGCCAGAGCTTGGCAAAGCCACAAAGAGATCACTGCCCTACTGAGTCCTGCACACTCCCACCTCCTTCCACAGGCCTGTGGGGTCACTTCCCACCTCCTGCCCTGCTGGATGGCTCCTGCCCACACCTACTTCTGACCTGAGGGGAAACACAGAAGTTCCAACTCTGGCTCTGGCTCATTGCCTTTGACTCCAGTGATGGGACCGGGGCGGGGGGGGGGGGGGGGGGGGGGGGGGGTGTTGGGACCCTTTGGGGCTGGTTTGCTGCCACTGCTGCACAGAGGTATTCTGGTTCCCACAGGTTCTGAGGCTTAGATCTAGGACCAAAGAGGGCCAAGCCAGAGAAGGCTGGGATGAGTCAGAGAAGTGTGGAAGCATCAGCAATCTGTTGTGGTACAGTGCAGTGAGAAATGGAAGTGTTTGAGCAAAGGTTTTAAGTTAGGAGGGAGGCAGTTGCAGCACGTGGATTGGATTTTGTCACCTTTCTGGCAATTACTGTGGTGTTGGTGTGATCAGGGCTCTTCTGAACAAGCTCAGACAAACCACAAAAATACTCTGTGATGCCTATTTCCTCTGATTCCGTGTCTGGGGCTGCTGGACTGGTTTGTAAGTCATTTGTCCCTGGCATAGAAGCACCCCTCCACTACTCTCCATCCCTAAGTACCAACGGGATGCCTCTTCACAGCACCATGTGTGAGGAGAAGCCCCCATCAGCTGCATGTGACTCTTCAGGCTTCAGCTGCTGTAGTGGGATGATGCCTACCTGCACATCTCCACCAGCATAGCCCTTTGAGTTGGGAAAACATTTTGGAGGACATCTGGTATTGTACCTGGACACTGGTGAGATAAACAAGAGGCAACAAGACCTTTGTTCACCTACAGTTCACCTCATCCACCTCTCGACAGCACAGCAGGACATAGGTATAGATCTAGATGGTAACAGAAAGGCATCTGAGAGATCTGGTTGTGCTTGAATATGGCCTCAGTGGAGGAGGAGCCAGCCTGCACAAATGGGAGCAGCAGTTGCTCAGCCCCGGCCACAAGCTGGAAAGCACTTGTCACCAAGAATAACCTTTGGAGTATTAGAAGAAAAAAAATGTTTTAAAAGACGTTGTCATCCGTGTGCATGTGCCAGCAGCAGCCAGCTTGCTAATGACAGAGCTGTGTGTGCCAGTGCCGCTTAGCGCCCAGCAGAGCACACAGTGCTCCCAACCTGCCTCTGCAGCAGGAGGGGATTAAGTGCTTCCTGCTATTTAAATGAGGCATTTAAAATTCATAGATTATTAACACCATGAGTAGATTTACCCCTCCTCTCTGCCTTCCCTTCACCCAGGAGGTCTGTGCTTTGCCCAGAGATCGGTGGCAAGGGCAGACCAGCCCCAGGGCATTCCTACAGGTGGCTGGTGGGGTTTGCTTATACTTTTGCCCCACTGCCAACAGCAGATACCCCTGGTGCCTTTTCCACATTGCACTTAGCCACATGTGCCATAGGGTGTAGTTTGAGCTTAGACATGGAGTCTAAAGGCATGATGTGAGGTGGATGAGCTCAGCAGATGCTCCTACTGCACTTAAATGTAAGCAATCGCCCATGTCCCAGGCTGTACCATTGCTATTGCCATGTACATGGCAAGCTGAGTGGGAGCTGTGGCTCAAAGAATTATTGTGACCCACCTACTAGTCATTGCTGGCATGCACTCAGAAATTGGCCCAGTTTCAAGAATGCAATAAAAAACTCCACAGGCCTAGGAAGTACTTTGAAACATGTATGAAATTTGGGTAATTAAAGAAAAAAACCCCTTCAAAGACTTTATTTTAGGGTGTAAGTTGTGAAGTTACCTTCCCAGGAAGATGCCTCTGCTGTAGAAGAAAATAAGCTTCCATTACAGAAACACTGGTTCCATTCCATAGGAATTATGAGTACAAGCTGGGTGTATGAAAAAGCTGTAGAGGGAATAACATCTCAACACAAAAGCTTCAAAGGTGTCCTCAGAAAGTCCCCATGGCACATCCTTGGCACTAAGACATATTGTACAGAGCACTTTTGTGTCTCTATTAACACAAGGGGTGTCCAAATAAGCTCTTAAAGCTACCAGAAGAGATTTGATTGCCTCCTCTTCTTCTGGAGCATCTTGGGCAGAAACGAAAGCAAAGCCAATTGTGGGGTTTCTGTTGGCATCGCTAATTTTTCTTCTTGTTTTATTGACAAGGGCAAAGAAAACAGGTCATTGTTATCCTTATAGTAAGAGGATTTTGTATGGGGCACAGTCCTCCAGGTTCTCCACTTTCTCTTTTTCCAGCCTCTGAGAAGCCATTTCTACAGGACTGCTGCCCAGAGGGTCTCACTTTGTGTTTCCACATTCTCACAGCTGCCTCATGGCAGGTCATCCCATGCCTCTGCTGAAACTCATCTTGTTGACTGGGATTCAACTTACCAACCATTCACATCCTACCCTCCACAGGTGCTGACAGACACCTCCCCCAGGCCTCCCAATACTCCACCCCATGTTGGATATCACCAGGAAAATTTATAGCAAAGCAATTTCCAAAAGTTACTGCTGAAAATACTGACTAGATTGGGACTCTGGACCATCACTGGGAAGATTTCCCCAGAAAGCTCTCTGACTCTGACACTGAACTCAACGTATTGTGAATCTTAATAGGCTGCGGTTCCTCGGCTTGCTTAGGAGAATGTCTTCTGGGACAGTGCCAGAAGCCTCTCCAAAGTCAAGACATATCACATCTAGTGCTGTTCCCCCCTAGCCACGAGGCGAGTTATCCTGTCAAAGAATGGAATCAAATTAGTTTGAAAAGATTTGTCCTCAGTGAAACCTCAACAAACCCATTCCTGCCATTTATTTACAAACTTATACATCTTTGTAGGATTAGAGAATAACTAGTCAGTAACTTGCTCCTTTAAGTTTTCAGAGAGAGATATCAGGTCTGTAATTCTGTAGGTTTTTCTTCATCACTAGTTAGGTGATGTTGCCATGTTCTCTTTAAGAAGTCCCTTGGCACTTCATGTGCAGTCTGCAATGCTCCAACACCCATCCCACATTTCATATTTTTTCCTCTTATGCTTCAGGCTGTTGAAGAGCTCTTGATCCACTTTATTGATCTCTACTTACACTCCATTTCTATTGGAGCAGGATAGTTTCTTATTTGGGCTTTGACTCCTTTTATCAGCCCCCAGGTCTCTTTTATCATTTAGGACATCTTTTCACAGATCTTGCCTACTCTGAATTCATTTATATTTGATTTTTTGGGTTTTTGGAGTCTAAGTACTTTAGATTAACTCACTGTACAAAGGTCTGGTACCCAAGTGCATTTTGAGGAGAAAAAGCTTGCAGCAGACATCTGAACGCTTGTGTTAGAACCCACTGCAGAAGGCAAGGATAGCCCAGGTTCTTACTAATAGGTCTTGTGGGGTGAATTAGAGTGAAATGACACTGAATGAGTGGTGTTTGTAAATATACACACGTAGGGTTTATTGTAGAACCATTTGGTTGCACTGTAAAACAGCTACATAGCCATTTTGGTTACTACATATAGCGATATGGCAATATAAAAGCATAAAAATACCACTTAAGAAAATGCGTAAGAAAGAGAAGGAAAGGATAAGAGTAAAAAGGTCTCACCTGTAGGCCTCACAATGAGACTTGGTTGTTGCAATTTTGATGTCTCTTGGTCAAAGTGATGGCTACAGACTGGATCCATCGGGTGGTGGGGGAACTCCCGAAGAAGTGGTGGGGAGCAATCCCCAAAACACATCTGTTGGGTTTATATGGTTCAGGTAGGAACACCCAGGTACCTTCCCTGGGGCAGGGAGTTTAAACTGGATGATGTGGTGCCGTGGATCACTTTGGGAGTCTTTGACACCTTCTAAGATGATATAGCTGCACAAACATTATTGCACTTGAGTCCATTATGGCCCATCAGCAGAGATGAAAACCTTCAGGCTATGTATGAATGGTAGTTCCCCAGCAGGGGAGTTACCACAGCTGAGTTCACTTGAGTAAGGACAAAGAGACAGTACCCACCTCACAGGGTTTGCCTCTTTCCCTATCACAGATAAAAGCTGAGACAGCATCTGGCTGAGGAGAGAGAGCTATTTCTGAAGTGACTTGGATGTTCTCACTCTGAGCTGGCAGGTTGTCTCAGAGAAAGCTGTGTGAAGGTGGCTGAGGCTGGATTTGTTCACCTGCAGCCCAACATAAAAGAAAATTTTTGCATCTCTGGAGCTGTTAAAATTGTTTCAAGTTAATGGCTTAAACATTGCTAAAATTATCAGAGGACTTTTACCCACTGTAGCAGACTGCAAAGAAACCTTGTTGTCCATCTGCAACCACGGAAACCCACCCTTCCCCAAATATGCCTGCTAACTGGAATTTGGACTGTGACAGGAACTTGAGATAAAGGGGATACTTGTCCAGTCATCCCAAGTCTGGGGAGAAGAATGTATTCACCAATGATACTGGAAGAGATACTGGAATGCTGATGGCTCCAACATTCATGGGGCAAGCTGCAGCTGAACAAATCCAGCCTCAGCCACCTTCACACAGCTTTCTCTGAGACAACCTGCCAGCTCAGAGTGGGAACATCCAAGTTACTTCAGAAATAGCTCTCTCTCCAGTCAGATGCTGTGTCAGCTCTTTTCTGACATGGTGAAGCCAGCAGGAATCACTTCAGTGGTCCCAGCCAAAATCATGACTGAAGGAGATAGCAGTGGCACTTTGTGCTATGCAAGGCCAAAGCTGTGCTGTGAAATGAGACACTGGGCACTCAAACTGCAGTTTTTAAGTTTTTTGCAGTTTTAAGTGCTTGAAGCATAGCACTGAGATGCTACAGAAGAACAGTTTCACCAGAGTCCTTTGTTCACACACCATGAAGCAATGAGTTAAGGACCTGTTTTGTACTGGCACTGAATTTCTTTATTTTAATAAGGTGAGCTGTATTAATCTGTACTTGAGACTCCCACACCTTGCACCAAGAAACCCCTCTGAGGTCCAAACTAGGGCCACCTAGTCGTGAGTCATATATGCAGGACACTTGAGCTATTCCTGCTGGCACCAGAGAGGAGGCAAGGTGTGGAAACCTCAATCTCCACTGGAGCCACAAGCAGCTGCCTCCCTCATCACCCAGTGTACACCCTGGGTGCCCCTCTGCCTGCAGCACAGTGCAGGTCTAGCTCAACTGGGGGCAGAGAGCCACCCACCACCACTGCCTGGCCTGTGGGTGTGGGCTGGCTGAGCACACCATGGGGCCATGGTTCCTCTGCCTCAGCTGCAGACCCCCAGCCAAGTGCCAAGGTGCTGAAAGAAAACATAATGTGTAATAAATGTTCATTTACGCTTTTGCAGGAGATGGGGATGTAGGTTTGTGCTACAACACACAGCATAGAGCTTGTGGTGTTTTCTGAACAACTAGACAGCTAGACAACTCCTGGAGTGAACAGGCAAGGCCCCTTTGCAAAACAAAACCCACCATTAAAATCAGTAAGGAGGCCCTCAGCAGAATTACAGAAAGCATTATTGCTTCCCAAAGTAACCGGTCTTGGGTTTTCTGGCAAACACTCTGTAACAAACACTTCCTGTTAAGACTCCTGGTTTCTAAGGTGGCATTTTTTAACCCTCTTTCTATTCAAGGTGTTTTCCAAACTAAGGAGCATCACTTCTGCAGATCCTTCTGTCCAACTTAATATCAGCTTTTGAACAGTTTCCAGGTTATTTTGCCTGAAATGGCTCGTAAGGGCTGGCTGCTGAGAATTCAGAAGGTCAACATTTTGCATGTCGATTTTGTTAGTTATGTTACATAAAAGAGGAAAGAAGGCAGGGGGAGGAAGAAGAGAATGAAAAGTCTTCTGGCGGCGTCACTGTCGGAAGCAGAGGCAGAAGCAAGCCCTTTGCAGTTCTTTTGACTTGCTTAAAGAATGGCAGCAATGCCAGGAAAAGGGTGAAGGCCTCTTGGGGTACCTCATGTCAACTCCAGAACCAGGAAGCATGGCCAAGGAATTGGGCTTTTCTTTTGAAAAAGATCCTTTTTCTGTTTTCAGTTAAGTCTTGCAGAACTCCAGAGACAGCTGCTGCTCTTCCCTTAGCCCAAGAACTTGTTACCCTTGGTAATACAAGGAAATTAGCTTGGTTTGCCAGTTTGTTCTTGACAGATGCACATTGGCTGTCACACCTCTGCATTTCCTTCTTTTACTGTTGAATTTGCACCTGAAGACTTAGCAGAGCCCTCTCTGGCCATCTACTAATAATCCAGCCTGTGACTACCATACAAACAGAAACCCTCCCCTGGGACTGCAACTGCCTTGCCTTCCATGTGCCATAAACAAGTTGTGTCCTTATTCATTGCAAGAGATTTACATGCAATCAAGTGAAATGACAATGATGACAAAGCTGGTCAAATGCACTTGAAGGGGACAGTGTGTGGCCTCCTCTGCCACAGATCTCGTGCTGCAGCCTCTGATGAATGCCACTTCCTTGTAGCCTACAAAAATCTATGTTTTACAGTAGCAGCAGCTTTCCAGCATGACTTGTTACTTACCATCTTTGAGGATTAAAAGGTGTTAGACAACAGCTAGAAGATACTATTTCAGGCTCCCATGTAGCAAGGCATGACCTGGAAAGCAAAGTATGAAGGCTCCCATGTGAAAGGGAGGGGCGAGGACATACAAGCTGCAGTGCCTGTCTCCTACCCATGGTGGGGGAGATTGTGCTATGAGATCCCATGCCCCATCTTCTGTAATCATCTCTACAATCCTGCTGAAGCTTCACAGCCTTTCTAAGCAGGCTGGGCAGATCAGCTGTCATCAAACCACAGAGATGCACTCTGGAGCTTGTTTTAATTCAGCCTGCTTACACACAGGGGAGAAACACCACAGACCTCCAAACCCAACCACAGACTGACACTTGACTCTCCAAATAGGAGAGTCCCCTTCCCTCTCCTACAGCCCTGTAGGGATAACTGGAAATCAAGATTCAACAAGAAACGACCACAAGACACTGGAGCAAAAGTTACCTATTTTATTACAAAACCAAAACCAAACAGATGCCTTTCAGTTCAACAAATTATGCCATAGGCAGAAATGTGCTGGGGCAGGGTAAGTTCAATATAAACTCAGGCCATGGAAAGCAGTGCCTTCATGTGTATGAATCCCACTGTAACTCAATTTCCTACAACACACTATGCCCTTGGAAGATCAGCAAGAAAAGATAAGATCTTTTTACTTCTGGCAGCAAGAACAGATGACTTGCACTGTTGAGTCCTGGGAATCTTCTCTGTCCCAGCTGTTTTCAGCCATCATTCAAAGTAGAGCTGAAGAGGCCCAGGACAACTTGAAGGATGAGGAGACACAAGCCCATGGTCTGCTTTCAGGCACAACACTGACACTCCCTGTGTTCCAGCTTCAGGAAGATGCTACTGATGCAACCACCAGATAAGGACAATTTGGCCTGGCAGCCAGGTGGACTGGAAATAAAACCAAGAGGGGAAGTGGGCAGCTGAGGCACTGCTCTCATCTGATGAGTACAGGTTGTTGGACAGCTCACAGCTGTGTGAATCAGGACCAGTATGGTCTGCACAATCCTGCAACACAAACCCAGAACAAGTAACCCCACCTCTACCACAATCATGCTGGTTGGGCCTTCCATGGCAATGTACAAGTGCTGCCAGAAGCTGCTCGGAGACCCACGCAAATTCAGCAAGTCAGGATGCAGAGACTTGGACTTGTCTTGTGAAAGGGGAAAGCAGTGTAATGCTTGCTCCCCAATCCATCCGTAAAGTCAGCCTGGCCTAGCAACAGGAATACCCACGAATACCAAATTTAACCAACAGCCACCCCTTGTTTGCCTTCCTTGAAGAACTGACCCAGTTTTAGTTGCAAACTGCATGTGAATACAGGCCTTTTGGAGGGGAAGGATGCAAGGATGAGAAAAAGGAGGTCAGCAAAAGGATTTATGTGACAAGCAGGAGTGGTGGCTGGCTGGTTTACTTCCAGAAGGAGATGCAGTGAGTTTTAGCAGCTCTGCAGTCCCCCCACAATCTTGTGGGGCACTGCCCAGCCCCAGTGCCTGGCTGATAGAATTCCTAGAGGCATCCAATTGTCTGCTTCTGCTGGATGTAACTATACATTAAAAAAACCCCAATCAAACAAAAAACAAAACAAAACACCACCAAACAAACAAAAAAAACCCACCCCCAAAAAAACCCCAAAGCACCGAACACCAACCAACCCAGCAGCCAGAACTTTTAATCCCTAAAACTAGAATATTAAAATGGAGAGGGGGTTTTTTTATACAGTTTCTTTCATTCTTTACTCTCTACAATAGGATTAGTGAGTGTGACAGGGACATTTCTAACTATACACTAAACCAAATTATTTCAACACACAAAAGATGTGCCCTGGGCATTAAAAAAAAAATCCAAAATAACAACAAACAAAAAGAGAAGAAGCAATCAAGAAGGTGGGAGCTTGCAGGCCAAAAAAGCACATACACTGTATGTGAGAAACCATGAAGATCCAGCAGCAGGATCTGCTCTTGCTGAAGAGATGACTTCTTTATATTATGGTGGTGTGATGTATACTTCAGATATTACCAGAGGTGTTTTCAACCATGTCATATGTTTTCATTAGCTCCAATATACTTCCCAGGGGAAGAGTTATTACTACTCTTAAATGGTTATTTATAGAAAAGCTTGTTAATTTTTCTTTTTTTTACCTTTCCATTTTGTCAACAAGCACTAACTTACTGCATCAGGACACTTTTTTTGGTGATGTATTATCTCATGCTATTGTCACGATGACATGACTGAGTGAAGATGCTGTGTTTTATCACCTTTTACCAAAGCAACAAGAGCCTTGAGGGATGAGTCCAGTCTCTACAGTAACCCACTGCTGTTGCAAGCAATTTTTCGTGTGTTCTCATATTAGCTTGTCATTTCATCACCTTCACTAGAGTTTCTTCTAACAAGTGCTTGGTCCAGAGACAAGTGGCAGAAGGATGACCAGGTCTGAAGTGGGAGGCTGCTCAGAACAGGCGAGTGCTGCCAGTGGTTGGAAATACACAAAGCAAAACACTGCGTGTCCCACCACACTCTGCCCAAACCTAGGACTGCTGATATGGACGCCCTTGCCAAAGAAACAACTTTGGTAAAACTGCTAGTGGTTGAAACAGCCCCTGTGGCCTCCAAGAAAGCCAGACTCCTCACTCCAAGCCTTCTTTGTTACTGCTAATCACACCTCAGTGTCACAGTACCCAGGAGGTACTGGCAACAGCAAATCAGGCAAAGTGGGCAGGCACACCACTGTGCAGAAGGGGAGCTTGGATACACAACCACCAAGGACAAGAAAAGTCGCCGCTGACAGACCTTCACCAGTGAGCACAGCCCAAGCTGTACTGTTGAAACATAAGTAAAGCAGACTCTTGGGGACCAGCAGCATGACTGTGTTTGTCTGCACTGACAAGTACATTCTTTGCCCTTCAGCAAAGCACAAGGCAGGCTAATGCTGCTTTTAGCAGGCTTCTCAAAATGTTTATTGTTGTACAACATATAGATGAACATTTTGTCAGAGAGGAAGATGCAAGTCTTCACTCCACTGACTCTACTGGGCCTATGGCTCCCACATCCTTCCTACAGCTTTAGATTCCAGAGGCATGGCACATCTTTGCTAAGCATATTATCTGAGCCTGAATAGCAATGCATTTGTATTTCATTTCTGCCCAACTTGCAACGGGTGCACAAACTACGTTTGCACATCCCTAATACAACCCTTTTCTATCCCTACTTTAAGCAGCTTTGTAGTGCACCAATACTTACGTGAAATCTGTGCTCTCAAAAGCCCAATTGCCTGAGTTGCAGAGGGATTTATGGTAAGAAAAGGGGTTCAGCTGCTCTCAAGAAGCATTTGGTATCTGGAGCACTGCGTGCATATTTGCAAGAACAAGTCATGCTGACACACTGGCTCCTTTTTGCATGGGGGTGTTAAGGCTTGCCACTGAATGATGGTTTGGTGGCAGAAATGAATGCATCACTATAATCCATTAAATGCAAAGTGTCCCTCTAACCCTAACAGCCTTCAAAAGCAAAAGGAGGAACAGAACAGTGACTCCAACCCCTGTACAAGACAACTGTACAATTTACATATATATTTATATACAGTATATAAAATTCTTTTGAGTCCCGGTGAACTCAATTTTACATCATCAGTAGCTGTTCCAATTTTAAAAAGTCATGATCCTGCTTCCCTCCACTTTCTGAAGTATTAGATAATGGCATTGAAAAGCAATTAAAAACAAACCCAAACCATTATTTTAAAAGTGCAAACATTCTGGGTGCCACTTCTGCTATGCTGGATGTTGCTGATGCTGCGTGCTTGCTCACAAGCAGCAAGGTGTCTGTCTGTCACTGGATCTTTTCTTCCTTTGGGTCAGCTCCTGCCTTCCCTTCTTGTCTTCTGCTGCTACACCAAGCGACCTACTGAAAGGGTAGGGTGGGGTGGGCAAGGAGGAGAAAGACAAACAGAACAGAAACAGAACAAGTAAGGGAAAAAGGCAAATTAAAACAAAAAGAAACCTGACTGATAAAGATCCAGTATAGCCTCTGCTGAAGCCATGGCCCCAGAGAGCTGAGATCCCAGAGTAAGTTGTGAGGCTGAAAACAACCAGGGGCTAATGAGACAGCCTTGCTGAAAAAAGCATTGAATGAGTCACATGGAGCCTTAGGTACTGACATATTTTTAAACACAAAATACCACTTTCCTCCCCCTCCTTGGAAATGGGCACGCAGTCTAGGGAAACAACTGATCCAACATCCCTTCCTCTGCTCTTCTGCCTGGCACAGCTGATGCAGAAACCCACTGCTGCCAGGCTGCCCTGCCACCATCTCCCCCATCAGCCACAGCCAGCTGCCTCCTTCCCTAGCAGACAAGCAGGTCTTGGAGGAGGCCTTTCTTCAGAAAGCTTTTGTTAAGTCCTTCATCAAAGGTTCTTAAAAAAACCCAAAGCTCTTATGGGATCAGAGCTAGAGCTCTGTGGATTAATTACAGGTGAAAACATGCTAAAGACAGAGCACAAGTAGGGATTTGATTTTCAAAGAGGAGAAAGGTTACTTCACTGGGAGGAAACGCCTCAGTGGGATCAGTGCTGATCAACATGCCCTGTCACAGGGGGCAAATATTGTCAAATGCAAAATTATTTCAGGTAGCCATATTCGCAATTGATTGCACAGCTCTGCACAAGGTGCCTTCAGTGCTCAATGACCAGCTCATAAAAACAACTGATTGTTTTCCATGTCTGTAAGTGCAGTGCAGCGTGGGAGTGGGGATGACCTGTCCTGCACTGAGCACTTTGAGTGATGAGGAAGAGGCTGAAGCCACAGCACGCAATTGTTCAAATGCCTCTGCTCAGCTTTTAGCAGCAGGCAAAAGTCAAGTACGTACTCAGAATGGAGGACACACCAGGAAACATCACATCATCAATGTACAAGGTATAGTTGATCTTTATCTTCAGTTCTCTGTTCAGCCCATCTCACCAGCACCAGATACATACCCCAGGAAGATAAGGAGGACAGCAAGAGGTGTAGGAAGACTTCTGGCATTAAACAAATACACAGCCTAGGTCTTCTCAATACAAAAAGGAGTCTAACCAGACATATGCAGGACAGCTATAGAACAAGTGGCTGAAGATAGAGGCAGGGGAGAACTTCTCACTGCTTCTTACAATCCAAAATGAGAAGTACTCAACAGAATCATGAGGCATCAAGTCTAAAATCAAAGCAAATTGTGTTGTTGTTCATGCCTGATGAAAGGGTCCATGTGATTCAATGCCACAAAATACAGGAGAGAGCAGACCTTCACCATGATAGAGAAGAGTCTTCATGGGAACCTGTCCATGGAGTAATATAATGTAAACACAAAAAATCTCCTACATTATTGCTTGACAGAAGAAGAGAGAATAGGATAGGAGAGTATTCATCCCATAGCTACTTTATCCTATTCTAATTCCTTAGCAATGTATTATCTATTCCAGCAAAAGACATAGAGCTGGACTTAGAAATGATGCAGTGGAGCTGCATGTTGGTCTATTTATACCTCTTAAGAACAACTTTGGTTTCCAGCTGTTTCTATATTGCTGTTCATGAACATGGCAGAGCAGGGGAGAATGAATTCTGCAATATATGCTTTTCACAGAAAAAAAAAAACCCAACATTTTGACAAGATACTCACTGAAAGGGTTAAGGCCTTGTCTTTTTCCATTGGGCAAACTGCTCAGGCTACCTGTAAAATCCAAGAACCACATTAAAGGCAGTAAATGCCATGGCATGACAAAGGAACCTTCCCCTTGTCTGTTGCCAGAGGGCAGGTTCAAAGGAGCCCCTCTGAGCATGCTCACAGCAAGTCCTGCCAACACTCCTTTCAGAACCACATGCAAGAGTCTAACCAATGTGCCTGAGATGAGAGATGTTAAATACTTGGTGTTGTAGTAGCTGAGTATCATGAAATCCAGAGGTTGTGCATGGGCAAGAAACAATTACAAGGTTAAACTGGACTGCGGAAGGAGAAAGAAGAAAGGAAGGATGCAAGTAGTATCACAAAGTTTCCCCAAGCAATCAAAATAATGCCATGTAGAAAGGGGGCAGGCAGAAGAGTGAAGGTGCCGGCAATACAGATAGCCAAGGTTCATTAAATCTTTCACTTGGACCAAACAAACAGGTGCCTAAAATCAAAGACCTGAACTTATTATACCTGGCAGAATGGCAGAGCTGTGACTGCATTATGAGATAACAGGCACACACACCCTACACCAGATGGAGCTCATGGCAAGGGCCTCTCACCTCAGAAATAAGCCTGTTCCTACTGTGCACTGGATACAGACAGCTCAAGGATTACAGGAGCTCTCGAAAGCATGTCACATTTCCTGTGAGCTGCTTCGTCTGATTTCAGAGGAGGGATTAGCTGAAAATGGGAACTCCTGCTCCCAGCCAGCAGCAGTAAGCCTGTTGCCACCCTCCACTCCAGCCTATGACTGATTTGTTCATGCACATGACCTGACTGCACCGCTCGCTCTGCACATCAAGTACTCTACAGCACATGCCACTCTGTGCAGGAATGAGATGGGCAGAAGCTCAGAGGGCAGGGGAGAGGTGTAGGAAGCTGGGCTGCAAGACAGGAGCGGAGCTACTGGGAAGAAAAAGGCAGGGGGAGGGAAAGGTGACAGTGGTCAAGACTAAAATGGGTTGCAAAGCACCACTTGTTGGCTTTAGAGAACATTACTAAGAGAAACTGTGTAAGCACAGTAAGTTATTCCAAGGCCCCCAGACACCAGCCCAGTACCAGCCACCTGCCCTGCTGGGATCAGCAGCACTGTGGCTCGCTGATGCCCATGTGTCAAACATGGCTCTGCTGCCATGGGCAGAGGATCCACTGCCAGGGGCAGAGGATCTGCCTGGACTGACTAGCACTCACAGCCTGGACCCTTCATGAGCAGCTCCCAGAGCCCCAGAGGGCACTGCCAGGCCATGCATCCAGAGAGCAACCAAAAGAACCCTCTCGCCTTTAACACCCAGTGCAGGTAAGCCTGCAGCATGGTGCTGTGCAGGAGCACAACCTATCTCCAGAAAGAGCTGAGAGAGCTCCATCTGTCTTTGGGAAAAGGCAGGGAGCTCCAGGCCGGTGTGTGCAGAAGGCAGGAGCATCCCTCCCTGCCACGGCCGGCGTGCTCGAGGGCACGGCCCCATGCAGCCGTGCAGGAAGCCGTGCTGCAGCTCATCCCCTGCTACTCCGGGGAGAGAGAGTGCTGCCTTCCGCAGGGCAGAGAGCAGCCTTCAGCTGTCTGCTTGCCATACAAACCAGGCCAGCCACGTATACCTGTCGAAGGCAAAACCCTGCCACAACAACACTGCACTGCTGACACAAAAGAGAGGAATGAATACGGCAAGTGGTGACCGTGGGTTACTAACATATAACAGGGAAACGCTTGGGCATTATTGGGTAACATCCCATCATCCAGAAAGTTTCATAAAGCAGAGTATTTGCTCATCCTCACAAGCAGACTGTTTTGGATAACAGTTCTAGTCACACTGGATTAGGCCAAGTGTCTTTCAAAAGAAAAAGTCCCAAGGAAACCCCAGCAGCTTTTTATAGGAAGAAATTATTTCTCAGGCATACTGAGCAAACCTTTCACCTTTTGGGGAGAGAAACAGCCTTATCTTGTGTTCTCAACACAATACTGATGTCCTGATTCATACTATCACTTACTTTTGTCAAGATTAAAGGCAAATTATAGCACCTCTTCAAAGGGGACTATCTGAACATGACAAACAAAACCAAGCGCTGAACCAGGGCAGCTCCTTCGATTCTAATCTAATAGCAATTAAATGTACTTTAAAATTCCTTTTTAATTCAGTCATTACCTGGTTACAGTTTTCTCATGGCCACTCAGATTGTTTTCTATCATCATTGGTCCAGAGGCCTTTCCCAGGTGACTGCTCTTTGCTACCTTCTCCCACACAGCTGCTTGCACAGTAATAATAGAGAGCAACTTCATTCCCAGCCTCCCAAGCATGCAGTTACTTCTGAAGATAGCAATAAGAAAGGTCCAAAACATCACGGAATGAAATCTGCTGTTCAGATTGTCCATCACTTTTCCTTCCTTCTGTAATATTTCCTCAGATGCAGTAGAAAGTGACATACTGTTTAACTACACACACATACACTTTTTAATTAAGGTATTTCAATCCTGTTTCTGGACTGCACTCTTGGTGGCTGGGTTCCACCTCAGATGTCCTCATGGCCTGTGAAGCACGCCCAACACCTACCATCTGACAAGCTCTTGGATAGCAAAGTAATCACGGGATCTGAGCTGGCAGAAGGGAACTTCCCGTCAGCTGGCAGAGGGACATTTCTTTGCTGCTTATTCCCTTAGCTCCTCTTTGGGCAGGCACAAAATGCTGACTTTGTCTTCTGAATTTGGAAGAATATAGAGGTAAAACTCAACTCCAGCATTTTGCAGCCAGCACAAGTAGCATAAGCCTCACTCAGAACTACAGCCCTTCTCTCCAACATCACTGGACTCCAATTAATCTTGGGTCCAGTAACTTTCCAGAAAAGCTTTACAATGTGTGTCTATGTCCTCTGAAGGATCCTGCCTTTTGACTAATGCAGAGAGCTAAATTTGTTCTTTGATCACAGATGGTTCCCCCCTTAACTCAGGCTGTGCAGACTACACTGAGGAATGCTAACTTTTAACAGGCTGTAAATCAGTCTGTTTTCCTTCCACAATTCCTCAAACAGACAATCCTAGATCAAATGATGGCAAAGACTGTTTCTGGCATACTCCAAGCTAAAAGCCCTGCCTGCCTGTTCTGCCCCAGTTTAAGAAACTATTTGCAGGCTTCTGCAAACACTCAAAGGCTGACTCTTACGTGGCTACTCCATTCTGAGATCCAAGAATGGCATTTTTTCCATGCAAATGGCACCTGATAGAAACAAGTCTGGTTTAAAAAGAGGGACAAGAGCTGTGCAAAGTGGACACCAGACCTAGCAGATTTGCCATCAGCTTTCTGGGTCACCATAAGGATGGAAAAGAGGAAAGGTTTCTGATAGACTGGGCAGCTGTTTTCCTCACTGGAGAACCATTGGTTGGCAGTACCCACCTATTAGGTTACTACAGACATGAAGAGCCTGCTAAAGAAGGGAACACAGACAGAACTAGGCATCTCGGATAGATTTGATTCTAAGCTGGAAAGAGCTCAGATTCAGGTTTGCCCTTCCAAATATCCCGGCAGAATCCCCACATATAAATCTTATTTGGACTCTCTAGGCCCTGAGAGACAAGTAACAGTAATGTGTTATCTATGCCCTATGCTTCCTTTAACCAACTCTATTTCCATGTTTGGGTGGAGCTGGCCACCAAAAAAAAAAAAGCAAAACACTGATAAAAATGCGGAACACTTAATATCTGTTTTCCTCAGCCTTCTAAATACTAGAAAATTTGTATTATGTTTGATTTTCAAAACCATTACAAGTGTTCAATTTGCCTAGCAAGAGGCATAATCACCTGGAATGATGACCCAATTCATTTTAGTCCTTATGCTACTGGATACCCAAACGGGACTTGGAATATCTGAGCTAAGTTCATTTGTAATGAAGTAGATCAACGAGAAATTAAAATTTTCCTTGCCTCCCTCCAACCCCTCCTCATCCAAGCCAGACCAGAAGGACCTTTCAAACAAAGCTTTTGCTGAAACACAAACATTTCCATGGAAAGTTTTGTTTTCATCTGACTAGCAGTTTACAACTGAAAGTACTAGCTAGCTCTTGGCTTGGACCCACAGTGACCCCAGCAGATCTTTGGAGGCCATGGTACAGAGAAGAAACAGCAAAATACAGGGACTGACTACATGAATCTGTGATCAGGATAAAGGGAAGTCAGAGTAGGGGTAAGATCGCAGAATCATAGAATGGGTTGGGTTGGAAGACACCTTAAAGATCATCTCATTCCAACCCCCCCTGCCATGGGCAGGGACGCATTTCGCTAGACCAGGCTGCTCAGAACCCCATCCAACCTGGCCTTGAACACTTCCAGGGATGGGGCACCCACAGCTTCTCTGGGCAACCTGTCCCAGTGCCTCACCACCTTCACGGCAAAGAATTTTTTTCTCGTATCTAATCTAAACCTACTCTCTTTCAGTTTGAAACTATTCTTCCTTGTCCTGGCACTCTGTGCTCTTGTAAAAAGTCCCTCTCATCTTTCCCATAGGCTCCCTTCAGGTACTGGAAGGCCACAGTTAGGTCACCCCAAGCCTTCTCTTTTCCAGGCTGAGCAATCCCAATTCTCTCAGCCTTTCCTCACAGCAGAGGTGCTCCATCCCTCTAATTACCTTGGTGCCCCCTCCCCTGGACTCACTCCAGCAGGTCCATGTCCTTCCTGTGCTGGGACCCCAGAGCTGGATGCAGCACTGCAGATGGGGTCTCACCAGAGCAGAGCAGAGGGGCAGAATCCCCTCCCTCTCCCTGCTGCCCACGCTGCTCTGGATGCAGCCCAGGACACCATTGGCTCTCTGGGCTGGGAGTGCACACGGCTGGGTCATGTCCAGCCTCTCACCCACTGGCACCCACAAGTCCTTCTGGGCAGGGCTGCTCTCGATGTGTTCATCCCCAGCCTGTGTTGATATCAGGGATTGCCTTGAACCAGTTGCAGGACCTTGCACTTGGTCATCTTAAACTTCACAAGATTCCCATAGGGCCACTTCTTGAGTTTGTCCAGGTCCCTTTGGATGACATCCCATCATTCAGGCATGGCAACTGCACCACTCAGCTTTGTGTCACCTGCTAACTTGCTGAGGGTGTACTTGATCCCACTATGTCATTAATAAATAAAGAAATTAAATAACACTGGTCCCAGTATGGACCCCAAGGGACACCACTTGTCACTGATGTCCATAGGGACTTTGAGTCATTGACTACTACCCTCTGGATGTGACCACCCAGCCAATTCCTTATCCACTTAGTAGTCCAACCATCTCCCTCCAATCTAGAAAGGATTTGTGGGGGACTGTATCAAAGGCAAAGATACTGATTGTTCCTAAATTTAGCAGTTCTTATGAATAGGAAGCATGAAAAGATGCATCTACCTCCTCACAACTTCATGACTTCTTAAAAAAGATCCATCACAAACTTGTTTACTGCACCTCTAGAGCGCTCTCCCTCAGTTCTTTCTTACACGTACCTGCTCTCTGCACTGCCCCCTGCACTGCTTTTTAGTCCTCACCATCCTTTAACTTACCCATTTATCTTTGATCCTCAAGGCTCATCAGGTCTGTAGTAGGTATATGGAGCTGTACGATAGAACAAGATCAGAGCCCCTTTTTGACCCCAGTCCTGTCCTCATACAACAGAACAAACCATGAAAGGTCAAGGCTGTATTCTCAGCAAATAGTTGGACAAACAGGCACTCACAACAATGTCTTGCTGCCTTCTTTCCCCTTCACATGTGCTCAAAGTTTCACATTTTCTTTCTTCCCTCCCTTTGATTTTTTTCCCCTTCCATAAACTAAATTTTGAACAGTCAGCTGGCCAGGGCAGCAGATTCCAGAGTGTCTTATTCCAGGCCAAATAGCAATAAAACTCATTTGGCATATTCATCTTATTGGGAAGGTAATAAAATTAAGGATTGCTATTTTGGTATGTCATTCCTCAGTGAGGTACTGATGACTAAAAAAACACCTCCACTGGGCTAGGGAAGCTGAATGCTTCTCACAGTTGACAAGTAAAGCTATATGCTTACTATGGTAACTAAAATGTTTGCAAAGCACCTAGAAAATGCAACTTCCCAACACTCAAATGTACTGACTTCCCTTCCCACTCGTGCTAAATCTGAGAAAAGAACTAAGGAAAGATTAAGATGGGAGAAAAAAAAGCTATCCACCCTTCCCAACTACCATAACACTTAAAACAACAGCTGTCTGCACAGCCAAAACACCTGCACAGGAAATTAGTCCCCTGGAATCTTGCTGTTTGCCTTCTCCTGCCAAGCAAGTCTGCCCACAGTCAAGAATGACTGATAATTATTGAATTTGGGTTGAACAGTTTCAATTCCTAAAACTTCCAAAAATATCTGTTTGGTTCGGGTCCCAACAAATGATGAGGTGAAGATGAAAAAAGGAAGAAAAGGCAGGAGGTTGATTGCTCAGACACTAAACAGAAAGGAAAATAGGTTATTCTCATGCCTTACTTCTCCCCCAGTCTTGAAGTACAATTTAAGTCTGAAAAAGGGCAACAATACAGCCCAGCTTTCTTTCTGAGTTGTTCTCTTTGCATCATCCACTTTCCTGCATGCTGAATTTAGCAATGAAAATAAATATTGTTTCTGTTAGTCAACAGGGTCTCCAGAGAAGGACTGGGTCTGTGCTGGCTCATACATCATCCAACCTGCATGGCTGAGACAACAGAATCTTGTTAGCAGGGTATTATTCAGAAGGGACCTGATCTGAACTACAGTTTCCAAGGACTTTACAGTACAAGCAGACTTCTGGTCAAGGCTCATCTGTTGCCCTGTTTCTGTATAGTGCTTAGCACAAAGGTCTGTGATAAGGCATAGAAGATGGAGCCAAAATACAAGTAACAAACTACATTTGCATGGCAGTATATTAATCCCACTCATGTGCTCACACAAACTGTGACACTTTTGAAACAGCTGGGAGAAAACAGATTTCTGAGTTTGCTGTAATTCAGTTTTTATTTTCATGCAGTAAAAGAAGAAAAGACACTCACCTCCTTCCTTGCTGACTCCCAAACACCCTTTCAGCTCCTGAAGTGAGATTGACTTGTCCTTGTTGAGGTCACAGTAGTCAGTGAAACGCCGGGCACATTTCTTGGGCTTGGCTTTCTTCTTCACATAGCGTTTGAAAGGCTTTAGCTCCCGCTTGTTGATGTCATTGCTGCTGTTGTTGTCCAGCTGGCTGAAATACCAGTGTACCACTCGCTCCTCTAGTGTGTGGCTGGGGTCTGGCTCAGAGAACCTGGAACAGAGGAGGCACAGGCCCCCAACAAGTGGGTGCTCTCACCAACACTGTCAAGCACAAGCTGAGGAGCAAGAGCTGCTCATCAAATCAGGCAAGTGCTATGCCGTATTTAAAGAAAGCAAAAAACACAAGTCTTCCAATCTCCTCCTTTTAGCTGGGCTCTTTTGAGACAGACAAACTTTTTCTAAAAATCTCCTTTAGCATTAACAAGTGAATTGCTGAGAGAATCTTGGAGTCTGATATCCTCAGTAGCTCTGGTTCTCCTCACACCAGTTGCTGAAATTCTGCCTAATCCCAGAACGATCCTCATTAGAGGGCAAGAGACAATCTCCTTGGTCCTTTTGACCCTTGGGCTCCCATAAAAATTGCCAGCAGGAGAGCCATGAGTGTCAGCTGTCATGCTAGTTTCTGTGACCATTACTTCTAGACTTCAGAAAGGGAACAAATTAATTTAATGCAAGACACATTTATTATTTGAAAGCATCCTTGGCAAGACACAATATTCTCCCTGTATCTGTTTATATAATCTGAACTCCTGTGCTGTATTTTCAGCATTTTTCATGCTTTTCACATAGCTGATTTACACATAAGAGTTCCACAGCAGACAAACACCACAAATCCATTAAAAGCAGTACTACAGAGCTGGCAGCTTCAGTTTGTTTCATTTCTTACTCATTGTGGTATTACAAGTTTGATGCTATTTGACTCACTTTTTCTTTCTGTAGACAATAACAATATCAGAGAGGAAGAGAAGAAAAAAAAAAGGAGGAACAGCAACAGCTATAGACACACAAATAGAGGATGTTGCCTTTCAACATCGTGCCATCACTGAAGAGGCACTGTTATGTCACACCATTTAAGCAGTGTCTGGTGCTCTGCAGCAGCAGTGGGAAAGGTGCTTATTCCTCAGTGATACTGAGAACCAGGGAAGAAACTCTTTCTAAGCTAGTCTGTCCTTTCTCCGTATGATGAGTGTGCCAACAGAGAAAGCTGAAAAGAAGCTGAAATGAGGCTGAGACCTGAGCCTTTTTTTCTTCCAGGAATAAAGCATTTCAATGCATGGAAATTAGTGGATAGGTAGTCAGACATGCTATGCTGGCACTAATTGCTCTGACTTATTCCAGGAGACATATCCAGCTGCTGCATAAATTCCTTCCTCAGGAAGGCGAGAGGAACAGTTGCCTGCTGCAGGCAGCCAGATTCTGGTGTGAGTTTGGGGTATTTTAACTGATGGAGAAATACGAACCCAAGTACCTTATAAAATGCTCTCCAAGACTGCCACTGACCTTGTTTCAGAAACTAGTAGGATCTACACTTACATGGTCACTGAATTTTTTTTTGTTGGGAACTAGGAGAGAGAAAGTTCTTTTGACTTTCTGGTGTGGCCAGTTTGCTTTTAAAATTCAGCTACAGAGCCTGAAAAATACTACCTCATATACTCTATCCCCATGGTAAATTAAATCATTTCTGAGGGGGAATCTGCAGCATGCAGAAATCAAGAACTGGAGTTTAGGTGGAGAACTGAGATCCTCATTAACCTTCTCTGATGGCTTTTACAAATGAGGATAGAAATCAGAAAGGTAGCCCCTATCCAGAGATACATGAATCCTTGCAACAAGTAAACACACACAGTACAGAGAGGCAAAAAAATTGCATTACATTTTTCCCAGGGTTTTACTTGAAGCTATTTCCTTCATTTAATTCCTAACTGAGAGGCAGGCTGGCATTCAGTCACAGCATCTTGTCAATGTACAATGGGATAAACACTGTGCAGGAGGAAGAAGGGGTTTGGAATAAGTCTGGCTTAGTCTGGGGAGCCAAAATACCAGCTAAGCACCTGGAATCACCTATGGACAAGCAAAAATTGCAAAACTGTCCCCAGGAGGTTAAGGGAGTGTCCGGATTTTCTAAACTGTATGCAATGACCAGGATGACAGGAGAGAATAGAAACACATCCTGTGTCTTGTTTTTATGACATTTATTAACACAGCTATTGGCCTCTCTCCCTTTTGGAAAGAAGCTGGCTATCATTTGAAGACTAGCATGTTTCCAACAGCCTCAGAGAAGTTCTGTATTACCATGGGCAATACTTTGCTGAGGTAGAAGAATAAAACCTGAGCTTTTGCATGTGAGGTTCCCCTTGTCCATGCCTTGGCTTGCCCTCATTTACTGAAGGCCCACAACTGGAGAGGCAGAAATGGAGAAAATAGCAGAGTATCTTAGAACCAACAGCAGAAAGACAACAGACAAGAGCTTCTCACTACTTACTGACGAGGCACTCAGAAGCAGGATTTAAAAGTGCCTCTTTTCCAGGGGCACACCAAGGAGGAGCTCTTATGAGTTATCAAGAAAGGCAACATGGCTCTCTTCAGCACTTCCACAGAGAGAACCAGGAAAATTCACAGGCTAATACAAATACATTGACTCATGAAGTGACAATAAACCAATCTTTGCCATTACAAACATGCTGAGAGCTCATGCTGAAAACTGCAGCATGCTAATAGAGCTAAAAGGAATTAGTTTTATGGCTATGACTTTAGGAAAAAGGAAGATACAGCCATTTCTGACTTTTTACCACTTTCTGTTGGCTGGCTTAGCAGGACTACAGTTCCTGAGATGGTTGGTTGCCTGTCCTCTCTGATTATCACCCAGAATCCTAGCACAGGAAGCATCTCCATCATCTCAGGGCAGCCATATCTCCCTGGCTCATGAAATTCCATGAGACACTACAGAAGCATGAAGTTACAATGCCGTAACTTCCTTGACTTCGGCCGCTGCCCCTGCAACGCACTTAGGCACCGCCCATGAAACATGAATTAATGCAACTACACAGCGCTGCTAGGCCACCTAGCTTTGCTGATGTGCCATGACACCAACCATGCCTGCTGGGTCAGCTCAGGTAAGTCTGAGGCTCTAACTGCCCAGTGAGCACAGACTTGGCAGTATTCCAGAGGACTGTCCCTCTATTTCCTCCCCATTACTGTTTCAAGAAAAGTAAGTCAGCCCTCAGATACAAACTTCATTTATTCATTCAGACCACAAAGACAGAACAAAGCTGTCCTGTACATTCTCAATTTCCAACATCCCTTGCTCTAACACTAATCACACTAAAATCCACTGAATTCTAGTACCTCGCTTCAGTGCTGTAGCAGCTTTGTAAGACATAGTAAGAACAGACACTACCAAAATGAAGACAGCCTTCTCATGTTGACTGCATTACAGCTGTACTTGCTTTTCTTCCTAATTGTTTCTCTTTAGCACTCTGTGGCAAAACAATCAGTCCTAAAGAATGAGTGCTAGGGAAGAAAGGAGCTCTGTGTAAGCTGATTTTCCAAACGTAACCTGCTTTTGTTGGACTGCTTTTGTACATAAGCCAGAAAGTTCAGCTCAATTATGCAGCATAAGCCCACCAGTATTCCACCAATGAAGAAAAGCATGGTCTGTCATTAACAGCGTAAGACAGCAAACCAGCTCTCAGCTTTCTTACAAATTTGTTGGCATCAAGTAGGCTCTTGCTCCTCCTTCTGTATAATGTGCTAAGAGCTCCCTCATAGCAGAACATTTATTTCTTAGGTGGTTTGCGCTTGGAGATACGTGTGTTAAGGTACTGGAACTTTTAACAATACTGTCTTCCAGATGAGGCACACTCCCACAGAATACCTTCACATCATCTGGTGTAACTGGAAGAATGCAAAGAGACTTTGCAAAAACACAGGCATACACTTTTGTAAGCTGCACTGAAATCTGGATCAGAGAATGACTGCCAAAATATCAAACAGGCAGCCTGAATATGCACTTTGCATGCAATCTGTAATGCTTTTCAGCCCTTGAGGCCCCTTATGAGAAAGGAGCAGTTAGCTCCCTGTGAAGGAGCAGGGAGGAAGGGGAGGTATATAGGGTAAAGTATACAAGAGCAGTAAATCTGAGACATTACTCCCCTACAGAAACATGTACATGTGCAATCACAATATGCTCCATAGAACCATGATGTCAAAGTGTAATATGTCCCAGTAAATTTTACTAAATAAATTGAAGTCCATTCCTACCAAAGCTGGTCCTTTGGCCCCTGAACACTTGCAGCCCCACTGCAAAGGCTGCATGGATCCACAGCACTGTTGCAGTGACAAAAAAATCCTAATACAAACTACTGCTTGGACAGAAAGCAAGGTTGCAATCTCTAAGTACCCATCAGGTGATCACCTGTTTGAAGACTTAGAAAATCTATTCTTTTGTAATACAAACTTTATGTAGCAACACTAGCAGCTGAGGCAAAAGGAGGGAAGGGCCGTAAGATCAGCCCATCATCTAGCTGGACTGCAGAGCCTATAAACTAGAGGGAGCTATTCCAGGATGAAAGAATACTTGATGGACAAGAAGCTGCTAGCAAATGCAACAGAGTAAAAAGAAAAAATTAGTCCAGCTTTCATTCCCAACACACAAGGCATGTTTGTGGTCAGGATGTCTAAAGGAGTTAAAGCTGTACGTTTCTATGACTTGTAAATATTTTGCAAGGATATATATACCCTGCTTGGTGCTGCTGCTGAATGAAGAACTGATGGAGAGGGACTGACCCCTCCAGTCAACGACCATGCCTGCATTGATGATACCCACCGAAGTGCCAGCACTAAGCAGTGGAAAGCAATGAGTTTAACAAACTGAGGTAAAATTCAAAATCGTTACTTCTCTGCTTCAACTTCTTACACCCATTTTGTTGTTCTTTGCAGTTGCCTAAAGTTAAAGTCTGTAACAGTGAAACATGGTTTGAATCAGAGAGGATTACTCTAATGGAATTGCAAAAGGATCCTGTATTTATTATTCCCCCTTTCCTGTAGCCAAGGAATCAAGAAGCCAACAAAAAACCTAAGCTGTGTTCAGACTAAACAAAAGGGTACTACACAGTCCAAATTCATTATGGGAAATGCATAATTCCTCTACAGTTAAAACTTATCTCCCTATTACAGGCCAGTTTCTTCCTCTCCTTAGGCTAAGTTGTATATGAAACATTGTTCTGAACACAACTTTTCTAAAGATTGTAGGATAAATAATATAGAACATTAAAAAATCACCTCCCTTCACTCCTCATTGACTGCTCAAAGACCCTCCTCTTACATGAACTCTCCTGTATCTTTAATCAGGCTAGAATTTCCATAAGGGGACAAAGAGAAGTTGGTATCCAACTTCAATTAAAATGCAACAAGAGTTGAGCATCAACTTCCCCACGCTGTTTAAAAGTGTCAATCTTTATTAAAACATGGATCGGCTTCAGAACACCCTGGAGATGTGCTGAGCTGTGCTTGCCTGCTTCAAACTGTTCAACTAGAGCATGAAAAGGAACCTCGGGGTCATTTTCTGGAGTACTTTTTGAGGCTATTACATGGGGAATAATTGGCAACTTTAAATTAAGGGACTGATAGCTGCTGTGTTACATGATAAGGGTGGCTGTTGTAAGCTGCCCATTCACCTTAAATTCCACAGGGCAGTAATATTTTTGCTGATAATGCAGCAAGCCATAATGCACACATTTTGGCAACTAAAATTCATTTCTGAATTGGCAGGGACCAAAGAGAATTTCTCAGATAAGGGAAACACAGGCTGGGATTCGCTTTGATCTAGTTTAGTTTAGGCCCTGTGTAATATGACTATATCAGGATTAGAAAACAGACTAAAAGGTACTAAAGCTAAGTCTAAATTTTTAAGTGCTGTTCCTATTATATAGTACGTACTTGTGAATAATTTCAATAATGCTTTTTTTTTCCAACAGGGATACCAAACACTGGCTAATAAACCAATTCCCTACAACTGCTCTCTTAATTACTTTGAAAACATACAGTAACAAGATGTGCCTTTGAGTTATAATATAAACTTAAAATTAAGAATGAATTTTACCAGAGATTTTCTGTTTCAAAACTCTAAATGAAGTCTATTTGGGTATTATGCTGTAATATAAGCTAGGGCCATGAGGAAGGGAAGTTCTCATCTCATTTACATTATTGTAAAGCAAGAGTAACTCAATTTAAGTCAATAGCTTTGAACTTTCTTAAACAAGACAAGACCTATAAGGGATTACAAGGCTGTTTTAAGCATGCCCAGTTTAAAAAAAAACCCAAAAGTTTTATCAGGTTTTGCTTATGGGGCATGCAAGAATCCAAGCTACTGCCTCACTTTGCTGCTACTAGATTGTTTTTGGGTGCAATTTAGCACAGCTCTATGTAGTATTTCAAATGCCAATCTCTGATGTCTCCCCATGCTTCTCCCTCATCACCCCACTCACTCCTTCTTCCCCCCACCCAAAAAAAAAAAAAAAGAAGTTAATATGGACATTAATTGCAAAGACACTCAGCAAACACAGAAGTTTTTACTCACATATCCAGATTCAGACTGAAGGCAGCAGGGTAATCTAATCTGATTTCTTGTATATCATACCCACAGAATGTGAATCAAATTATTCTTGGGACCATAACTCAGGTTTGACTAAAGCAAGTCTTTCTGAAACACATCAGGCCTAAGATGAAAGCCTTAGGGAATCAGTCACCTCCCTCATGACTTCATTCTGGCTTAGAATTGCCCTCGCTTTAAAGAAATCTTGATCACAAGTTTGTTTATATTCAGTTAATCATGTTCTTCCCTGCTAGACTAAAGAGCCTGCAGAGCCTTTGTCCCTATAGAGAGACTCAGATTTTACAAAATCAACTTCCAACCTTTTTTTTTTTTGTTTGTTTCTTTTAATACCCTAAGGAAGTCTGAGCTCCTTAAGACTCTCACTGTTAAGCTTTCTTAGTCCTCAACACTTTGGAAAAGCTCTTCTCTGCGTTTAGTCCTTTATTTTAATACTGATACTGTAGACACATATTGTATGCCTGTATCATCTCTCTGCTGCCACAGAGAAATGGGAATACTCCACCCCCTTGCCCTCAAACTCCTACATGTGGCGTCTCTGTTTGGTTAAAATAGATAGGACAATATACAGTTGACATGGGGGGGGGGGGGGGGGGTACAGCTGGATGTTTGCCTGGCCTGCCCCCTGCATCAGGCATAAGCTTTGCTGGTGATTTGTTAAAAATTTACCTTGGATAATGGGATGCATTTGCTCAAAATATAAAAAAGGCCCGGGAGCATGAAATGCTGTAAAGGAGCAAAAAAAGAAGGCTACAGTGTGTGTTTGAATGCAGAACCTGTTCTGCCATTGCGATGGCACCAAGATGAAGAGCCTGCAAAAGTGAAGCTTGCCTCACAAATAAGAAAACTGATATTAAGACATTAAAACTGACATGACTGATATTAACTTTTCTCTAACTTTTCTTTTCAACATGAACTTCTCAGTAAAGATTGGCCATGGAGATACAGGATAATCACTGTCATAAATAGTTATTTTGTTAGTTGTTAAGGCTAAAAATTAATTAAACTAACCCAATAGGTAAAATATCCCTTCATCTTGGAAAAGAGCTTTCATTTCCAGTGTCAAAGTCAAGTTAGGTCACCTAGACAATTTCAGATATATACAGAATCATAAAATTGTTAATTGGAGGAGACGTCCAACAGAATTGGAAAAGACCTCCAAGATCATCACATCCACCTGTCAACCCAGCATCACCACCATGTTCACCACTAAACCATGTCTTTGAGTTCCACATCCACACATTTTTTGAACTCTTCCAGGGATGGTGATTCTACCACTTCCTGGGCAGTCTATTCCAATAATTTACAACCATTTCTGTGAAAAAGTTTTTCCTAATATCTAACCTAAATCTCCCCTGACACAATTTGAAGCCATTTCCTTTCATCCTGTCCCTTGTTATTTGGGAGAAGAGACCAACCATCACCTCACTACCACCTCCTATCAGGTGGTTGTAGGGAGAAATAAGGTCCCCCCCCGAGCTTCCTTTTCTCCAGACTAAACAACCCCAGCTCCCGCAGCTGCTTCTCATAGGACTTAACTCTCCAGACCCTTCACCAGCTCCATTGCCCTTCTCTGGACACACTCCAGCACCTCAGTGTCTTTCTTGTACCAAGGGGCCCAGAACAGAACACAGGATCTGAGGTGTGGCCTCACAAGTCCTGAGTACAGGGGGACAATCACTGCCCTGGTCCTGCTGGCCACACTGTTCCTGATACAGACCAGGATGCCACTGCCCTTCTTGGCTGTCTGGGCAAATACTGGCTCATGTTCAGCTGCTGTTGACCAGCACCCCCAGGTCCTTTTCTGCTGAGCAGCTTTCCAGTCACTCCTCCCCCAGCCTGTAGCACTGCATGGGGCTGCTGTGACTCAAGTGCAGGATCTGGCACTTCACCTTACTGAACCCCATACCATTGGCCTTGACCCATCAACCCAGCCTGTCCAGATCCCTCTTGCCCTCCCACAGATCAACGTTCCACCCAGCATGGCGTCATTTGCAAACTTGATTAAGGAGCATTTGATCCCCTTGTCCAGGTTATTGAAGGTGATATTAAACAGGGCTGTCTCCAATACTGAGCCCTGGGCAACACCACTTGTGACTAGCCACCAGCCACTCTCCTGGGTCCAGCCATTTTTTACCCAGCGAAGAATCCACCTGTTTACACCATCAGAAGCCAATTCCTGAAGAGAGAACTCCCCTTGGGACTCCTGAAAAGCAGGACGCACTGCACAGAGACAGCTTCCCAACTCCACAAACCCATATGAAATGAAAGATGTACTGATGAAATTTTTACATGAATATCAAAAATTCCCTGAAATTACTTTAAAAAAATAAAAATGGTCCCGTCATGGCCTGTTGGGTTGGAAAAGCTTGACACATGTTCTTTGGGGTACACGCTTGGTCTAGCTGAGGCACATGGAAAATTACACCAGAGCAGTTATCAGAATTTAATCATGGCTGTGGGCAGGCAGAGTATTTGGGTGGTAGCAGTCTTTCGCCTTACCAAGGACAGCCTGCTAAAAGATTTAATTTTCCCCTCGCAACTGGGCTGCCGACATTGGAGTGGAAAATAAATCGATGTGACGACTGTGCGAAGAGCTGGGCAGTGAAAAATTCCACCAGAAAGACCTGCATTGAAAGCTGAGAAATACACAAAGCTTGGGGAACATTAGGAAGCAAGCCTGCTGGTTTATAGAAATGCAGTGGGGGCATACATCTCTGGTCTCTACAACATTGGTTTATATTAAGCTTTATTTTAAGAGTGATGATTACATTGGCTGTGTTTCAGTCCCAGTGCCAAAGATGCCAAATAAATATCAAATACTCTCCAGGGCTTCCCACCACCCCTGCCTGTTGCATTTGAACCATGCAAATTAGACAGAATTGACATTGGAATGCTTAAGTCTGGGAGAGAACGATGTATTTCCCATCCTTGGGGCATTTTTCATCCTGTTTATATGAATACAGACATGCTAGGCATATAGCACTAATTCAACGGGTTACAGAATATTCAGCATGCAGGCACACATACAAGTCACTGGCCTGATTTGTAAGGTCCAAATGTGAAGCTGAAACCATATGAGTTCACAAGTAGTCCACACTGAAGCCAAAGGACACGGCCATGCCACCCAGGACCTTGAATAGTCTTGAACAGTTAAAAGATGGCACTGATTCCTTCTCCGTTATGAAAGAGGAAAGCAGGGGACCAACACCACTGTCAACACATTGGAGCAATACCCACGGAAGTAACATATGTGCAGAGGCACTTCCATCTCCAGACCCCTACGAGCATGAGCACACCAGTCATTGTGCCATCCCTGCATCTGCCCCAGCACTGACTCCTTTTATAGTCAGGCAAATCCAGACCCACAGAAGCCTTGCCTAGCTGAGGCAGTGTAGCACTTTTAAATCCATCACGGTTCATTTGCAATGGCCTGTCCCAATGCAGCACTGCAGGGATCTGCTGTTATCAAGCGAGAAGGGGAGACACAGCCTCAGCTTTCCTCCAGTTCCCCAGAAACACAGACTTCTGCCCACCTCTTGCAACAGGCCTGACCTGTTGCTCCTTCCAAAAGGGGTGGACAGGCAGCTGGTCAGAGGGGAGGGCCATGAAAAACAGCTCCTCTCCTCATCGGCAGGCTGGCTGCAGCCTCACAGCAAAACCACAGCACTGGTCCTGCCAAGAATTTGGTTCACATTCTTCACTCCCTGTGGTAGCCACTAGGCCACATGGTCTCCTTCAATCCATTTGCATTTTATTAGGTCTTTTCATGCACCAAGGGACAAAAGAACAAGCCACTTCCTCCCACTGAGCTCTCATTTCACACTTCAAATGGGCTATACTAACCTTTATGGTGGAGCAGCTGCCAGGGAGGAGGGGGGGGAGGAAGCAGGCAGCACTAGGATGACAGGACAAAGCAGCCTCAGATGCTCTCCCAGCAACCCAGAAGAACCCAAATCAGTCAGAGCAACACTTTTCCCTCTTGCCCCCACCTCAGGGGCACCCAGAGCTCTGCAGCCACCTGGGTGGCATTCAGCTGGAGTGCTTTCTGGACTCACCTCCCACCCCCAGTAGGTGCTGCTGAGTTAATAGCCTGTACCATGTCCGTAGTCAGAGCATCAAGTAAGCTGGTAATAAATTCAACTTTCTTCCCTTCTGGGCAGCCTGCAGAAAGAAAAGAGGAGGTTTAATGCAAGAACACACAGGCTTGATCTCCTACCCAAATTCAGCAAGAATTGGTCCGAACTTCCTTTGTTTTTAAGACAGCAACAACCATCAACATAGTCCCTAAGGAAAGGCAGAAGAATCCCTCAGTGGGTTTCTCTGTGTGGCAATTTGTCCTGCAGCTTTTGTCCAGGCACATGCAGGGTCATCAACAATATCTGGCAGGAAGACTGTGTGGTTGGCTTTAAGGTCTCACCCAGTTCTCTACCAGCAAAACCACAGGGATGTGCTGGAAGTGCCTGGCAGACGGGAGTTCCCATGGTGACACTTGCAGAGAAGTTTACAAAACAATTCATTAACTCCTGGATCATCTTCTGAGGCAAATGTGGCTGTTCCAAGGCCCTAATTGACAGATTAAAGTACCCCAGAGCACAAGGCAAGGTCTGCTGCTTGCATTCTCCTCTTCAGGCACAGAAAGCATTGCCTGCCAGCACCTACCACAGTAATTCATTGTTCGCATGATCGCACTACATAGGAAATACGTCAAACTGAAGTCGGCATGTGGTAGTCACCCCCAGTCACTGCTGGCTTAAGCAGGACAAAGTGGGTTGAAGATGAACTTGGAAACCATTTCCATTACTTAGTGCTGAGGCTGTCTAGCTCCCCACCATCATAACCACAGACTGACAGAGCCTCCTACCCTAAACAGAGCCAGACTGTTACAGTGAAGCTCTCCATCTCCTCACCTTTAAAAGGCAATCTATGCTGTTTCCTTGCTGCTTAAAGTAAGCTTCATTTACTACCCCATAAACATGGTAACAACTGTTCTAGCCTGGAACAAGCTAAGGAACAAGGAACCAAGAAACAGGCATGCTTAACTTCAACAGACCACCTTCAAAACTGTTGTCCAAAACCCGTCACCTCCCATCCAATTGCCTTCTGTTGATGTGACAGAGAAGCCATCACCACCATCCTTCACCTCTTTCCCCAAACCACCATGCACTACCAATTATTCAGCTGATTAGGCAGCAGACATCAGCAAACAGCCTCCCACAGCAACATAGAGCAATGTCAACACTTTCTGCTTTTCTTGAACAAGAAAATAAGAACACGTACCACAAACAGAGCACCAGAAACTTACTGTAATCCCTTGACAGCTGAAAGCAGCTTGCAAATTGATCTGACAAAAGTCCCTCGTTTGCAGTATTACAGGCTCTGTCCTCTGCAATAGCTAACCAACAGTCCCTAGCCTGTCTCTGTATTATGTACACTATACACATGCACACCCCTCAGCACTTGTTTGGCGTATGGTCCAGAAAATGTCAGCATTGTAATATTGCAGCCAGAGTAGACCACTCAGTTAAAGGAGCTTTTTGTTGAGGTAATGAAAAGGCTGAAAAACTATTTGCTAGAAGTCATCTCCCTGGGCTCTCAGCATCTCACCATCTGCAGGAATTAGCAGTTTGCCATTTGCTATGTACAAGCAACATTTTCCTTCCTTCTTTCTTTTTTACTTTTGGCCACAGTCATGACAGGTTGTGAAGAGATTATGTGTAGGTGTGCAAGAATCTGAACTTATGTCTTTCCCACCTGGGCCTCTGCAGGGTCTCTTCACACAGGCCAAGAAGTGCACTGCCTGCAGCACTGAGGGTCTAAGCAATGGGCAAACCTCTACAAGAGGAATAAAAGTAAAGGGTGCCCCTGACAGAGCTAAGTGCAAATGATACAATCAGTCTCAGATTAAAGCAGGAATTTTTCTTGACATTCGGTTCTGCTAAGAAATAAGAACAGAAAAAAAAAATAAAAGAAACATTCTCTCTCACCCCCTGCAGTTCTGGCTCATCAGTAAATTTTGCATAGAAGAGCAGCTAATTAAACAAACCTCAAGACTGCATAAAAAGTTCATGCAGCACAGCATTTCTCAGGCAGACAAACCAAGATCAGATCCTCCATCTCCCCATCTCTCCATAGATGGGTATTTTCAGTGCTAGGAATCACAGAATCATAGAACGTGGCTAGGCTTAAAAGGGACCTTAAAGATCATCTAATAGTTCCAACCCTCCTGCAATGGGCAGGGATGCCATTCACTAGATCAGGCTGCTCAGGATCCCATCCAGCCTGGCCTTGAGCACTCCCCAGGGATGGGGCATTCAAAACTTCTCTGGGCAACAATCATACCAACCAATGCAGCCAAACATGGAGCTTGAAGTTTACACAGGCACAGAAAACTGGCTTGAGCAGAGAGAGCAGATCCCACGGAATCCGATATTGGGACCAGACCACTAAGCTAGAGAGAGTATCCTGTCTCCTCTTCTGCATCAAGCAGTTCCTGTCCCCTTGTCTGGCTTCAGTGGAGAAGGGAAGGGAGGAGGGAAACAAAATCATTCTGTCTTCTTGAGATCAGAAATAGAGTCTCAAAGAAAAAGCCAAAGAGCAAAGGAATTTCTCAGAGGATTTCTGGAGAGGCAGGGGAGATGTGCATGGATAGGCAGTAAAGCAATGGAAGAGGAGGATGGGGAATCAAGGAAGTAAGGTTATTCTATTTTAGTGTGATTTCCTATGGAAATGAGCCTTAATGTAATCCATTTAGCTGGCTTCCTTCCCCCTACCCCACAACATAATATTTGAACCAATTGGTCGATTTCCTTTGAATGTGAAAGGGAGGCAATAGGAAATTTTTACATGGCTTGTGAAAATGAGGAGCTGCATAGAAGAGAGCCCTGCTGAGGGCAGAGTTGCTAAGCAGAAAGGTCTGGGGTCTGAAGTCAGGAGCCAGCAGGAAGAGAATAAGGAGACACACAAGGCAGATCCGGAACAAATCTCATTTCCTTTGCTAACCTGCTCAGGAACAACTCACTTTATGCTAGCCATAGAATGGTAAGCTGATCCAGAGTTACCAGCTATTTCTGCAGAATTACTGGCATCCACCACTCCCTCATGGTGCAAAGGGACCCACTGTAGCTTCTGTTTTCAAGCAGTCCCCACCCAGGAGAGTAATGGTTGACCTGTCAGTGAAGGCCCCTCACTCTGCTTCTCAGAAGGGAGACAGAAGGAAAAAACAGAGCATAGGCAGGTGGGATAGCATTTTTAAGAGCTGCACCAACACCAATGCCTAGCATGTGTTCCTAGCAGAAAAAAGGTAGGCAAACAGCAAGTTACGCTTGTCACTCTGTTAAGAGGGAAAAGCAGAATATAAAGCAAGGAGCAGTGGGAAATAAAACGTGCCCCAGCCAGAAAACGAGGAATAAAGTCCAGCTAAGTGAGAAGCCACCATTAGGTAAGGGACCTTAGTACACCGTGAGTGCTGTCCTGCCTGGTCCATGCAGTCAGTGTAAGGGAGCAAGTCAGTCCACTGACAATTGTCCTCTTCTGTGACTGAGGGAGCATCAAGCTGCTGAAAAGCCCTGCTAAATGGAAAGGATCTTGTCCTGGTCAGGCTTTAAGGAACATTCAGTGTTGAGCCCATTCTTCCCCCAGGGTATCTCCAGGCATCCTGGTTTCTCTCCTGAAAATTCTAATCCCAGAAATGTTTTCAAAGGGCAGATAAGCAATAAACAGCTACCCCAGGACACTCCCAGCCTTTTCCAGTTCACTGCTGAAACTGGAGGTGATCTTAAAAAAAAAAACCCCAGAATAAACCCCAGGGTAAAGCATGCACTGTGAGGAAAATCCCCCACCTCTTCAACAATATTCTTGGCCCTTTGAGAGTCCCAAGGTGAGACAAGGTAAGAAGGCAAAGACAGGATCTTGTTCCTCTAACCTGGAAGTTCTCTGTCTTTGAAGGGATCATCAATCTCTGTGCTCTTCGATCTGGCATCGCTTTCACACACTGGGGTCTCATACCTGAAAAAGGAGAATAGCAGAAGCTAAACTATGTAACACAGGTTTAGTTTCTTCACATGATCACTAATCACAGACTGTTCTGAAAGGGACCAACAATGATCATTGACTCCAACTCTTAAGTAAGTGGCCCATATAGGGATCAAACCCACATCCAGGGCATTATTAGCACCACGCTTTGACCAAGTGAGCTAATCTCAGGGTCAAAGGGTTGTGCCTTGTCTGCTTACTGTAGAGGAAACCAATAAACCTCCAGGAGAAATACCATTCTCAAGCATCTGACTGTTTATGAACAGTCAGGAACAGCAGCAGAAGTGGAAAGAGAAGGAAGAACATACTTCGAAGTCCAGTACCAGCTATCAACTGAAACTCACAAACAGCACAAGGCCCTCTTCCAATTCTTGTGGGCATAGGCAGAGATTTTTTTTCAAAGTTGTCAATGCTCTGCAGAATCACTGTATCTAGCCGGATTTAAGTCCCAGCTCTTACTGGCCTGTTTCTACAACTTGCCAGACTCACAATTTGTTTCCAAACTCCAAGTGAGAAAAGATTCCTCAGTAGTTTCAAGATAGAAGGTAACTGGGGAAAAAAAAAAAAATCTATCACTGGTTTAAAAATCTACCCATGCACAACAAGCGGTCTTCTAAATCCCTGCTGGTCAGGATTCAAGTGGCTGCAACATGGAAGTATAAAGCAGATGATAATGCAACAAAGACACTTGTCTTTTCACTGCTCTTGCCCATAATCTTTATTGTTAAGCAAAGCCCCCATTCCTCCTACCTCACAAAAGCTGCAAGCCAGAAGAAAAAAAGGCTGCTTTGCATGAATACTTAACACAGAGGAAAGCAAGGACAGTAGTTAATGTCCACCAACCACTATAGAGAGGGAGCTGCATAGTAACACTCAACGGGGAACATCACATACAGCATTGCTTGCTCTAGGGAAGGCAGTGTAGAGCTGACTGCTCTAGAGAGAGGAATTGATCTCATATTGCAGCTGTATTTTTTTACGTCTCATCTTCTCCAGCCAGGCACCTCCCCAGGCCTGCCTATAGCTCTCACCGAGTGGAAGTACCAGGCAGGGGCCGTCCTGTGTCCACCAGGACACACCAGCAGTACCCAGTTGACTGGTGGCATTGCACTGGTTTGTAGAGTCCTCCAGGAGCACACTCGGGGATGACGATACCCTCCCGGGGGTTCTGCCTGGCCTCCTCCAAGGCACTCTGCCTCTCCTGGTCACAGGAATGAACTTTTTCTGGAAGACAGAAGGGAGATTGGAGGGCATGGAAAAAGAATCAAATCAAGATCACTTTCCTCAGGTCAGCAGGATATGGGTACCCTTCACATCACAAGCCCTTTGTGTTTGTTTCCTTCTCACCCACCATCAGTATGTCTACATCCTCAGGGACTCTGGGACTTCTGGGCTGAGAGCTTTCTCCTACATTTAGCTGTGACACAACAGACTGGACTACAGACACTGACTGCCGGGTGCTCAGGATGCCAGTAACAGCAGGGAAAATTCTTCTTGATCACCTGGGCTTTGGAAATGAACTGTCAAGTAACAATAATTCACTGTTAATGCAGCCATGAGGTAAGCATTTCCCAGATTAGGTTTTTGCAAACTGAGAGATCCTAAACTGTGACTTGTATTTTCCAGTTAAATAAAGAAGGCAAACACCTTGCCCTGCCCCTCTGTCTCTTTCTCCAGACTGCAAAACACTCCTCCCTCTCAACAGCACCTCTCCAACATGATCCCAAGAAGAGCAGGTTATGTTTTAACATGGCCTAATCCAGTGCAGACAGCACACACCTCAGCAGGGAACAGAATGGGATATCCCATTCCACCCACACTGCCATCACTTCTCCAGCACTTTCCACTGTTGTCCTCACCTGGAAAACAAAGGACATCCAACACTCCTTTCTACTGAGGGTAAGGCCCTGTCCCTTAATAACCTATTACACAGAAAAGGCTATTCCCAAAATAGAGAACAAAGAGAACAAAAGTGGCATGCACCACAAAACAGGAGGAAGCGCAGAAGTGGCTTCTGCAGCCAACCTGGCACACAGAGTTCTAGCA
Source organism: Corvus moneduloides (assembly GCF_009650955.1). Classification (NCBI taxonomy): domain Eukaryota; kingdom Metazoa; phylum Chordata; class Aves; order Passeriformes; family Corvidae; genus Corvus; species Corvus moneduloides. The sequence continues at coordinate 34,987,635 of NC_045481.1, read as the reverse complement.
CTGCCCGCAAAGGAGTGACGGGTGCATGGACCAGCCATCTAAGGGGGAAGAGAAGCACAGAGAACCTGCAGGATGATAAGACTTATTTGGCTCAACAGCCAGAAATTCTCAATTATAAGTCTCCAAGTATTCTGGCCCTTTGACGAGTAGAAAAATTATTTCAACTTTGCAAACTACTGAAGGTATCACAGTGAGGAAAAGCAAGCAGTCAAGACAGCTGAAAACACATCTAAGTCTAGGGTAAGAAAAGACAACAATCTCATTCCTAATTTTTATCCTTAGGAGAGTGATGAAAAACAGAAGCAGAACAGCTGTCCTCTTCTCCCCTAGCCTTCCTCTCCCCTGCAGTTTACTGTGTTTTTAATTTTATTCTTATAACCAGGCCACAAGACCTGTAATTCCTTGCCACAGCCAAGAGCCACCTCAAGCTTTCAATACATAAAATGCTTCCACTGACCAGCAATGACACCATAGGTTCATTCCAAATCTGTAGATGTTTGTTTGCATCATCAGCCAGCAGACACGGCACAACCTCAGTATCCTGCTCCCAGGACTGGCTCAGCACACAACTAATACGTGCTCAGGTTCCTTGTATTTTGCCTGCCTGTTGGTATGCCATCAGCTGTATCTTGTATTTCCGGGATACATTATGCTGTAGAGAGTAAGTTTTGTTCCATATCTGGGGAACAGAAAGGGTGCCGATTCACAGCTTGGTACCAGCAGATACAAGAGACTCCAGCAGGTCTGCACAGCACCACCTGAGTACAGCATGCCTGGGTACCAGAAGCATTTTTACTGGTTTCTAACTGAACTGTAGCAGCTGAGTCTCAGAGACCCCAAAAAGTCTCACTCTCCTCAGCATTTCAGATCACTGTCAAGACTGGGAATGTGAAAGGCACCTGAATTTTGCCACACACAAGCCCACACAATAGAAACACAGAATAAAAACTTTTAAGTGTTGGTAAATCTGACTCAAGCAGAGAGAAACTTTACTGGGAAGGAGCAGGAGGGGATTAAGTCAACAAAAACTGAAAGGGAACTCAAGCTTCAGCTGATATTTAAGCTGACTTCACTTTGCTGACAGATTTCACATCTGACCAAAAAAAAGAAAGACTGTTCCCAAGACGTACGTGGACAGAGAAGTCACTGAGCCAGAGGCCTGCAGGCTCCCTAACAAACCACTTACATCAAACGGGCCCCACTTACCCATAGTCTGCCGACAGCAATTCACACCTTGACCATCAGGTGAGGTAAATCACTCAGGCAGCTTGGGGGAAGCAAAAAAAGCAGGGGCAAAATTCTCTATCATCATTATATTATAAGCAAAAGGAAGAAAAACTTCTGCTAAAGAGGACTACATTCCAGGAATTTTTCTATCTAAATCCCAAAAGCTTTCCTGAGTGCACAAAGTCAAACCAAGATTTCTCAAGTCCTTTGAGTCTTGCAAAACTCTCAGTAAAAATTACCCTGAAAAAAATAAATTGTGTTTTCTTTGTGTGTCAGAACAAAGAAATATGCCACTTTTATTGAAATCAAGAGAAAAAAATAATAAATGTCTTTAATGAATTAGTATCTTATTTTACAAACATTTGCAGTTAGGTATGCAAATTACACAGAAAAAAATCTACATAGTTACACATTTGTGCTATGCCATGAAAAAATGGAGAAAATTCTCTGCACATATTAACAGAAATTTGTGGGAACTGAATAGTCACATTTACTACCAGAATACATAACTAATTGGTAGTTGTTTCTGTTCGAGGGGTGTTTAAAGGCTGAGTGAAACAAATCTTACAGGCTTTGTTCAGTTGATATCACATAGATGTAATGATGCAAGCTCTGCCATTGTCACCAGCATTCAGTAGCCCATCATTAGCAATGACAGCGGTACAACTGAAACATCAGGGAGATGATACTTTACTCATTCCTAGTATACATCTAGAAGTAGCTGCTGTGGAAGTTCCTCCCTGCTTTACAGATTCCTGCTTTGTCTCTTTTACATGCTGAAGAGTCCTACATGGTACGATTCTTCTCTGAACTCCTTCCAGATTCACCATGCCTTCCCTGAGCTAGAGATCAGAATAGCAAACACATTGACTCTGACAACAGCCTTGTGGAAATTTCCTTCAGTGACATCTGTCTAGTAAGCAGAATGCATTAACTAGCACTAGTCCCCAAAGAGACTCTTTTCTCCAAGCTACCACTCTAACAGCACTTAATTCCCTTAAAAAATAAACACTAATATTAACAGTTAGGTATTCAAAAGCCAGCAAAATCAGCTGGGAAATCCATACCATCAGCTTCGCTAGTATGGGACTTGGCATGAACTGCATGCAGTGTCACCCTGAAAGATGGTCTCACGGGTAACAAAGGGACCATCAAATGCTATCCCAGCTCCAGGACACTGAAGTCCTCCTGTTCCAGTCAAACTGCTTACTGGAAACTTTGCTGTTGTTGCCAAGGCCAGGTTAATGGAGAATAGTGAAAGCCTATGGCCAAGCTAGAAAGTTTAATGCCAGGTACGAAATTAAGCTGTCATCTTAGAAACTAGCATATATTTATTATAAATGTAGGGTACTTAAAAGCCTATTCCTTGTTAATGGGAGTTGCAGGCACAGAAAGAAAGGTTTTCCTTCTTTCCCTAAACTGAACATTTAAGACAGCAAGTCAGTGGGGCACAAACAGTCTTCCTAGAAAAAATAATAATATTATACCCATTTATTTATCTATTTTAAAGGCATTGTCACATTCTACTGTTGTCTGCCATCTCTGCTTTGACTTAACCATCAGCAAAGAAACCAAGTAACACTTGCCAACTTGCTGTTGTTGGGGAGTGAAACCTTCATGCAACAAATCTAGATTACAAAAAAACAAATTACAGAAAAAAACAATAGGGACTGTATGCACACCCAAAGAGAAGAGTCATTGGCAGAAATATCCATTTTACCTCAACTGCTCAGCTCTAAAATGCTAACTGTTTATTCCTTCTTACCCTTGACTGCTTCTAACACTCATTAAAACATATTTTTAAAGTAGTGTCTCTGAAGCCATGAGCTATGGCAGGAAAACAGGGCTTGGACATCTGTAGTTGCACATTATTCATGCAACAATTTCCCCCTAGTAATGGCCTTCTGAGGAATACATGGTCAGATTCATAAAAAGGTCTCTCATTCCTGGTCCCTTAAGTACACACATTCAAACATACATCTACTGCCTGCACAATAAAAATAAAAATGATGGACGAGGTAAGGGACTCGTCTGACTGTTTAATAAACTATATCGTTATTAAAGAGATGGGGTGCTTGTTTACCCTACAAAGCTGAGAAGAGAGGATGTCTAGTAGCATCTAGCCAAAGGCTTGTGCTTCACGGTTCTCATGCTCATCTTGCAGGGCTATGTGCAGCCACTGGGGATGAGGCAGCCTCCCCCAGCTGCTCTCCTGACACAGAACTCTCATTGCTACCAGACCCAAAGCACCAAGCATCATTCACCGTGGCTGTGGATGATTAGGGTGGGACATAAGGAACATCTGCCATCCAACCACAGAAGATTATTTTTTGAACATTGCTCTTCTGCACCCAAATCTTTTCTTCTTAAAAGAGGGAGACTGCGGCACCAAAACCAACCACCTTGGAGAGATTCCTACACCCTTAAGAGACAGGATTCTTTCTTCCAAATTAAGCAAAAGAGAGGGTCTAACCTTCCTCTATGCTTCTGCTCAGCCCCAATGAACCCCTGTGAATAGCCTAAACCCAGAGCGACAGGCTGTACCAGGCAGGGCAGATTTTCTTCTCTTCCTCTCTCTCATTTCTTTTGACCAAAAATTCTGTCTGGACTAGAAAAGCTTTTCCCATGGAATTCCTACAAAAAGCTTCAAAAAGTTTTAATGAACAAGCATTCATCACAAGGGGAGGAAAAGGTCTTTTACTGAAGAATTCTTGACCAATCCCCATTGTTAGTGCTGCAACAGGGACCCCACTTCAAAATAACATTTAAAAAAACACAAACACATCTGCCCCAAATTTTTTTTTTTGTTCAACTCCCAACTTTCCTCTCAGTGAGGCATTAGTGCAGCACAGAACAAAGGGGAGCAGTGTGGCTATCTAGTGCCAAGTTCCTACTGACCTTCTGTGCCAACCCAAACATGAGGACTAAGTGTCTTTGTGCCTCAGTTTTCCTTTCAGTGAGAAAAAGTGTTTGCCTGTCTCCCAGGGGACCTTAATTCAGACAGGGTCAGTTTCTCATGTGCCTTTACACTGCTGTGGCACAGAACAAGAGCTTTGAACTGGTTATTTTATCACAGCATGTACATCAGCTTAAAGCTGCTTTTAGATTGTATACGGAAGCTCTAAAGTGAACAGGACCCATGTCCACTCCAGGAGAACACGTACCTCATCCCAGGATGGAGCTTACAAAAGCTGTGGGCAGAAAGCAAGTTCAGCACAGGTTACATCAGCAGCCCAAACCTGCATCCTTTCCTCCTCAGAAAGACCATTCGAAAAGCCTTAAGTATGCACATGCACAAGTGTTGGCAGGACTAGCAAAGCAATGCAGTGAATAGGCCCTTACTGCCTGTCCCCTGAGCAGGGCTGTGGGTGGAGGGAGAGAAACAACCCCTTCTGTGTTTAGAAGCACAATAACAGCTGAGCAAATATGGCTCATGGGCATAGCATAAATCTCTCCACACCTCTGTTAGTCATCAGTACTGATACCCACTCCACCCTGTTCTGTCTGCGATCGTGGTCCCTCCAGAGTTTTCTGGCTAACGTGAAGGTAAAAGAAAAACAAACCTTGCAGGTGTTCCCACACTGTACCAGTTGAGCAATCTTTGCTTTACCTTGGTACGCACTCAATTCCATTTCTCAAGGCATAGGCTACAGAGGAAGCAGATGTTACTACATGTTCCAGTGCTGAACAAGTACAATGCAAAGGCTTAACAGGTGGGTTATAATTTTCAAAAATGCATTATTCCAAGTGGCTCATTAAACTTCAGCTATCCAGGAACACATGCTTCCCCTGCTATTTTCCTTCTGCTCTAAGAGATAAGGCTGCACTGCATTCCCACCAGTGTTACATGATGAGAAGCCTATTCAATATCTATCCTATAGCTTGAAATAAGGAGGACTGGCTCAAGAAAGCACAGATTAGAGCAAACTTAGTAAGGGACTTTCTGAGGCACAATTTGTGCTCATTTTGCAGAACCTGTGGGCATTGCGTCCTGCTCAGCTAAGAAAAGAGTGTGCTCCACAGGGTTTCCACCCCACACAGCAATAAAGATCAACACCTGCACATCTTGAAATCTGCCAGTTGAAAGCTACCTGTCCTTGCAACTCTAACTGCCTTTCAGGCAGGCCTTGGAATCTTTAAACCATCCCATCTCACAAGCAGTCAGTCACACAGTCCTAGCCCTCCTAGAGCTATAGCCAGACTAACTGAAGGATGGCAGAAGAAGAACAATGCCTTTTTTACGGCTGTAGTACATCATCCTGAAAAAAACCTGCAAATATCTTCATGTTCATAAACAATGCATTAGATAGAGCTCTGAAAAAATTCTGGTTCATTAGAGCATATTGTAAGTTGTGTCATTCTCGTAACCAAATGAGAAAAATGCAACCCACATACAATTACTATGAGATAGTTACCTAACACAACAGGATAAGAAAAAGATGCTCTCCAAGACAAGAGGTCTCCAAAGTTCTGTGAGACAGTTGTTCAGTTTTGAAAGCTACCATGAGACTTGTATCAAATTAAATGACAACTCTGGCCAATGGAACAGAGCATCCAATTTACAGACTGAACTTCAGGAAAAAATTCAAAGCCACACTTAATAAATGGTTTTAAATCAGTGTAATCACAACTTACAAGCACAAACCATAACAACCAGCAAGGAAAAATCCAGCACATGGGGAGAAAATTACTGGCGAGGCAGCAAGACTTGGAAAAAGTGGTCAGCAGCTTAGGTAGACCACAATAAAGTCTGCAACTTCAGGACATTGCAAACAACAACAACAAAAAAATCCAAACAGGTAAATCCAGCTGTGGAATGTAATGACAGGGGCTTCACATAAGGAACAGGCACTAAGTACTGGTGAGCCTTTAAATCAGCCCTGTGTACAAGCACTGGGCACTGCACTTTGAGGGACAGGAAGATTCTTTGGCAGGAGGGTGTGAGAGAGCAAGGGGAACAGGCAAAGGTCTAGGATACTTGATCTATGAGAAAAGGCTAAAAGAATTCCATTTGTTTAGTCTAGAGATGACATTCAGTCTTCTGAGTCATAAAAGCTGTTCTACAAAAAAAAAAAAAAAAAAAAAAAAGACATAGATAATTTTTTTTCCTTCCCCATGGGTAGTTCAAGTATCAGACAGCTTACTTGGAGAAAGGAGATTTAGTTTTGATATAAAAAAGCCCTGGTGATTAACTGTTCACTAATTGGAAGAGGCAGTGGGATCTCTGTTGTCACATTAGGAACAGGTTATGTGTGTCAGAGCTGTTATTAATTAATTGGATATGCCCCTAGGTTAAAACAAGGAGAAAAAACGACTTGAATCTCTTCAGGTCTTTCTTGCTCTCCTCACGCAGGCTGAGAAACTCCAGCAGATCCTCAATGACTAGGCAACCTCTTTTCTAACACAGACTAAAATCTTGACGATATTTAATCTGGTTTAAGTTTCCAGATTATGGGGTCTTATCCCCTCTAATGCACCTGGCTTCCATATCCTGTGTATGACAGCTGTACCTGTGCAGTATCTTCACAATGACAACAGCTTCTATAGTCTGAGCAGAGAAATTTGGCATCAAAATGCAGCCTCTTCACTTCTTGACATCAGGATGGTTCCTCAGCAGAAGAAAAATCTTTCAACCTTAGACACTACCCTTGTCATTTTGAGACAAAGCTACACAGTCTGTGTTTTTTCTTCCCTAATGCCTCTTTTCCATTTCACATAGTTTCTAAGCACTGTGAGCTTGTGGCATACCTAGCTTTGACATAAGCCACCTGTCTCTGAATACATTCATTTTCCCTGTACTCCTTTTTCACTGCACTCTTTCCACATTGAGGAATGCTGTTCAATAAAACAAAAAACAATAGGTGTTTCCACTGGAGCCTTAGCATTATTGGGAAACTTTTTTCACTTCCACACCTGTTTTTTAATAGTCCTTGGAACAGCTAGTAAAGCAATTATTGGAGAATTTGCCTACCTCTTCTAGATGGAGTATACAACTGTTTTTACAGTATTGTAACTGTGCAATTATAGGACACCAAACAAAGTCTTTGAAAACTGTCACAGGCAGCTAAAAAGTGGTTCAGACTGGTCTTCCTACCTACAGCAACATTATATTTAATGCTACTACTGGTGAGGCACAGAAGGCAAGAGAGACAGGTTTATAGTGTGATGAGCCTTTTCATGCAGTAACAGATCAGTTTTTCCCTATAATATTTTGCACTTTATAAGGAGGCAGAGGGAATTGACTCTGACAGGAAGCTAGCACTCACTTTTGGATATTTACCCAGTCAACTGTCTCTGGGTAGAATATCCAGGCTTTGGAAGTTCAGTGACATAACATGGGATTCAGACATCAGCCATGGGACAGAGAAACTGCTCCCACTTCATCCATGTCATGAGATGGATGTCCCTGCTCTAGCTTAAAAGGCAAGGGAAGTACTACAGACTGACACTATGGCTGAAGTCAGTGTTCCCCATGGGATTTCTCTGAATTGCAGCCTTACACAGGCAACAGTCCCTCCATCTGTGGGAGCCCATGCATTCTGGCAGGCTGAGCTCCAGAGAGAAGCTGCAGCCTTGTGCTACCGGAGCCTGTTCAGTCAGCTTAAGGTGAGTGAGAGACTGCTGACACCAGCAGGACCACAGACTTCCCTGCATTATAACAGCTGGGGAAACCAGAGAAATGTCACTCCATTCACCCAGAGTAAGGCCAGCCAGTTTAACACATTCCTCCCTCAAGTGTCCCACGAGATCGATGCTACCTTGCTTTTTAAACATACTCCCATCTTTTTCTCTGAAGGTGGGTTCTCTGCCCAGCTTCTTTCCAATTCATATGCAACCCCTGGGATCTTCCAGCCAAGGTCTTTCCAGCTACTTACACACCATTTCAAAACATGTACTTAAGCCACCCCTGAACTGCGCCACAAAATGTACTCACATGCTCCCACTGACTACTTGCTTATTTTAGTGGTCTGGCAAAATACAAAAATAAGATGACCACCAAGGCAAAGGGAACACACGGATGGCAGCCCCACACCCTCCCCAAACTATACACAGGACTCTTAAAATACAGCTCATAGCTCTGATAACATCAGTTTGAAAGCAAAGAAATGGTCAACAAAGAGGTTGTAGCAAGGTGGGTGTTGATCTCTTTTCCCATGTAACAAGTGAGAGGAGGAAAGGAAACAGCCTCCAGTTGCACCAAAAGAGGTTTAGACTGGACATTAGAAAAGATTTCCTCACCAAAAGGTTTGTCAACCATTGCAACAGGCTGCCCAGGAAAGTGGTTGAGTCACCATCCTTGGAGGCATTTAAGAAATATGTAGATGTGACAATTAGGGACATGGTTTAGTGGTGAACTTGGCAGCACTGGGTTAAGGGTTGGACTTGATCTTAAGAGTCTTTTCCAACTTAAATGATTCTATGACACTTTCCCATGCTGCTGCTCCACGAGCCCTACTCAGGAGCCTCACACATTTCCCTTATCTACTCACTCCACCTCCAGGACCCACCAAAGTAGAGAACTTCTTCACTCTAAACCTGGCATCAACAGACACCTCCATGGGAGGGGTAGGGTTTTCCAAAGTTCTGGAATGCAGCTCTTCTCCTTCACAGCCTTATACTGTACTAGGTAATATTCCCAGCCTTCTTGGACAACACCAGGGGCAGCAGATATTCATAGGGATACACTGACCTGTGTTTTGAACCCTTTTTTTTCTTCACTTGTCTCTTTGCAAATCACTTGCAAGCCACACCAGGGCTATTGGTTTCAGAAGCCTACCTAGGTCTAAACCTTTTCCAGAGGTTATCTAGGAGCTAGTAACAACACTTACCTTGAAACAGCTCCTCCTTAACTGTGGTACCTCAGAAATGTGGTGAGTTTGACAGGAACATTCCAAGAGAGGCAGGAAGGTGAGTCAAGATGTGCAGCCTTTCTGCAGGCATCAGCATACATTCAAATGGATGTCTGAAGCGCAGATTCACAAACGAGACTGTGCCGGATGGTGCTATTACATACAGCAAGAAGCACTGTGCTGCTAAGGAATTACTTCAGCAAATCAGTGCAGCCCCTTCAATCTGAATCAGCTTCTGCTAAAAAGCAAAACCAACTCCACAAAGTTGACCACTCTCAGTTTGTCCCTGTATGGCCAGGTAACGCCTGGTGCTGGAGCTTATTTCCTTTCCCTTCCCCACCAAATCCCCAGAGGTTTTGAATGTGGGGTTGTTTCTTATTTCCCCTTTTACCCCAGCTTCTTATATCTTTGCCCCTTCTCCTACTGCTCCTTGTCCACTTGCCTGAACTGGCAGCTGCAGAGTAGTAGTTATGACTCCACATCTAAAGTAATTTGTTTTCTTTCTTTGGGGGATAAGGAGGGGGAGAGTGACTGAATTCTTTGGGAATGATTTATTGCACAGCACTCAAGGGGAGCTTCATTTATTTGGCTAGCTGCATATGGTTTAACACCTACGGTTGCATGCTGATTATTATACAATGTTATTTTTCCCACTTGTATACTTTGCACCTTTTCATAGAGCAGATTAACTGGTCCCCAGTGGCATGTTATTTATGACTTTGTTTGCTGGCTGTCTGGGAAGGGTCCTGGTCCTAGATTCTTCCATTCCCCCTGCCTCTGCTCTCTCCTACATACTCCCTTCTTCATCACACACACCTGTCACACTGAGACCGTGGGAGAATCACCCTTGGGCATCACACATATCACCCTTCTCAGAACTTCCAAAACGGAAGAAGAGACAGAGGCCTCCCAAGCAGCAGCCAAGACAGGAAAGGATGCCTGAACCACAGATGGAGCCAGAGGGAAGGGAGGGATAATAAATAAGGAAGAAACATCACATTTTGGCTTGCAAGAAAGCAGGAACTCAGCAAATAAGAGCATATATTTGTTGTGAAAATGTAATGGAATTAGTAAGTTTTCATTTCATACTCAACAGGAGCTTCTCTTAAAATTGCTTTATTTGATATCAAGCCAGAATCTAAATTGAAATTAATTCAAAACAAAACCAAAACAAACCCTCATTAAAAAAAAGGACTGGGAGGTCTAATACAAAGGTCTGAAAATAAATAGTTGTGGCAGATGGGACAACAGTCCCAGACTTTTAGCCCAATAGTTTTGACAGGTTAGAGGAGCATTGTGTTGGGAGGTACTGGGTCCAGATGCAGGAAAAGAACCAAGGAGGATACATTAATAGAAGACAGTAGAAAAGACAAAAGCTTTCTGACACACTGGTTCCCTCCCATGAACTCTTGTTCTTGACACCATCAATGACACTTTTTCCTCTTCAGCTAGGGAGAAATTCAAAAGCCTTTAACTAATTCCAGGTGTTATGCCCAGAGGAGACAGAAGCATGAAAATGTTTACCAAGGAGGACTAAGTCAGCATTAGAATGTCATCCATAGGCACCAAAATTTTCCAATTCAAATGCCACCATAACATCATCTTTAGACATTCCTAAAGCACAATTATTCCTGACTACAGCCCCTTGTCAACCAACCTGCTTTCCTGCCAAAGTGATAGCTATCTCCTCCCCTCGGTATCCTAACACTAATCAGCCTCAGATTTTGGGGAAGGGGCTACAGTTCTATATTAGACATTTGGACAGTGACATTACCAGAAGTGGCATGGAGAGAGAGCCAGCCAGTTTGGAACTAACACAGCTAGTTTAGTAATAGCGGAAAATAGGAAAAAAGCAGCAGAAGAAGCAGAAGTCCATGGTCTCATGTTTTTAAATAACAAGGTGGGGAGTGCTGTGCACCAAGAGTAGGACAAGACACCTAAGCAATAAGGCTGAGAAGACAGGATAAAGACAGGTGTGAAATTACCCCCATTAATAGCACTGTTTTGCTTTTCAAGAACCTCATCTAAATCTACCTGTGGATCCCTGTTCTCTGCAGTGTTCCACATTTCCAAGGCATGAAAAAATTTCCTCCAACTCCAAATAACTATCCATTCAAAACACAGGTGCAAGGTCTCCCCACTCTGGAAATTAATATAGGCATTCAAGCTCTTTGTGTTTAGCTTCACTTCTGAAAAGGAAAGTCCTAAAAACAAATTAAACTCTTGTCTAATCTTGGCTATTTTTGGGGTACCCCACTAAAACTTGAAAAGAGCTTCCTTCTCAAGCTCTGTCCCATTATATGTCCATCTCACCTGACTCAAGAGGAACTACACTAATTCTCAGTGTAGTCTCAAGCAGACTCCTTTTTAATGTATGGGATTGCAGAAAGCCTCCATATGGATATGGCAACATACCTATGAGTACATTAACCCTTGGGGCAATTACTACCCTGATCATTAAGAAAGGCATGCAGCAAAACGGTGTAACTTCCTAGTTGAGTACTAGAGAGAACATTTTTGGGGGTGCCATGGGTGTTTTCTTATCTTTTTTTCCTGCCAAGTGGGGAAAAAAGACCCCTTAAGGAACACAGACAAACCAGAGAACCCAGGTCCTGGTAGTAACACTTGATATAATCACATCCCACTTCACTGTGCAGATCTCTGGAGACAAACTGCACCCAAGAGTTAAGAGACTCCCTTTCAGGTGGACAATGGAATACATACAGATGTGAAGTTTTCAAGTGGTTTCCCCCTTTGAAAAGCCCTAAAGTTTGGGCTTCGGGTTGACTCAAGAAAAAGAAATGTGAACACCACCGTTCTTGTTTTCAAAGCTCATTCAGTTATACTCTGTCCAATAAGAGCTCCTGACAGGAGAAAGCTCTATCACTGGAATGCCATCATGAGATGCTAGCACGATGCCTGGGTGCCAGAGCTGAACAGAACAGGCCACATGGAATTGGTCCCCATTCACCAAGCAAGATTTTGAAGCAAACAACTATGGGTTTTTTCTTTTCTTTTTTTTTTTTTTTTTTAACTAGGCACAACACACACAAACCTGTCTTCAGCTGGTGACCTTAATATATTACTCATTCTTCCTTTCAAATAACGTCATTTTCAAAACCCCAGTGGCTGAAGAATATTTACTTGAGGCTGCTACTGCTGGTTTCTCCAGAGCTGTTTATTTTTCCATGCAGGGGCTCATTACATCATTCTGTGGTTTTCTTAAAGGTTGTCACGGTAAGCTGGATACAGGCTGGAAACTCTTGCTAACTAAAACCAAATCACTAAGTAGCACAAATGAATTTGGAGATAACCCAGCTCTGGCAGTGAGGAAAATCCCTGGATTCCTCAGTGGAGATGGGGTGCTCCTAAACAAGCAGCCATTAGATTTCTTGGAAGTGGAAAACATTATCAAATCCTTCCCTAGATTAAGAACTTTAAAAAAATAATCACTTTGACTGTTGCAGGCTGGAATAGGTTGGGGGTGAGGGGAGGAAGCTGAAACAGTAAAAGCAGAATGAAAAGACAGTTCCCATGCTAATTAGAGAACAGCCATTGCAAGAATCCCATTTGAATCACCTCCTGCTCTGGCAGTGTTAGGAACGACTCATCACAGAGGGCAGTGTTATGTAACTTAGTTAGCTTAAGGTATCCATGTGCATGCACGTGCAGATGTGCATGTTTGGGAAAAGGAAGAAGCATCAAAAAATATTTTTGTCATCTTGGCACAACAATATCATGTTGATCTAGACCCTCCCCTTGCCCCCAAAAGAAAAACTGAATTTGGGACTTGTAGGATTCAGACAGACAGAAGATGTAGTTTTTAAGCATAGAAGAACAACTTTTCTGCTGTGCAACAGTCCAGATGTTCATATTTTGGTTCCTGCCTCTGGCTGAGAAGGTTTAAACCTGCATCTCATCCTACTGAGAAAAGAGTGCCATTTAATTCTTTAAGGTGGGCTGGGGTAACGGCACTAGCAATCCCTCCTAGCAATGCTCTTTTACTGAGCATAGAAAAACTCACTGGCAAAATGCCTGGAGACATATAGATTCTCAGTCAAGTGCTCTAATCACCAGGCTGGAGTCATACTGCTTTTCCTGATCCCTAGCTTAATTAGGATTTACACATGCCAAACAAAATGTAAGTGCTCAAAAAAAAAAAAAAAGAGATCAGTTTCAGAAGAACCTCTTCTGTTTGTCAACACTAAACAGAAGATGGAATACTCAGATTTCAAATGCAGCTCTTACAGGATACAGGCAGCATATATTACATGGGGTGCCACCAGCTCTGCAATGCTCAGCTGCCTGGTACATGGCTCAGCTTACATTGATCAGAGACAATGACAGCAAATTAAAGAGTCTGTTTGATTCCACATAGCAACCCAAAATTCTCCTCATGGTTGACACAGTGATGGCGCTTGCTTTCCAAGATATCCAGCATCAGGGCTGATTAGAGAACAGTACATGTGCTCTGACAGCAGTATCTGTACCATTCTTCTCTGCAAAGGACAGAGCCATACAATCACCACAGGGAGAAGAGACATCATGGCTAAGTGTTTCACTCTTCAAACTCCAAGGAATAGGAAGTAAAAGAAGAGTTAGTCTGGATATTACAAAAAGAAAAAACCTGAGATTGAATTCAGAGAGCAGAGCAGCTTCCTGTGGGAAGAAATAAAATCTTTATTATGTAAGGCATTTATGGTACAGTAGAAAATGCTGCTCTCCTTACAGTATAAACATTCACTAGCCCTAAGGTAGTAGATTAGATCTTTTCTCTTTTCTCACTTCCAATTTCAGTGATCCCATTAAACCACTGCAAAAGCATACAAGGCTTTTTGCCTGCTCCAAGACTGTTAGTGTAAGCTCAGATAGACAATACAGCCGAGGCAATAGCAAACCCAAGAATCCAAATCTTGTGCTAGCAAAACTTATCTTAACCCTTTAAAAATAAATTTAAAAATTGGAAATGTGCTAAGCATTAGCATTTCAAGTTGGGCCAAAGGCAATTAAAAACATCCCCCAATTTTGCATGCCCATCTCATGACAGCTGTTTCATCATCTGCAGCCAAGACAGACTCGAAGACACTTGAAGAAACATGATTCTAAATGATAACTACCCCCCCAATTTCTCTGCAGTTTGAGCCCATCTACTGTACATTGCCTTTAACATATATTACAAGGGATGAAAAGAATGAAAGATACCAAACAAGGTGACTAGGCTTCACTATTTGAAAGAAACAGACTTTGTATCACCTAAAATATAGCTCTAGACAGCATTTCTTAATATCAGTTAATTTGTAAGAAACTGAGATGGCTGTGTATTTGCATGGCCCAGTGGGGAAATCTGGGGATAAAAGTTGGCAACCCAGTCTCTTAGTGAGACCCTATAGCAAGTGAGCCTCAGAGCAATCAGTAAGGCTGAGTCAGATGAACCACGTCTCCTTTTAGCTTGCTGTATAAACCACCTCTTATACAGCTCTTGAATTTTCCAGAAGATCATGTATTTTTCACTTGTAGCATGCACTCACTCACAATAATTTTGTTTGAGTAACAGAATTGACTCAGAAACAATTGAAACAAGTGGACAGAAGTCAGCTCACACAAGGAACACTTCTGTGGACAAAATGCCAGTTTACATCAGGCAGCTTCCTGACTAAACAATCTAAGTGATTGCCTTTACAACATAAAAGTCAGCCTACTTTGTCTCTGTCAGGCCAAGAAATGGTAGAAGACAGACCCTCCTGCTCCCAAGTCCCTTTGCAACCTCTTAGCACTCACTCTTCTTTCCATCACAGCTATGAGGCTTGCTGTATTAGAAGGAAAGCTGGTCTCCAAGATAGGTAGGACCCGTGACAATGGATTTTAATATTAAACTATCACCTTCAATTGCACTGTCAGCTGCTGATTGTCCCAGAAGCTAACAAAAAACAGAAGCTGTGTTTGCTCTCCCCCGAAAGACATCCTTAAAGAAGGATGCTGGTACTTATACATCATCTGAAGCTTCCGAATGATTCCCACGGGCAGATCCTACACAGACCACCCTGCTACAAAAACAGTTGGGAGGTGAAGCACAGGAGACTTGTTAAAACTGTGGTCTGGGCAATGCTGGCTGTCCTCCTGCCAAGAGCCTTTCACTCTGCAGCAAGAGAGTTTCACCCAGCCTAGCACTAATTTCACCCTGCAGCTTGGAAGTGGCAGAGGGAGGTTAAAGGAACTGTCATGAATGCTCCCTAGCTAATCCAGAAATGCCAGATGATGAGGCACTTCAGTTGTATCACAATTTATCTGTTCAGGTGACTGGAATTATTCCAACAGCCATTCTAGGCATATATGTTTCATAAAATATATGTAATAGCAGCATCTCCTATTCGAATCTTAAAGTAAATCCATGGCTTCTTAAATCACTTTTGTTCTTTTATATTCCCTTTAATTTCTTCATTTCTCCCACCTCAGTTAAAATATCAGACAGAAACCATTTCTATTAAGAATCCCTAACCTTCCTCTTCAGATTCTCCAGTTTCTTCTCATTTCAATGACTCCACACCACAATTTCATGCTCATCTCCAATCTCAAGTTTTACACCATGACTTCACATCTTCCTGCCTGCCCTTTTCCCACTCATGTTCATGATCTCTTCTTTGCTGTTTTTTAGGCTTGGGTCTTCCCTCACCCACTCCATTACCCACAAAACAATCTTGACATTTTCTTAGGCCCAGACATAATTAAACTACTTTTGATTGTGAAATAATCCAATAATTTCTCCACCAAAAAATATCCCCTGAAGAGAAGAATCTTGAATTCACTAGAAAAGAAGCCCGTTTTTGTACTTTTTTGCAATTGCTTAGACCAAAACCACAGCCCGGATCTTTGAACCAAATGCATCAGTTCATATATCCACACTGAACAGCAAACAGAATAAAGATGAAAGATGGCTAAGATGAATTAACAGATGAAGAAATTAAGAGATTCTCCAGTTATGGTTTGTGGAAACAAACATCCTTCATCACACATTGATTATGGCCCTTTGGACACAAAAAAAGATCTTATCTGAAATTACTTTATAGTCTGGGCTGCAAGTGCCCCTAGCAGTTTGATAGCTCAGTGAAGAAAGAATGAAACAAGAATAGATGGTGACAAACTACAGAATAGTGAAAAGAATTATTTCTTTTTAGATGGAACATTACCTGAATTTCTTATACTGGAGCTGTTCATTTTGGAATCTTTGATGACCAAGTGCTTAATCCAAAGGGTGGGTGCTGTGATTTCTGAAAGAATAAAAATAACAGCTTTAAATGAACTGCAGCAACTAGTAAATTACACGATTGTTACTCAGAATCATGGAATGGTCTGGGTTGGAAGGGACCTTAAAAATCATCTTTTGTTCCCACTCCCTTACCATGGGCAGGGATACCTTCCACTGGACCAGGTTGCTCCAAGCCCCGTCCAACCTGGCCTTGAGCACTTCCAGGGATGGGGCATCCACAGCTTCTCTGGGCAACCTGTCCCAGTGCCTCACCAACCTCACAGTACAGAATTTTTTCCTCATACCTGATCCAAACCTACCATCTGTCAGTTTGAAGCCATCCCCCCTTGTCCGGTCACTACATCTCTTGTAGAAAGTCCTTCTCCAGCTCTCTTGTAGGCTGGCTTCAGGGACTGGAAGGTGCTAGAAGGTGTCTTCTGAACAACCTCAACTCTCTCAGTCTCTCTTCATTGAAAACAAGATGTTGGCTACAGTCATGCCTTAACTGATCTACCACCTTTGTACAGACAGGTTCATCCCCTGGTGAGGTCTTCCAACTCTTACGAACCACCATTTGTAAATCTTCCACAAGGTTCTCTCATTATCTTCCTGTTCCAGAAAGTATATCTCTGCTGGCAAAACATTTTTTTCCTCCCTCTACCCCCCACTTCCTACATTCTCAACTCTAAAGCCTTTTTCCTCAAGACTCATAGATCACAAACATTGTATTGGGCGCTGTAGTACATGCTGTTTCCCCCAGAAGTACATATGAAATCCAGATTTTACAAAGTCAATCTAGACCTTAAATATTGCTTTAACAGCCCAAGAAGGCCTGGCCACAGTCAGTTCCCTAAAACAAGCAACAACAAAATCCAAAATAAATAGGCAGAGACATGAAGATATTTCTGGAAAGACTTGAAAGGAAGTCTGTTAAAGAAATAGGTTCTAGTTAGAAAAGCATGTCTGATGCACTAACCAAGACATCCAAACATAAATTTGTGGAAAAAAAAGTGCTTAGAGCATCTCCTCTGAGGTGTTATAATCAACTTCAAAACACGTCTGAACCTGCCCTAAGCCACAGAAATGACATAACCTCAGCATTTGATTAGAACTGAGCAAAGCAGTACTTGCTACCATGGGCTAGAGCACCTCAAGTGATATTTTCAGGACTGATATTTTCTGAAAAAGTTTTCAGTCTCCACAAGAACACAACTTAAATAGTACATCCTGAGGTTTTTCTTAAGTTCCTCTAAGAACTTTTCACATAAGTTTTCCTGCTACCTTGCTGACATTTACATGGAACTGCTCAGCAAAGGGAGAAGCTGGCTGACTAAAGAGAAACTGATTATAAATTACAAGAACATGAAAAAAAAAGAAAATTAATCTCTCCTTCCTAAATGTTTTCAGCCACGTTGATTGGAGGCATTATAATAATTGTGTTTAGGGCATTTTTTCACAAAGAAGTATAGGCTGAACATTGTTAAACAAACTTTTACTACTGCTGGAATATCAAAAACTGCCTTATCTGCCAGTTTCACTACACTATTTTATCAACAGTCAGCCATCATGTACTTCTATAAATACATATACCTACATGCTTTGGTTTATGGACTATTTCTCCTTTGGTGCTTCTCCCTTTCCTAGCTCTTACCCAATGTTTAATTTGAGGTAGTTCTCTCCAAAAGGGGCTTAAATGCTTAAATCTGGGATGAAATTTAGCTCTGAATCTGCACCATATGGACCATGTATGTCTACAGCTGAAAAAGGAAGGACAACCAAAGTCAATAGATGCTGAAGAATGGATGAAGACCTTTAGAAATACAATGGTGTACATCTTTCAGTGAGGTTGAAAGGTGCACAAAGAGGAATTCTGTGAAAAAAGAGAAAGAAAAAGAAGAGGAAATTATTTCCTTGGAATCTACCATAAAAATCTATTTTCAGTCCAGGTAACCTGGACATTTTTTTGGATTACAGACCCGTCTGAACAACAGATCTGTGGAAAGAGTAGATTCCCACTGAATTAAGAGGTGAAGTTTACCAAAAAGAAGAGATGTTTAAAGAAGATATCTTTAGGAAATCATTACACCTTGCACATGGAAACTAAATAGATGGAGAAAACAAAAAAACAGAGCCTGGAAGTGCAGGAGGGAATAGAATTTTTTAAAACTATACCAAGGACATTAATAAAACACTCTTCAGCAGAGGAGAATCTTGTCTTAAGAAAAGATTCACTATAAGCATCTCTAAGATCTGCATTATAATAATATGAAATAATTTTTAGAGAGATGGCTGTGTTATGATTCAAACCTTGGATGGGAGAATTTAAGTTATCTGATTTACATTATCTCTGGCACTGCTCTGTTATGCCCTCAGGGAGGATGGTAGGGAGTGGGAGGGGAACTTATGCATGAAATGTGAATTTTCATTATCCTCCAATGCAGATGAAAACATGAGAAAGGTGAACCTTCACCTTAGAGATGCTGAAGTCCAAAAGGTATCACAAATTTCAGGGGCAGCTGAGAGTATGTAATGCCCTTTGAAAAAAAGTCAGTCCCTAGTGTATGGAAGGTAGGCAACCAAAGGCAAAAAATGAAAAAAAAAATCTACATTGTTATTGTCCATTTGTGTTGATATCAGCTCCACCCTGGCCACCTGACTTTGAATATATAGGTTTACAGGAACCCATCAGTTCTCAAATTCAGTGAAGTGGAATGGGATCTGAACTTTAACCCCTTTGAACATCTATGAAAATTTCAGACCTCACAGGTGAATGGATAACTGTTTTGCCCTTTTCTGTCATTTGTGTAAGATACCAAGTACAAGCCATTCCTCAGGAAGACCTACTCAAGACACTGGGAGTCTTCTAGTGAAGTATCACAACATGTTTGCTCAAATAGAATTAAGGGATTGTTCAGGGTGACATCCTGAGGTGTCTAGTCCAACCTCTGCTCCAGACAGGGTCAGCTAGAAGAACAGACCAGGTTGCTCAGGACTTTAGAATCACAGGATATCCTGCGCCAGAAGGGACCCACAAGAATCATTGAAGTCCAACTCCTGGTGCTGCATAGGACACCCAAAGAACTACACCATTAATTGTTTATGTTACAGCCACCACTGAAGTCTCCTTAGTCCAACTTTACTAATAGAGATGACAAAATATAGAGTGACAAACTTAGAAATTATTATCCATCGATGCATAGCCTGATTAACCTGCCTGTCAGTCTCTTCTCCAGAGTCATAAGGGACACTGCTAATACAACAGGAAGCCATTGCATGACTCATTCTCTCTCAAAGCCGAGGAGATAAGCTCTTGAATAATACAATGCAACGTTTGTGAGAGCAATCTTTCATCATACAGTCCAAGCTCATTTATCAGACTTGAGTTCACCTACAAATCAGTGTGAAGGTTTTTGATTAAAAAGGTTTTTCATAGAAGATAGGATAACACTTCTTTTCAGATTCTGCCTATCACCAGAAGAACCAGAAAAGGTGTGTTCACTACACCACTTCAAGAGCCTTGTCCAGTTCTATTTGAAAGACCAAAACATTGCAACTCTCCTAGAAAGAGCTTCTGAACAGGCTGTATTAACCACATCATCTCACTCCCACATTCTACTAGTACGTTCTTCCCTTTAAATACCTATGGGCACCCTCTCAGAAGAAAACTTAAAGGTCAGAAATTTGTGACTGCCAACAGTAATTTAATACAATATCAGCTTACTGCCAAGAGGAACTTTCTTATGATGTAAAGAAGAGAGAGCCAGCATAGCTTCAGTCTCCTTTGTTTATTTGAGATTGTTTTTTCTCTGAGAGCTTTTCTTGCTGTTTCTTAAAACTCACAATAAGATTGTTACAAATCTACAATCACTAAATATGAAGTGATAGGACTACAGCATCTTGCCATTAAATAAGTTTATTTTAGCAACAATAAAACCCCACCACAGCACATGTTTTTACAAGAAGGCAGGAAATATACTCTTGCTCAGTAGTCTTCATTTCTGCCTTTGATCCAGTTTAAAAAATGCACGAAGTACAGCAGTCCCCTATGAAAATGCATAGGCTTTCCCTCACTGCCCTATGCCCCACAATTTCAGATGGGTCACAGAGTGGTTCATAGTTCAGCCCATAGCTTCACTATAATGGTTGAGGGTTTAAACCTGTAGGAAACAGGCACTACTTCCAAGCAATATGCAAGATACAAGCAGCTGCTATTAGTCCCATTCACTACCAAAGGACCACTATTACCACTGATATTTATGTTTGTATGTTAAAAGGCTTGAACCCTCTGTGATGACAGCCATTTTATCCTTGTTTAAAGGCCTCCAATAGACTAAGGTCCGATATTCCCTCTCCAAAATAATACAATTGCAAGATTGCCTATTTGAGAAGGAAACTGCCTGGGTGGGCCATGAATTAAGTGGGCCCAGGACAATGACTTCATTTGCTTAAATAGTATGTGCGTCAATGAAAGCATTCGCTAAATAAAGAAACCTCCCAGCAATTTTCTTCCAAGTCAACATTCACAAGCTGTGGTTTAGCATTACCCTTCCTTTTGTGAAGCTGTAACACATTGCAAAGGTTATGAAACTCCCAGCATTAGTGTCGTCAAAGTGGAGATAGTAAGGGGGTAAGGACAGTCTAAAGGAAGTGGCTACTTCCAATTTGATGCACCTTTTTTTTACTTGCTATGACACACTTTTCCCTCCAAGATTACACCAGGAGTCTGATCAACTGGTGTTATTGTTGGATTCTAGAAAAGTGGGGAGGATGTAAAAGATTAGGGAAAATGCCTGAGGTCCCAAGGGCACTCTAAAATTTAGATAACTTATGAGATTCACTGGCTTGTCTGCTTTGCAGGATAAAGAAAGCATTTGAACCATAAATCCTAGAGAAAAGAGAGAAGGAAATAGCTTTTTTTGTTGTTATTTTAAGGAATGTTCTTACCTTCTCCATCGAAAATAGGTTGGGTTTCCATGGTAGGCGTTGGCTTCGAACCATCATCTGAATTGAGGGTTAAAAAGAATCGAAAAGAAACTACCATTATTGAGGTAAATACTATCTACTCTCCAGTACTGTTGAATGATTGGGATTTGTACATGGCCCGGCCAAGTCCAGAAGAGAGAGAAGACAGACAGAACAAAATCATTTTATGCTAAAAACAGTAACATTTTACATAAAACATGCATCAAGCCCTTTCAGTACACTTAAAAAGCCTCCCCGCTCCCTCCACAAACCACTGGTGTTTATCATCTGGTAGTCTCCCCAAAAGGCAATTAATTGCCTATTTAGTTTCAGTCAGTTTAGTTTTACACAGGCCATTTCCTGAAGACAGCAACAGTTCTGGGGATTGCTGTCCTATTGTGTCTTCCTCCTCATTCCTTTTGTTCAAAAGAAAAATTCTTCTTCTCAAACTTACCTGTGCAGAACCTGGCACCAGCATGTACTGCAGAGCTGTTAGAAAGGGATGGTCAAAAGCAAATCTTTTTTCTTACAATGACTGCATCAAGGTGTTCTCTAATTGCAATGTGGTAGTAATGTCTTCTAACAGCAAAATTGTGGGAAAATAATTTCTCTTACATTAAGTTCAGGTTTAGTTGGGTCTGTTCTGCCCATGACAGTATTTCATGAGTGATCTCTCCTGCACCTTAACTCACAAACCTTTGATACATTTTCTCCTCTATCCAGTTCCAGAGCACAGGGATAAGAGTAGCTTTGGTGGGTGCCTAGCATCTAGCCAGGGTCAACCTACTACGCCTAGAATTGGGGGTTTTTCCCTGTTTGAAATATAGTGACTTAGAGCTTCCAATTTCTAGTAACTATTCTTTGCACGTGTTATGGGCAGGAATGACACTAGGCAGCAAAGTGGGCAGTAACCAAAAATGTAAAGTTACACAGTGAAAACCTGTTGGAGGGAGGAGGCCATGCCAGATAAGCCAGGCTTGCCTCTATCTCCATGATCACCAGATGCACGGGGCAAACACTCTTTGGAGGAAAGGCACAAGAGACAGTCCTTCCTAGAGGCAGCAATAATTGCCCTTAGCCTTCTCTTGTATCAGCTCCATTTACAGAAGTAAGAGACCATTGGAAGGTGAAGGGAAGGGCAGAGATAGAAAACAGAAGCTCATAGACTTTTTCCACCCATACCTGTATTTGCACTTTTGAAAGTGAGGAAAAGCTTGAACACCTCTTCCACAATTCATTAATTTTGTGCATTTCTACACAAAGTAGTCTAATTCACAGAAAAAAAAACATGCTGATAATTCCATTTCAACCTCAGAGATCCACTGAAATAAAGGACATTGACAGAAATGAGAGACACCCTATTGTCATTTTCCCTCTTCATCATTGTATTTCGTTTTATGCTTAGCTGCAAGCATAACAAAAAATACTTGGAAGAAAAAATACTTACCATTTCTCAGTCAGCTCTTGTTCTGAGCTTTCCTGTTATTGGGCATTACCAGTAACCTGGATAAGCAGTATTTATTTTTTTCAAAGTTTGAGCAACTGACTTGGAAAAAATTCCTGAATATTGCTTCAATTACAAGGAGGAAGGTTTTGCCCTTTAAAGACTCTTTGGACAGAAGTAAATAGCTGATCTTCATTTTTTATGTTAGAGCATGTTGCTCTGCTTCTGCAAGATTCCAGGAGCCACAGCTATGGCTTGTTATTTATTTAGGATGGCACTTTACACTATAATGAAGCAGTGAACAGTATGTAATTAGCATGATTGGCTATACAGATTGAGAAACCAACGCAAAGCTGCTGAAGACACTCATAGAACAACTAGAAAGGTGAATAATTCTCAAGTTATACAAAACAGGAAGAGACCTGGTGTTAAAAAAAGGACCAGTACAATAATAAGTTTCTTCTTATTGTTCTCATGAATGCTTCTGCACCAAGTAATTACAGAATTGCTTTTCAGATTTAAAGCAGCAACCCGGAAGCCAACAATGGAGGAAAATTAGAAGTGGATCTGAGCCACAGCACTTGATCCAAATCATTATTTGAAATTTGGCAGAACACAGGATGTTTCAGGTTCATGGGGGTTCTTTCACATTCATGTATGTGCAAGGAACACAGCAGCAGTTACAATTTGTCAAATACATTCTTCTTAAAGAAAGAGAATTTTGCAGCAGCTTTTGTATGAAGTTAGCCATTAAGCTACTGGAGAGTATTAAATAAACCCCTCAGTTCAAAGCTACTGTTTAAGATAATCTCAGTAAAATGGCTCAATAAATTACAATCATTTCTTTACTGGATTACTAAGGTTAAATTGTCACTCAGTCCACATTGTAGCAGCACCCAGTACAGTATTAAGGGTTTTGCAAATAGAGAAAAGTATAATTATTCCCCTGTTCAAGCAACTACCGTTCTTTCATCACACATACAAGAAAAAATGCAATAGACAAGAGCCCTGTAATTATGTTCACCATATTTCAAAAATCAAAAGCCAGGGATATTTCTGATTGTTTTTTAAAGGTCATGAAATAGTCACATAAAAGACAAAAATTGCACTTCATTAAAAACACCATGCTCACTTCCCAGCTGCCAGCTTCTTACTCTGAAACTACTAAATTTTTTTCTTAAACTGGAGAATTCTCAGTAAGTCTCAGTGTTTCAAATTAGCTTATGGCAAAAAGTTTCACTGCTGTTCCCTTTCGGCAGAAAAGCCACCCTAATACTTGCCTACTCTTATTTGATTTTTCCTCTCACTCAATACTCCGTTTGTCACACTGAACATTTGTTCCACTGCTCCTCGCAAACAAGGACTAAGTTCTATATTACATACCTGAAAGTCTAACAAACATTTTGTATTCCTTAAATAAATATTTCAACTTAGAACAAAACCCCAAACTATTCCAGAGGCCTAAAGTCTCCAGTGATATTACATGAGAAGTACAGAATACTGTTACTTCAGGTACAAAGGTAATGAAGTATGTTCACTGAGTACAGTCTCCTCCTTTTTTCAAAGAGCTGTTAAATTCCACACTTTCGAAAGAGGCATGTCACTGCAATAGATCCATATACGCAGAATGTCACAGAGAGATTAAAGAGATCAAGTGTTACTTCCTAATCCCTCTAGATAGCAATGCTTCCAGACCAGGAACTCATGTAATTCAGAACCACATCCCTTGGTTGAAGAATATTTTCAGAGCCTTGAGGAAGAGTTCACTGGGATACTTCTCTTCCAAGTTTTATAACACAGCATGAATACCCACTTTTTTTTCCCAAGACCACTGACTACAGGCAGTATTACTCAATAGAATACCTCCTTATGGGACATTTTAAAGCTATAAAACTCCTCCAGTAGGTGTCCTTTTTCTAGGTACACTTGCAAAAGTTAAGCAGATTTTTCTGGCTCAACTGCTGTCAACTTTAAAGTGGTATTTTTATCTTGCCACAGGATAAGAGTGAAACAGGCAGGTCTAAACGAAACTCCCTAAGCCATTTTCACATTAAGATACCTTAGATATAAACCAGAATCCCTCTTGCTCTGCTACTGTCAGAAGCTCATAAGCAAGAACAGTTTTTATTGTATTTGACTGACAATGACTCAAAACAGGAACAACTAGTTGCATGCCCAGATCTACTACTAGTGCTGGGCAAGAATTTTTTATGCAACCACTAGAATTCCCCTCCCCAAGTTTTATCCTTGCAAAACATCTAGCAGGCATCCACATCTGGAATGACTGTAGTGTACACTGGGGTTGAGGGAGAACGAGATCCAGTTCATGCAAAGGACAACTGTTAAAGTGATCATTTTACTCTGAATGACAAGCACTGAGGCCATGAGCAACTCAAGTTACATCAGGAGAAAAGTAAACTCCTTGACATGAAAAAGCATTAATTACTGTGGAAAAATGTCAAGTAACTGCCTGCTGCTGTGAATTACCGTTCTTGACTCAAGCCACCTAATGGAAGCTGTAGAAAGAGGAAAAGTTAGAAGATAAAAGTGATGTACTGAAGGTCGATGTTGCTGCAGAAGCACATAGGTCTTGGCCTGCTAATGCGATGATGCAAGTATACAGATGATCTGTGCAGTGAGTATATTCTTCCTGGGTAGGACATGTGGTATGGGAGGCTAATGTTGTGTTCTCACTGGAATCCATGAGGCAATCTGTAAACACTTCTTCCATTTTGAAGAGCACAGGTGTTGACGGAGTCAATCATCCAGGCTTTAAACAAAATCTAGTCTTTTTTGTAAGTCTATAGCTTGAACATCAATGCTTCCCAGACTTGAGTCAGACTGAGAGAATAAGCAGATGACAATTTTAAATGCATAGCTCTGCTCTGGGAAGAGGTAGCCTTCTTCCAGTGTCAAGTGGTTTCTTCACTTACCATCACTTGGTGTTGGCTCAGTCATTAGAGAGCATAGCTAAAGCTAAACAAGCAACTTAGAGCACAGAGAGCCAGGACAATGAGTGAACTCTTAGCATGTTCTGTTTGATGCAGCAAAGTCCACCTTTAGCAAACCTGTCAAGTCAACAGCAAGGGAGAAGAGCTTTCCTAGGCTTTGGTACTCCGGAGGGACTTAAGTCATACATACTCATTCCTGTGGCTTTAGTAACTCTGGTCAGATGAACAAAGACCTGCCAGGTCAATTAGACTCCTTGTATCCACGCAGTTCCTGAATCTTGAAGACGCACTTTTGTCTTTGACATTTCTATGTATTATCCCCAGGTGCAGGGTATTTTAAGTATTAAAAAAAAATAAAAGAAAAAATACAACAAAACTTGTGTTTTGTGTTTGCACTACATGGGGTCTTAAACAAAAATACATGTCCCTTCTAGTATTGTAGGGGCGGAGAAAATTGTTGCCTTAACCACAATCCTTCCCTACATTAAATGAAATAATTTCAGCAAGTCATAATTAATTTAATAGTCTATGCGAACTTTTATGTACAGACATATATTGCCAATATAAGCGCAGAAAGTCAGCATTCATGCAAAAAAATTCTTACAATCTGGCCAATCAAGATAAGTTTTTGCAAGCAGCTGAAATGAAAACACACCAGTGCAGATAGACTTCCCTGCCAAGTTTTCACACTCCTATCCATAGAATCATTTAGGTTGAAAAAGAGCTCTAAGATCGTCAAGTCCTACCACTTCTATGCAGGGAGATCCCACAACTGTTAAGAAAAAAACCCCAACTTTTTAAACCAAATCAGCAAAAGCCAAGTTCTCACTCTTTATTGCTTTAATTTTAAGAAACAGCAGCAATGTACTCCCTTTGGATATAACAACCCCCAAACACTTGGATACGAACTTTAAAAGGTGAAAATATGCCTAAGTGCTAAACATGGAAGGGCTCTGTATGGCTTAATGAGCTCTTAACTGCCAAGGTTGACTTGCTCTGTCACTGCAGTAATTTTTCTCTTCCTACGTCAACTATTCTGTATGCCATATGGATGCAAGCAGCCTTTATTTCAGCACTGCATTCCAGGCATCAACCAGATAGGATAAGGAGCCTTTCCCCGTGCCTTCTGGAAGGCATTAGTTCCCCCCACTTCCTTCTCACATCTCCCTTGCAGGTGCATCAACATGAAAAAAGCCACTCAAGCCCCAAGGACTTTGTGATCCAATGTACGCAGTGTTTGTTTGGCAGCACAATTCTTCGCCCTGCAAGAAAGCCTATCCCATGCACAGACAGCTGGAAGTAACTCTGACCCCTGTGACACAATTCAAAGCCTCCTCTGTTTGGCTTTTTGATTCCTGATTGACACACTCACTGCCAGGCGGAGATAAATGCTGCTGGGAGGACAATGTTGATCTGCTCTGACTATTCTTGTGAAGGACTTTTTCAGAATAATAAACAAAAAACACTGGTGTGTTTAAGTGTCTGAATAGAACTGGAGGCAGACAGAGTGGGGAGTGGAGTGCTTTACAGAGGCTGGCAAGTCGATTGAAGAGTTAATTGTCTGGGTGTACAATGAGTTTATTCTGACCACAAACAAAGAGCCCACTCTTCCTAGGCCTGGTCCTTCAAAAGCAAACGTGTCAAAAGGGGTCTGGAGCAGCACTCATTAATAGCAATGCTCTAGTCTCTGGGATTCAGTGGCTTTGAAACTATTCAACCTCGAGATTCAGACAGAATCTCTCTAAAATCCAAAGTGCTTATTTACTGCATAAGTTCTAAAGGTAGCTCTACATTGACTAGCCAAAAGAAACCTGCCCTCTAACCTCTCATTCTTTTCAGCCTTTAAACAGCTTCTTTTGAAAAATAAAGACATAGCAAGGTATTACCCTTCACACATAATGCTGTAGACACCTTCCTCAACATGAGATCCAGTTTTATATTATTTCAATTATGTGTCATGTAAAACTGACCCTTAATGTCTCATACTTGGGAAGATACAAAATCCCAGCCCACATCTGGACCTGCATTTCAGAGCTCGCACTATAACAGGTCAAACCAATACAATGTCCAAAACCATCCCGTGCCTCTGGGAAAGTTCAGATCCAGATTCAGATTTGAACTTTACAGGTTGAACCAAGCCCTATGGTAATTACCCCTTAAAATACCTGACTCCCTTCTGTAAGGTATGCAAACCTTTCTGGGGAGAAAAAACATCTTCTTAGTACTGCTGCATGGAAGACAAGGCAGTTGAAAACTGAGCCATTATAATTTACCACTTCGATGGCAACACTCTTAGGGATTTTGGTGTCAATTCAGAGACACTACATGTTACTGGAACAAGCAGCAGCTATAAAGATCAGAGAATTAAGCTGAGCTTTCTTGTGATGTAAATTTGCTTCACTACTTGTGAAAAGTTGTTGTTTTAACACACTTACAGAAATGTAGCATTCCAAAGAACATTTTCCTCAAGTATATGGGCATGCTTCCAAGCAGAAGACAAACTACCTTAAGATTATTAAAGCCATTATTTAAGAGCACTAATCTAATTCAAACTTGAGACTCACCCTTTGCTCTCCCCTTTCTCAAGCTAAAATCCCCAATATAGTGCAATCAACTAATTTGAGAGGACAGCAGGGAGCCACAAGTTTGTGTGATCTCTCTTTTGTTCTAGTGAGAAATAAGTGAAGGATTCAAAACCTCAAAACCTGTGAAATAAGATTTCTTGGTTTGCAGCCAGTTTCTCTCCAAATTGTAAACAGTAAACCACAGTCTCAACCAATTTTGCAGGCTTGGAGTTTTGAACAAGAAGCAGCAGTATCCCTCAGGTAGCCTGAGTACAGATGTAACTCAAAATAAGGAAACTGCACACAGTCCTGTTGTTTAGAACTAGAACTCTCAGTTCATTTTTGGGCCAAACTCCAACACACAGATGATCTTCTCTATAAAAGCAATTTGTACATAAGATATGGGTTAAAGAAGCGGATGATCAGATTTTCATTTGGTTATCAGAGCATTTCTGAGGTCAAATGCAAGGAAGCTTGAATGGAGAAGACCTGCCACTGCACATAGATTTACCTTATTGCAGTTTTACAGTTTTCAGACTTCACAGCCAAATTCCTTCCCAAAAGGCAAAACAGGTCTCTTCAAAAATGTGGAAGTAATAGGAAAAATAAATGCCCAAGGCCAGATTTGAACCTTACCTGTTAAAAAGGCGAAGCAGGTAATAAAGGTCATGTTACTTTCGAGACCATCTTCAGTAAGATTTGCACAAAAAGCTTTATTTTTGATCAACATAGAATCACTGTCAAGCTGTGGATACATTGTCCCCACTGTGCCCTCCCCCACTTTCAGAGACTTGTTATTCTCACCCTCCTGCAACAATCCCAGCAGCAGTTTTATTCCTTAAACTAGACAGAAATCATCCAGTGACTTAGAATACATGCTCTTGTCATCAGCTCTTACCTACAGAACCAAGCCTCCAGTTAATGTCACTGCCCCAAACAGAATGACAACTAGGTTGCTAATGGTTTTAATTGTATTGATTTAAGTCAAAAACCTTAAGTTCACTCCCAGAGTGGCTCAAATTGCCAGGAGGAAAAAAAAAAAAAGGGGGGGGGGGGGGGGGGGGGGGTAAAAAAAAAGTAAAAGAACCTGCATATCCATTCAAAGGCTCTTGAGGGAGCTGCTAAGATACAAGTAATTTTTCTTAATCTATCATTTCCACTCTATCAGATTCAAGCCTTTCTCCCTTTGAGCTTAGTTCCTCCTTTCCATCATAGGCAAAATACTACAATTCTTTGGCAGAAGGGACTATTTCCCTGGTATTGCTGCATCTTTTCTATCCGACTGCTGTTCTAGCTACTTTGCTGAGCTAATAATCAAAACTTCCATTTTTTTTAATGACTGTATAAGCTATACAATACTTTTACCTTGAAACATGACCATATCCTCAATCCCATGGTGTCGAAATTCATTCGCTTTTACTTTGTTCATATATCTTCTGAAATAAGCTTGGCAGCAGCAGGGACAACACTAAAATCTCTCTTTGGACTAGAGTCCATTAGCCCCACTGAACAGCTTGCCTAGAAATGCTACATGTAAGTGCCATATGTTGACTTATACGTTGATTTCACAATAATGAATAATTAATAATTAAGATAATTTCAGAACATAGTTTCTAGCAGCAGACAAGCTACGAGCCCATCCTCACTAGCAATGTAAGAATGTTTAAAACACTCAAGTTCAACTACTTGTTGAGAAAGGAGAAGGGGAACAAAGCTCAGAGTCCCAGCTCAGCTTCCAGGCTCTGCTTCAATCTGGGTAAGTTTTCAGACAGGATCTCAGCCTGCCTGTCATTGCAGACTGATGTTTCACAGCTGCTAGCAATGTTCTGCATGGCTAAAGAAATGAATCTCGACCACCATGGAGCGTGGCTCTTCTCCTTATGTACCAGCAACAATTTCACTGTGTAAAAAATCAGCTACGACAACACCTGGGAAGGCTATTGGAATGCCTTCAAAGCTAAAGAACACACACAGGCTGCAGAAAGAGGCTCCCAATGGGAGCAAAGAATATTATTCATTCAGCTGTATACTTGAAGCTGTCCTTCAAGAGTCTAATGTCATCCCCCTACTGAGACACACGCCTGAAGGAAAATGGAGACACAGCTAAAAGAATCAGGGAGGACTAAATGTTTTTTTGGACTGGCCATAACACACAGCACCAAAAACTACCTGTTACCAAAAATCATGACTACTTAACACTTGCTGAAGAATGATGACCTATTTACCAAGTACCAATGGCAGCCAGCTGTAGGGATGGCACTCAGTTTCAAAACAGAGTCTCCAAGGCTCATTTTGACCAGCAGACACCTTCATGGGTCACATGGCATAGAAAAGCTTTGCTGTGGTAAATACATCCCAGCAATCATACAGCTGCAAATCCAGCACTTCCCCTTTTTTTCTACAGAAAAGGATCAAGGTAATGAAGATGAGAGGAAGAACTGAAACAACCTTTTTCTTCAGGGAGATTATTAAAGCTTATTTCCTTTCAATTGTTAAACACTGAATAAAGAAGAATTAGGCTCTGTATCTGTGTAGTAAAAACTGTATCCAAGTACATATCAATATAGGCTACAACCAAATTATTTGGAAAAGCTATTGACAATCCATACAAGGGATGTTAGGCCATCTTGTTCCAAGGAGGAGTACTCTCTGTAGTAATAAACAGAGAAAAGGGAGGTGAGTTAGAAAAGGCAAAGTAATACATGGCTGCTCTAGACAGTCCTGGCACTAAGCTTCACAGGGAAACTGGAGAGAAGCAGCACAACACAGAAAAACAGAGCAGCAATATTACACAGGCTGGGTAAATCACAGTTAGCAAAAGTTGGCGTATAGACTATTAGGAATGTTTGTTGGTGGCTTTCTTTTTATCCAAAGCAGAAACACCTCCAAAGCGTCAGCATTACTTACACTGTAGAGTGAGTGATGAGATCAAGAAACCAGCAATAGCTAGCACTGAGAACATTTAAAAATAGATTGAAAGAGGGGAAGCAGAATAGGAGATGCTTAACGTTTTAATAGCTTTGTACTTGGTAGAAGAACACATTTTTATCTCACCCTGTAAACACTACAAGTATTACAGATACCGCAGGATTTTAAGCTACAGTATCTTAATTTTGCACCATCCTCTGTTTGGCTCACTGCCTTGAATGACATTTGAAATAAAACAGGGAGCAAAAAAGTTTCCACACATAGAAATATTTTGCTTAAGGCACCATATCTCATAGCAAGGTTTTTAGCACTTGACATTGCCCCAAACTTTGAGCAAAGTTTGCAAAAAGCTCTACAGCACTGTCAACAGCTGCCTGATCACTGCTGGCAAAAGCAACAACCACCTTAGGATTGTTTAGTTTAGCCTCTCTGGTTTTATTCTACCTACAATATATCACTTTTTTTTCAGGAGCCTCTACTTTGATGTGAAGTATTCTCTGTTTCCACACAGCCCAACAGACACCCCCTCCTCAACTACCTCTCCTGAAAGGCTGCTCAGAGTCCATGATCAACTACCACCTTGTCACTTGTAGGCTGTGTAAGAGCCCAGATATCTGCAGCTGTAGAAAAGGGAGCACATCTGAAATGCCTGCAAGGACATTGCTCTGATTCTCATCTTAGACTGCTTTGCTGAACAACAAAAAAAATTAACAAGTGTTATGCAAGCTTTATATAGTAATAACAAGATCCCTAGCTTTGGAAACATTTTAGAAGCTACCTGAAAATACATGGTGAGCTGGGGCAAGGGGCATGAAGGGTGTGATTAGAATACCAGTCTTCCTTTCCTCTCTACCCAATATCACTCACATTCCCTTTCACTCCTCTCCTTCCAGCTCTGGTCTCTTCAAGGTAAAGACTCTATAAATTCTCCCACATCTTCAAGGCCTATAAGTGGGGGGTTGGAGACAGCAGCAAATTTGCCAGATCAATGGCCATTTGAAATTCAGACATATGGTTGAAGCCCTACAGCTGCATGTGTTAATTACCACACGTGTCCCCTGTAAAGCAGTCTGTTAAACACAAAAAGAAAACAGAAGAGAAAAAAGCCTTTCCAAGGGATTAAGTAAATAGTCTAAATTTTTGACCCTGCTCCCCCAGACACATGCCTGTGTATAAGCTGCCTTCCTTTCTCCCAACACCTGCGTACTGAGGAAGCACAAGACCCCTTCCACCTCTAGCCATGTGCAGTCAGCCTATCTCAGAGTGTACTTTTCCCCTTCTAGCTCCTCATTTCCAGCTTCTTCTCTCGCCAGCCTCTCTCCCTTTCTCCTTTAGAGGACTAATTCCTGGCTGACAACCAGACTAGCCTTGGGCTTACAATATGCCTTTTCATTTCCTTGCAGGCAAAGAGAATGGATACCTCACTGATATATCTGTATTGCATGATTGCATGTGTGAAAATGAAGAAAAAGGGATGGGGGGGGGGGGGGAACAGATGTTTTTCCACCGCTTGTTTCCACAAGTTTTTTTCCTCCCTCGATCATTAAAGAGGAGTGTCAGAGCTTTAGTAAGCACAACTTTGCTCTCTAACTACATAGCTCCAGCTTTTTCACCCCAGGATCTGAACTTTGTCTAAAGGAGGTTTTCTACTTGATGATGAAACCAAAGGAACAGTTTCTGTACGAGAAAGAATGGAGAACAGAGGGAATCAGATACGGTAACAGTAGTGCTGGAAAGACCTCCAAGGGATCTAATGTGTTTCAGAAGGAAATGTGTATGCACAGAACAAAGCATCTCAGTGTACACAGGGTATAAGTGACAACACATTCACAACATTAAAATATTTTTATTTTAAGATGAAGGTCAATCCTCAAGTTACAGACTGCCAGACATCTACAGATGGATTGTTCAAAATTAACCAGAGACAACTGATTTTAAGAACCACCTCATTTAATGGCAATTTGTGAGCAGCTGAGCAGTCAAGATGAAACCTGTCAAATCCTTACACAAATTGCTTTGCTGCAGCACCTAAAGGTCCCATCAGAAACTGAGCACCAAGCTGAGCATTGGAACATGTAATAAAAGACACAGATACTGCCCAGAAAAGTTCAGTCTGTGGGGAAGACTTCTCCCATCCTTAGCTTTTATCAAAGCATTTTGCAGTACAGCTCCCTTGCTGTCAACAGGGAACAAAAGTCCAGATGAGCACACAGAGGAAAGCTGTTATTCCAGCTAGATCTGTTGTGAAGAAGCCTTAATTCCCCCAGGTGCCATCTCAGGAACTTGAACAAACATTGGGGTTGCCTCTCTAGCTTCTCCCTACCTTATTTACAGGCACACATGGTCTGCATACATTCAAGCTTTCCCTTCATAATTTCATAGTTTATCTCTCTTATAGAGAAACTTTGACAGAGCTCATGGGGCAAAGGATTTGAAAGGAAAGTATTTCCAACCCCTTGACCAAACACCTGCACCACGACAAAACACATTTCCTGGTGCATTACTCTGATTTGAAAGAAAACAATGCTAACATTCAGATGGCTAAATTCTATAGAGCATGAGAAGAATAATTTCAACAACTCTTTAAAAAAAGGTTTTGAGCCTACATGAAGTATTTAAACAACAAAACCCGCTCACAGACCCCAAATTTATTCAATTTCTCTGCAAGTTGTAATGATCAGACACCAGAAATCCACGTATAGCACATAAACAGTTAATAATACCTTAACAGATGTTGTTTAATCAATTGTTAGTCTACTTATTAGATCTACTCACCAGGTTGCTCAATACTATGACTTAATAATTTAAAAACCTTTACAGCTGTTCTTAAGGCATTACAGACATGAGTTGTCTGTAGATTGCTATAATAACACTCGTAAACTACAATTTTATTAAGTCATATTATATAGACTAAGCTACCGATTGGAACTGCTACTTTATAGATGAAAGCAGAATTCTTGCATTGTATCAAACAAAATACACTTTAAAACAGAATTTGCCTTCTTTTTATACTTGCCAATGAAACTTTCTTCAGCCTCAAATTTGATACATATGTTCTGAGGCCCACAAAAAAGTCTTGATGAAAACGAAACCATTTCAGACAAGGCAGGGAACCAAAAGGATTGGTTTTAGTTCTACTGTCTAGGTAACAAATTTGAGGTTTTACTTCTAGACTCTAATATTTCAAAAAATCTGTTTGCTTCCTGTGATATATCTAAGAGCTTTTTAGAACATTGCTCTGCTCTGGAAAAATGATCCAATATACACAGTATTGTAAAATTACATTCCTCTGTTCTCACAAAAATTGATCACAATTCCCAGTTAAAAGTTGTGTTCTTGCTATCTAATTAAATCTCTCATATTGGCAAACTGCAGTCTACCATACCTGTGAAATCAACTTGCTTTCTACAGTTACATTTAACTGGATAATAATAATAAATAATTTTGTAGATTATATACAGTCTGGAGATAGCAATAGGAACCAGAGAGAATTCTGACTATTTACAAACTGGCAAACCTACTGATTAAGTAAATAGTATTTTTTACAGAACTATTTTATATTATAACAGGGAAGAGAACTTCAATTCCACTGCTAAGTTTGCTTGGAAATATAAATATGGGCTAACCAAAATCTTATGTGCTACAAATTCCATCTACAGAAATTTTTGCTCACAGCCCACTTGAGCTGTTGCAGGACAGTTTTTGTTACACTCACCTCTCCCCATAACTCCTCAGTCAGTTTCATGAAAAGCAGCACATATTCATGTTTCTCCCATAGATTGTTTCCTAACTCTATCAGATTTTAACAGGGAAGACTGAGAAACTGTGACCATCAGCGTGCAGTAGAACAAATCAAGCTTTTGCACATCTGAAAGACTTGGAGCACTCTTGTAGCACACACACATAGCAAATCTGTTGCTTTCATGAAGCAGACTTATTACATATGCATAGCAGTCTAATTTTCCACATAGCTACACTACACACCCAGCTCTATCCGCAAGCATCAAATTGTTTGCACATTTTGAGCACACCTGTGTTCAACCTGTATTTTACCTGTAAGAGACCTGACAAACACATCAGCCCTGGTCTAGGCTATTACATGATGAAGTTAAACAGTTCAGAAAATGATATTTGCACAAACATTCTCCTCCATCCAGATTTCTAAGTTAGTATATATCGTTTATTTAAATCTATATACTTAACATATGGGATCCAGGTGAATTGTTTGGGTAGCACTGCAGACTTGCTACCTGCTAATGTTCTGCAAAAAATTAATCATAAGATGGTGTTCACCAGCTAGAACCATCACTTGACTTCATACGGCCTCAGCAAACTTGTATTTACTTCATCTTACTGATGAAGGCCACACAGTATTTCTCTATCTTTCCTGTATTCTCCAAAAACTGCTAATGACATCAAAGCATTCTCAGTATTTATGCAGCTGGAGACACAGCTGAAGCTCGATTTGTGTAACAGCACAGTTGTGTTTCAGATTTTATCAGTACCTAGTTGAATCCAGAAAGAACTGGAGAAGGTAAAGACCAAGTCCCAGTCTGGTGCTTTAGTCACATTTCAACTTAATGTTTTTGTCAAGATAGTATCTCTTCTGTGAGACATTCGAGCCCCTGTGGAGGCCATGTGCTCCTCTCCCTGCGAGCTGAGGGCAGGTGAATTAGTGCCAGCTGCACCTGACTTCTTACCACCAGCAGACAAAGCTTCCAGGTGCCCAGGTACAAGCAGCTCCATTTATTTACATCAGCACAAGCTGTCCTTCACTTGGGTTTGCCTGAGGAGAGTGTTCACCCTTTACCGCTCAGCCTAATTACTGACTCACAGTAATGGCTCATTACTGATTCAAATTGCTCAGTCTGTTGGCTGCACAACTGGGCCTTTAGCATTTTCTAGAGGTAAGACTCTTGGAAAACAGCAGGGAAAAAGCCACAGAATGGCCAACTTGCCCACAATTGCAGCCCAGAATTTTCCTGCCAACAAAGCCTGCCTTTAAACTAATTTCTTACAGTTAAACCCACAAAAAGGAGCCCAATTCTACATATTTAATTGGCAGGAATTTAAAGTTGCTCATCTTAGGTTTCTCAAAGTGCTTCAGCATTTTCTTGCAGGCTGCAAAACTCATTGAAGAAAGCTTTTTGCAGCTCCATACAAGAGTCATGTCTACGTGTAAGATAGTAAGTGTACAACAAGCTCAGCCTGGGCTTTGCCTTCTGCAGGGCCATCACTGCTTACATTTCACCAACAATTACTCAGGGAATGGCAGATGCTATTGTCAGCTTTTACAATAGGGAAACGAGACAAGTCAAAACAGGCCTGGAATTTTTCGCACTGCAAAAGACTCTCTAAAAGAAAAAGGGAGTTCATACCACTCAAGACTTTTCATGACTGACACTGAAAGTTACTCCAGCCCAAATTTACCCTATAGCTGCATCATCTTTAAAGCCCAGATCACTGAACCAACCATCCCTTTCCATTTCCTTCACTCAGTTGATTTAAAAATGCTACCATACAGTGTATCCCCACTTCAACATATTTCCTCTTCGCTCACTTTTAATTCACTCTGATTCCAGTTTTAAGAAGGAAGAGCAAATGACTTTACAGAGATAAGCAGTTACATGGCTGTTTTTTATATCCCTCTGATTCCTAACAAGCCTACTTTTAAGACCACCTTGGTGGCTGTAAAAGACACTCCTCCTGATTGCAATATGCTAAATCTGAGCTAAAGCCCCAACATTTCACAGATAAAGAAAATAAAACTTTGTTTTATTTCATGTTTACTACTTTTGTCTCAAAGTATGGCACAATTTCCCTTTGGCTGGAAAGAAATGTCCCACATTCTTTAGGCAGGGAAGAAATCCAGTAACACTGGCTCCAAGGATGCCTTTCACTGCTTCTTAAAACATTAACAACATCCTAGGGGGAGAAACTGGGGAGATCCAGACCTCTAGAGGACAGCATGCGTTTTCCAAGTGTCTCAGGACCTTCAAACTAAGCAGCAACTGGAGCAAATTAATGCAAGAAGCTCCTCATAAGAAAGGACTATACAAAGAACAAGTCAGAATAAAAAAAAAGAGACAGCAACAGAAATCTGCAGGTTCTGGATATCCTAATCCTACAGAAGAGTAATTGCATTCCTTGGCAAAGGTCTCGGGAACTTGTTCTTCATTTGCAGGACAAATTCAGCATAGAAAGGTCAGTGTAAGTGTCTGAACTGCAAAGTCACAAAGCAAGCATGTTCTGGAGGGCCTGGGTTTCCATTCCACCTCGTGCAAACATGCCTCCATCTCCCCAGGCCCACGTCTGCACTGCCTTCCAGCAACTGAATGCTTCTCCGACACAGAACAAATCAATATGGCCTATTTTAAAGTTTCAAGTTTGGTGCCAATTTAATTTGATTTTAATTATCTTATGGGGTAAATTGTATGAGTAACTGGCATTGCATCATACAGAAACAGCAGCAATGTAAATATGGATAATCAGAGCACGGAATTTAAAAATAAGAAGTATCTCTTGCCAACATGCTTGCTTGTTCTCTGCAGAAAGCTCCACTTCTGGAACTACATGCCAAGCCACATGAACACAAAGCCATTTTGTTTTCTTCTCATCAGTAGTGAGAGAGCCTGTGAGTGGAATCGTATGTTACCTCACATCTTCTGGTACTCCAACATACCTACTGAGCCCCAGAAATTAGAGCTAAACAGGAAGGAAAAGAGGGCAAAAGATTTGGAGAAATAGTTATTACCAATAACCAGCCTTTTTTTCCTTCCAACATTAATTTGCCTCTTCAAAAGGAGAGCTAATATGCTAGTAAAGTCTTCATTTATTACCCAGCAATGTAAGCCTACCCCGTCCACACTGTTTCTAAGGCAGAGCAGCCTCCACCCTTTTGCCCTGAAGACTTGAAAGGCACAAAGTCTATTAGTTCATATTTTACATTCCTGTATGAATTAGACAAAAGAAATCATTTTTGAGAGTCTTAGCTATACTTTGTCTTCCCCAGAGCTTTGTCTTCCAAAGAGCGTATCTGTGCCAGATACGCTCTTTGACTATAAGACCCTCACTCAGGGATGGAGAGAGGGAGGAGTCTGCTGTGCAATTGGAAAATTCCAAAAGCTCCCAAATCAGACAGCAGTAGCCCAAAGAGGTATCAGAAGCTTACAGGTTGTGCCTCTACAATAGAAAGGTCATCACTGACCCAGTTCCTGCTGGACCCTCCTCATCCTGCCCTTTTGATCACCTGGCAAAGAGGAATCTTTGCAACAAGTGTCTGAACACTCAGCTAGAACAGATGGTTATGCGCATGCTAGCTTGCCATCAGTCTTCAGAGAAGCCAGACATGCAGCAATCGCCTTACTTCAAGAAAGCCAGGCTGTTCTTGATTCCAGCTTCCTTACAACAGGACCTGATACTGGAAATTTGAATGAAGGTAACTTAAGTCAAGAAAAAACACTGATAAGAAGGATGAATTCATTTTTAGATTAGTCATTTTCATCACTAGATGAAAAAGTAATCCTGTGTCCATCAAATCTCAAACCAAATTATTACAGCTTCTAAAAGCCCTCTTGATTTTAAAAGACCCGTTAAATAGCTGCTCGTAAGTACTTTCCTAACATGATGGAATAGGGCCAGACTTGCTTGTGTGTGGGTTTCCAGCAGATACAAAGAGATTCAGAACTGCAGGGGACAGAAAGTTTACATGACTGCTTGAAGCATGCTGGCCCCAAAGGGAAATGTTTCCCCTTTGACAGTTACTGCACAGGACATTTCTGCAGCCACATCACCAAGCATACCATCCTTGAAACAGGATGCCACAGGCAGCACCAAGGAGAAACAATTTATATTACAAATTTTAAATTAATTCATACCATTTACAGTTTTCTTTTTGCATGTTCCAACCTCTGAGTTAATAAAGGGAGTGAAGAAGAAGAAACAAGTTCAGATGTTTTCCCCTTTTGCTCCTATTTCTCATGAAATCCAATGTCAGCTGCTTTCAATTCTAGAACAACAGACCAGGATTACCCAGGTAAAAAGCTTACAAATAACTCAAAAATAATGCAGATTTCAAGAGCTATTTGATTTGCTTGTATTTCAGGCTAGACTAGCAATGACTGCATTAACAGAATTATAACCATGTGTTCAGGTGCCAATTACACATTAATGCATAATTACAGGTTTAAAGAGACATATCCTTACCTAAAATAAGAAACAGGCTTCAGCATTCAGTCTCAACTAAGTAGTTTTCCCTGCATCTTTCTTCTCCTTACCTTTTCTTAAGCTATTATATACAAGCAATAGACTGGAGAGCGGATATGCTCAAAATACATCTCTGCTCTGAACAGAGCAACCTAATCCCTATTAAGTGCTTTCAGGACCTCATTGACATTCCCAGCATGGAAGATGTCCCTCAAATTAAAGTATTGGGATCAAAGTCAGTGTTTTCCTGGGTTTTGAAGTGTCAGGAATAACTGGTTTAGAGAGTTAGCACTAAAAATCCTGCTTCAGTTATCAAAACAGGAACTTCTCCCAGGAAAGAGCATTCATCCTCACCATCAGAAGTGAGGATGCATTCAGCACAGTTTTCCTGGAGTATGGAGACAAACTCAAAAGTTGACTCTGAACTGGGGCTAGAGGGGAGAAAGGCTGAAAATTAGGGTGTAGAAAAGGCCTAAAGACATGTTTGGCTGCTCCTCAATGTATGCTTCAGTGGTCAACCCTCCCGAAACCATTTCGGTGAATGCAAACCAGAGGACACAGGGAAGACCTACAAATACTCACAGGAGAAGAACAGTGACCCGTCTAATGCCTTGTTCAGGACAGGCAAGGACTGAAGACAAGAGCATAAAGAATCAATGCCTGTGAGGTTTCCAAGCACCGCTAAGGTTTAATCCAGCACTGCTCCAGCTGGTCAGAGGGTTTTATGCGCTGTCAAAAAACCCCACCTTTCAGTGCATACAAAGCCACAACCATGACATTGGCACTCCTGTTTCCTGGAGTACCAGTCATACTGACAGCCTCCATAATCTCTAGGGATTCTACTGAGAAATGCTCAGTATGTTATTTCAAGGTGAACAAGCAGAGGGTATTCTGGGCCAGCCACTCCTTTGGGAAGCTCAGCTTTCTTGTACTTCAACTCAGCTGAGGAGCACAGAGCAGAGCACACCCTTTTCTACTCCACAGGGAGCAGAATGGTCATCTTATTCTTCCTCCTGAAGGGGAGCTCCGATAGCACACCCACCCCTGCACCCTGAGCTGGTTAGGAAGCCGTGTTCTGAGCTATCTTAAGGGACTTGGCTGGGCAGCTGCTATTACAAAACAAGTTGGTGAAGCACAGGACTCCACTCACCTTTCCTTCCCGAATTACCCTGGCTTGATGGTTTATCAGTTACAGAACCTAAAGGGGAGAATAAAAAGAAGAGAAAAAGAAAAAGACATCAATTTAGATGCTGCACAATCACACAGAACATATGATATCACATTAATACAGTCAATATCTCAACCCATAAAGCATCTATTTTACTTGTCAACAGCTCCATTTAGGACTCAGAAAGCCAGTGGCTTCAACCAATGTGAAAAGCAACAGGAAGTTTTATGCATTAAGATGTTAAATCAGGATAAGGATAAACAAGAAATCTTTAGTAGCTGGATGTTGTGATTTGAAAGATCTCAACAGAGCAGCATGCTAGTAAGAAACCTGGAAAAAATCCAAGGGCAAGAAGGAAAGATCAATAAGAGTCACTTCTTTCGTTTGCAAATGTCAGGAAGAACAAATCAAAAACAGATGGGGCGAGTGTGCAGGGAATGCAAGCACAGTATTCTAAAGGAAAGGGATTAAGTGGGACAATTTGCAGAAAATTGATTTCAACCAACCCCTGAACATCCCCAGCTGTTTGAAATGGGACACTGAATAAGATCCAGCATGTACTTGAATAGAACACATCTTGGGTTGTTTACTGTAAGTTAGATCGTCACATAGTATGTATGATTCTATGCCTGTTTCTGCACTCTGCTTTAGTGCTTCATCCCCGTTTTCTACTAAGACTTGAACAGGTAATAAAAGCTTTTCAAATAAATCCATTACCAAAGTGCATAAGAAACTATGACAAGCTTTTTCTCTTTTTTTTTTTTTTAATAGCTTTATTCACAGGAAACTGATTCTTTCATGCACCATTACTAAACAACTCCAATGATTATTGAACATTCAGGAAACATGGATCAAAAGTCAGCTTTAAAGAAGGCAGCTCTGACAGGCCCAAGAATCTGATCAAGACAAACTCTGAAGGTAAACTCTGTTGCCTGGGCACTTTCACTTGCAGATCAGCTCATCACAGATTACTGCTGAATTACAAGTAGTGAGCACAAACTCAGTATCAGTCTTCATATGCCTAACATCTGTGTCCTACAACACGACTTCACTTTTCTGCAACACAATTTTATAAACAGCACAAGACCAACTGAATAGATCAGTAAAACTCTAAAACACACCCTACCAAAATCATATACTCGAAATGGTGTCAAAGTCATATTCTAAAGGTTTAAGACAGATTACTGCAGCATTGCACCTTACACTAAAATAGGATATTAATACTCTTTTCTTTACACATGCCTGTGAAAAACCGAGCATCTCCTCAAAGTACGCTGGCTCACTGGTTCTCAGACAGCTCTCCCACTCAACTCAAACCCTTATACAAGTCACTTACGTTTGCTTATTACCACAGAACACCCTACAGCCAAGAAGACACTGGATAAGGTGAGAAAAATTCAAAACCCCAAAGGTTTGACTGCTATCATGCTTCCACATAAAGGGCAAACACTGCAAGGTGTGAGAGGAAAACCGTATTAAAAACCTCTGAGGTGCAGATTGTAGAGCATGAAGCCAGATGTAACAGCAGTGTTTACGTGGCACCACTGAACATTTTAGAAGCACACTCCTATGCCTACTGCCTTTTCTTTCTTCTTTAATTTTTTTTTGGGGGGAGAGACAAAAGTGAGAAGGGCAGCACAGTTCTAGTGCTGTCCTTCAACTCTCCCCAAAGTACAGAACCACTTCCCAGCACTGCCTGTGTTTACTGTGGTGTTGTCACAGCAGCACTGTTCGCCACAGCTCACAAAGCTAGACTACTACTGATCCACATGACAATCTAGAGCCCAATCTCATTCCACTTCAGCCATGGGCTACCATATTGAATGGCGAGGAGAAGAAAGAAAAACAGCATTACTCCGTTTTAAAGAAAATTGTGGATTTGGTCTCAATAGACTGCTGGGCAACAAAGTAATGCCAGGCTGAGTGCCCAGGAACACATCACTTAATAAACATGAGTAACAGCCTGGTTCTGGACCTCCCTCTTGAGAGCTGTGGTGCAAGCCCAGTGCTGCCCACCCCATGACACAAACACATGGATCCTAAACTAAGTAACATGGTCAAAAGACCCAAATTCATTATAACAGCAGGACCCCAGAAACTGACAGTTTTGCACAGAACCACCTTCATAAAATTAACTGAAATCACCCCGTACAAAAATTACTCCGTGTCCTGCAAAATACAGCCCAAAACCCACTTCTTTAAAATATAGCTCATGGAAAAAAGTTATCCCATCTGTTCAGCAGATCTTCGGTTTTGCTATACACAGCAACACTGACTCTTGCCCTGGCTGCCACAGGTTTGTTACCTTAGTGGTTTTTCTTACTGAGCCTTGCAGAAGTGCCTGTATCCTAATTGCAGGGTGGACATGCCAGAGCCCAAACTGCAGCGTTAAGTGGGGTAAACTGACCACCTGAAAAGATTAGGCTCTCTCAAAAGGATGCATTCACCCCAACCC
Source organism: Corvus moneduloides (assembly GCF_009650955.1). Taxonomy (NCBI): domain Eukaryota; kingdom Metazoa; phylum Chordata; class Aves; order Passeriformes; family Corvidae; genus Corvus; species Corvus moneduloides. Next base: position 34,944,638 of record NC_045481.1, on the reverse strand, counting down.
TCTTTGGTTAAAAAGTATTTGTTGAAGCCACTCCCACAGTACCTGAACATACAGGAGTTTTGTTCTGTACAGAAGAGCCGCTAATAGGCTTGCCATCAGGTGTCACACACCAGCAGTATCCAGTGTAGGTATGGCACTGCACCTGTTTAATAAAACAAAGAGCAGGCATTTCATTTCTCACTCTATCACCAACCACTTTCATTATAATTCAGCATCTTAATGGAAGTCTCAACCCAGATGTATCACAAAGACACGCTTCAGAGCAAGGAGGTCTTACAGAAGACTACCTTTGATATCATTATCTTTTCTTCCCTCACCTCCCCCCCACCCAAAGAAAGGTTATTTCTCTTACTCCAACTCCTGTAGCTGGAATTCAGGTGGCAAAAGAAGTTAAAAGTAATCATCTGAAAACACTTTAGCTAGGAGTTGTGTCTCAGCTCATTCCACCCTCTGCTATATCCCACTTACTGTTTACTATTAAAAACTTGTCCTGCTGCATCCCAGCTGGGTTATGGAAAGGCCACCCTATCCCAAATTCCATAGCCACTGCTTAAGAGCAGCATCTGTAGGCATTTCAAAAGCACTTTGTTCAGTAAACATGGCTGGAAAAATGCAATACAGACTTGTTATGTTCACAAACCTTCTCCAGATAGATTTAAGCCCTATTCTGTTACTATGTCAAACTACACAGCAGGAGCAAGATCCAACATATTTGCTCCTCATATATTGATGCGGACTTAAGAACATTTGATGAAGGTTCTAGTGAGTCAAAAGGTACACAGTGTAAAATTCATCCTGATTGACTTTAAAGCTCTGCTTCTGAACTGAACATCTAGAGTTGCCAGTTCCTTCCTTCACCACAGAAACACACCAGAATTACTAATTCAGACATAGAACCTCTCAAGTAAGAATAGGTAAGTCCTGATCTAGCAGACTGATCTTAGTAACATCTATGCAGATATTAACTCAGCAGCACTGAAGTTTCATTCAGCCTAACAAATCTAATTACAGCCTTTGCCTCAGCTTTTAGAGAGGCAAGCATTTGGATGAAATTCAGGATGCCTTTGACATCTTTGAGATAAAAGTAAATTATCATTGTATAGGCACCAGTGCAAATACTAACAGGTCCCAAAATCCTTTCTAGCAAACACACTTTCAGCTGTGGCTAAATGGGCACATCAGTATCTTGAAATGGTATGGAAGTGCCTATGTTACTATAAACTAGAGATGATTCCTTCAATACATTTCTGAAAAAAGGCCATGAAATGAGACCACTTCAGAAACTGCCTTTATATTTTACTTGTAAAATGAATTCTGTCCATTCTCTCTTTTTCCAAAAAAGTTCATTGAAACCAATTTCCCATTCCAGTCCTCTTCACACAGAAGAGAAGAGTGATGGGGTGTTTGTGCTGTTCCCCTCATTAGGGATCCTTCAGAGCAAAACCAGTCATTGCCCCTCGCTGACAGCTGGCTTCAATGCCCTAAGGTAGCAAAGTTTGTTCAGAGACTTAATGACAGTTTTTTTAGAAGGCTTTGAATATCACATAAAACATGATCTAAGAGCAATTATAACACGGTACGTCGTGTTTATCTTGGGTTTTACTTGTTTATCTTGGGTTTTACTAAAGTGCAAATCAATCATTTTGCCTCAAGCATTTACTTTTAGTAGCCAAAATCAACAGTAATCTCATGTACCCATGTTACTGCAGTCACTGTCACTGTTATTTGCAGTTTCATTTTTCTTCTCCCAATAGATCACAAAATTGATTGCAAATTACTCAAAAGCACTGTGACTATAATTAGCAAAAAACGAGTTAGAAAATATTTGTTATTGCTCAATCGAATCAATTGAACACTCAAAACAAATGTGATGGAACTGCTTGGATTTGTGTTTGGAGTTTATCTTTGCTGATCATAATCACACACAAAACTACATTCCCAACAGCACAAGAAGCTGTCTTTACATCCGAGCATGAATTGTAAAAATCCTACCAAGGGATAAAGCTAAATTCCAGGATAGGGTCTTGAATTCATACAGCAAGACCACTCCATGTTACATAATATAAAAAAAATCCAGTGTACTCAGTATTTTAAAAAGTCAAGTATTAGTCACTTGATAGTCCTTAAGCCAAGCCTTCAGAAAAATAACAAAGTACATGGCAGAGGACTCAAAAAAAAATACATTGACACAAATTCAGGATAGATGCATTAACTAAGACTATGTTATGTAACGCACCTCAATGGAGAGCTACCAATTACATACACTCATTTATGCAAACCAAGCACATTACATCCATAAAAAAGTGAAGTAATTTTGTAAATAACTAGGCTAAGGAATGCTACTCTTCCTTGGACTGGTATCCCATAACCCTTTCTTCCCCCATGTTGCCATTTAAAATAGGAAGAAAAAAATCTGAGACTGACAGCACTTTCACAACAACCACAACCACATGTTTTACTGCAGCACAAAAGGACTTCCCTTCTACAGATAACAACTGCAATTAAATCTCAGCCATTATCCTAAAGGCCAAACAGCTACTCATGAAGAATAGATACTTCAGAAACCTCAAGAATCAGTGCAGTTGTTTTTCCTGAATGTCTTCACATTGAGACACACTACCTTCCACCGTGATACCTGACCAGGTCTCAGCATATTTAGGTGTCATAACAACAGTGGCCTACAGCCTAGAGTTTGCAGCTTAAAGGCTAGGGGGAAAGGTATACTCTTCATCAGCTACACAGGACTGTATGACACTGAAAAAGTGTAAAGGCAATAGCTGATCCAGTACCATTTTCTAAGCACTGTATGTAACATAAAAATGTCGACTTTCAGAGCATGTACAGTAAGGAATACCCAAATGTGGGTGTTTACTTTAAAAATTTTCCATTTATCTTACATTTGAGCTTTTATTTCTAAGTAACATTTCATCTGTCACATGAAATTCAATCTCATTCTAATCCTACTCTCAAAGTATTGAGATTTTTAAACACTTATAATCAGAAGAGTAAACTATGCAAGCATGACAGATGTTTACTGCACAGATCTAATCTTCAGTTACTGAGTTAATTTTGACTCTACCAAAATACACGTTAGAAAATGTGTGTTTGACTTTTTTGGCTCTCAGTCTTCTAAAGCTAAGCATTGAGGCAGAGGAAACGCAATCTCATATACTAAAATACAACCTTATATACTTAATAGACTTGATTGTTAATCAAGCTGCAGCTACAGAATGCCTGTTACTGCTGGAAAGGCACATGACACAATCTGATATCTCAAATTAACATAGACCTGTCCAACAGCTGAGCATTTTAAGTTACATAATAGGAAATCAGACAAATAAAACCTGTAAGTTATTTGAGGTCTTCAATAGATTCCCCATTAACATCTACATTTTAAAAAAATCCAATTGCATTTTAAAGCACTACAAGCAGCCACAATCCTGATCATTCATCAGGACATTGTTCCTATTTTTCATGGAGAGATAGGACATCTTACCTGTGTCTCACTGAAAGGATGAAATGCATGAGGGACAAACTCAAGAAAAATTGCTCCATCACCAGTCCCCAAATTAAAAGTGCAACAGCAGCTTCTCTATTCCACCCTGCCATTACAATGTGTGAAATCAAACAGCAGCCAATATACTGGCCACATGATCAAATACCTGCTCTCATAAAATTCCTTACAATACGGAAACATTAAAAGAGTAGTCACTGTCAGATGACTGTGCCTCTTAAGCTCCTCAGGGGAAAAAGAAGCCATTCTTTGGGTTTCTTCAGTATCTCACTGGCAATGCCAGAATCGGATTCCTTCTAAACAAGCAAGCAGCATCCCTTTATAGATATTTGACAAAGGAGGATCAAGGGGTTATTACTCAAATGTAAACCGGAAGTGAGAGAGAAATTGCACACACATATATGACAGAGAGAAAGAGGCAAAGCAGCAATTCTGTGATGGCTGAAACCAGTTTCCATGGAGTCACAGAAAGAGGTAGTTTGCTGTAAGAGGCTTGAAAGCACCTTGCACAAGCACTGGGGTGACCACAGGAACAGCAACACTCAGACTAGCCTCAGTGCTGTTCTTATGAAAAGTTTAGCAACCCATTCCTATCCCATCACAGATCAAACAAACATTTCCTGGCTCCTTCCACAATAGAGGGCAGACATGAGAAGAGAAGAACATTCATTCTGTATTCAAAGCTGTATTTCTATGAGAAAAGAAGAAACACATCCAGTTTTTGAATGGTACTGCTGAGGCTAAGGGCAGGCAGCAGAGCTACTGACTGCACTCACAGCACCAGGCAAGGCTCCAAATCCTGGTTGCATCCAGGTGCTCCTTGTAAACACTGCAAAAACAGCTAAATAAATAGCTCCAAGTCAGCAGGTCATTTAGTCTGACCCAGGGAGCAGAAGCCAGTGTCACACAGCAGTTCTTTAATCAAATCTTTCCTTTGTTCAAGCCATTGAGGCTCAGCTAGAAAGTCTTCTGAACCCAAGTCAGTGGGGTACACAACCAGCACACTGGCCTGATGGTTATTTATCTTAACTCTACATGGTGATGCCTCTGTTCTGGTTCACATGTCTTGCTGTAATGCTGAGACCCTGGATCTTGTCATACTTTTTGCTGCATTAGGAGTCAGCTGATTATTGTCAGAAGCCTGCTTACCTTTATAGGCAATTTTAGGGAGCTATGAGTCAGTCTGCATCTTCTGCTCAAGCCTCTTTGGGACTATAGCCCCTTAAATAATTTTTGTCACTTTTTCACTCATATTTAATTCTTCACAAATGGTGTTGTGCAAATAATCCCACCAGGGCTTTTTACAGCACCCACCTCCCTCAAGTCCATGAACCACTCAAGAAATTCTTGCTCCATAGGAATTTCACTATTCAAATAACCAGGGAAAGAAATGATCTGAAGCAGAAGGATCTTAGTCATGATCAAGGGCATTCCCATCACACATGCTGGCACGTATATTATTTTTAGTTCAGGAAAAGGGTCCCCAAGAGAGGCTTTATGCTTCTACACAGAATGTGACACTTTGAAGCTAAGAATGACCCTACATTGTCACTTTCCTTAAGTATGTCCACTCCCGCTTTAAGAACCTGTTCCTTTGCTATCTCGACTTCTTTGAAGAAACGCCATAAATAACCGAAGTTCTTACTTCCTTACCCATTCATGGTTTATCTTTAGCACAACATGCAAATGAGAAACACAATGAAAGCCCCAGAAAGAAAGCAAGTGTTTAAGTAGCAAACCTGCAGAGCAGTACTCACAGAAAGCTACAGCTACCATCTTTAGAAGGGATGTCTTTTAATAAAAAAAGCCAGAACCACCTACCAGTTAAAACCCAGATACTTTTTATAAAGAGTTTCTTTAATCTAGCAAGATAGACTGTGTTCTCCTGAAAGGAGAGGCGAACTCCTTGAGAGCTTAGTATTGCTGGAATCTGAGCACTGAATAATGGGATAATAGACAGCATCCAGGGAATGAAGGACATGTCCACACAGTACCTTGCTGCATTAAGACACAAGTTCATAATTCTGCCCAGCATCATGCTACACTAGCCAATACCGAGGAGCAGACTTGGATCATGAAGTCACACTGAAGGCTGAAAAGGTTCCCCGGCATCTTTAGAAAGAGCTGTTTGTGGAAGCTGGGAGAAAACAGAACTTTATATGGGCATTAGCATAGTGTGGAGTGAAACTATTGGTATGGACCATAATATAGATCACTCTTTCCAAGCAGACTTATATTACAAGATGTGGGAATGCTCTGGAAGCTATCTGCTAATGCAGAACTGCTCTGATAGTCAGCCCACTCACTGATCCTGCTGATCCTGTCATAAGACAACAGGTTTGACTGATGTACTCGCTTTAAGAGAAATCTTAGTGCTGTGTCATAACTGCACCAGGAGCCAGATTTTAAGAACCCTAAACTCAAAGAAACTCTCCAAGGAGACTTGCCCTCAGACACTTGTATGCAGACTTGTGAGGAAAAGAAACCACAACTAGACAGTGGAAGGTGGCAGCAAATAGCAAGACATACCACAAAGTCCCACAAAACTACACCCCCAAGGCAGGATTAACATTATTCATGTTTATATTAATCTGTCTGAAAGAGATCCCATTTAAAATCTCAACAACCTTTTCTGAAAAACTGCTTGGGGGAAAACTATGAAGAATGCAAGTCTCCCTCAGCCCATGGCAACAAGCCCAGTCGCACTAGGCGGCAAAAGAAAGTGTGCAGATTAACCACTAGTGCCTGTTGTTTATGAAGAACAGATCACAGCAGGTTAAGTGCAGCATGGAAAAGGAATGGCATTTATGCAAAATACAGCATAATAGCAAAAAGGCAAAAGTCTTGGGAACAGAAACTGGTTTTAGTCATGTTCAATTCTGCACAACAGTACATGACCTCAGTTTTCTACAATTAATCAAATTACTCATATCTAACAAACATTCTTATGTTGTGAATAACTCAAATTTTATCTGCCTGCTTATATTACTGTGGGCTAAGTGTAGAGAGATTTTGTTATAGGAAGTAATATTCCCCACACAGACTGAAATATAAGGACATGGCAATTCCAGAGGAATTAATCAGGTCTGCTCCCCATTTACAGTCATCCAATCATGCCTGCAGTGCTACCACCTCTTCATGCTGCAAATCCATGTCACATTTTTAGATGTGTAAGTAGCACTAAGAGGAGATTTGATAAGATCTTTGCAATACACATACTCAACAATATGGGAAGCAGCACACATTGCATAGAAACAGTTATGACAATCAGTGAATTGACAAGTGCCTGCTCCACTTGATGCAGTACACAAACCCCATTATACCTAGTCATACATAGGAAAACTGGAAAACTGATCAGCTGAGCAACAGAATCAACAGTGGCAACACTGCTTTCAGTTTAAATTTCACAGGCAATGAAAACCAGACAGATCATACAAGTGTTTAAGACATGCATGATGTCTCTCTACAAAGCAGTTTAAATGCAAGCCAAACTAAGGTCTTTGCCTTTAGGCCCTCCTCCCTTTCACCCTTGTTGCCACATCTAACTGGGAGATCCAACCCTGCAGGGAAGCAGGAGGAAGGTGAACACAGTCTTCCTCCTGCAGCTGCTGCCCATGTGGTGCATGCTGCCACTCACAGAGCAGCAGAGGAGCTTTGCTCTGCTCGCCGCGCTACAGCCCCATCCAATCTGCAGTGGATCCAGCCCCAAATTCAGCAATGAACTAGGTACAATTCTAGGAGCTGGAAAGGGCAAACTTGAGCTGCTTTCAGAAGAACAGCCCCACTTTCAGTGTTTACCCAGAATGATTGCAATTTGGTTTCTAATAAAGATAATTATGATGAACTACAAAAGCAATAGTTCAATCTAGTTAAGGCCAACCAGGTTCTCTAACATAGTTACTACTGCCAAATTCTCCCACATCTGTACTGCTCTTGTTTTTCAGTCCTACAAAAATTTCAAGAATTTCCAACAATGAATTAATTAGAGAAAAAAAAAAAAAAATCAGACTCTTTTGAAGTCTGATGGCAAGGACAATGATGTGGGCCTGAACATCTACTGTGTTCAGTAGGCTCAACAAGATGATCTGAAAGCAAGTAATCTGCATCTCGAATGAGTGCTGTGACAATTCAGACATTTGATATTCTAAATACAAGCATGCATCTTCATTTCCTCTCTGATCAGAATTTTTCTTCTACATAAAACACCTTTTCAATAACAGTTATGCAGAAAGGGGGAAGTTGCTGAAAAAGTCTCCCTAGCCAACTCTACACACAGAGTATATACTCCGAAACATGTGCATCTGCTTAGACTCTTGTTGGGATGAGGATTCCATGTTGAAAAGCACAGTGGGTATTTCTCGTAGAAACTTCATTGAGAGATGCTGTTTTGTTGTAGACTTCCCAACTGAGATTTTGGAGTCTAAGATGGAGCAACACTCTGGGTGTTGAACCAGAATAAACTAACAACAGTCCAGAGCTGACTTCATCAAGGCCTCAGGGACTTCAAGAACACAGCCTCCCTATAGAGCAGAACCCAGGAGCATCAATTCTCTGCACAAGAGATGCAGTATCCAAAATACCTCCACCAGATGAGATCTACTCATGAGTTGCTGGAAGCAAAACTATTTGGATTGTTCACCAAAATTCTAGTTTTTATACATCCTTTTAAAATAAAAATTTAATTCATTTTGACCAGAAGCTAAAGGAAAGATTTATCTCGAATGCAGTTTGAAACTAGTTAGCTTTCTCAGACATTATTTTTCACTTAAATCTTATGCAGGGACAATTACCTTAAATGCTGCAATATAACTGATGAAGCTGGTTCATGAGGTATGTGGAACGTAGGGTATTTTTATGAACCAAGGAATGATATCAATTTCAGTTAATTCCAGATACAAAGAGATCAGAGGCTTCCTTCAGCATGCCAGGTAAAACAAAAGCACTTTAGTGTTCACAGATAGAACTGAATGGAGGAAGAATGCGAAATATCACTTGGCTGTCTACTGACAACACACAGTTTTTGTAAGCAGTTTCATGCAGCCCCTCAGCTGGCAACCAACACTGGCTAAGGAATGTGCCAAGGTAAAGTCCAGCAACTTTGCCACAATCCAGACACTGGTACCAACCTTCAAAATAAACCTGTCTGAAACAAAGCTTTATCAACTACACTATCAGTCCAGCTTATAAGGATAAAAATTTTACCTATTTTACTCTCCAAGAAGTTGATGGACAGGTGATAGACATTTCAAAGTTAGCTTTCCTTACCCCTTTTTTCTTGAACTAGAAGCTTAGCATGGAACACTTTGTTCCATGTTGGCCCACTGTGCTAGCTTTTACAAACATTAGCCTCCAGTGCCAACATAATCTGAGCAGCTCGACAAATAATCAATTTTCAGCAACTGGAAGTGCATTTAAACTGCAAGAAACTGCAGCCATCCTCTCTTATCCCAGCCTTCCCATGAGTGGTCCACACTGTACAGAAATATAATGCTGCTCCAAGAAGCAAAAGTTTGCAGGACGAATACAGCTTTTTCCACTTCATCATCAAAAAACAAAAACAAAACAAAAACACTCCCACACACCAGATAATGAGAGGGTAAGGCTGAGGAGGGGAATAAAATTTTTGGTGGGTTATCGCAAAAAAAAAATCTTCTCTCCTTTTCCCTCAGGCATCACAAAATGTTTGAACCAAACCCAAAGCTCTCTGCCTTTATTATCTTTTTAAAGCCAATATTGATTCTATTTTGGAATTTCTTTTACCTTCAGAAGACTGTGCAAGCAACCAATGTATCCTAAAATTTCTCTGAGAAAGAAGGTGTCTAGAGCAGTACTCAATGTATAGAAGGTAAGGCAAAAATCATTCTGCGGTTTACCTAAATTCACAAAGTAGAGGTCACAGGGTTACAGATTTTTGGCTTTTTAGATGCATGCAAAACTGAGCAGACAGCAGAAACTGTGTCAGGAAACTGTGCATGAGCCATTTTTAACAGCAAGTTCAGTCAGCACTAGGACACTACTCAGTATGCTAATGGTAACAGAACCAAGTATCACTCTTCATTTCTACCCTGTTTTGGCAAACTTCAGCAAGTGAACAGGGAAGAATCAAAAACCCAAACAAAGCAGTCTCATCGCCTCTCTGCCAAAATCACTACAAGACATACAGTACAAGAAGTACCCTGCAGAAGGAATAGGATGAACAGACTGTTTTTTCCTCAGATAGATGAAGCAGAGAGCAGATTCAGCTGGGTTCACCTTGCTCTGTGTGAGCCCACAGCTCTCTTTACAGCTCCTCTTCACAGAAAAATTGACCTCCCCTGCAACTGTTTTACTTTCTATGCAATGCTGAAGATTAATGCCATTTGTTTCTGTTCTATATTGGAGCTGGATGCTATTGCATATGTATATGTCTTTTAAGGTATTGTGACTGAATCAAAATTTCCATTTGGTTAAAGAAGTCCCCAGCTTTCAAATCTTTACCCGAGTAACTGAGTCAGAGTGTGCACCCACTCTGCTATCATCGCTTGGCTCATGTCTTAACACGGAATCTCCCACAGACACTTGAAGCCTGGCTGAATGAAGCAGATAGAAATTTTACCTGCATGAATGATCCATCCTCATTGCATTCTGGGATGAAGACTGCTTCCTGGGGCTTCTTTGCCTGTTCCAGCGCTTGAGCTCTCTCTAATCGACACTTGCTTTGGCCAGCATCTACAAAGAGAAAAGCAAAATCCACTTACATCACAAACACCATTTGGCGCTCTCCAAAAGCTACCAGATGCACCACACAGCTGCAAGGGAAAAACCCCCGAAACAAATAAATATAAAGCATAAAGGACCATTACACACACATTCACCAGGTAGACATGGAGCTAGCACTCATCATCCTAAAGACTAATATGAACCTAGACAAACAAACTACAAGCCAGTTAATTAAGAGCTGCCTAATTTCCTAGTCAATAGTTTTTAATGATCATCTTAGGATCCTGGAAGCTTCTTTAACAAGCACTGGAGCACAATGTTCATGCAGTGAAAGGCCATTAGCCTGAAACTGGACGGTTGGATATAAACCAAGTAATTCAAGCCGAGCAGTGAGCAATATGGAAGAGAAGTGATGACCCCCTCAAAAGTTCTTCTCTGAGCAACTTTCGCAGGAAGATACTGAAATAGCCGGTCACCCATATGAACTTCCACCTTTGTGTGGTTCAGATGAAGCAGATATGCCATTTCCTGTGCTTTCCTGAAACTCAGCTTTTACCTCTAGTCCCAGTGCTTACAACTGAGTGTGCATTATAACTCTCACACCAGTTACTCACTTTGGAGCCAAGAAAAAAATTTGCTCTGCCAACAGTGTTTGAAGGGGTTAAGACTTCAGCTTTTACTTCAGATGATGGCGAAGTGTAGCATGACCTTAACCCCTTCCAGGTCCAGCTCACTATTACAGAGTATACCCAGATAAGTCTAACTCTGATGACTGATGGGTCAAAAGAGGAAAGTTCTGCCCTGCAGAGATACAGATTCATTCAGTGTTTACATTTAAAAACATGAGGTCTAACAATACTGCTGTTCAGTCTAGAAAGAGAAGGAAAACAGTGAATATCTTGTTTCCATGGCACTCAACACAGGAACTAGCACCTTCTTTCTTCTCCCATGAATCCACTGACTAAAGATTTTCAGTGCAGAAACTTCAAAATCTTATCACCAGAATCTTTTAGCAGCACCATAAAAGACTGAACAAGTTTCAATCCCCATTTTACTAGGCATGGAAATCATATTGGTTAAACAAAAAAATTCCACTGGATCCCTGAAGATCACATTCTGTTCCATAGATCACATGAGCTTTGACAACAGAATCACTAATACCAGCATTAAATTAGAAAGTCCAGTCTGGGGTCTTAGATCAATTGAATTCACATTGTGTGGCAATAGAATTCCATCTAGGTATCTCTAGATATATTATCAATGGCAAGGCTGTAAATAGTTTTTGATAAAGACATAGACCAAAGCTTTCACACCAAGTACTTTATTTACACAAAGCTGATGACCAGAGAGATTAGGTTTCCAGTTTGCCAACACAGTTCATTTTAAACATATCACATTGCTTCCCAAGAAGGATTTCACAAGGCTTTCTGAAATTATGAAAAAAATCGAACCTTTTCTCTGGAAAAAGAATGATTCCATAGCAATAGTATACAGTACAGATGCCAGCTGCTTAGGCACTGGGTTAGAAAGCAACAGTACCTATATCAATTCTGCCACTGCCCAACGATGGTCACCTCACCCCCCGTGACCTCATGCCATTTTCTGATTCTATGTCTCTTATCTTTAGACTAATCTGTTTGTTGGGTGTTTGCACAATACCAAAGCACACAGAGCTTTGATCTCAGGTGGGCCTATTATGCACCTGTATAAAGAGTGAAATTGTTACAGAGTAAAAGACTTGAATAAAATTTACACTGTATTTTTTTTTCTAGTTATCCATAAACTCTGACATGGAGTTTCCTTTCTGCCTGCCTGCCAACCTGAGCAGATGATCAGACCTCATTTGCACATCTCCAGTGGAGGATAGTCCTGCCAACTGACCCTTCCAAACATATGCTCACTCTTTCAGCTGAAAAGGAAGCACTGGCAATGGAGTTAACTGGAACACCTATCACCTGCAGATCTCCTGCGCAAACTTAAGAGTCTAATCTTGCTTGGCATGACAGAGGACATTACTACAAAACCAGATGGTGTGCCTGCCCTGTTTCATAGCTAGCTGCTTGACTGAAAACACTTTCAACTTCTGCTTCACAGGAGACAAGTAGCAAAAAAAAAAAAAATCAACATAGATAATGTAGATGTGCACTTGCAAGGAAAAAAAACCAGGTGTGAATTTCTTATGTGACAATCAAACCACAAGTTCCCAAATGAAAGTGTTTTCTAGTCTCTGCATCTGAGGATACAAGACTGCAGACAAGCATTTCTGGTTCCCCTCCTGAACATAAAACAGAAGCATAAAGCACTTACACACAGCATCTGCTTTAGTGCTGGCACGCTCACAACTACACGACAAACTGGATGCTTCAGCACAGAGCTGGTAAAAACAAACATTTTGTGATATCCCCTGCAGTACAACTACATTAGAAGCCCAGGCAGAAGGGAAACTAACCCAGATCTTTGTCCAATTTGTCTAATGAACAGAGAAACAGGCACAAGATTAAGTCCTTACTTTAGGCAGATAATATAAACACATTACTGCTAAGGCTACCGTATCCCTCCTGGCAATTTTAACTGGCCTTTATAGATTGAACTCTCTACTCCCACCAAGAAGAGCACACTTCATAGCACACCACCACTACACCATGGTGTTTAAGAGCTCGTTGTTGTTGCAGCATCTTTTGCACTTGAATCCTTGGCTCAAGTGGTGACTCCTCACAAATTGCTGCTGAAGTACAGAGAAGACAGAGTTTTCCTCCTGATCATGGACACTCAGGACTGATTACTTCTCCCATCCTCCCTCACTGATTTCCAAAGGTCACGCCAGTCCTTTTACAACCTTGATTTGGAACAAACACCTATATACCACGCTGGGTGGAGAGGCGCATGCATATTGCTATCTTTTTTGTCAGTCTTCCACAGATCAGTTCCAGTAAAAACAGTGCCTTTAAGATCAACATTTACTGGTTTGTTTTAAAAAGGACTGTCAATCCTTCTCTTCCTCGCTCCACAGGCTGGTATTTTTATAATGTTTGTATCAACATGTGATTTCAGTGGGATGACTTCACCTTGCTATTTTTGCTTTGTTAATTAGAAAATGTAAAGTAGTTACATAGTGCCAAGTGTTTAAAAAGTAGCTGCCAAATAGCTCACCCCAAACAAGATACATTACAAATTTTACTAAAGCCTGATCTTATGATTGTAGGTTCATATAGGCTATTCTGCATTTCACCTGCTTACCCAGGTGTTTCAGCACTTTCTTCCCTGTTTTTAGAAATGTTCTCTGGAATATCAAACACCATGCTTATAAACCAGAATGGCATTAATGCATTCCAGTTTCATGGTTCAAGCAGACTAAACTGGACACTTTTACCTCCATTACATTAGGTGAAAAACCAAAACAGCATAACTTCTTTTGAAAGCAGACCTGCTTAATTTTATTTTAAATATCTTCAAACTTGGGACAGATTTACTGTAGCTCAGAAAGCTGCCTTTTAAAGAAAATTAATTCTCAAGCTGGCAGCTGGCAACCAGGAGATTGTTAACTACAAGTGATGTTTTTGACATCCCTGGCCTAATCGGCACAATGCAGGTGCACATAATTTTGGATTTTGCAATGAAGTTGGCTAGTTACCATGGCTGATCTTATCCATGAATAGTTTATTCAAACAAGACCACCGTGTCCCTCATAATATACATACTGCACTCCTGAATAGGCTCCAAGAATTCCAGCATCCTCTCTTCAACAGGCAGAGGCACTATTGACACAATATCATGGTATAAAGACCCAAGCTCTCCTAAAAACACAAAGTAAAACACCTCCAGGATTCACATAACACTAGCAGCAAATCAATACAATGCAACCACCAAAATCTATTTAAGCTATTTAATTTTAATTCTCCTATGTTTGTATCCAAAGTTAAAAGAGCAAAAATTGATCCAAGCAGCTTTTTAACTATTTTCAGTTCCATTAGGTAACTGTCTCACCTACAGGCCAGGTCTCCACCAGACATGAAGCAGTTCAGCTACAGTGAAGTCAACAGGTTCATACCCATTTACTCAATTATCTGTGTATTTGAACAAAACAGGCAAAAATGGAACCTGAGCAAACTACAAAAACTTCCCTATCTATTGTGCAGGATATCAACCAGTATTCACTCTCCCCACTGTTTTCCACTTCATTTAGGTCAAGTCCTCGAATTCCAAACTTCTTTCACCCACAGAGAATGGTTCAGGTTGGTAGGGACCACTGGAGGCCATCTTGTCCAAACTGCCTGCTAATGCAGGGTCCCTCAGAGCACACTACTCAGGATTGAGTACAGACAGCTACAGATATCTCTGGGGAGGAAACTCTACAACCTCTTTGGGCAGCTGTTCCAGTGTTCAGTTACCTTCACAGTAAAAATGTTCTTCCTCACATTCAGATGGAACTACCTGTGTTCCAGTTTCTGCCCATTGACTCTTGTCCTATTGCTTGGCACTACCAAAACGCCTGGATCCATCCTCTTGACATCCTCCTTTCAAGATACTTACACACACTGATGAGGTCCCCTCTGAGTCATATCTTCTCCAGAATAAACAGGCCCAGCTCCGTCAGTCTTTCCTCACAAGTGAGGTGCTTCAGTCCCCTCATCATCTTTGTCACCCTCTGCTGGACCCTCTCCAGAATCTCCATATGTCTCTGGTACTGATAAGCCCAGAACTGGACACAGCACTCCAGGTCAGGCCTCATCAGGGCTGAGTAGAGGGGCAGGATCACCGCCCTTGACTTGCTGATCCTTGATCCTGCCTTGACCCTTGATCTTCCTAATGCACCCCAGGATCCCATTGGCCTTCTTAGCCACAAGGGCTGCTGGTTCAGGGACAGTTTGTTGTCCACCAGGACCCCCAGATCCTTCTCCACAGAGCTGCTTTCCAGCAGGTCTGCCCCCAGCCTGTATTGGTGCAGGAGGTTACTCCTTCCCAGGTGCAGGACCCCATACTTCATTGAATTTCAAAAAGGTTCCACTCTCCCCATCCCTCCAACCCACAGATCTTTCTGAAGAGCTCCACAGCCCTCCCAGCTTTGTGTCATCAGCAAACTTGCTGAAGAGGCATCTGTCCCTTCATCCAAGTCACTGATGAACAAGTTAAATGATAAAGGATGCAATATTGAACCTCGGGGGACGCCACTAGCGACAGGCCTCCAACCACACCCTGTGCCACTGATCACAATCCCCTGAGACCTGCCATTCACACAGCTCTCAAACCACCTCCCTGTCCACATGTCCAGTCTGCACTCCCTGAGCTTTCCTGTGCAGATATCATGAAAAGAGGTGTCAAAGCCTTGCTAACATCCAGGTGGACAATACCCACTACTCTTTCCCTTATCTATCCAGCCAGTTGTCCCACCGTAGAAGGCAACCTGGTTGGTTAAGCATGACTTCCCCATCCATGCTGACTGCCCCTGATCACCTTCTTGTCTTCCTTTCATGCCAAAGCACTTTGTTCCTTTTTTGATATCCACATACCATTTCTACTCCAGAGTTCCCTAATTTATTCAGAACATGCCCTAGAAACATGTCTAAATTGCGAAGTCATTGAAAGTGACATTTTATATTTTACTAACTGCTGCCAAGGAAGGACATTCTTATTCACAGTCAAGGGAAAATAAAGCACGTTGAAGACAAACACATGGATCTACCGAGCAGACAAAGTGATTTCAAAACATCATCTTCTGTCCAACAGAAATAGTAGGTAGAGAAGATTATCTTCAAATAACCCATCAGTCAGAAAACCTGCCTTTCTAGAACATTAGCCAAAAGCTGTGTTCATTTCCTGTGTCCCAGGAAAAAGGCTGCAGGTCCTGGTACAATTTCCACCAGTAACTTACAGATAGGTTCACTCCACACAGTGGCTTGTGATCCAAGAACAAACTCTGTACCAGCAGACTTATTCATCTAATTAATAAATCCAAAGGGAACTTTTAGAACACTCCCACATTGTAATTAAATAAGCCAAACAAGTTCCTAGAAAGCAACCAGTTAACACAGACCATAAATGTTTTCTAAGCCACAGATATATACCAATATAACAATCACTGCATAAATGACTCTTGGCAAGCTGTCAAGATTAACAAGCATTTGTCCTTCACCCCTGCAAAGTTTTGAGGTATAACTCTCATTTAACATCAAATATTATGATGCCAGCTAAGAAAAGATCCAGGTAGGATTGCTTGGCTGTGTATTTTAGACACAGCTATACCATCTGGAACTATTCTCTAGAATCTCACCAGTGAGGCTCCATTTGTCAGGGATGCCATAATTTGATCATTTTAAGCTACTCCTGACTTTTAACCCCTTGTGATGTGTGAGTGAGGGTTTGGAGTTCAGATAATTTAGCACTGAAGGAATTTCATTGAAAAGCACATGAGGAAGCTAGCAACGAACGAGAGTTGAATAAGGGTTATAGCTCCCAGAAGGCTGGCAAGATTTCATCTTTAAAGGTCCTTAGTTTCTTGAGCGAGAACAGAGCATTAAGTTGAATCAAAAAGGTTCTGTTCTCACTATGGAAACCATTCTGTTTTCCTTGGCACAAGCACGGTTCAAATCATCAGCATATACACTGGCAGCCTATGGTAATCTGGGGGGCAGAACTATGCCTTGCTGTCCACAATACACTCTCTCTTTTACTTTTTTTAGTTGCCTGTTGTTTTTCCCCCTTCAGAGAGTGAAGCACAAGTTAAAATTTCTCATTTCATAAGGATAAGTTCTTGGATAAAGTGTCTATCACAACTGTATGTGACTGAGCTCGATGACCCATGGGATCCCTCACAGTTCCATGGGAGCTCTCCTGTAGAGCATCTGTCATGGAGGAGGAGGGAAGGCTGTTCAGGGTATACCCGGTGTCCAGCTGCAGTTCAAGGTGCATGAACACTGTTGGCAATACCTTCCTTTTTGCAAGTACACAACACAGACCCAGCCAACAGCCTGTAGTTCAGCACAGTTGTCCCACAGCTGCCCGGATTTGCCAACAATTGTGATCTTTATGCACTACAGGTCATGTTCCTAATGCAGCCAAAAAAACAAAATACCTTTCAAGAGCAGCACATATGGAAATTACCAGCTAGGTTAAATTTGCATGTCATGGCTGAAAGAATATTCCTACTTCACAGGGATTGGTAGGAGTGTTAGTGGGTTAAAAGCAAGACTTGCAGTTTACAAACACTCTCAGATTGTTAGGTACTGTATAGTACCACAGGTTAAGAGGAAAAAGGAAAGGAGAATGCAAGTTAGTTTCAACTAAACATTTCAGTTGCATCAGAGAGCAGAAAGAAAGTGTACTTTACCTGTGCCCAAGACAAAAAAAGTCTCAGTTACTTCTTTGGGACTCTGGAATCACAATATGCACCAAAATACATTTTTACAATAGTAAAAAAGCCTTCATAAACAAATGCCAGGCTTAAATGAATGTGTATTTATTCTGTCACATGGATTTTAATGACTTTCTCCTGTCACTTTAATCCACTGCTAAAAACACCTATGCCACCTGCCCTCTGAGTCAATTGTGATCTCAGAAAATGGACTCCACTTTATTTTTCACTTCACAGCAAATGCAAACCATTTGTGTGACAAGACACCGATAATTCTTTAAAAAGTTTCACCTTCATCTTTAGACTATGCTGAAGAGCTGAACTGAGGGACACTATTCACACTTTTAAGTAGATATGTAACAGCAAACAGGAAAAAATCAAAAAAGCCATGTAAAGCGCCTTGCATGCACTGTCTTCTTAATTAGCTCAGCACAGAAAGGCTGAAATGTCTGAAAAGTGACTAGACATCTAGTGTGCATCATATTCTTCCCCACTCCACATTCCTGTCAGTCCAAGGGTCAAAGATATCTTGATTCCTCATCAGCACAGGTAGCAAGGAAGAAGTCTGCTTTCAGGATTTGGTTTTGTGCTTACATGGGGTCAGTTGTTTCTGTCTGCAGACACATATTTCAGCCCTTTTTCACTGATGTCTGTGGCTCCTTTGCCTTCTTTCATTGATAATTCAGTCAGCTCGTACTCTGCTGCCTAAACTGAGACTCAGATACCCATGCTTGCAGGAATGCACAATTCCAAATCATATTACTCTCAGAACATGGTATTAAACTCAAGGGTCTAAGAATTCAGTAGGGCTCCCATTTCGCCTCTCAGAGGCATTTGAAATCCACCTACCTTTGCAGCGGCCACGATGTGTCACGCTGAGACTCTGCTCACGGCATTTGGCTCTCTGGTAGTCACACATCGACTCGTACGTTCTGCCATCAGAGGCACACAGGGGTTTGGACTGGGACCTGGAGCAATGCAGGTTGCACTGAGGGTCTCTGTCACGGTCGCTTATTAAAAACTGAAGGAAGTGAAAAAGGGAGGGAGAAAAAAAATAGTGCTTTTGTTTGGTTTCCCAAAACAGAACATGGTGTATTTTTTTTCTTTATGACAATAACAATATGACTATAATGCATTTTCAGCTGCCTACCAAAGCTGACTTTGCCTGAAGGGAACTTTAAATGAAACACATACATCTTTAAAAAAAATTAACGGTCTTTGCCATTCCATTTTCTTTAATAAAACGGAAACATTACTCACTCTGCCTCACCTCTAAAAAAGTAAGATGTGCAAAGCCAAACACAACCCACACGGGAAGGGCAATACTGAGTCACAACAGCCCAGCTTGCCCAGTGCTGTGCCACAAACAATATCTGGTACTAGAGATACTAGACAATTTTAGTCAGAGACATAATAAACTTATCACCAAAAATAGAGGAATCCAAATAACCTATCAAGATTGGCCTTGGTAGTTGAACCAAACATGTGACCAGTTTTATGTGACCAGTGATGCTTTTGAAAGCATTGTTTATATCATCTGTAAATACCACCTGCAAGAGCATACCTGCACACTCCCAAAGTCACCTTATGTTCTTTCCTGATGACATCCAGCACAGCTGGCAATTGCATTCCACGCATCCCACAATCTAATTGCACACTATGTGAAAACCTATTTCCTTTCAGAAGTTTGAATTTCTATCATCTTTCTGCATACCTCTTCTTCCTGAGTATTCCATTATGATGCAACCCATTTTGTACAAACGTGGCATTCCTTATCAGTCTTCTGTAATTTGAACAATCCCAAACTTCCAATTTCTCACCCAGACCATTTCCTTCCATATCATGATCACTACTGTTTTCCTTGGTGTTCTGCCTTATTTTTGGGGATGGGGAAACCCACAAAGCACTAGTGCCCATCATCTGTCTGCTTATTCCCTGCAAATCCCAACATCTGGAAGTAGTTTACTGCTGTACCCTGGACTCTACTCTGAACTGCCTGTAGGGTCACCCAGGTCCCTTTCCCAAGTTCATATTGTTTTCCTGAGGATCCAAACTGACAGACATCTTTCCAAAACCACTTGCAGAAATTTTTGGTAAGGCATGATAGCAGCAGCCCTTTTCTCTTCCCATACTACCCCACTTAGTGGTTTGTCAGACCTTTAATTATTACCCAAACCGAATCACCTGCTCACAGGAAGATTTCAGGGGACTCTTCAAACAAGTTCCATGAGGATTAAGCAAAGAAAAGGGAAGTCAAACCTGCCTTGCACTTCCCCTTCCCTACCTCCCATTTTCTACAGCCTCTTGCAAGCCTGGGGACACCAGAGCAGCTCTAACACACTGATATCCCAGCTCGCTGCCAAAGCAGTTCTGAGCTCAGCAGTTCAGAGCTGGCTGGCAAATGGGCACTGACTGACACCCTGCCTGCAATGCACAAAGCCACAGCTCTCCAAGTGTGTTGATAGCTGGATGCCTCACAGGGAAGTGTGAGTCACTGCCATAATCACCTTGGTGTTACAGTTTCCTACAAAGCTGTCTACTCTATGCTTTGAGGTTAAAGCTGTTGAAAAAACATTGCCCGAAGCCTAGTTTGGGTTGGTTTTTAACCACTCTGAGAACATGCATCTCTGAAATTTGGTTGTCGGTGGGTTTTTTTCATTACAAAAAAAATCTTCTCTCCCCAGTTAAATGAAAAGCAATTGAGAAGTTTCATATTTTCATACTGTACTGCTGGATCTTTTGAAGACTAATGCATTACTAAACCTCCTATTTAAACATGACAGCTGGGAAAAGTAAGCAAGGTTTGCACACATTTTACTTTTGGTGGGACAAACTTTTTTAAAAATCTCATCTGTCACAGACTTGACATATTTGCTACAGCACAGTGTTTTTGAAATGTTTTTGCTCCTTTTCTGCAACACATTCTATAACCTGGCAACACCTGCTCCAAATGGGAAATTGGAAAATTTAAACCTGAAGGCAATTTTAAATGGTTTATAGAGACCTGGACTAGACTATAAAAACACTGTAAAGCTGGACCGGATTTTTTTCTTTTCAGGGGTTGGACTATCACAACTTAACTTGGAATTGCTCTGGCTACAGTAATGTCTTTCTGTCGCCCCCAAAATGCAAAGATCAGTAGTGACTAAACACACAGCAAAAAAGCAACAGACTGAAGATGCTGAAGCCTCCTCCCAGCATGTGATGTCAGAGACACTGAAAGACTCACAAGGCTTTCAGGTTTCTGTATGTATAAACAGACTTCCAAAGCAGAGCTACCTGACAGGAAAGTATGCTGCACATGCAGCAATTAAATATTCAGTCCAACACAGGAGCCATTCTGGTTTAGAAGGAACATACAGATCTCCCATTTATCACAACTGAAGGCTTGAGCTAATAGCATGAAACTTTTTGCAAATTCCTTGTCAGAAGCCGAGTTCCACAGATATGAGTTATCCAGAGGTTAAATAAAAAAAAATCTAGAATCCTGGTTCCCAGCATCAAACCATACTACTAACTTATTTAAAGTCAGCTTGTATCATAAAAACTCACTTAAACCTTCTGCAGCCTGTACCAAAATACTTAGTATAGAGAGGGCTTGTACATCAAGAACACCCCTTCTTCCAGAAAAGGCATCTCTAAAGAATAGAAAGTTGTTCTTAGGGCTGACAAACAAGTTAAACCTAAGGCTGTGGAAGAGCTTTTCTCAAGTGCCTCCTTGCAGACAGAGAAACAACTCGACATTGATTAAATATGAGGGCCTGAGGAAACATGCAGAGCACCCCAATGCAGTCTGTGAAGTTCTTGCCTACCCAAATTAAGCCAAGAACCACGTTATTAGAAAAAAAAAAAAATTAGAAAAAAAAAAAATCAAAGCCTTTTTAGCGTTTGTAATTTGGATTACAGTAGGGAGCCCACACAGCATGTTCGGTGCTTTCCAGACACTGAAGATGCCACACCTGCCTTGCCAAAAAAGTTTATGGTTTACGTAGTTGCACAAGATGGTGCTTGTTTTGCTCAGGTAGATTGTAACTGTGTAAGTCTGCATTAAATTCAAGAAGGATCCAGGACCCCACCTGTCTGATCAGAGTTCTTCTCACGCAAGCGAACAGTACTGCCATAAAGGCCAGCAATATCTCCAGGAGATCTGAAGGGCTTCAAAAACTCCCCCTTACAGTTGGGCACCTGCTCCACCATAGCTCACAGCCCATATCTTGCTTAGCAGCCTGGCAGCATTCAAGTATAAAATGGTAGTTCTTTGTCCCAATTCTAGCAGGTAAGCATTCATGCTACAGAAGTGATGGTCAATATACAGACCACCCAGAAAGATTTAATATACTAGATGTTTGAGGCATACATTCCCTCTTGCCCAGCACAAGTTCTAAAATCTTCCTTTAGCATTTTGCCAGTGTGAGAGCATGTCCTCCTCTGTAAGCAAACCTCAAGCTGCATGAAGAAAAAGAATGGATGAATGCTGAAACGTGTCTGCCATGGGGAGACCACTTGGTTCTGTAATTTTAACAGCTAGGACCACAATCCCTATGTAGTTGATTTATTTTTATTTTATAATTCCTACTTTGAGCAAGCAGGCACTGCTTTCCAGGGGGCCAGAGCCCTGCTCCAGAGGAGCCCCTTGGTCACTGCTGGAGGTACTGCTGAGGCCGGGCTGAGGGCTGTGAGCAACGTGCACAAGGTGCCCTAATGCCTGTACCCACCCTCCCCAGACACAGCCAAGACAGGAATGTGATTCTCTGGTCCCTCCAGGGGAAGAGCAGCAAGGTAAGTATTCTGCTTTTAATGCCAAATGTCCTACAATGACCCTTGAATCTCAAATAAAAGCCTGATGTCCCAACAGCTTCGGGATGCACACACAAACAGGCTTTGCAAACAACAGAATCACTACTCACAGAGCAGTGCTCGGTGCTCTACACACACACACACAGCACGAGATAACCTGGACTCAGGGGAAAGCAACCCTGCAAACATGTGCAGCACCAGCAGGTTTCCAAGCTTCATCTAGAAAGAAGAGGAAAATAACTATCTTAGCTCTGAATTTTCTCAAAGTTTCTTCTTGATTTCTGTGTTCCCATTTGTTTCAGAACAGACTACATCCAAAGCAAATGGGATTGGAGATGGCTTATCAGTTCTTTATCTCCTCCCTTTTCCTTCATGAGAAGAAAGCTATTAAAAGTAGAACTAAAAGGAAAACAAACCACCCGCCACAAACACAAAACCCCGGCTAAAAAAAACCCCAAAAACAAACAACAAAACAAACCCCCTCCCAAAACTAGAAGGAATAATCTATTTTACAGGAAAAAGTTAAAATTGACCACATTGCAAATGGAATCCATTGAATATAGACTCAATACTAAAATAAGTAACACTAGTATTAAGCAACAGTATCTGTATATATGTAACATTTATTTACACTAAGGGAATCTGCACAGCTCCTATTCCAGCCAGTTTGAGTCCCTGCCCTAATGAGTTTCCAGTTCAATGCAACTCTCAGAGCATCCTTCTATGTCAAACGTTCTATCTGTATAAGGACACAAACCTCCTCCTTTAGCAAATACATTTACACAGGTGCTAGCAGAAACCACTTCCAACTGCTTTCTGCTTCTTCAGACTTGAAAGAAAAAGGAAAGATAAGAGGTCAGAATGAAGTTAACTTTGCCAACAAAGCATATCTGTTCTTTTTCTCCACACCTCAACACCACTGCTGACAAACAACAAACACTGATTAAAGGGTTTTTAATGCCTGTGAAGGAAAGCAGACTCCCTGCAGCTGCACAGCAGCTGGGACACTTGTGTTATTTAGCAGAGAAAGGTCTGACCCCACAAGTGAAAATGAGCTTGGTGGTCACTCATTCTATTCACCATCTGGGTACATTATAAGCACAAACAGAACAGCACAGCCTTTTGTGATGGAGGTAACGAGAAATGGCCACGGCATTGTAGTACCACAGTAACATGCCTTAGCAAGGCTTCAGGGAAAAGAGGGAGCAAGGGACACAAATGACACGAACGTGAGAAAGTGAAAATCTATTGAGAAACAAATCTAGAGTTCACTACAGATCAAAACAGAGGTGCCTCTGCTATTTAGCAGCTTCACTTCAGATTAGCACTGCAGAGTGCTACCGCCTAACAAACCTGAGACAGACATAACAGCACATGCAATACTTTTCTCCTGTTCTGGCAGATTTCAAGTTTGAAGACCCTTAGAACATGTCTTGGGAAAGTGTGATTCATCTAGGTATAGTCATATGGCACAAGTCACCCACTCATTAGTCAAAGTACTCAGACTGGCCTGACTTAAGTACAAATGAGCAAGTCCTTCCCAGAGAGAATTCCCCAGGAAAACCATACCATTTTACACATTAAGGGAGACTATAAACTTCTTCATTTTTGTTGCTGTTGGAAAGAATCATGTCACATTTTTATGCCTTGGTTTCAGGCTCCAAACTGGTGCAACTAGCCATTCAGGAGGCAGAGCTGGAGCCAAGTTCCAGTTTTAATCACAGCTAGACTCTCAGCCCCATGGCACGTTGCCTACAGGACACAAGCACTTCAATTTCAACCACTGGTTTTGGACTTCAGCCAAGTTTCCTGCCATGGAATCATAAGCCTAGCAGGTCTCACAGGGGTCAGAGATGCTGTTCTGAGCCAGAGACCCAAAATGCCTTGCTTCTAGGAATACAAAGAGGAAAATCTGAAACTCTTTTAAAAAACTCTCTCAGGGTTTGCAATCTTACATGTGTAAAAAGATATCAACCAGCCAGAGCCATCAAACTCCCAAGAGCTGACCAGGCTGTCCAGCCTCTGTCCTGAAAGTGCCCATCCAGCCTCAGAATCTAGCAAGTGAAACAAGGCTTTTGAAGTGAGTTTCCTGGGAAGTCTGTCATGTGTTTTGGAGCAGGGGAAGGAAGAGATTGATTTTAATATACCCTTTTTGGAAATGTTCACAATTTTGTACTTCACTGGCACCTGGATAACTTTGGTTTAAGAATGTTATTAAGACAAAGTTTCTCAAAGTCCTGCATCTTAAGAAGTTCCAGTCCTTAAGGGGGGTTTTCTAGCATCCTACAGTTTTATACCAAGGCTTAAGGCTTTCCCAACAAATTTCAGAAGGCCACTTTCCCCAGGCAGAAGAAACTTACAAGAAAGATATTGTAATACTTTTATTCCTTGAGCCACCCCTCATGCAATGTGAAGAGTTTAGCCTAAGTTAAAGCACCACTTATGTTTCAACCCCAAGCCTCCAGCTGTGCAAATAAGAATGGGTTCAAAGCACAGAGACTGTGCATGAGGATGGTAAAGACAGGCAAATCTATGGGATCTCACTGCAAAGCTGGCAAACTCTAGATTTATTTGTATGAGTTGAATTCAAGACAGTTTTCTGCTCTTAAAGGCTAGAAACCTCATTTTTCTACAGAGATTTTCCCTTCCTTCATACAAAGCAAAGGTTGAAGGAGGATAGTGTAAGCCACTACAATGAAAGGCAGCACTTAAATATTATGCTTCATCTGTTAGATGACTTTAGCTAGGAAATAATACTTCTGTTTTCTTTGCAAACTGATCCCCAAACATGATGCAGCAGCTGTATTCTGTTTTTAGAAGATGAGGTACTGGATCCAGAGATGCTGCCTAATGGAGTATTCGGAGTGCCCACCAAAGGTTTGGGAGAAAAGCCCACCAAGGGTTCAGAAGAAACCCTTAGAATTGCACTTCATGTCAGAGTAGCTCTCTCAGTTTTTTTCTTGTGGTTTTGTTGTTCATAAAAAAAAAAAGTCATTGCAGTCAGGGAGCGAACTTCTAAAATTTTATCTTTTTGCTATTGACATGCAGGTTTATGGAAGTGCTTAACTACATTTGACTTGCAGGAAAGAAAATGCCAGAGACACCAGGGACAAGAAGTTCATTTCATATTTTAAAACAATCCCTTCTCCCGCACAATTTTTATATCCACATGTCTGTATCACCTTCATAAAAATCAAACTTCAATTTTGTAAGTCACAAGTTTAAGCATCTCATAAGTTCAGTACACCAATCATCTGAGCAGAGGAGGAAACCAAAACTTAAACACAAACCAGAAATTTCATCTTAAGTCTCATGTTTCTAACACAACTTCTAAATCTTTCTAGTAAGTCTGGCAGTATTAAGGTAGAGACTGATTTAATTCATTTGAAGTAATTACTTCAGTTTCTGTTGAAGCTCACTCTCCTACTCAGAGTAGTCCTGCAGGCAAGGTAACATGTAAGCCTAGAACAAATTTAAGATTAAATTTAATTTGTCAAACTCATTGACAAGAGAAGGTACGTTTAACTTGGACTATTTTTTCTCTTTACCTTTGCTACTATACATGTTGAACCAGATAGAAAATCCAAATGTTTGAACAGACAGGCAATGAACTTCTTGTCCCAAGACAATAACAGCAAAACTTCCATTTATATATAAGGTGGAATCTTGTCTTCAGTGAATTGTATTGTTTAATAATACGATCCAGTCTTTCCAGTTTAAGGAGTCCTGTGCATATTCAGCATAACTCAAAAAAAACAAACTCAAAACATCCTTCTGCATAACCTACTCCAAGTTAATCCCTCAGTAACTACATCCCCTACTTCAGTCTGTCATAATGATAGTTGAAGCTGTTGATCTCCACTAGCAAATGTAGCAGGATTACAACTTCGTGCTGTCACTAGGTGAGAAGTCAGCTATTCCATTGTAATGAGATGTGTTTTTCTCAAAAGCAGCTCTCAGAAAAGCAGAAGGGTTGAAGCAATACCAGGTGTATGCTTCAACAAAGCACAGTAACTCAAGCAAGATTTCCATGAAGAGTGATCCCCACACTTACCCAAACATTAGCATACTGAATGCTTCAAACCACTGCACATACGTTTTCCTCTCAGCCCCAGTTCTCTTGAACCATGGAGGCTGAAGTACATACTTTCTTACCCTCCACTGTATAAAAACCACTGAAAGTCAGCCCCAGGATTTGTAGAGTTCTCTGCACTGGCGTGGGAAGTCTAGCCACTTACAGAAAGTGGCTGTGAAATAATACTTTCTTGAGCTTATTTTCCCTCTTGTACTACTTTTAGCAAGACTGACTATGCAGTCAGCCTAGGAAACCTCCTTCCCCATTTGCAAGAGCTTGTAGTACTAGAACTGTCTTGATACAAGTTTTTCATGAGTCTTTGCTGTGGGGTTACACATAAACTGCAAGCATGTCTGATGACAACTAAGTTTTGCTGAAGCATTCTTAAATGAATAATCTGTTTGATGAAGTACAAATTCTCTGCTGATTTTCCATCAATAGCCTGATAGGTATAAAGGGCTTCCTTTTAAATCCAAAGCCCCTATAATTTGTCTTCATCACCTGAAATCAATTCATCCTCATCCCTTTCTCTTAAGCACCTCATGCTGTCTTTCTCTCAACAACTTGGAGTACTTTGCCCTTTTATTTACACAGTGTTATTGCTGAAGAGTGGGCACCTACTTTAAATGGAGTCTCCAAGTTAGTTGATAAGCTTTCTAAACATCCCAAACTAGCAAGATAAAAATGGTATTTTCTCCTCCCGTAACCCCTTCTCCCCAATGAGACAAAACTTCCCATCCATGCCAGAGACTGTCCACTGCAAAAAGCACATATCAAGCCATACCAAAGACGGCTTTGTAACCTCCTGAACAGTCTCCTACATAAGTACCATTCCCTTTGGCATGCACAAAAGGCACATTATGCAAGTACTCCCAGCAAGATACAGCTGACTTTACCTCAAGCCAGATACCCTTTTCCCATTTTCTAGTCTACACCACAACCATTGCTGCCTTTCAGTCACCGCCATATGCATTAGACACCATTACTGTAACCAAAGCAGGTGTATGAAGACCATCACTATTCTCTGGAACTGCTCTATTCTGCTAGAAGATAATCTCGGTAAGAAGACATGATGATTGGACATAGTTTACAAACACAGTTTGGCAGCCAC
The DNA here is from genome assembly GCF_009650955.1 of Corvus moneduloides. Classification (NCBI taxonomy): domain Eukaryota; kingdom Metazoa; phylum Chordata; class Aves; order Passeriformes; family Corvidae; genus Corvus; species Corvus moneduloides. Next base: position 34,917,094 of record NC_045481.1, on the reverse strand, counting down.
ATCTTCAGGGTTAAGTTCCAATGGAAATAAAATGATACAAAGGCACTTCTTCCATCACAAATTATTTGCCCCTGTAGATCTTCCAGGATGGAGAATTGTAGCTCAATAGCTCTACGAGCTTTGGTCCCTAAATCAATTCCTCAGAAATGCTGAAAGAGGCATTCAAATTGAAGCTGGCATCCGGCCTTCATTATGTTTGGTGCAACTCCTGCCAACAGCAGAACCAAGAAGTAGATATTAGAAATAGCTGATCTCATTAGTTCAAAACCTATCAAGGGCTGGCTCCCCATCAGGAGACACATACTAAATGAATGCCAAGTCTGAAATGCCACTGCACAGAAGAGATATTAAAAAAGAAGGTACTGAGAACACTCAAGGGTTCACTTTCCTTAACTATATTCTTACCCCTACATGATCCAAAGACAATGATTAACCAAAGATGGCTGCATCAGGAGCTTCTCCCCATTTCATGTGGCTTTACATGTATTATCATCAGCACTTCAGTGCCAAAGCTTCTGAAGCACTGTCTGGGAACAGAACTTTGACATGTTTCCTTCTAGAGGCCTACCATGCCATTTCCAGAGATGTTCAGCATTGGGTTCTGGCCTGATCAGGTATACAGAGTAATAGCCTTAGCAGCCCCCAAAGGCCTCAAAGCTATACAGAATAATAAAGGAAGTTGCCCCTAGTGCTCTATTACTCCTCTGAAGTTTCAGATACAGCAAAATTGAAGAAAAGACTGGTATTTCACCTTGTTCATACATAATGTACTCTTATTAAATACAGAGTAGCTTGCAAAAGCAGCAGCAGCTCTCATTTATTACTAACATTATTCCACTGTTGTTAAAGGGTTTTCCTAACATCATAGAGGATGTGTTATCCCTGAAGTTCTAGTCTATAGATTAAGAGGCAACAATAAAGACATATTCTCCTTAGCAGAAGAGAATTAACTGTTCAGTTAACAGATAAATAAACGATTCAGTTAACTGCTATGAGGTACTATTCACTCCCCCTAAAAATCACTGCAGTAGTGATGTCCACTTACCAACACGTGCAGTTATTTGACACTAAATCACATGCATCTGATCTACAGACAAGTAGTGTCAGAGTCTCAGCTTTATACAAGTCAGATGATAACTTTTAAAAACACCATTTAGAAATCTTAACTCTTGCTTCAGCAGGCCAGCAGAGACTCTTATGAATAGCCCTTCAGTAGGATCCTGTTGACATCATAAGGATCCCAGGCTTGGTTTAATACCCACTGCTTCAAGTGCCAAACCCACCTTAGTGTATTTCACAGTGACCCAAACAGACACATTAAATGCAAGGCAAGTTTTAAATTCAAAATAAATAACCCAATCCTGCTAGCCAAGAAAAAAAAATGTGCCAGCCAGGAATTTAGACTGAGAGGGAAAGAATCAGGAAAGAAGTACAAAACAGAAATGAAACTCCTGTCAAAAGAGAAGAAATAAACTTTTCCTCCCAACTCCCCAAGGGAAAGATTCATTGTTTCATTACTTCATTCTGTAGTTCTGTTTGCATTGTATTTTACAGTGTTTAACAGTAATTCTCATCTTTCTAGTTACATTTAAACTAAATGCTTCCTTCAGTTTTGTAGGGATAACCATCCTGTGTATGAAGAAAGTGCTGGAGAACGCTTTCTTGGACTGTCAGGCAGTTACAGCCTTTTGGGACAGCACAGGAAGTAGCAGGGTTTTTCCCACTACCAAAATCTTTCTGGATCACAAATTGAAGAAGCTGCTGTGCACAAAAGCTTCAGGATAGGATCTTCAGTTCTGCTGGTATGAAACTAACTCTGCTCTCCGCTCCTGCCTCAAAAAAACAGTCCATTAATATGACAGTCTAAATATATGATAAAAACCTTTCCGTAACAGACAAGATGCATGAACTGGTTGCTCCAGGAGCTGGAAGCGCTACAGAGAAACACTTCTAAGATAAAATACTTGTGTGAGGCAAGAAGGAAGGACCCTTGTTAGCGGCACCATGGTTAGCTCTAAAGCCATCATCTGCTGTCAGTGACAGACAACATTCAGAAGAGCAAATATACTTTCTGATTTCTGCAGACAAGATTTGTTTACAGTAATTACTTGTGCCTTTCTTAAAAATTATAGCAGTAACCTAGGTGCTGACTACTGAACTTGGAGAGGAAAGAAAAACAGGTCAAGCATCTCTATAGCACTGCCATTCACTGAAGAGCCAAACTAGGCAACACCACTTCAAACCAGTAAGTTGTTAGTGTGCAAAGTTTTCCAGACTGTTCAAGTACAGTTCACATACCTTCCAATAGCCTGGGAGTAAGATGTTGCATTTTATCACTACTGCTGAACTACCCAGCAATATTACTACATACTAGCATAAAAACCTGCTTTAGCATGAAAATCTGTTTACACGGGTCAGGCATATTTTCCATACTGAAGTGACAGATGTGGTTTGTATGACGTAGATATCAGCAGAACCTCTCCTGCTGAGATCTACAAGGAATCATAGAACAGAATCATTTAGTTTGGAAAAGACCTCTATAATCAAGTCCAACCATTAACCCAGCACTGTCAAGTTCACCACTAAACTATGTCCCTAAATACCATATCTACACATCTTTTAAATGCCTCCAGGGATGATGACTCAACCACTTTCCTGGGCAGCCTGTTCCAATGCTTGGCAACAATTTCAGTGAAAAATTTTTTTCTAATATTCAATCTAAACCTCCCCTGATGCAACTTTAGGCCATTTCCTTTTGTGCTGTCACTTGTTACCTGAAAGAGACTGACCCCCACCTGGCTACGACCTCCTTTCAGGCAGTTGTAGAGAGCAGTAAGGTCACCCCAAGCCTCCTTTTCTCCAGACTAAACACCCCCAGTTCCCTAAGCTGCCCCTCAGACTTGTGCTCAAGACCCAGCTTCATTGCCCTTCTCTGGACACACTTCAGCCCTTCAGTGTCTTTCCTGTAGCAAGGGGAAGCATCTCCAAGCTGTCAGGTTGCTGCTATGAGGTCTGCAGTCTAATTAGGTAGAATGGGAAGCAAGGACAGTGGTGCCTTGAAAAGAAGTAGTATTTACAGGAATTTTGATGCTGCCCTAGACTGTTGATATGAGTTTCTCCAGTAAGATACAAAATCCCTTTCCCACCAAAGCACTTCCCTTCCTCCTCACAGTATTATACATACATTTAACCCTCACACCCATGCAGAAAGGTGTTAGTGACTGATCTTCATACAGGCTGTTCGCCCTCAGGTTGACAGCTTTTTCACAACATTTTGTACTATAGAACTGTTTATTTTAGTGTGTTTACTTTCAAGTTGCAGAAAGGGTGATTCTAGCTACACAACTATTTTCCACACTTTCAGTGAGGAGCTGCAGAATACTCATGCTGCTTCCTTATTGCTAGAAGCAGACATGCATTCCTTATTTTCTGGGGAAATAAGTTTTGAGTATTTCCAGTTCTACAGTATTTCACCTTAAACACAATGAAGTTAATTTTCATTGTCACCAAGCTCCTTGCAGTTAAAAGCTATCCAAGCCAGTGGGCTTGGGTATATTTGGTTCTCTTAGGTATCTTTTTTGGTATTTTCATACATGAGTTGTTCTGTCTAGGACTGATAGCATTCCATACAAGTAGCCATCTCTAGTCCAAATTCACACAGCACTCACCAGGTTAAGTTTCCTCCAACTGCAATTCACTGGGGTTCTGGTAGTGCTCAGCCAACTTTGTGCTGCAATTTGTGTGTGTCTCTAGTGGAAGCTAAAAAAATTTCTAATATACATATCAGTCTATTTTTGCTGTCTGCCTCCCTGAAGGGAGCAGGATATCAGTCTTAATATAAGCAAATATGAGACCTCTGCACAATAAATCTTTGACACAGATAATTGGCAAGATTATTGCAGTCTCCCATCTTCCTTTTCAGGGCATGTTATTGAAAAAGCTATGGGAAAACATCTGAGGTTTTATCTGGATTCCTCAGATTTTCTGGGTCTCTTTCTGTCTGGTCTAAGACCTGGCCTCAGTACAAACACATACTTAGGCTTACTGGTCAGACTTCTCAGAGTGGACAAAGACCAAACTGACATTTTTAGCTGACAGACTTAAAGCAGGCCATGATACCAGCTTCCACATACAGCTTTGTGACTGCTTCAGACTATGAACAGTAAGTAGTACTCACACCATCACCACATCTGAAGACTACAGTGAGCTTCTGTAAAGGGTTAAGCAGTTTTCCTTCTTTCTTCATGCATTCTATATCTTAAGAGGCTACTGGGCCAATCTCATCTGAAGAAATTTGTGTTTCTGACCCAAATAATTGACGTTGCTCTTCTCACTGGAGGATATTGCCCACCTTTACAGCAGCCTGGACTGTGGCCAATAAAACATGATCCCAGGAAGAAGTGACACCAGCAGAAAGGATCAGAAGAAGCAGGACTTGCTTTATCACTGAATGAAGGGTAGGCTGCTTACTGCTCACATGATACTACACTGCTTGAGGGGACAGCAGGCAGGCATTGGCAGAAAACAAGGGAGATGAAGTATTAGTAATCACTTCTCCCCATTCACCTGCAGCCACCCATGCAAGAATTACACCATATATTTTTCTTCATCCAAACAAGACAACAACAACAAATTACACTCCCTCACCCTGCTCAAATGTAAGCCTCAGGAGAGCTCTAGCTACTATAAGCTGTAAGTGCTGCACATCTCAGTTGAGGTTTGTTTAAAAATAGGTAGATAGATGGCAATAATGAAGGCCTAGATTGTGGTGATGCACACCCCAAAAAGCAGCTCAGAACTGTATAAATATTAGCAAGACTGTTCTCAGCAGGCTTCTGGCTGAGGAGGAGCCTGTTTTGGTGCAGAGGGCCCCTCTCTTCTCCTGTCCCCTGAGTTTGGGAACCTCTTCAAGCTAGAAAGTTATCCCAGGCACTAGCTGTCTTAGCAAACATTGCTAAGTCCTAGTTTTACCCCAAAAAAATCTTGACATGCTGAATCAGGTATCATTCCACTTCTTACAAGCTTTTTTGGTCTATACCAGGAGGCAAGAGATAATTGGAGAGGTAAACAAGTTTAAGAAATTTATGGAAACCCAGCTGCACAAATAGGAAGAGAAGAGTTAAGAAAAAATTATTTCATGTTGTTTGATAGGACTCCAGGCAGATACTAAGTCAGTTTAGGTCAACTGTGACCCAAGAAAAAATACGGTTTAAGAACCTGGAGTGACAGTTTCATTAAAATTGGTTTAATAGGTGCACGAGAAATGGTCCTGTGTCTGGCCTTGCTACAAGGTTTCAAGGACCTTGAAGATGTAGGCCCCAGTAAAGATTCCAGACTGAACCAAGTTCTTATCCTTGTCAATCCTGATTTTGCCATGACTGTTTGCTCCACACATTTCTCCAGTCAAGTCTCCTTGTAACCAGATGCTCCCCATTTCTCACTCATACATGCTCACACTTTGTCCTTGCTCCTTTTTAATTCCAATTCTCTTAAGATTCAGACAGGTATTACAGATTTCATCTGCTCTCAGTGCCTAACTGGAAAACATGGAAACGTTTGAGGAAACTATTAAAGTCAAGAAGAGTCATCTCTGTTCCTCCCAGCTGAAGTCTGCCAGTTCTCACACACAGAAAGACCACTCTGTACCTGACTCTGGAAAGACGTTTTCCCCCCAGCAATTACATTAACATCTTACATATACAGACATTGTTACCAGCTCCTGCACCAGGCACCATCATCATCTTCGCATGCCAGGCTGCCAGTTCACTTCTATCCCTCATCAGTGTTCCAGGTCCGCCACATCCATTCTGAACCTTTGCAGCTTCCTAGGCCTTTTCTCTCTTCCCACTTACAGTTACAAACCCAAGCAATTTCACCAGCCAGCCTCTCATTTAGAATTCAGGCAGACGGAGGAAGTTATTAACCAGTCCCTCAAAAACCCTAATTACCTCAGCAATTCAGCTCTATCACTGGATACTATTTCGATCCCCAATCCTCTGTTACTGGTTACAGCTCAAGTACCACCATATTCTTTTGTTTTCCCAGGACTTGTGACTCTAGAGAAATAAGGCAGTTCAATGTTGGCGTGTTTTTGATCAATCAAGTCAGATGACAAATTTTACATCCTGAAATCTGAGATTTTATTCCTATTAGTTTTCAGCAACAGAGAAAGCTAAGTGTAGCCTAGTAATTGATTACTAACGAGCCCCTGGATGACACAGAGTTGCTGGGCAGTGAATCAGTAGCTTAGTTTCTTGCAAAGATTTTTAGAAGCACCCCACTACAGTTACACCTGGATATCAACACAGTGTCAAGAAAGCATTAGCATTACCCAAAATAAAAACAGAATGGAATAGAACGTGAAAAAAATGCAAACTCGAATTATCCTTAAGAAAATAGAAACCATCTGAAAACAATATTAAGCTGTCCTGCAGAGATTCCACTCTCTGGATTCAGCTAGCTTCATCCTGTGTCACCAGAGCCTGCTAAGAGCACAAGTACGCTAGGGTTCACACAGGACTACGACTTATTGCAATTCCCAAGTCTGTCTGTGAAGGTTCTGCCAAGGAGCTTCCTTCTTCCCTCTCCCTCCCTCACTGGAATTCCCTTCGCTAGTAAGCGGAGCCCAACACAAACTTCTTAGAAAAGAGCTTGCAAGAAAATTTAGTCATCATTAATCCCTAGGTAAAAAGGAGGGGACACTTTAGGAGGTAAAACCAGAGCCAGATTCTGAACACCTGTGAGCAAGGTTTAAGGGAGAGAAGTCTGAAGTCTGAACACAAAGAGGTTGACAGCAGCTTTTGGCTACAATACAGATTTATATACCTTGCTTATTTCACCATTCTCCATGCTCATACCCAGAAGTAGATTGCATTAGAGTGTGAGGACTGCATCAGAGAGGGATCCTCATCTAAGAATTCTTCTTAAAATGGAATCACTTAAAGTCCTCTAAATTAGACAACCCCCAGGCTTGCAGTCCACAAATGGACTACTTCTATGATTTAACTTTCATGAGAGAGCCTGAAGCAGGATGTGCATATATCCTTGAGCATAGAAAGAAGCTTTTTCAGAAGTGCCAGAATGTAAGTATGAATCCTTAAAAGCCTGTTACTGAATGAATTGCTAAAGAGCAGAAAGCAAAGCTGGAGTGCCTGGTCTCTTCAAAACACACAGGTCACCTTGTGATAATAACACTTGCCCAAACATTTTTCTTTAAGTCAGTTCTCTGAACTGGCATGCTCTGAAGGTGTGTTATGCTTCAGGTGACTAAGTACTAATAAAAAGAGGCTTAGCTTGAACTGGAAAGAGAACAAACCAAGGAATGAAAATAGCATCCTAACAGAAACTCAATGTAATGTGAATTTAGAGATGAGATTTTTGTTCAAAGATTATTACTGTTGCTTCCCCAGGAAAGTTTAAGGACCTGATGATTCTGTAAAATGGCAGCAGCCCTGATTTTAATATTTCTATATAGAAAAGAGCTCTTGTCCAGCATTTATGTTATCACAAAGAGGCAGAAATAGTGTACTTTCTCCAAAACAGCATTCTGCAAGGAAGAAGATCCAAAAGACTCCTTTTTAGCTCAAAACCAGGAGATTGCTCTTACAGGAAGATGCACAAATCACCTAGCCTATGCAAAGTTTTACAGCCTAGACCATATTGTTAAACGGGTAGCAATTAACCTGAATTCTTGTCAAATATATTAGGTACATAGTAAGTACATACGAAAACCAACCCCATCAAGTCACTCTTACTAGTTAATCCTATTCTTTCCTCATCTTTTTTCTACTTAAGCATAAGTCATCTTTAGCAGCAGAGGCAGACCATGACAAACATTTTCAGACAAAATTCTTCCCCCTAGTAGTACATAGTCCAGACAGAAAGATTTTTACTGGTTTGGAGTAGCACTACCCCTCAGGGTGGTGCCACGTGATAGATTCATAACTAGATACTGGAACTGCTCATCTTCTTCTCAGTACTTAGCCAGGATTTCTCAAAACAGGGAGTCAACATCCATAGCAACAGCTACCTGAATGGACTTGTGCCATAACAGATTAATGCAGGCAATGCATAATTAGGGACCTGCCTGGCAGGTTCACTCTAGCTAGCTTGTTGACTTAAGACTTGTCACCTTGTCCCTGGGCATCTCACTCCATTTTCTACTTAAAATCATTTCCCCAGCATAACAGTATTTTCTGATAAAATTTACCCCTTTCAGGCTCACGCCAGTCATTCTTCTCCCCATGAGCACCAAAAACCAGATACTCCTCCCCTCTTTGATCAGCACCAGCCCATCAAAAGCAGCAGCACCACAATCCTGAACACGCTGCTTTCTGCATTCACAGTCTGGTTTCACTAACTGAAACACAGGATGCTAGAGCCACAGCAAACTGTCCCTCACAAATATATACCACACTTCCACTGCAGAAATATCACTAAAGGTCTGTTTTGAGGCACCTAATAAGCAGTTGATAAAATCCTGCAATAACTTTCTTCACAGGTGTTCTGACTTCTCAGCTACATATTTCTATTACCCTTATGCAATGTCCACATATGCAAAGGGTGTTTATCCAAATGCAGAAGTTACTTTCATTTTTGTAGAGTCAGATATCAAAGAGCTAAACTGGTAGTCAGAAGACAGTAGGTAGTTGCATGGGACAATTCCCTACGTTTCTTGTTGCTGTGTGCCTTTTTAATAAAGGAATCGGCTCGAGGTTTTTTCAACAGCTTCTTTGTGAGAGAATTTATTCTTATGGTCATCATTAGCAGAACCATTCGCTAACCTCTAGAACTCCTCCCACCTGCTAAACTGTCTGCACTAGGTTCAAGTGCTGGAAGAGTATCTGTGTCCTAACCACAGGAAATTGGGATTCTCAAGTCCACTGACCTCTTCAGCTTGCTAAGCTTAAGTTGTTCTTCTCAAGAAGGGTGGAGAAATGTTGCCTGAGAAAGGTTAAGTCATTATTCTTAATGAAATTAAGACTGTTAATAAAGCAGAAACACCAGAGAAATCCTGTAACTTTTTACTGTCTTAAGAACTGTTTTACATGGTGGTAATACATGGCACCAGCCTGGTACTCAAGCCTACATCAGCAAGGAGCTTCAGCTCTGCATTTAAGGAAGAAGTATCATACCTGCCAAGAAAACTTGCAGCAAAAAGAAACTGAACATCAGGAAAGATACTGACAGAACTTTAAAGGACAGCAGGCAAAATGGAAAAGAAAAGGGTCAAATTAAAGCCCAGTAAGAGAGTCACAGAATTCAACTGTGAAGATCTTTACAAGGACTGTACGAGGTTTTCCAAACAATGCCCACTGCAAAGGTTTTTTTAACAACTCATCTCTAGCCAACCCAAATATGGTTTATCAGCAGTGATCTCTATCTGCTTGAGCCTCAGTCCAAGGCCCTTGTCCACAATCTTTTAAGATTTAGCCTCTTGCGCTTTACAATGAAGAGGAAACAAGACCAAAAATAAGCCTGTTTCCTTCTGAGATGTTTTAGAAGCAGTGAAGACAGCACATCTAGTGCCAAGGCAGCTCACAGATAGTATCGTTCTTCTAGCTCTGAACTTCTTCCCCTCTGCAGGAATTCTTACAAAGCAAGCATGTTCTTCTGCAGCAAATCAATACATCAATTAGCATGAATTCTGTTTCAGACACAATGTCTATAAATAGGTAGCCCAAAATAACTGAGGATTACAGAAAACAGTGAGAGACTACTGCCATCTCAGGCATAATAACTTGTCAGGACTCATCAACTGGTAGCCTACAAGCTGCATCATCCATACAAGACAGCCAAGTCATCTCTTGCCACTCAGCAAGCCTACTCCTTGCACTGGGGCTCTGTGGTGTGGAGGGGAAGGGCAAGTTCTACAGTGTTAGCCTGTCCCTTGACTAACCAGTGCCTCTGAGTGAACAAGCATTGCTGTATACTCATGCAGTGGAAATGGTGTTCCCAGTAACATCCTCCGGAAGAAACAGGGAGGGACAGACACATCTACACTTCCATTCCAAAGCACTGCTATTTCAGAGGCTGCAAACCAGTCTCAAGGCACCAGGGTGGGACTGCCTGTAGGCAATCAAAGCCTTATGCACCAGATACGCTCCCTTCCTCATTCTTTGCACCCTCAAGCCTGTCTCCCTTTCCCAACACCAGTGGCTTCAGTAGATACTAATCCTCCAGTTCTCTCACAGACACTGGCCTTCACCCCCCAACATATGTTTCTAGCCTGTCTGCACAAAAATCTTCATTTTCTCTCTGAATTACAAAGGACTGTGCTTACTTACATCAGCATCTTTATCAAGTTCAGATTTATTAGAAAGCATGAAATGCTTTTGTGATTATATGGAGGAGCAGTTTTTCCTATTGAGAACATTCCCACTCTCAAATTTGAAGTGAGGATAAACCAGACCCCCTAGTGTATCTTACTCCAAGTTTTACCAGACTGCAGGAATGAGACTGGAAGAGTTTCTCCTCTGCAGTTCCCAAGCCAACACAGACACAAAAACACCCCAAACATTCTTGGCTCTTGTTTGAGCTTTCAGGCAGGAATTCTCTTAGGTGCTGTGCATCACTTGAACAAGAGTAATTTGAGGTCCCACTTAGGAACAGGAACAACTAGGATCCCATCAAATGTAACAGGATACATACTTGGCTGCCCCTTATGAAATAAAGAAGACTATAAAAAACAGTTTAAAACATCCCTCATTAACTGGAAATTGCATTAGACATTGCCAAACAGCTGTTTAATGGGGATTTTTATACGCATGCTGTGCAGCTTCAGAGGTTTTGCACTTCTAAGACTTCTTTTATCTGTGGACTACAGCATATTTACTAGGAAAAGGGCTCTGACGCATACCTGTAAGGCAGGCATTATCCCACTCTAGGTGAAAACCTTTAGAGATGGTAACTCACTCAAATTCACAAAACAAGCTAGCAGAAAAGATAAAAAGAGAGCACAATCTACCACCATTCTTCGGGCATTTAACGCATGGAAAGCTATTCTTCCTCAGCCTCCAGTCATGTTCATAGTTACCAAAAGCACACTCAAGAGAAGAGTAGATAATGCAGCACTGTGGTCAGGTGTAGCATGTAGTTAACTCCTTACACCTCAGAGCTCTTTTCTCTTAGCTCTGAGCAATTACAGCTGTGACTTCATTTATATGCAGTGCTTGAACTATAGGGAGGCACTTGCTGATGCAGCCTGCATGTCTAACATAGGAAATAGGTGGATAACACTGGACAGCAGGGAATGAAGCAGTGCTATTGCTTTAACTTAACCAGTACAGCCAACATCCCTTCAATAGGGAGGGTTATCCAAAAACCTATCACTGTTCTCTTACGCTGCATGAGTGTTGCACTGCAGACAAGACAGATTACCACTATGTAGTGTCCTCAATTTTTTATCTGTCAAACAAAGGTTAGGTAGAAATATGCAACGGTACCAAAGCTAGAGTGAGTCCAGTTGAGAGCCTGTGGCATGCTTATTGTGGAGTTACTTGACTTGTTTGGGCTTTTAAAGAGGTTACATATGTAATAATCTAAATCCAATAATTAACCTGCATGGATCCAAGTCTCCAATTCCACTTAAGAGTAACATGCCAGTTTTTCCTATAAAACTAACTTATAATTTCATTAGTAGCTTACCCAAAAACCACAACATACTAATCCTCCTTAGCAGAGAGGCAAGTTATTCTTTCACTGAGCTGCAACAGCTTGCCTGCCCCTCCAACAACAGGTGGTACCTTCCCCATCAAAGGAGTCTGCTCAAAACTAGAAATTCAACACTATCCTGATGCTCCAATTTTGACAAAGAGACTTAGAGCATCCATGTAAGACTCTGGAGCTTTCCATCACATTTGACATGTTTACTCATCATTTGAAAGACTTGAAAATCCTCTTAAGCTACCTAATCACATCCTCTGGCAAGTTGAAGATACTTGACATTCCTCCCTTCTCTTTCCCACCTTTGGGGCAAACTAAGTGTAAACAGGGCACCAACCCAACTACAGCACAGCCAAGTACCATTTAGGATCTCAGAGGAGTACCCTTTGAGGTTAGCACAACACAGAAAATCCCAGCACTGTCCCTTCCTATCACCTAACTAACCTGTGGGATAGAAAGCACTGTGAGAAGCAGTGAAGCATGAATTTGTTTTTGCTTCCAGTGATGGCACTTCCTCTCAGCTCTAAGTCTAGAAACACAAGGTAGCTCCTCTGCAAAAGAAAAAATAAAGTCATCCACCTAACTAGTAGCAGAAATAGAATAAGGTACCCCAAAACAAGCAATGGGGAAGCACATGCAAAAAGGCAAGGACCTCCTTCAAATTCTCAATCTAAAAGGGGCAGACAGGAACAGAAAAAGTATCCAGACTGATGGGCATTTAGTTCTCAAGATGGCTCACAACTTGCATGGGTTCTTCCTGAAAACTTTCAGGGCAATTCCTTTGGATTGTTCCCACTCTACAAAGTTGTGGCAGAATATATATACTGTTGACAATCCAGCTTAGTGTACTCACGTATGAAGAGAAGATCAAGTAGGAGTACTGTTGACTTCATTCCCTTTCACAAAGAAATCCACTCAGCTGCTGACAAGCCCAGAGTTAAAAATATCACATCTCAGGCATGTACCTTTATCAGAGACCAGCAGTTATAGGCTTTGGCAGATGCACCCAAGCCAGCTGCTCAAAGCAGCTACACAAGTTGCATGGCTGCTTTAGAAAGTGTTTTGCCATCTCAGTATTACTCTTCCCCATCCAGCACAGGAATGTCCACCAAGTTCAGTATCAAACAGGATTGACTGGATAAATGCAGCAACACAACCATAATCAAGTGTAGTATTCATAATAAAACCAGAAGCTGAACAGTTCCAATTCAACACTTAACTATTGGAGCAAAGATCTGCTGAAAGAGTGATTGAGAGCCTTAAAGGATTTTCTCACCTGTAAAGAATGATTCAGTTACCAGACTTGAGCAGAAGCCTGACTAGTTTCTCTCTTCACCTATTTCTTATTTGGACAAGCCCATGTTGTACAGACTGACGCAGTAGTCAGCATCTGCTTAACTCCTCAGTCATCCAGCGCTGTCAGCGCAGAAGTACTATGTGGCAAGTTAAGTTTAGATACTTTATAACTAAGAAATGCAAAGCTGCAGTAGGCTTGAGTTTATTCAAGAGCTTTATTCTCTTAGTAGCGAAGTAAAATCACTGAACATCAAAAATAAGCATCAGACATGTATTTTGGCAATTATACACCCACTGTATTAGGACAAGGTACCCTTAAAACACAGTTCTTACCAAGCCTGTGATTTACTTTGTTGAACAGTAAAGAGCCTAAGCCTAGTGAATTTAAATCCTTCAATTCTTGGTACAAACCCTCAACACACTGGGGGAGCAACACTTCAAAGAACACAATCTAAAAAGAAAATACAAGTCTTACTGCATTTTAAGCTCTTTTTTTTTTTTTTTTTAGCATGTTGAAGCTATTTAGGAGTTGTCCAACATAAAACAACTTGAGCAAATTACCAGAACAGAGATTCTCCAATCCACAAGCACACACAGATGGGACTTGAAACTGTCTTCAAAAGCTACATGCATAACTCAATCTTTGTTCATTCAGTACTATCATCTAGCTAGAACTTCCACTTGCCTTTTTTAGTTGCTTCCAGAGGTAATTGCTCAATTTCCAATTCAAAGCACTTTATAACTAAGCATGGAAGAAAGCCATCTCTGAGATACCTTATCAGTATGCTGCACACCAATGCCTACACCTCTAAATGGCACAAATGGTCAATTAATTATATTATTGGTCAGGCAGACTAGTCAAGTGGAATGAAAGCATTTAATCGACTTTCACCAACAACATGCTGAATGAAAGTTGAACTAATACATTACTAGAAGCCACAGTAAATTTAAAGATCAGACGTAAAGGCAGAATCTTGCAAGTGGTTTTGATCTCAGAAAGTCATGGCACATACCAGTTTTCCTTCTTGGTAGTAAGCAAGTGCAGACAGCCAGTTAGGCAACCAAACACCTTTTAACCTTCTACAGACACACAAACACTGAACATCCTAAGTTTTATTATTCAAAACAACAAGGAACAGTGTAAGAGGGCACACAGGCAACAGCATTCAAAGCTAAGCAGTTCCTTTAGCATATTAACCTAAAGGTTAGGAGAGTACACCTGCAGCTAACTTGCACATACAGACCTCCAACTGCTCCAAGCTCCCAAGCCTGTACAGTCTTCCATGGCACTGTAAATAAACTGGTGTGCATTTTATCTCTATGGTTTGAAGTAAAACAGGTTTTACCACACTGCTGATGCAGTTCGGTACTGTGTGATTCTGAAATTCTGCCTTGGCTAGCTTTCCATTTTATCATCAAAGTATCTGATTCTTTGCTCGAACCTCCAGGCGCTTAGAGAAGGGAAGGCTGCCACTCTTCCGCAGTGGGCTCCTCTCAGAAATGGTTTATACTCAGACTAAAAAAGGTGTAAGTACCTCCAGATCTCGCTTCTGGAATACTTAGCGTCCCATAATATTTAGTAATTCCACTTGGGAAGTCTTTCCTGGATGATTTCCATCGTTGCTCCTTACATCGCTAGAGCACAGCTGTGTGCCCAGCACACCCCTCCAGCTCCCTCGTCCTGCCGAGCAGCACACTCGAGGCTGGTGCTCCGGGTCACAAGGCAGCCATTCCCTGTACAGCCAGAGCCACGAGAGGGCAGGATTACGGGCAAGGGACACACCTGGCCCTCTGCTTTATAGGGAACTCAGACTTCCCTATCATCTCCCTCTACAAGAAGTTCTCTCTCCACAAGGATCCCATCACCACTGGATGCTCATGCCTAGAACCACATGAAAAACACCCCATGGTTATCATAACTGCCTCCATGCAAGATTTCAGCCTTTAGCTTAACATGAGCCAATTCATCACCTAATGAAGCCAGAAATCACATCAACCCATATATTCCCACCCTGACACACCACTGTGCATATTGGTCAAGTTTTTGCCATCTCCTTTCAAGTTCTTTGGTAATTTAGACAACAGAACGGATTTCTGAGCACTCTCTGCCTCATATGCAGACAAAAATAACCTCTTCTTTCCTTCTGAGCTAAATTCAACATCACTACAAATTCCAGCTCTACTTCCCTCATTCCCATCAAGGGCCTTGTTCACACTTGCAGACAATGTTTTAACACACTGTGTTTATGGACACCCATGACAGATTTCCACTTTCCCATGCTGCAAACCTAAACAAGAAGAACTGAAGGCAACTGACAATCCTGTATTCACATTTAACAAGCAAGAGCTGAACAGAGAAGCCCTGCACTCACCAGAATCATCTCACTATTCTATTTCAAGGAAGTACTTAAATATTTGACAATGAAAAATAAAAAGCAGCTGTCAAGAGCCTTGCATGGGCTGGCCATAGGACTTAATAGCAGAGATAATGTAGATGTTAAGAGCCTCAATTAACAGTATGCCCTAGCTAGGCTAGATCTAGTCCATCACGCCTGAGGGCTAAGTTTCCTTTCCCTATTCAGACAAAGACATTTCAGGGTATATATAGGGCCAAAGCCATCCACCAACACCTCTTGAAAATTCAGTTCCTAGTGCACTGTGGATAACTCTTCCATGTTCTGAGGAGCCACATCATACCCTCAAGTACTGCTCCACATTCAGTTTGAAACCAGCTTGCCCAGGGCAGCACACAGCAGTGTCATAACCAGTGTGATACAATCACACTGTGCAGTTCACTAAGGGGAAGTACAAAATGACCAGGCATGCCAGTTCAAAGCACCTCCAGGTCATTAACCCAACTTCATGAAGTCCAAGCAATACCCTTATCAGATCACAGGTGTGTGTGTACAGTTGTTGGCAAAGGTGGGCATCCTTGCAGAGTCCAAAAGTACACGTAAACGGTCTGGATCTACCCACCAACCACTATACTAGCTTTGCAGGGAAAGCTTCCAAATCAGGGGCAGGATAAAACTAATTATAATGCCAAGTTATAATTCCAAGGTTGGGACATATGAGTCACCCCGGATCTCTGCTGGGGAGATGGATAGTTTTCTTTTAGCAGATAAACTCTTGTAGATAGCCCTGTGCTCAATTACACTTACTCTAGGTGCAGGGCAGATAGGAAGTTCCACCAGCACAGGACACCAGCAAAGTGTGCCTATCATGAAAGTAGAGTCTTCAACTAAAGCTAGCCCAGACACACTTAACTAGTCTCACATCAGCAAAGAAATAATCTACTATTGCTTTGAGACATAGACCCTATTTGGGGGGGTGTGGGGGGATAAATCCTCTCTATTCAACAAGTTCTATACAGAGCCTTAGCCTACTCCAAAGGGCTGCAGAAATAGTTTGTCTTACACTTCCTTGGAAGTAAAGTTACTTCTCATGCATGTAACACTTGACTGGAACATCATAACAGAATACTGCAACTTCTAACATAAATCTGGGTGGACTAGGGGTCCACTGTGATTTTAGTAGACATTAACATTTGTTCCTATTATCAGCTATCAACTCGTGGTGAGTACACACAAGTTCTGCTTTCTCTAAGGAGACAGAATGAAGAACTTTGTATTACAAACAGAAAAAAACCTGGGAACTCTCTGAACAGAGGGTAAGAGGCATAGCTAGGTCAGTATAGTGCCTAGGAGTACAGGAAAGGAAAGCAGTGTTTTATCTTTATCTTTAACTTGCAGCAGAACCTCAGAGCTGTAAATCCTTTTTTCATGGGGGTTTTATAATCAGACAGCATTAAAGTTCATAGTAGCACTTCCAGACTGCAGCTGGTGCACTTAAGTGTTCATAAGTCACACCATCACCTCTTCCTTAGAGACAAATACCAGGTGCTATCACTGAACCAACATCTCTGATCCAGTGATGTACAAGCATGCGGATGGTGGGATGAGTTAATAAACTACTCTTTGAGAACAGTGAAGAAGCTGGGTTTCTGAAACAGGAGAAATGTACCTACTATCACTAAGCTGAGTGTCCAGTCTCCAAAAGATAACAGCTGCAAGCAGCCAAGGATTTTTTAATTACTGTGCTTTTAGAAGCTATTTCAAAAGTTAACTTTACTTAATTCACTAGTATGTAGCACAAAAGGAACTCCTGAAGCACTTCCAAGTGTTTTAAATTGCCTGATAACTAGAGGTGCTAAGTCAGTAGAAACGAAGAGCCCATTTTCAGTATGGTCCATCCCTACAGCCAGCACGGGCTGGCTATCAGGAGCTGCAGTATCATAATGAGAGCTCTACACTCTAAAAGCTGCTCCACTTCCACAATATGTCAGCACTTCAACCAAGAGGCTAGAGCTGTCTAGACCACCTCCAGTAGCTGTTCTTCGTCCAGCCTTGACACCAAGACAAGTGACTAAATCCAGCTCCAGCCATACAACCAGCAGACAAAATCTGTCAGTCCAGACACAGCAGTTGTCAGGCTGTAGCTCACAGCAGGCCAAAACAACATGTTCAACAGAGAGCCAGGGATCAGAAAACATGTCCAGACATGAGCCTGGAAACACAGACCACAGAACGGATGCAGCATAAATGATTATGGGCAGAAAAACAGCCTGGAAACAGAAGGCTGTTACAGCTTGAGAGTACCCAACTAAACTTGTTGCCTGTTGCACTTAATTGCGAACAATCTTAGCTCAGGCAGTGGTACTTGTATAGCTAGGATAGATTTTTTTTTTAATAAAATTACTGAATTTTACTCAAAGCTTGTACTTTCCACAATAGCCTGCCAAAAGGAAGCATGCAATGCAAGTAAAGTAATAGAGTTTCATTAGTGCATTAAAGTGTAAGATCAATGAAGTGTTTGTGAATTACTGCAGTGGCTTAGATGGAGCAGATTTCAGTCTCTAAGAAAAACCCATGCTGGAGCATGCGAAGAAGTGAGGAGGAGTCTGGCAGCTGGGCAAGGTCAACCAACCACACAAGCAAGGACAAAATCAGAAACATTTCCAGTTTCCAGATTCTAGGCACAATCCTCACACTCCAGTCAAGAACAGGCCATGCTGTTTGGTCCTGTGGATAACTTGGTGCCAGCTTGCTTGTCATTAGAGATACTGTAGCGTAAGTGAGGCTTAAGAAATACATGGATGGTCTGAAATCTAGAAAGGCAGCTTTCCCTGGCATAAGTGAATAAACCAGTAAATAAGCCAAGGGAAGGAATGGGGAATTAAGTGAAAGCAAGTGATTAATTACAGTTGTGTTTAATTTTGTCATTGTCTGACACCAACTCGGAGATTCTGAGCTATCCGGTCTTTCTAAAACTGTTGACCTTTTCTAGCCGAAGAGCTTATATTGCAATAACTGAAGTGGAGTCCAAGCTTCAACTGAGACAGACACTTGCCAGATATTCATTCAGCCCTTCACAATTGTCTCTTTAGTATCTAGTCGTGTTTGTTGAATCAGTGCCATTTGAGCTTTAAAGTGGGATGACTTTCTAATCTTACTCAATTTCCACAAAAACTTTCCCCAAACAGCAATCACATTTGAAGGGAAGCCTCCTACAAAATCAAGCTACTGTCTGAAAGCAGTAGGTCCAACTAAAACTGTTCAAGCCGAGCAGACTCTGCACACAGCACTAGATTTAACATAGATGTTGCCCTATATCTAGAAAGATTTCCCAAGAGTCAGCTGTACATTCTAATAATCCCCAACTGAGAACAAGATGTCACCAGGTACCATCAACTTCCTCCCCAAAGAATACCCAAGATAGAGGCATGTCAGTCCCTAAAGTAAGGGGAAACTTCCTGGTGCTTTTCTTTCATTTCAGGGATGTGAAGCTCTAAGCCAAGTGCTCAAGATAAATAGGAAACCAGGGCAGCAGCTTGATATGAGTTTCATTTAGAGTTGATACTGCAGCAGCTGCTTTATCAGAAAAAGCAAGGCTGGAGCTGGGGAAAGTAAAAAAAGTACTCGCTGCTCTTTGGGTAAGAAATACTTCCTCAAACTCTGTCCCTTGCCTATTTTAAGACGTTTCCTTTATTCAAATCCATTAAATCCTGATTGCAATTTAGTAGAGGTCATCAGCTAAACAAGCTTCATCAATGTCAGCATCTATAAACGTCTTCAGTTAGTATCTTGTTGAATCCAGTTGTGACTACATTCAGATGTTTTGTGTAAACAATGCCTAGCACTGGTGTCAATCACCTCACAATAAAACAGATGCCAAGAGAGTCTTGTATTTTTACATCAACATCTGCTAGTGAAACAAAAGCCACTACCAAGTCCCACTAAAGCAATTTTAGATAAGTACAGTTCTACCCATCTGAACACTGGCATGAGATTTAACAAGATTATCTCTTCTCATTTGATCCTAATTGGTTGCCTTAGGAAATGCATGGATATGCGTGAACATCAGTGTACCATACACTGAAGAACTGACATGCTTGGCTTAGGCTGTTTGTGGTAATCCCTAAGTTTGCTTTCTAATAAATACTAACCAGAGACAAGCCAAAGATAACACCCTATTTTGTCCTCTTAATCTCAGGTGACCTCATCACGTCTAGAATCAGCCTTCTGGCACTTCCTGAATACAAGTGCTTCTATTCTCCACAGTTTCATGCAAGGTGAAGACAAGGAAAGAAGTGAAAGTCATCTTCAGCTTTTGCTCTGACATGCAGCACTTAATCGTTGCCCTGAAAGGCTGGTTATATCTTTACAAGTGGATTTATCAATGCTGAACCAACTGAAGGAAAACATGTCAAGTGGAATATATATGTGCAGTTTAACTTGATTTACTTGCCCCAGTGATTCCAAAGAAAAGCATGAATTCCTGAAATTGGACACACCTTTACCAGGAGGAAGGCTTCAGGCAGAGTTCAGCAAAAACTACCAAGTTCAGAATTGTTCTCCCACTCTGGCTGTCCTGCCTGAACAGAGGCACACCCAGAGAGTATGTATCTTAGAGGAAATGAAGCAGATTTTGACAGGATTCTAGACAAAGGAAAAGCTAGTCATAAGCTTTTCACCTATAGCTATTCTGTAGGTGACACTATTAGTGGGGAGGCTAACTTGGAAGTAGTTATAGTAGAGGCCTACCACTTAAGGTCAGATGTGGGAATTTCCTTAACAAAAGCAATAAAGAGCAAAGAGTTGCATAGGATACCTGAGAAGATACGAAGTTTAAGAGAAAGAACAGTTACTATGGTAAGATACCTACCTTTTCTAGACATAGGGGGAAAAACTAGATATGCCTTTGTAACTCTGTATTCTTTGCTACAGAGAAAAACTTTCAGAGAGCTGAAGTTAAACTTTCTATTTGGGACTGTCATTCACTGGAGAGCACACTGTTGCTTGATTATTTTTATCAAATCTTTCTCTTCAAATTGCATGAGGTTCTACCACTGAACTCTTCCCGATTCTGGGACTTAAGCAGAGGCCAGGGGAAAAGTCTTTCGATTATGTAAAACAACTGCTGAAGCATTTTTAGCTTTGTTTGCCAACAGAACTAGAAGCAAAACTTGAAAACTTTTAGGTAAATTCTTAGATTTCTGACAGGAAACTTAAAAACCTAGTTTGCTTCTGACACCAGCTATTCAAGCTAGATCCGATTCTCAAATCTTTGGGCTCAAAATGTACTTGTCATACAATTGGGCCAAATCCAGAAATGTTGAGGGACAGGTGTTAGGAACGCTTAAATTTACTCAAGTGTGGTAATTTTTTTTCCTCCAACTCAGTTCCAGTTTCAGCACCAAAAAAGTGTTCTAGAAGATACACTGCATTTTTCTTAAGTTAATTATACAGGCAAAACCTGATTTGGAAGTTTGGACTGACTTTTTTTTTTTAATTACTTTCATGCAAGAACCACATACACACAAACCAGGATAGCTTCATCCTCCTAGGATAAAAGCTAACAGCGACACATCGTACCTGTTTACACACTGACAGATTCTACAAAACAGTGCAGATGAGTTAGGATGCTTTGTCCTATGGGTGCTTTCAAATCCAGATTAGAAATCTGCAAAACATACACTGCAGTATGCTAATGAGCAACAGCTAGTTTCAGCTCCAATACTGCTGCCAAAGTGCTTCAGGTGAAGAAGCACTTTCATGGTAAAGAAAAGCTTAACTTCTCTTCACAATCCAGCTAGTTTGGAACTCCCTTTGGTATCTATTGCTGACAATAAAAATCCTGAAATTTATATAGTCTCAGAACTGAAGATGAAGACAAGAAAAGCCAAGGTTTCACACTGATTGCTTTCCAGACCCTGTCTTATTCACCCTTAAGAGACACCCTATTTTAGTAACAAAATGGCAAATGTTTAACTTGTCCAGTTATTTACAGCTCTATCAGCCACCTTAAATGTAATCCTGATTTTCCAGGGTATGCATAACTGATAGGTGAGCTAGGAAGTTCAGGAGAGCTCCAACAGTTAGATTTCAACAACTTTTCAAGTTTTAAGAAGGGTAGTAGCTTAGGTAACAGCTCAAGCACAACAGAACACGTTTTTTTTTCTACCAACCCATTTGTTACATCAGAGGAACTGAGGAGAGGACAAAACCTGACAGCCTTGGAAAACTTAAGTCTTCAACAGCTACAACAGTAACATCCAGATTACTTCAGAGCCAACTACACTACCTCAATGAAAGAGTCCTTAATTTGGAAAAAGAAAAAAAGAAAACCACCACCAAATTGGAGCATAAAGCACTTTTGGAGTTCACTGTGAAGAGAACACTCAGTTCCCTGGGAGCTCCTGAAGATGAGCACCCAAAAAAAAAAAAAAAAAAAAAAAAAAGAAAAGTGGGCTGACATACTTCCCCTTCTAGACAATGGATTTAACAATCATTAATATGCCACCAGCAGCAAATAATGTCCATTTTGTAAAAGTCTGTAGAAATTGCACCTACTACTCTTTCTACAGTTCAAGCTTAAACTGGGAAAGTAAAGGGAGTGCAAGAGCAGTTACTGCCACTCAGAGAACATCCTGACTATGAAGCAGAACATCCCTGGCTCTACAGAGCACCTAACAAGCTAAAGCCCATAGAAGACAGCTTTGACTTTCAAGCCTAGGCCTAGGGGTACGATTCCTGCTCATAAAAATACTCTCTGTACTTATGCAATAATAAAGAAGGAAAGACAGCCCATAGACACTGAA